>NC_135159.1:15133151-15733151 GCF_050948215.1 Halictus rubicundus
TAATCAGCCGCGCGCCGTTTGTATTTCTTCACCGTTTACCGACCAATGCCGGAATCGTTCGAAATCATACTGTCTCGCATATATTTTCCGGTCGTTTAGCTCGCGAATCAATTATCGCTATCGTTTATCGTAATGTTTTTGCACGATTGATGCAATAGCTGCTTTACGCGTCGGTAAATAAACAAACTGGTATATTTATATTGAATTAATGCAGTCCGTGGAATTGGTACATATCAATGTAAATAATAATTTCAGTTGTAGGGTAAAATTTTCAGGATATTGAAGTTGTTGGAAATATATTCCAGGAAGTATAGCAATACTGGAAATTAATTATTTATTGACCGCGGAAGCCTCTGCAAGTATGTAGTTTAGCAGAAGTCAGAGAAAGCGAAGTCAACTGTATTTTCATTTTCTTTCCTGTCGGTCTCAGTGAAGCAGAAACTAAACACGACCACACAAATATGTTACAATTGGTCGTAATCGAGCGTCTTTTTTTTATTGTAAAATTAGTCACACAACCTCCATGCAAATGTATATTTTCGGAAGCGCAAGAATTGATTGCCAATGCTTCACTTTCCCCTCTCGAATTCATGCTAAAGAACTATATTTCTTGCAATTCAGCAATTATTTGCCTGCATTTCGACATGTTTTCAAAGGGACTGCCTACGACTTAAATTTGCAAGCACCGCAACAATTAATAAATTCGTTTGTCTCGGTGCAAAATTTTGGTCCCAAGAAAAATTGGAATTTTCTGTGCAAAGAAATTTCAGAGAAGCAGATTTCAGAGAAATCGTTAAGATTTCGATGACAATTGAACCTTTCCAATTTCGTCCCCAATTTCGAGGAACGAGAATTCCCATTTCAAAATTCCATCAAGCAGACTTTCACGAAGCTTTGAACATAGTTGCACGGCGCGCAAATGCAGTTTTCGCGATCAGGAAAAATTCCTGGAAACAAGACCTTGTACCGTTTCCATTGGGCAACTGTCCATCAACATTTTTAAACGATTTCCCAAAGAAGCAGCCTTCGATAGAAATTTACAAACTCTGCAAATGTTCCGAAATTATTGATCTGTAAATTTACAGTGTCACAGGAAAATGATTAGAAACCTTCAAGCTGAGATAAATAAAAAGTTTGTAAATTTTCTTGCCCTAAATAGTCTCGTAGAGTATAATTATGCTAAAAATTGAACATTGAAACTTTATACATTGTCTGGCCCTTGCCCTATAAAATTGATAATGCATAAAACTCTATGGATCTTCAATAGGAATGCAATTTTCCAAATAAAAAGGAGCCGAAGTCTCCAATCCGAAGGAACAAAAAACTGCCATCTGAAAAACTGAATTAAACCGACGATCCCGGCGCTTCGAACATCGTTGCCCTTTAAAAATGCAATTTCCCGATCAGGAAGCATTCCCGGAGACAAAACCAACCGGAGTGTACCATTTTCATCAACGATCTCACTGAAGCGCGAAGATAACATTGTACTCTAACCAATCCACTATACGAGAGACAAAAGAATGATTGAAAAGCTTACCGCGATCGGGGAAAGCCTCGGTGTCCCTGTTCGGATCGTCCGTTGATCCCCCTGGACCTCTCTAGATCCCTCTAAATCTCTCTGGATCCTTTTGAATCCTTTCAGATTCTCTCAGATCCCTCCGGGATCGACTTGGAAAAATGAGATTCGTCGATAGTTCGATCGGGAAATCGATGGACGGGGTACACTGGCGGGAACGATCGACGGTTAATCCTTTTGATCCACGGAGAAGGTAGATCCTCGCGGTCTCGAAACAGAAAGGTAACTGTCCGGCACGTTCTCCACGACGTAGGCCTGGTATACTCGCAAGTGGTGTGCACTCACGCCTCCTACCCGGTTCTCGCACTCGCCTTTTTCTCTTTCTCTCTTTCCGACGGACGGTTGATCCAGTCCCCCGATGATCCAACGATCCCTCGATCGCCGGTGCATGGATAAGTTTCTCGATTTAGCGGGTCAGTCGACCGGACAATCCCATTTACCGTCGCGATCGACTATCTCGTCACCGATTCCATTTAGACACCTCCAAAATTTTTTACCCCACTGTTTCTTCTACACCTTTATTATTTTCATACTTTTTAAAATTGTTTCTACCGATTTTTTCTCAGAATTTTCACGTTTTAACGTTTTTCCCCGTTTTCTCTGTTAAGGTATTGTTGTTTTTCCTGTTCGAATATCATTCTCCATAATTTTTCACAGTACTGCAGGACATTTTATTATTCCATACTATCAATTATTTTTGATTTTATATAGTATTTTATTTAGTACAATTTTATATTCGTATACTGTTTTCCATCATTTTTCGAAAATTCTCTAGCTAAAACAGCGGTTCTGAAATTGGTTATAAATTGGCACGAGAATTATTATGATCCACGCCCATGCGTTGCGACAGGAGAATATGTGTGTCACTGTGCCGGCGCCAATGGAGTACAAAAGGTTCATTTTACAGTCTCTCTCTCTCTCTCTCCCTCATTTTCTTCGTTTTTTCATTTCTGTTTCTCCGCGACCAGCAATTGTTAAAGGGGAACAATTGCGAAATTTCGCTCGGAGGTCCGGCCAAAGTGTTCCGAGGTCGAGCCTCCTCTCCGGAGAAACACGGACCCGTCTCGATCCGATCGACGGATCCACCGAATCGGGCTTGTTGACCTCCGACACCTCGCTTCCTCTTCGGGAAGGTCCTCTTCCTTGAAACTTTCCCCGTTCCGTTGCAAACGGTGACTCATTTGCAATAAGGAACCTGCTTTTGCCTCTCGATCGATGATCTATAGATCTTCGATCCGTATCCTGATCTGTACCAATTGAATTTGAATCGAGCAATTTTTCAACAAATTTCTAAATTTCATTATTGAAAATTCTTCTTCTGAAATCGAGGCCAACAGTTTAATTCAAAATATTGTAACAATAAATAAATGATCAACAAGTGTCTAGGCGCTTTATAAAACATTGCAAAATTCTCCGAGAACGTACCGTCAACGATTGTTGCAGTAAGCTATAAACGATTCTAACAATGAATAAACTTATGGTGCACAATTGTTCAAAAATAGTCCGTTGAACTGTACGTATAAAATATTTCAAGAACCATCCGTTCACGGGGAGATAGACATTTGAAAGTCTCGAGACAGTGGCGGGAAATTCTGTGGAATTCAACTCGCGTTTCCCTCTTTCAACGGAAACAACGGTGCCGTCCGGCTGGGCGTCAGAATAAAAAGAAAAAAAAGTATCGGCGAGAAAGGACGAACGCCGAGCGACATTAATTCCGTGCAGGAATTGCATTTCTGCGGCGAGCGTCGTCGTCGCGCCGTTCGATTACACGCGCGAATCGACTTTCATTTTCCAGGGTGAGTCTTCCTTTCGCCGTGCCCCTGGCGTTCCTTCGATCCTTCCTTCCTTCCTTCCTTCCGGTGACCCGTCGCACCGGAGAAAGGAGGCGCGACAGAACAGCAAAATCGAGAGAGAGAAAGGCCCATCTCGGAGGAGGGGGCTAATTTTTCTGTTTCGACGGACGCCGAGCTATTCCCGAACCCGGCACTCCCCTCCCAGAAACGTTTCCTCACCGACACTTTCTTCCATGTTGCGTATCTCGCGACTTCCGGTTCCGATGCGTCTGTGCTACACGCACGCTGTCGATCACGTAACATACCTGTTTTCTATCGTGAATAGCGTTGGAGACATTTTACATTTGACGGAAGAATTCGGAACTCGTTTTGATAACCACTTTTAAAACAGCCTGTAGAATTCAATATTCAACTTTTCTGGCCACACTGTGCTTGCTTCTAACAGAATCGACTTGCCAAGATTTATTGTCTGAAAAATTGTAACCTCCTGCATATTGCTAGCCACTTTTGTAACAGCCTGTATAAGTCATAATTTAATTTCAGTAGCCATAGTATATTTATTTCTAACAGAATCAACGTTCAGGCGCAAGGTTCTCGTACATCTTAGTCGCTCCTGTAACACCCTGTACGTCGCCCTCCATATTTGTAACGTCCCGTAGGAACCAAATTTGAATTTCCCTCCACAGAGTCCCTTCCGTCTCCGACAGCCTCCAAGTATTTTTAAAAAATTTCGGAGTAGCGCACCACTTTTGCAACGCCCTGTACAATTTCCCCAGGTGAATATCTAATCACGGAAAAGCCGCGTTACAGGTTTTCACCTGATCGCGTATTACGCGCATCCCTGCTGGAAATGGATTAGTCAAGTATTCTTTGTTTTCCTTACGACCGGTCCAGGCCCGATCAGGCCCGACCGGGTCCTGTTACACCGTTGCCGCCGGGCACGCATATAACAGATGCGTTGTTGCGCAACCAGGGAATGCCACATCCGTTGTCTGTTCAAGTTGAGGTCCAGCGGCCATTCGACCAGGATGTCTGCCCGAAACTTTCACCGGTTCGAGAACATTTCTCAACGGGCGGATTACGTGTCGCCTGTGTTCGCCGTGCGCCACACACTAGATATTCTCCGAGTCTGTTCGGCCAATCGCGACCCTGAAAATTCACATCTCGGTCTCGTTCTAGGACGGAGCCGGCTCCTATCTACGATCTAGAGATCCATAGAGGCCGCCAGGCGGTGCAATCACAGCGAATTTTCGGTTTCACCGGCCGTCTTACACACTTTCACTTTCACCGAAACCCCGGGCGGCCGGCGACGACCCTTTTTGCGCCTTTTCGCGACTCACAACATGGCCGCCGTTCATTTATCCCAGCCCTCGTATAAATTTCGATTTTCAATGGAAGCTCCATTATTGTCTAAAAGAATAATATTCCCGAGAAAAATAAGTGAAACAATTTTTCTGACGGTAGACGGGGCTGCAGTAGGTTTTCCAAGATGGCGGACATCGAATTTTTTCTCCTCTCAATCAATCGGTTATCAAAGAATTTATCTCGGGAAATTTTTCGATAAATATATATGTTCACTCGCCGTCTACGATAAAATCGGCTCGAAATCTTTGAGAACGCAGTAATTATTTGTTGGGAATTTGTCAAAGTCCTGAGGTGGACGACTCGATCGCCACAGTGTTGTATTCGAATGAAACTTTTTACTAGGAAACTGTAGAGAGTGAACGGGAACAATAAAGGGATTTAGGAGCCATCGAAGATCAATTAAGCGGCGGTGTTCCGGGGAACGGAACGTCGTGGCCACTTTACATAATGGACAGCGAACAGATTGCACAATAATTATGGCGGCTAGACGTGCAAGAAGTCTCGAGAGTATTGATCGCGGGGCGGGAACAGTTTTTGAGACGCAAACGACACCGTATCTAGGTTAAAATGGAACGCCGCCGGCCCCCCGGCGATCTCTCGATCGCCTTCGGCGAACGATCTGCTCGGAGGCGCTGCAAACGAATCGAGAAAGTCGACGGAATAAAAATCGCGAGATGTGTCGCAAATGATCGCGTTCGAGCTCATTCGGGCCACTTACGATCGGGTTTCTTGAATCGCCTATGATCCACGAAACGGTCATTAGCTCTCCGGGTATCGGGGACTCTGCTAATACCAGGCTGAGCCACATTTAATTTCCGATTTGGACGTGTTTGTGTCGGATTGCGTGGTAATTAGCGGCTTTTCTACGTAGGATTTTGGTCTGCTCGTAGTACAGGAGGTTTCATACTGACCACGTTTTCGTTGAGCATTAATTATTTGGAGAACTGACGTGTCATTAGACACCGGGCGTAATTAGTTCTCAATAACAACGTGGTCTCGTAATCGGTGGACTTTAGTATGTCAATTTTGTTCTGTTTATAAAGGACGCTTCACAATTGGTGGTCCGAAAAAGCATAAGTAATAAAATAAAGATTTTTAGGTGCTGTAACTTTCAGTCTTTCAGCCCTGCCATTTTAAAGTTTGTAATGATTGGTATGATATCTTTAAAAAATTTTGAAAGTTGTACAGAGTGTTTCAGAAGTCGCGATCTATCTTCCGACTCAGATTTTCCTTTTTATTTTCTACAAGACACATATTAAATACAACGATAAAATTCGATCGAAAATTGTTAAAATACGATGCACAGGTTCTTTGAAAAACTTGAGTCGATTAGTGTAATTACATTTCTACGGTGAATAAATAATGTCGGTCGCTTTTGCGAGCAACTGTACACACAGTAAACTATATATATACACACACACACGAACTCGAGGAGGAGAACAGGAGAAAAACGGCGTGAGCGAGCGTGTTAAAACGCGGACAATTGTTGAGACCGCAGAACGACCATCGAGTTTCGTAATTCCCGCGCGAGAAAAATGGCCTCCGCAATCCTCGGGAAATCGCAAGCCGGTGACGCTGAAAGGAACGCCGCCCTAAATGGTTTCGCGGACGCGGAATCTCGTGAGAATCGTTACAAAATCGCGTCTCGACGTGTCTCGTCCGCGTAACGCGCGCCATTGTCACGATCCTTTGCTTTTCCGCGTCTTAAGCCGCGTCTCCACTTCGATTTTCAAAAAACACCTTTCTCCCAAAAACGCTCTTTTCAAATACAAAAATATTTCTCTGAATACATATCTCTATGGACGCTCGTGAACGAAAATTTTAAAACGTAAAGGCGCGTATCCACTCTCCGCAAGGACAATGTAAAACAGAGAAACAAACCATTAAAAATTCCACACAAGGTACAAACTTGAAAGGAGATCGAACACGCGAATCCATTTTTACAATAAGAATCCTGCTTCGTAAATCGACGTCTAAGAGTCAAGGCATCGTTTAAGTGTCTTCAAAAGTCCCCGCACTTGCTGCGGACGTTTTTAACGACCGCTCCACCGAAAATGCGAACCGGCGTCCTTGTCCAGGAGATGAGCATCAGTGATCCTCCAATAAAAGGACTCCCTCTCCCGATTTCACAATGAATGTAGGTCAGTTGTACCAACTGTAGACCCAATGGCAGCTTCTGGTAGCTGTACCTACCACGAGGTCTCATACTATTGTGCCTGGACGTTCTAGAACGACCCGTGGATCTTGGATAGTCGTCGATCGATCTGATGACACTGTGCGATTGAATTGGAACGACATTGTAAACAGTCCTTGCTCCAAAGACGAGGCTCCGGTGCACAGGTTTTGGAGGGATCCTCGAGAACGGTTCGTTCGGAATGTAGATCAATTCTGGATCTCTTACAGCCAGCTTCAGGGGTTCGAAAGCTGACGACAATAGCAGGTTGAACCCCAGGACTGCTCCTTCGACACCTTCTTCCAGGCCCTTGTCGAAGTCCGTGTACTCCTGGCCTAGCACTATGTCCCCTTTGCTCGGGATCACGTGACCGATCAACTGAAAATGATCGATGGTTGTATCAAGTTGTTCTGGATCGTGTAGATCAATTCAAGAGATTTCCGATAAAAATAATTTTACAATTGGGGTCACGAGCGGAGAAGCTTTAGAGATCTTGTACAGAGCGTTTCAAAAATGGTGGAAGCGTGTTAAAATCACCCGTGCAATTTCTCAGCAAAGTTTTAATTAGGATGTCGGAAAGAATGAAAGTCGAAATTGGGCGCGGGTCACCATAGACCCGGCCATCGGTGGACCGAGAGAAAGTAGATTTTCGATTCGCGGAGAGGTTAAAGCGATATTGAAGCATGTTTCACGGCGGTTTGCCAATCTTCGATGAGGATCTAGGATGCTCACAGACCTCCTCGCAGCGACCTTGAACCCAGAGCGCTCCGTTCACCCACAAAGCGTAACGACCGGCCTGATTCTCCCAGCTCTGACACAGGTGGTACCAGCGGTTCTCGTGAATGTCGGTCGGCGCTGCGAACACCTTTTTCCCAGCGATCTCTAGGTGAACGCTGCTTCCGCGTGACGAGACCCACGCCCGAACCAATCGATCCTTTTCATCCCCTGTTGGACCAAAACAAAGAAAAACATATCAGGACCTTTGAACATTCCACGTGACGTCCAACTACCCAAAAAAGCAATTCGGAAAAAATTAGCTCCTCAGAAACGATTACGAATAGTGCACCCCCACCACTTGCACAGTGTCGGCCATTTAACACTAAACCTACCGAGCCTTAAAAGTAATTGATACGTGTTGTCTTATGAAACTGACTATTAAATATATTTATCGTTAAATGTCTTTATAATTTCATAATTGTAAAATAAAAAATCTGGAACCGATCATTTTGATCGGTAGGTTTAGTGATAAAAAAGGGCGAGAAAATCTGGCGAGTTCAAACGGCGGCCGATCCCCACGGAAAAAATTGCATCGTTTATCGATACACGAAGGGAAATTAATAAAAGCCGTCGGCGTCGGCGTCGGGGGAGGGGGATGTTCCGATGTGAAAAAAGTTCAATAAAGAAGTTCCCGGGGTTCGGCGAACCCAGCCCGAAAAGTAGGCGAATGAAATTCCGGCGAGATTGCATACCGGCGAGTTTCCGTTTCGCGGAAAATCGGATCCGGCTTTTTCTCCCCTTCTATCCCCCCATTACTCACTCGAGTAGGAGAAGATGGAATGGGGGTGCGTGAGGTCGACGGACTTGAGCCACAAGCAGAACGTGAACTCAGTCAGCTCCGGCACTGGTACTTCCCATCTGAGGAACTGAAATCACACCGTTTTAGGTTAACCATCCGGTTTTGTCATTCTTGTGACCTACATCTGAACGACCACTTAGCAATTTTTGCAAGGAAAGCTTTTTCCCGTTTTTACCAAAACGAGTACACAAAAACAGGTATACATCACTGAAGAACAAAATATCTGAAAATCTGACAGGACATTCGTGGATTTTGTTTCGTTGTGAATCTAGAATCTAGAACTATGTTTCTACGCCACTGGGCGGTGTGCCATAAAATTTGTTACACTCCAGATTTCTGGTACAGTAAGTCCCAATAATTTCAGCCTTGTATGGTGCTTAGTTTCCGCTAAAAGAATTCGTTAATGAGCACCGATTTGCGGAATTGACAGAGGGTGTCGAAATTGACAGTCGATTCATTGCCGCCGGTTTTCCCATTGGCGGAGAGAACGCGGCGACGTAATAGGCGGGAAACTAGATCAGGGGCATCGCGTGCGAGCGATCGCTTTCTAGGCTTTCTTCGGACGCCGGCGAATTTTGTAACGCGAATGGCCCCGGTTGCAAATTTGGAAATTCCTAACACGTTTTTCCTTCCGTCTGAACCTTCATTCGAACTTCTCCGGTTCAGTAACTTTTTCAAAATTAAACAAAATTTTGATCCAACTGCAACTTGGACACTTTGAGATAATTACCGGCCTCTAACGAGTCCCAAAGAATTTGAAAACTCAAGTTGCACATTTCATTTCTCAAGTTGCAATTCTATTTCCATCTCTATTATCAAAACATAGCCCCACGTCTAGGGAATTTTCATGGTCTCGACTTTTTCCAAAATGTCTCACCACTAGACCGTGAATTTTACGCAGCGTCTTATCAAATCCACGCTTAATAAATTCGAAATCCAAAGATTTCTCTTTATCTAAAGTTTCTCTAATTGCCTGCATAAATGTATAACAAATGAGACCAGTCACCGATGTTAATATTTCGAATCCCACTCATACACAACTGTAGAAGATCTCACTAACACGCTGGCAGAATCTTCAAAAAATTCTCAAAAGCTCTCGAAAACATTTCTTTTGTCAAGGGTGGTTCTCTCACCTGTATGTATCCCTTCTGAGTGAGCTGGACCTTGTGCATAGGGGTTGTATGGGTTCCAAGCTGTGCGTGGTCGACGATGGAGTTGCCCTCGACCATCAGGAAGAAAATCATGCAGCCTCGAAGTATAATCCCGGCCGTACCACCCATCTCTGTCACTGATCATCCCCTGGTAGCTCGTTTAGCGTCGAGTTCACTTCGCCGTCCAAATATCAAGACACCTCAGGTGCAGAAATTGTTTCTCAGGAGTCAACACGGTTCCATTCTGGTCGGCGATCACTATTTGAACCGGCCAAGCCGAAGAGGTCCGATGACTGAGCGGCGAACACTCGGCGCGAGTACACAATACTAAACAGGGCCGGTCGGTCGGCCGCGCTATCTGAAGCGGGCCAGTTGGGGGGGCTGGTGGATTGGAGAACCGAACCAGCCGGTCGTTTAACCCGAGACTCCGTTTCGCGTACACGAAGTTCTGCGTGTTCACTCATCCCTTGATACTCTCACGGATAGTCACGCTTCACGGTGGAAAGGAAAACGTTGCGTATCGGCTCGGCCATACGAACTTTCGGGAAGACAGCCACGCGAATCGTAAGAACGCGAAAAAATAGATCGAAAACATGTTTTACAGTTTTTCCGTAGGACGCTTCGTTCCCGAGAAAATCGACTTCAAAATTTCAGGCGGCGCGCGCATCGTCGAACTTCGGTCTCGATTTGCTGGAGAACTACACGTCGTACCGGAAAGTTTCTTGTATGTTTTCGACTCGGTTTTTCACGTAGATGATGCTAACACATGCCGTTTTTCTTTATCTCGTCACTGGTTCTTGATAATCGCCGTTTTTTGTGGCTTGTGTATCTGTAGCGAAGGGAGGTGACACAGTTTATCATCCGGGATCGAATTCTCGAGTCTCTGGACGAGAAAAAGAACAGCGAAAGCGTAATTACGATCGGGGCGGATTGCATAATCGCCGTGGATTACGTGAGTTCGAGTCGGGGACGCGATTGTTAGATAATGTCGAGGTGTTGGACGAAACCGATCCAAATTAGTAATAAACAGAAACGCGTGCTCGCGACCAGGCTCCGCTTTCGAAATCTGGAAAGTACTAACGCGAACGGTGACGCGATGAATACCCGGGAATCGTAGGGAATTACGGGCGGGCAAGGATTTATGGGCTGTAAAATGGCGGACGGAGAGACACTGTTCACCGCGGGGACGAAACTGCGATCCATAATCGACCCGTATCGTTTTCATTGCCAACCGGCGCGCATCTTTTCCCTTTCTCAAGGCGGTTTCTCCGCAGCCATGGCCGCGATCGCACGCAACATTCCGTTTCTATGTAAATGAACGTGGTTCTAATTGGTTTCAAAAAGAATCCAACGCTGGTGCTAATCAAACAACCACACCAACGTATATTTTGCCAGGCCTACACCTCATAATTCTCACGGGATGTATGGAAATAATTGTCAGCAAGATTAACAAGCTCGTCAAAACATAAATTAGCTTCTATTAAACTGGCACCGATAAAAATTAAAATAATTACACTATTAAAAGAGTGGAATTCATTTTATTATCGTTACTGGTCGAATAGTGACATTCACTATGAAAGTAACAACAGTCGAGCAAAAACAAACATTTTTTTATGTAATTGTCCGTCAGGATCAAGAGTGATGGAGAAAGTGACGCATAATCTCCTTCTATCGAATTGCAGATACTTCGATATCTAAGTGCGCGATAAATATGTTGGTTTTTTAAAACGAGTATGTGCGTGCCGTTGTTTGCAGACGGGCGTTTAGATCACTTTCTACCCATAATCGTCGATTCCCATCGATGCGCGGTTGTGCAATTCTGTAAATTCATTTTCGATATCTTCCTGCACTCGCGTCGATCGTATATCTTGATAGCACTCCGTATTTGTTCGCATTATAACGTCTTGCAGGAAAGATTTGTAAATATTTCATGCTCGAAAAGCGTTTTACAACAGGTTCCTCGTGATTATCATTTTTTCGCTCCACGTTCCCCAAAAACATTGGCCAATGTGAAAAGTTACTGGCTAGTATAAATACTCGGGCGCCATTTTTTCGATGATTGAGTGTACGGTCGTGCATGACAGCACAAGACTTTTACTGCTCAACATATCGTATTTCTAATTTCTCTTAATCCCACACGCAGGAAATTCTTGCATTTCCAGAAATTTTCACTTTTCGCCGACAGAGTTTGCAACCGGAAAATTGAAAAAAATTCCTTAAAATGTGACTCGATATCGGAAATGTAGCTGATTTTTTTCAGAATTTTTAAGTATGATTTAAAGGGAAAAATGGGGCAGAGACTGATTTTTCAATCTTACCCTTTAACTACCCTTACGATTGAGGTGTGCAACCACTTATGGGATACATCGATTTCTGTTCCAGACGGCGAAGAATTCGACTTCCGGTAGCGGCGGCTATTACGTCGGCGGAAGCAGCACGTTGCCACGAGGCGGTCAGATGATGAGGGCGTACAGTCCGGCAGCGTCGTCTGTTGTGGGCGGTTCGACCGCGCTGCCCACGCAACCGAAAACTCTGACCACACCAGGTACGCCGGAAGTTCACGGTCGTTGTCGCTACTTGCGCAAAACGAGACTCGGTTGACCTATTACCGCGTGAGATCGCTGCTTCTGCGCCTGTACTAACCCCTCATGCTTGCCCACGCTATTACAAATTCCCTTAGACGCCGCGACAATCACCTACAATCACAATCGAGGCAGTGCCTGGGTCAGTCTGGGCCCATTTCTGCTTCCCTTCTAACTAAAACGTACTCTACATCAACCACTTCATCAGACACATAACAAATCTAATATTTTCGAAGCGTGGGTCAAAACTGACCCGGGGACCGCCGGAACTCGAATCACCGAAATTTTTCGACTAGGACGTTCTACATGACTCATGGGCTATTAATATGTCATTTTCGGCCAATCTGGAGCCATACTTGACCCTGAGAGAGATCGAATTCGATGCACAATGCACGCGCTGACCCCGCCATCCGATCCTGCCTGCAGATCGATGATCGAGCGAGTAACGGTTCGTCGACGAGTTCAGGTTGACTGACATCGGCATCGTTGAATAGCCACGAATTAATTTTTACACCTAATATTTTTTATGAATTTGGTGGTTTAATCATTTTGTTCAGTTGTACAATCAACCTTCGTTCGTCGACTCGCATCAGCTAACGCCTCCTCAGCCCCTCATAATCCCGTTCGCTATCATCCATGCTTTCGACGACAGGATTGCTAGCACGAGACCCGGCCGTTGCCTCGTCGATTCGCGGAAATCCTACCGGCGCGAGCGCGATCGTTGACGATCGTCCGCGTCACGTCTTTGCTACCCACCTAAGCGGGAGAAGTCTTTGCTACCCACCTGGGCGATCTACAGTGGCGACACCCATAGTGCTCATGACCCTAGGGTGCTGAACCTAGGTCCTAAAAACTCCTAGAACCTGGGACTCCATTCCCTCAGAGATTTCTTTATTATACTGTCAAATAACTAGAAATCCTGACATCAAAAAGTTACTAAGATAGTGAGTGTTGAGACATAACTCGTAGCTTTGAGATTTTAGGCCTTGTAGAGGAGAGAGGGTGGTAGATATTGAAGACAACTAGGATATCGAATATGGAAAAGTAACTAGGATTCAAAGTTCCTAAAAATTTGGAGATCTAGGGAAAGGTTGGCAAGGGTTCATTACATGAGGTTTGAAGTCGTGCAGTAGGGGAGTTGATTTGGTGAACCGAGTGTTTAGATAAGGCGTGTACTGTGGGGATATGGGAGGGGGGAGAGAGACGAGCACTATGGGCGTCGTTGATGTGGGCAAGGAGCGAGGTCAGGGAGAGACGCGACGTGAATCGAAACAGCTGGGTACATTGGTTTTTGTTTGGTTTTTCCGGACGGTTGGATAGGTGGTGGCGGGGCGCCGCCGGCCAAGCCGCTTCGCAGCTACCAGTGTGTTAAGAGTCCCCTTGGAAGCCTCGGGGGCTCGGCTCGCTTCTCTAGAGACAGCTCGGTCTCCCTCTATAGTATAGCAGGTCAGTAGTTATCCTTAAACGAAGAAGACGAAAACGACAGACTTGTTAACAGCAAAATAACCGACGTAAAGAACAAAAAAAAAAAACGGAACTCCTCTCGTAGAAGAACGTTGACATTATCTTTCCCGCGATCGGTGTGGTGCCCTCGGCCACTCGAAACCGTTCGAATGCGCGCGCGCGTGAACCGGCTCGACGATTCTCGATGCGTATTCGAAACAGCGCGTGGCGAACAATACGATCCGGATCGAGGACCGTCTCGAGGAAAACCGGGTCGAGAATGCCTATACGTAAGTTTCGAGAATTGCTCCAGTCGATTCGCGGGCGTCGTTTCGTCGAATCGAGAGGCAAGAGACTGGCTCGACTACTCGGAGGCGGTTTGGTCGAAACCGAATACCTTAATTGGCGCGCACTGGCTCGTCAAATTACCGTTAAACGCTGCGTCCCTGCGGCGGTAAACATCGTAATGCACCGTGGTCTGGATTAGTGCAACCATCTCGCCCCTGATTACAGTACCCGGTTAGCTATCGGATAACCGGGGACGCTAGAATTCCCTAGATCTAGCTTACAGCTTGCGTATAAGCTCTATGCAGAGTAGAGACCCCAGTAGATCCTAACCTCCTGCACAGAAGCTTCTAGGGTCCCTAGAAAATGTCTACTGAAGCTTCTAGAAACTCTTGACCTTGATGGAAGCTCAAAATACATCGTATAAAGTCCCTAGCACCTTCTATCCTCTGTCACGAAAGCATCTAGGGATCCTAGAGCCACCTGTAGTTCATTAACTCTGGAGACAAGTTCCCAAATTGCAAAAAGCAGTGTTCCGCGCAAGGTAAACTCCCTAACAGTTGCTAACCTCGCTAACTGAAGCTAGAAAGGTATATGAAGTCCCTAGGCTCTAGTAATCCCTTTAACGAAAGTCTCTAGGGGCTGTAGGCATGAGAAGAGTATTCGAGAGGACCAGCACTAACCCAGACTCGATACTGTGCGATCGAACGAGATGCCACCCGGTAATACCCTGCGTCCGAATGACCCCTCCCAACGCGTGGTATTGAGTAATGACTAGCGAGATCCCCTGAATCTAGTGTATCGTGTCTCCCCCGGTTGTGCCACCGCAACGTAGAAGTTACTATACTCTTGGATGTCCCGTAAAGCACGTCGTCGGCCCACGGAAGTGGCCCTACTCCCCCACCCCGTACACGTTGTTCGTTACTCTGTTTTACCGACGGGAGGTGCCCGGTCGGTAAGGTCCCGATTACAGGCAGCGTGGTCGCGGCGACCCGCGGTCCCACTGACCTTTCCGATTGTCACAGATCGACTGCACGGCGAGACCGGCTACATGAGCAGTCCGGAAAGGGGCGGCGGAGTCGGATCAGGGACCGGAAGATACCCGGCAGGACCGTACAGCGCCGGAAGCAGCTACGAGGACCCGTACTACTCCCAGTACTCTGGCACCGTCACGCCGGTCATCGACGAGGAAGCCAGGTAATCAGAGTTCCGCGACGCTCTTATCGACGGAGCCTCGACGAGCGGCCTCGATCGGTAATCGAATCCGCGATTTCACGCTACGACGAACTTCCCCTCCGTTGACGCGAATCCGGGTCAACGGCTGATTCGATTCGATCGAATTGGAGCCGTTGATGCGCCGACCTGCCTCGACGTTCTCGAAATTCCTTTCAACGCTGATGATCTGGTTTCCACAGTGATCTTTTGGATTAGTCTGATAGGGAAGGACACGTGGAGGGTGATTGCACAGGGTGTACTGGTTGGAATGATAGCGTCACAGTGTGGGGATATGGGGATAGTGGGATAGATTGAAGGACACCCTGTGCAACATGGTCGGCGAGCGTGGGAGGGGAAGAACGGTTCACGTGTCACCATGGATGGCTGATAGCGCGGATACGTGTGTCTCTGTTGTGGATGGTGCAGCGATACGGAGCTGTTGGAGGAATCGTACAGCCTATACGGTGTGAAACCGTGCACGTCAGGCCGTAAGCCATCCGGTCCTCCGCGATCCCCGTTTCCTCCAGGGGCGCCACCACCTCTGCCACCCGGTGGTCAGAGCTACGACGCTACTCGGTACCGATCCACCTTGTGTTATTACACGTCGATAGAAACCGAAATCAGTGAACGTAGAGCTCTCTGTCGATGCGATTCGGCCTCTTAGAAAAAAAACAATCTGACGCTACGTTTCCACCCCCCTCTCTCCAACAGAATCCCCCTAGAAAAGTACCTAGATAGTCCACTGCTGAACCGGAGACGCAGCGTCAGTGTCCGAAACGCTTTTAATCTGACTCGAATGTGCTTGCGAATGCGTCGTCCATAGATCTTACGACCATCGTTCCTGGGAGACGTATACACGTACAACGAGAAAAGTACAGGACCGCACAGGGTGACAAAACAGATTCGAACTAAAAAACGCGGAGTCTCGGATTTACCAGGACTTAGGGAGTTTTGTATTGTGTTTTTATTGTACGCCCTGTACATCAGCTCGCGGAAAGTGAAAAGCTCGCTCTTGCTCCCTTGGGTCGACGCTCCATCGAAGCCTCCCCCTGGCTCGGTTATTTATGTTCGCCCGTTTATCGACACGTTTCGAGTTCATCGATCGGTGGAACGAAAGCTTCGTTGACCCGGGAGAGGGAGGAGAGCTGTGCTCCTCGAGCGCACACAAGCCCTGTACCATTTCTCGTTAGGCTGAATCCTCCCCGGGACGCTGGTCGTTCGTTTGGATGCATGTATAGTACGCGTCGAAGCATGCGGAGATCTGGCCCGCGTTCGAATTCGAAACGCGGAAGCGTCCGGTTAATTTTCAATCAGTTGGTTGGCACGCGTTGAACCGTGTCACATGACCGAGCGGACGGATCGGATCTGGATCTGGAGGACCATCCAGTCCTGAAGGACAATGTTCGGGACCCTGTCCAAGAATCATAAGAAAATTAATCACAATTAGTTTTAGTTTAGGATCCACTAAGTTAGGTTTACGTGTTTTAAGGTTAGGTCCATGTTGATCTTGTCTCAACATGGACCTAACCTCTTGGAGTTGTTTATATTGAATTACGGGACCCCTTCAGCGACGAGGTTAGGTACCACCAAGTGCTACCAACCTAGATTCGAGTCTAGTTTAGGTCTACCAAACGCACTCCGACTTTAATCCTGTGTCAGAAACCTATCTAGAGCATTTCACCTTAACATTGTCCTTCCATAACGTTCGTTGGATCGTGCTCCACGCGTTCAGCAGCGAATCGGTGGAATGCAGCATGCCGATTAGCGATCGTAGAGAGAATGCATATGGAGCGCTTTTATGTATGTACGACATGTAGACCTTAGGACTAGTCACACACGACCTTGACCATCCAAGAACCGATCCACGAGAATCGAATCTAACCTTGGAGCCAAGGTCCTGTGCGAAGTCGTCAATGTCAGTCATCGTCACTGTCCCTCTGGTACTCGACAACGAGGTAGCAAACTCGGGCAACTTTTGCGAACAAATGCACCTAGACTTTGCTACCTCGTCTACCATCCCGTGAAACGCTTCTCCGAAGGCACTACATATGATCCGCTAGATACATAGTTTGCAATGTTGGACCTGCTTGCCAAGTGGATTCAATGACGTCAACTAAATCGATTCCGTGTTCGTTGCTCTAGGATAAGGGTCGAACACATGGAGAGACAGTTGGCCAACTTGACCGGGCTGGTGCAGAAGGCTCTGACCCACGCCCCTCACACGAGCCCGTCGCCCAGGGACTATCTGCAGGTGCCAGCAAATCGCGACCCTTACGCGAGGGGCCCAGGTACGTTCTCCGCGCCGAAATCCGCCATCTTGAAAAATTAGGTTAGCCGCGCTGTCCTACGTCCCGGTCCCCAAGCTGGGACCCCCGTTTTCGCCAGGGCTGGGCGCCATTTTCATTGAATTCTAAATATTTTTTTTTATTTACTCAATCGCTAAGCATATTTTTTCAGTCACTCTGTATTTCGATCGAAATAGTACAAGTGCCATTTGGCCACGCCCAGCTCCGGTGCCCGCATAGTACCCGCCCCCTTTTCTGTTCCGAGGCTCTTGAGTTTCCGCCCTGTCTCCCTAAGCCGGTTCGCCTCCGACGACGTTCCGGACGTTCGCATAATTTCATTTCATATACGATTTCTCATCCCCCGTCGCACACCTAGACGCATTAGAAGCGTGTTAGCCTCTCGTTTCGTTCAAGTCGACTCATTCTGCGACGCTTTGACCGCCTCTCTGCCCGTGAATGTTGTTCACCCCGCCCATATCGCTTTCTTCTACGACCCCATTCGTTCGACAAAACACGCCCCCCGCCTCTAACCCCACGCCCCCTCTCGCCAACTCTGTCACGCCCACGTTTATCTCATCACGTCGCGCGACTTCTTTCGCTCTCTTTTAGATACTTTTCTAGGTAATCGATCGATCGGAGCTACCGGACAGCTAACGCTGGGACCTGAGTACTATTTCTTCGTTACTTTAAGCGGGACTGTCCATGTTTCTTTTAGGCACCTCGGTGCTCTCTCGCGGTTTACAGTCGGAAGTCATGAACATTTCCAAGGAAACTGTCCTTTAATCGTTTTGCGATTAATTTACGTTTTGCAGCGAAAAAATGTTGCTGTGGTTTCGACAGTGTCCACAAAATTTTCAGGACTTCCCACGTCCTCGAGGACCGTCCAGAGACTTCTTGAATTAATCTTCTCGGCTCAAGACGTCTCGGGACGGTTTTGAGGTTAGAATCCCATCGCCAGCAGCCATCTTAGCTGGCTGCGCCGTTCGAGCCGCTAGTTGGCGCCTCGAGCGGGAGTATAAGTACAATATGTGCCGTGGACTACGCCGTGGCAGTGGTGCTCATCCGATTCCCTTTTTCTGTGGAACTTGTAATGTTTTCTTGAGCAATTGGCACCACTGCCACGAGTCGTAGCACGGTCTGAGAATTTTCCTGAAAACCCTGCTGTACAACTGCTTTGTTATTCCGACTGACGCGCACACCAGGCGCCGGGGACGAGTTCGACAAACACTCTAGCTCCAGCTCTGCCTCATTGCCAGGTGTGTCTCTTCTCATCTTCTTTCTATCTTCTATTTTCCTTCGAATCAGTGTGACCGCTATATAGTCTCGTACACCGTCGGACGGAAGGGGTTCAAGATGGCGATGGATATCGGTCGCCATCTTAATTTTACAATGGCGTAGAGAGCCTGAACTGTATACTGCCTACAAATAAATTAAAATAGATATTATAGCAAAATTATTTCAGAGAATAAACAGAGAATATTTGGATCCAGTAATGAATAATGATAGTAAATATTTTTCTGGATATTGTGTGACGTGTCCGACCGGTGGTGTACACTCTCGCGTAATGCATAATGTGATTACTGTTGTTATTATAATATTTCATACTAGTGCCCTACGTTCTACCACTGTGTGATTAAAACGGTTCTCCTTTGTAAAATTTAAGTGTCTCAACCTGCCGTTACAGATGACTCGTACTTAAGGACTGACGTAAAACCACCAAAGTTAGGCAAAGGTGCGGTTCACAACATCTCCACGTTTCTCCTATAAGCACCAAAAGCATCGCCCGCCGCCTCTCGCATAGTTGTCGTGGTCGTCCGTGTGCTCATCTGCACGCTATACTTATTATCACGCAATTCTGTGTTTCGTTTCACACACGCATACCCACCATCCAGCTTGTTTCTTTTCCGCGCTCACTCTACGCCGAACGATTCGCGCCGGTTGCAGCCTTCAGGCGCGCAACTACGAATCATTTGGGCAGCTGCTGTGACTCGACAAATGGAGAAACAAAAATATCTTTAACCCGTGCACGCATCTCAAAACATACTCTCACAATCCTCCAATAAATTTCGCCTACTTTTTATTCTACGCTACAATCGAATCAATTAAATCTTCCGCATGATTTGTCCTTCATTCGTCGAGATACAGTGTCTTTCTCCAATTGCACTGATGTACCTTTCTCGCTTCACTGTCGGTTCCAGCACTTGTTCAGGTTATGTCACGCGAGCCTAGTTGTTTCTCTCGCTCGAGAAATCCGTCGATATGTTTCATTTCCCGGTTGCCCCGCCCCCCAGAAACGATAACAGCACCGCAATGATCAAATCAGCACAGCCCCCCCCCCCCACCCCATATCCTTTGAAAGTTTTGTCGCGCACGCTGCCATGCTTCCACCATGTCCGGCACGGGACTGCAAAAATACGCTGATCAACATCTATTCCAGACAAGTCGGTGTCGTTCGAAAAGTCAGTGTCCTTCAGTGACGAGCCGCCGGACATGAACTCGCCGAAACAGCATTCCCCGCAACACGCAGGTAACCATTTATTAGCACTTTCCACTCTAACCGCAGCGGAGACCGACTATACCGTCACTCTGAAGGTAACGCCCCGCGCTCCCCACCACCGGCTACGCCCGCCCAAGGTAACGCCCAACGCTCCCCTCTACTGGGAACGCCACGCCCTAGGTAACGCCCCGCGCTCCCCACCACGCAGAATCTCGGTAAATATTAAGAAATTGACATGTGTACATTGATTGTTGTGACTGACACAGTCGTAGATTCGTTTGTTTAACTGTCCTTTCCTAACATAACTAAAATTTACAAACTATTGAATGAATATTGTGGTGGGGGGACGAGAGTAGCGACGTTGAGTGTGTCGGTAAAGGCGGTCTCTGCTCCGAGCACCCTGTTCTTTCGTGAGAATCGAAACTCTAGAATGACTCGACGATAAAAATTGATCGAAGGAACGCTGGGGCGTTGATTTTTGCAAAATCACGATCCCGTCGCTGAGATTATGGGATCGTCATGATCGGGCAATTAGTTACGAAATCGCCCCAGCGTTTCGTCGACAGGCCTCGGACGAGACGAAGCCCTCGTCGAGGATTCGACAATACTAACGCAATAATCTCTGACCTAACTTCTCGTGCAATGCCTACCACGACTAGCGGACACTAAGCCAACGAAACCGGCGATCAAATCCTCCACGTTGCCGAGGATGTCTTCGCAAGGTAAACTCGTCTCGTTTCTATATGTGTGTCGCGATCGGATCGTCGATCTCGTGTTTAACACCTCCACCCAAAATTTGTCATCTTTACGTTTCCGTTCGGTCATTCGTCCGCCATCTTGTGTTTTACTCATGTCCACGTCATTTATCGTATCTCTCTCTCTCTCTTTCTCTCTCTATTTCTCTCTCTCTCTCTTTCTCTGTCTACCGATCATCATCCTACTCGTGTCTATCATCACGCGATCGAACCGAGAAACGCGTGATCGATCGTTGCGCAAGAAAAAATGGTGACCGAGAAATGCCGCGTTACAGGAACAGATGGCGAATTTGGTCAAGGGATTGGCTGACCTGTCTCGATTTTCTCGATTGTGACGCAGCTGTTCCGACGATTTAGTTGTACAACTATCAATTGTGTAATCGGCCGGGCAAAAAACCGTTGGGCAAGAAATTCTAATCTAATTGGTCCGTGAACGGCCGCCATGTTGGTTCTCGAAGGCACTGTAGCAGTTGTTGCAAATTGTAAACAATCTTTACACACGTTTAAACGATCGTAATTGTAATAAAAAGAACACTGTTGTATCTGTTAAAGTCTGCAGAATAATTCTACGTAAAAATTGTGCCCCTGACAGAAAAATTTCCAAGGTCGAAAATGTGCCTTTTCTTTAAAAATTTCACATCTTCTCTCAAATTTGGAAAAATCGTGGCTGGTAGGGAAAAATCGGAAGACAGAAAAGCAGCTGAAATTTGTTAAACAATGTGGTAAAAATGATCGTCGAAATGTGCCAGAGTCCTCGTACAAATTTGATGGTAATTGTGAAACATTGAAACGGTTCATGAGGACAATTTCGGCGGGAAAAAACGGTTTCTCGTGGCGATCGCGCGTCATTTCGGAATCAGCCCGAAGAGATCCAAGTCCCCTCGGATCATGGACGCGGGTCTCATACCACTTCCGTCATCGAGCCAATCAGACGCTGACACTCGAGGCGACAAACGAAATTATCCGGCGACCATAGATCCCTTCGTTTCCCTCTACACCCCCGTAACGGCCCGTTGGACCGTGCGAAACGTTTAACGAGCGACAAGTGGCGTCTGTCGCCGAATTCAACCGTGGAGCATTGTTTTCGGTGACCTAATCGAGCGCGCCCCGTAGATCTGTTCAAGGATAAACAGACTCCGGCCGCTTCGTCGTGATTAGAAAGTGGGACTCGTTTATCGGGCGCAAGAAACGATAAATAAAATCGCCGTGCTCGAAAGTTTGTTGACTTCGCAATTGCAGATTGCTCGAACACGTTTTTTTTCTCCACAAAGACTGCAAATTTTCTTGATCCCCTGGATGATAGGCGTTCAACTTTTTTTTTGGATTCTTCACTGCAATCTTCTTTTTACTCCATACCCCCTTTGGGCAAACTGTACAGGAATGTTCCTTTTTTCTAAACGTTTCTCTTGCACCTGTCGAGTGATGTAGGCTAATCATTTCTTTCGTGGTTATGATTTACGAGAATATTGTTAAAGGTATTTTAGATGCAACGCAATTGTCGAAAAACGCTATTAGCAATCTTCTAGAGTACCAAAGCTATCAGCAAGTTAGATTAGAAACTCAGGAAATAGATAAAACAATTTCAAGACCCACCAGATTTTAATGTATTCCATTGTCTTTGATAGTTTTACCTTCGAAGAATGGTGCAATAGAATAGAGAAAGGGTTCGCACGGTTCAACGGGGCGGCGAGAAGCTTTTTCTGTGGGGAACCATGGGTAACTGGCCATCGACCGGAAGTGCCCGTTTGAACCTAACCTAAAACGGTTTCAGAGCGAGACAGGCACAAGCCGACGCCTCCGCCGAAGCCTGCGGCCTTGGTGGCTGGTCAGTATGTGTATCGTGATCTTGCACTGACCCCGGAAATGTACAACCAGCTGCGAGGCCTGCAAAAGAAGGCCAAGGACCTCAGGCAAGAGGTTAGGAACCTGAGGCGCATGTCTCAGGCGCAGGCGCACACCGTCAGAGAGACCATCAGGGACACGTTCATCACCATCAGGTATCCGGAAATCACCCCTGACATTGTGACTATAACAAAATGAATTTTATTATATTTTTGAACGATGCAAACATGACGGTTCGTTTGCAGAGCCATGTTGTTGTCTGGCGCGGACGCTTCCTGGAGTGCTGGGGACGCCGAGAAGATGCGACTGAGCCGCGAGGAAGACCTCTACAAGCAGGAGATGCTGAGGCTGGAAAAAGATCTGACGTGAGTGTCTCAGAAAATGTCATTCTTCGCCTGTACCCTAACGATACCTGTTTCTAGCGAGCTGGAGAGCACGGTGGAGGAACTCCGCGGCAATGTCATCAACAGGAAAACGCGTGTCAACATGTCCGACGTGGAGAACATGGCCTTGATCCTCAGTAAATCAAGGTGGGTATTAAAATCTATCCAGCATCCGAACAGTTGATCGATATGTAATTCAACTTTATTCGGTTTTCAGCAAAACCGTGGCGGATCTGAAGGTGCGGTTCCCGGGTCTGCAGGAGGGTCTGAAGGGGCTTTTGAGTTCCGAGATGGAGAAGGTCGTGCGCGAAGAAAAGTTCCTGAAGGAGGAGCCAGAACGACTAGAATCTGCGTTGAGGCGCTGCAAAAAACTGACCGGTACCCTCGTGACGCTCAAACGGTGCGTACGCCAACCCCCCACCCCTCGAACCTGCTTAAAAAGTAACGATACAGGGGTGTACAAATTAAACTCCTCAGTGAATTCAACAGCTCACCGATCGGGGCAACCCTATGCCAATTTTCAAATTTTGATCTCGACCAGAAGGGTAGTTACAGGGTGAATCCGGATTATCGAGTTTCGACCCGTTCCCCTCTGTTTAGATCGCGTGGCAAAATTCTGAAAAAAAATCGAACACCTCGCAGATAGAAGGTAGATCGGCCCAAGACTAGAAAGATTAATGGAACTATGATTGTTTTTGCGTTTCCACAGCTTGGCGTCGGTGCAAGAGCAGCGATTACCAAACGCGACGAGCGTGGACGCAGAAGAGACGCCTCCGATCACACCCACGTCTACCCAACATTCCAAGGTAAAGCTTCACTTGCCCCGGCTGCTCGCTCGCTCTCTGTCTTCCCATTCTTACTTCTCTTTCAGTTTCTCTCTCTCTCTCTCTCTCTCTCTCTCTCTCTCTCTCTCTCAATCTGTCTGTCTATCTACCTATTAATCTATCTACCTCTCTCTCGTCTGTCTATTTGTCTGTCTGTCTATTTATTTGTCCGTCTCCTGAGACTCCCCTCCCCTACTCCCCGCTAATTCCGGTGCATGGAATCTCCAGATCGTGAGCCCGAAACGATCCCCGGCGATCGTCCAGTATTTTGTCGCGAAACCTCGAAACTCTAGAAACCCAAGGAGACGAAGCAGAAAACGAATTCGATCGAACAACGGTCCCCCTAGTTTTGTGCCTACCGATACATATATACATATACATCGGTCGAGTCACGGAAGAACGATGGAAATTCTCTGTGTCCTAGGACCCCTTTCAAGTTGATATTGATTCGCTGAACAAGACCCTCGGCGAAGTAGACACGTCGACGACCACCGATCCACGCTTTGTAGATCTCTTTCTCTCTCTCTTGGCCTAACCGAGTTAAACGATGTGTGGTATTATTATTATATCTCTTGCAATGACGTGTATCAAGTCCGACCACCGCTTACCCCCGTATCCTATATTTATGCTAATAAGCGCATGCACCGAGTGATCTAGAGTTTTGTCTACACACGGTATGTGTGC
Source organism: Halictus rubicundus (assembly GCF_050948215.1). Taxonomy (NCBI): domain Eukaryota; kingdom Metazoa; phylum Arthropoda; class Insecta; order Hymenoptera; family Halictidae; genus Halictus; species Halictus rubicundus. The sequence continues at coordinate 15,157,581 of NC_135159.1, forward strand.
GCCCAATGAGACGGGCCTAGAAACTGGGCCCTCTGTTAGCAAAGATAGAAAACACGCCTAAATGCTGCGTCACCTATTACGGGCCAGCGTGGCTGGTTGCAGTGCTGCAGGCGTCAGTTGCTGCAGGCTCACCTGTAACGCTGCAACCCTTCTTACAGGCCAGTAGGTCCGGTTGCAGAGTTACAGGCGCCTACTCGAAAGTACAATTGCGCTAGAAGGCTGTACGATAAAGCCTGATTCTGTAGCGGATGAATCCAGCAAACAGAATTTTTCTATCTTCGCTCAGAGAGGAACTCCGACCACCCAGTTTCTCGGCCGATGTATACTTTGACGCTGTGCTCGTATATATACATACACAGTTGTGTATATACGCAACTATTTTCTGTATTCGTGTGATACGTGCTCGTGTACTCTGTATGCGTACCTGTGTACATACGCACGTGTACCACACAATTGTTCCCTGCCGCGTATGGGGGGCACTGCGGCAGAGAACGCTTATTGGACTGTTCCGCTGTCCGAGGATCGGTCCCCGCGAGTTCGACTACGATCCCACAACCCCCACCGCGAATTGGCAATGGGAGGAGCACGCTCGGCGTGGATTGGCAACGAGCGAGGCGGGCGGCACCTCCCTCCAGTTCCCCCACCGGCCCTCCCAACCAATGGCGTGGGGCGCCGGGGGCGTGGCGCGCCAGCCTCGCTCGGCCAGATCCACGGGAACGGTTGGTACACGCCCACAGAGGGCCGCCCAGATCATCATCCTCGACGCTCGGTCGATCCTCTAAGTTCTCTGTGCACGAAATCTAATGTAAACCTTTCCTCAGGGAACACAGCGCGAGCGCGCGCGCGCGCGTGACTCGTTTCGAGGGAGTGAGCCCGCCCCACGAAACACCCAAATTTATCGCGAAGCGACGCGCGCCATTGGGGGAAGGGGACAGTGCGGGGTGAACGTATATTGTAACGAAATTTGGTTTAGGCTGTTTTTTTGTGTTTTTTTTTCTCTCGTGTCTCACACAGCGACGACCCCCTGATGAACAGAAGGACAAGATGGCATCGCGCGAACTCTCCTACCGACTTGCCTCTGTGCAACATTGGACCCCCCCCCCCCCCCCGTCCACCCTGATCAACCCCCCACCCCCCAAACCCCAACAACCAATATTTTCAGTGTTTGCTGTGTCCTGAATAGTATAGATATTATTTTATATACATTTAGCGTGTATGATGTGGCAAGACCGGCCACGCCTCCGACGGCGCAGTGACGAGACAGAACTGTGTCGGCCTTGTCAGATCATTGTCAGTGTTAGCTGTGACTTTAAGGAAGCGAAAGCGTAACCGATTTCTATCCGAATTTACGGAAGAACAAGATTACCAGAAAAAGAACCAACACGTAAGAAGAACTAGAGCTTAGACTGCGTCGCGGTCGCGACGAGAGAGTCTCGGTTTTCGGTTCCCTCTCTTCCGTTTTGCTTGCTCGCCAGAGGGTCTCTCGCTCTTTGTCTCTTTCCCCTGCTCTCTGTTTTTCACACTCTCTATCTCTATCTCTCTCTCTCTTTCTCTCTCTCTCTCTCTCTCTTTCTCTCTCACTCACTGTTTTCCGATGATAATATTTAACGAGCGAAGCGAGAGGTTCCGAATCCAGATTCCGAATCGTTTTTGTTTATACGTTGGTGACGGAAAGAATTGATAACAAGTGTGCACGGGGAATCGAAAGCGACGCGGGTTACGCAAACGAGAGTTTGGAGAGTTTGTGAAGGAGATTTGTCTGCAGAGTGTCCCGCGATCGGGATCCGAAGCCGAGACCCACAATTCTACGGGCGAGAAAACTAGGTGGAAAGCGTAGAAGGCAATTTTTGGTTTTTTTTCCCTGCGACGCTCCGCTCGCGAGAGATCCGAGTTACTGGCGTCGAGCGGCCACGCCCATCTAGTTCTAGACTCCGCCCACTCTGTGCGCGCGCACACACGCCACGTTCAACATCGATTTTCTCCGCAACGAAGCGTCGTTCGGAAAATATACTGTCTGCGACGTCAACTCGGTTTTCCTCGTAGAATTTGACTCTCTGTCTATCTCTCTCTCTCTGTCTCTCTCTCTCGTGTCGCATCACCGATCGTGTGACACCCTGTACATATATACGCTTCTCTATATATTTTATATATATATATATTATCTCTCTCTCTCTCTGTCTCTCTCTTTTCCCTTTTTAATGACAACCTATAAGCGTAGGTTACAGGCTACAGAATAGTGAAAAAGTGATATTAATTTTTTAGTATGGCTGGAAGTGGAGTACTAACTTCAAGGAGGCCATACAGACCAGTCACGAGTAATTTTTTACTGATTCATATTTATAAATTATTAATTATTATTATTATTATTATTATTAATACTTCTACTTATTACCATTACTCTTATATTATCATTATTATTATTATTCTGTACTATTTTATATATTACATACATACATACATATATATATATATATATATATATATATATATTTATATATATATCTGCCCATATGCCCACACCATACCGCACACATCCACAAACACACACATGATTCTATATATATTATATATATATTTTTTTGTCGGTATAATGTCTGCCGCACAAATCATCATACTGTTTATAGCTGTTTATCCTTAGCGACTGTCGAAGCATTCTGGCGAATGAGAATTACTTTTCAACAAATTGTTACATATACGAAATATTTACAAGACCACGCCAGAATTGTTCGAGCCTCCGCCGCCGTGAAACATTTACACTGTCATTCCACCTGTCTCTACACCTTACTCTCGAGCTTGTCCGGGGATTCGAATTTTCCCGCGCTTTCGTCCGGAAGGACTCGCTCTTGCGCGCGCGCCCGAAAAGAAAAAGAAAAAAAGAAAAGATGCATCACGCGTCTCGCGATAAATGACGACGGGTCCGATTTTACGTTATTCTGCATCAAAACTTAGAGCTTGATCGTTCTGTCCTCGCTACCAACCTGACCGCTTCAGAGATGTGTTCCGGAAACTCACGCGCGCGCCAATAACCGGAAGTCCGCGCTAAATAACCCATCCGCCTCTGTGCTACGCGCTGCGCGCTCTCTCTCTCTATCTATCTCTATCTTTCTTTCTCTATCTCTCTCTCTCTCTATCTCTATCTTTCTCCCTCTCTGTCTCACTTGGCCACAGTCTTTTCCTCACTTTGTTCTTAAAACGGAATTTCTCTTTTCGTTTTTTCCTCTGATCTTGTAAACTCTGTCTTTTTCTCTTTTTCGTTCCGTCACTGTAACCATCGGCAAAATCGGATCACGCGTCCATCGACTGTCCGCGGCTCGAGGAACCGTTTCGTGTCGTTTCTTTGATAGCTCGAGGACAGGGTTGGTAGCCCTGCGCGAGGAGGTCGAACGAAAAGACAAGAGAACCGCTCGTTCCAATCCATTTCTTATAGTAAGGTGTAACAAGCAGACCCACGCCCACGCCCACGACCCGCCTCGCCCCGCCCACGACCCGCCTCGCCCCGCCCCAAACCCCGAAACCACGCCCGTCTTTGTTTCTCGTACACGCAAGGTTTACATTGGATTTCCCCCCCTCGGATTATTGAGATACCACGGCGACGAATTTGCACGTGATCGTCGTCGAGAGCGCTGATACCACCCCTCTCACCTCCAGCCGACCATCATCCCCGCCATCATTTAACCCCAGCACCGTCATCACTCGATTTACGGGGAGAGAAGAGAAAGGAACAGCTTTTTTTGTCGAGGAACTAGAAAAAGTGTCCCCAGACAGTCTGGGCAACCGTGGAGAGGCGGGTGGAAACGAGCACGATCGTTATGCGGATCGATCGTTTCCTCCCACAGTCAGGGTGAGCAACGCTGGGCCGGGCTCTTCTCTCGGAGAGTCATTAAAAAATTCCCGAGTTGGGTTACCGGATCAAAAATGTTCCATCGAGTCGACAGCCTGGCCCAGAGGATTAAAAAAAAATGATAGAAGTTATCCTGTACCGCAAGAAACTCGAATTTGATACAGGGAAGTCTCTCTTCGTGAAGAAACACATTCGTCATTCAAATCTCCCGCGCTCATACGAAATTCCCCCATAGCACTGTGCTTACTTCGCTCTGCTCGGCCGTCAGTTCAATCATTCACCGCCGAATCGATTTTCGCACCCCCACCCCCCACTACCCCCGCTTTCAAAAACTTTGATTCAAACTTTCATTCGCCATCTCGCCCCCATCCGTCGATACTTTGTACGATACACAGATTTCGTATTCACATGGCCCTGCTCTCTGTTTTCTTTCCCTCCCCTATCATTCTCTAACTCTCTCCCTTTCCCTTTCTCTCGCTCTCTGTCTATCTGTCTTTCTTTTACTCTTTATCTCATTCGCTCTTTTTCTCTCACTTTCTCTTTCTCTCTCTTTTTCTCTTTTTCTCTTTCTCTCTCTCTCTCTCTCTCTCTCTCTCTCTCTCTTTCTCTCTCTCTGTATATCGTATGTACAGAGTGGGGCATCCAAAATGGGTGCCTAAACGTCTCTGTGGCTTTTGAACGAACGAGGATACATTGTTTGACTTGCATGGGGACGGGGGATGATCGACTTATCGCCATCTTTTTGTCCACTCATTGTCACAGTTTTCTTTGCCCAACCCCATTGGAACGTACATTTTTTCTTTTGCACCTCCACACTCTCCTCAGCATCATAATCATTTTCGAGAGTGCAACCCCCTTTGTTGAACGGCAATATTCCATAGTCTTTTCTCTTTTTTTTTTTCTTAACGTATCTTTCACGTAGGATCGTGTGTCCTCCGGAAGCCACAGAGGCTTTTAAGTACATCCTTGTGGAGCGCACTGCAGCCCTGTTGGCGTCCTCGCCCTTGTAAAAAATATAAAAACTTGTTGTGGTATATTTTTTCAAAAAAGTACTGTTGCATCCTCGATTTCTTTGCTCAAAAAATAAACTACAGTCTGTATACACGCCCACAGGGTTGTCGCTCACTTCGAACGCCCCGCCCATATGTACAATGTGTTTTTGGTGGAACAAGTATAGCATCACTGTCCCGATCATTTCTGCACCCCATATATCTTATCAACTGCTGCACACATCAAGAAAAAGATAGTCAATAATTCATACAATCTACAGATATTGTTTTTTGAGGTTAGGTATGGACACGTGACTCGTCACCTGACCGGTCGTTCGTTGTGCCAACCGAATACGTGGCCAGACCTCCATTGGTTGTACCGAGCACGTGACCACATCCTGATTGGTTCAACGGAACACTTGACCGTACCTAACCTCGATAATTAATTTTAAGGTTAGGTTTAATGTTCTACGATTTCCACCAAGAACACGATAGAAGCGTATCGTAACGTACACATACGCAGCAATTCGACTCTCGAGTCCGTCTATGTATACATATGTATATACTGCCTTACTATAAGGATTGGACCGAAGGTTTCGACTGTGTATCTTTGATTGACGATTTGGCCACTTTTTCACACCTCTGTTTACTCGCAAGTTTACTATACTCGAGCATGCCCCTCCGTGTATATACGGCAAGCATGTGGCATGTGTGTGTGTGTCTGTGTGTACCGAAAGATCGTGTTTGTGTGTATATGCTGTTACACAGTAGATTGCGACAAAGGTTCTGAGCACGTAACTTGTAGCGTATTCTGTGCATGCGCCGTTTACTCTCTCGAGCTTCGAAAACACGTTGATCTATCGGGTGTCGACAAATTTCATCGACTCCATTCGAGATATTGTTCGACGCCTGACGACGTAGCCCCGCCCCCCGACCCCCACTACCCGTTCCCACAGCCCCGTCCGATAAGGCTTCCCGTTGGTTCTGTTGCGTCACGAATTGGACACTGACAAAGAGGATTAAAATGGGATTAATTGATTAGAGCTGTACCGACCGTCGGCAACAGTCGAGAGTGCACGCGACTGATTCTCACGGCCATCTGTTGATTTTTGGATTTTTGATTTTCCGTTTCTCTGTTTCTTTTTTTAAGTTGACTAATACCGGACAGCAATCGATGCCAAACGTAAAAGAGCCCCAAACGAGTACTGACTTGTAACACGCACAACGCACGCACAAAACGCATAACACCCGACCGCAGGTAACTATCTAACGGAAATAATGCATACGTATCTTTTTTTTTTGTTTTTCTTTTTGTTTTTTTTTTTTTTAATTAAATCTCGTTTCATTTAACTTTGTATCTCTCTCTATATTGTATATCTATCTCATGTTGATCTCGCAGACCATTTTCTCGATCGTGTCGCCTCGATACTACGCGTTTCGGGTTATATTAGTATGTACCGGGTGTCCCGGGAGGAAAGCAACGAGCCAGCGAAGACGTAAGCACCGTCGGTTATCCGTTTCGTGTTACTCGTACTTCGATCGTCTTTACTTGTTGCATTCGTTGTACAGAAAACCAGATAATAATTGTGCTATATACTGTGTACAGACGACATCATCTTCCTCTATCACAAAATGGGTGTCGAGTGTGGTTGACCAGTTTCCTCTTAGGACACCCTGCACATTGATCATCATTCTCTTTTCAATTTTTGTTTCGACATCATATTATTTGTTTTTGTTTCTTCGCCTTTCTTGTCGTTTTTGTTTCTCTCACCCTCACGCTCTAGCCCCGCTCACCATTATTATTGTCTCACCGGCATCTTGCATGGAACACATTCGCGCACATTCTACTATTATCAGCATGACGTAGATGATAAGTCACCGATCGAGGATTGTTGTCCGTTCGGCGAATCTACTGGTCAAGAAAATACGCCCGTGTGCGCGACACGCCCCTATTTGTGCCACGCCCACGGGCGTGCTCAGAGTTCCAGGAGGGGCGACGAACGGTCGACAACGCCTCGATGCACTGCTTCTGATACGAGAGCCCCTCGTCAGAGGCCACATTCCTGCACAAACCTTCTGACGAGGTCTCGAGGATTCATCGACGCCATGCTCGCACGCGCGGGCGGCAACGGTGGACAACCATCAACGCTGGATCGCCCCTAGATCGACTCTCTCATCCTCCGATTGTAGAATAAAACTCATGCACCTTCCCCACATCCTCTATTCTCACAATTTGTCGAGCACCTACCGCAACAGCACCAGTGCTACACCACCAGTTACAAACACGGCAACCCAGCGTCAGACTTGTCCCACCGCTGCCGCCCGGTAAACCACGCCCATCCATAACTGGACCCTGCCGTAACCTGCCGAACCTGTCCGAAACAGGCACCTGCCCCTGTGCCAGCGGAACGCACTGTCGTGGGGTCAGCGAGCGTCATCGGGGGAGGGTCCCACCCTCACGAGCCATCCGCCGCCCATCAGCAGCGTCCGGAGAACGCACTCGACGCTCTGTTAGACGAGCTGCAGACCTTCTCGAGGCCGAGCTCGCAGCTGGGCCATGTGTCCGGCTCGTCGTCGATCCTGTCGGACATGGGCAGATCAGGTAGCAGAGAGGCGACTATCCCACCGAGCTCTGGAACACCTGGCCGAGCGCCGTGCATCTCTGACATAGGCAGAAAGGGCAGCGTGGACTCGTCCAGCGGAGTCTTGGCCGTTAGCGGAACGGTAGTAGGCGGGGCCGGAGCACAGAACTCCGGCGGTACGTTGAGGAGATTGCATTCCTACCCATCGAGCTCGGACACGGACACCTCGCCGCCCATCGCGAGACTGCAGGTATCCCTGCAGGACCAGCCAAGCCTGCCAGTGTTGCCGCAGGGGTTCGTGCCGGGTCAGAAGCCGCCTGTTCCCGAGAGGAACGCGGAACTGTTGCAGATGGCCACTGCGAGACGGGTGCCGCCCCCTCCGCCGCCCAGAACCAGCTCCAGGTCCCCATTGGCCAGCCCCACCAGTCCCCAACTGCCGCCCAGGAACCACGCTTGCAATCTGCAGACCGGCAACTCGACACTGCGCAGGCCGCCAGCCCGCGGCACGCTGCCGAAGGAGGGGGGCAAGCCTCCGATGGCTCTGCCCGCCGAGGCGACCAATAACGTGGCGGGTCTGGAGCCAGTCCTGCACAACTCCTCCTCCTCCCAGTCGTCTGCGGTGTTGTCCGCCAGCAACTCGAGCTCTTGCGAGAGCGTCAACTCGCAGGAGGGTATGCAGATCCGCAAGGGCAGACAGGAGCAGCTGGAGCAGCGCCACCAGGAGCTGCTGCGCAAGCAGAAAGCGTTGCAGGAGCAGTACGCGCGGCTGCAACAGTTGCACAGGAACACCGCCGGCTTGACAACAGTGCCACCAGCCCCGCCGGATCTCCTGAAGAAGACTGGCTCCGAGAGCAACCTGCTGGCCAAGATGGGCCTCGGCCTGAGCACCACCAGTTCAGGATCATTGACCAGCCTGACTGGTAAACCGTCAATTTCCCAGGAGTCTTCTGTGGACGGGCAACAACCGGCGCGACCGGAGGAGAACAACGGGGAGCAGGAACCGGTGAAGACAATCGGCAACTCGGTCTCTTCCATGACAGGAAACGGCACCAGCAACGCCACCGCGTGCAGCGAAATCAACGACCAATCGGCGAACGCAGCGGCGATCACCGGCAACGCCGTAACGGCCGTCGCGCTGAACACCAGCACCACGACCACCAGCAAAATCTACGAGACCGACATTCTGTGACCGAGAGGTCGGTCCTCCTTGATCAAGATCACCGCCGAGGCCGTGCTCGCGAGTTAACCCCTCCTAGCGGCGTCGAACGCAAGGGCCATAGGCGTCGCAACAGTAACCTCGACGTCTGCGTAGGTGTCCGCACATCGTTGTTCGCTCGGTTGCCGTCCGGAGGGGTCGACGTCGCTTGGGCGAAGCTCGAACGCGGTCAAGCACCATTCGACGTACGACCACACACACACAGGACGCTTTTCAGTATTAGGAGAATCGAAATTCGACGGGTCATTGCACTGTCGACGGTGGACGGTCTGCGAACCGTTCCGTCAGCGCGATCGAAACGAAACATGGGCGAGCACATATACCACACATCGGGTACATCGGAGCGATCCGATCGGCGGGAAGGTAGGGACAGAGAGAAAATGAGAGTGCTCACGCCCGGGATTTTAGTGTCCCCGGTATAGTGCTACCCCGTAGTTTAATTTTTAGCCTGGACCAGATACTGCATCATTAGCAGCGGATTCCAAATAATGCCAGAGTGGATGCTACTTCTATGTAGGCTCTGATCCAGCCTAAAAAATGATGCAGGTTCTAATACAGGCTAAAAAGATGATGCAGGTTCTGGTCCAGGCTAAAAAGTTGATGCAGGTTCTGTTCCAGGCTAAAACGATGATCCAGGTTCTGTTCCAGGCTAAAAAGATGATGCAGAAAAGTGGGGTCACGAAAACCCCGAGCGTGAGCACTCTCGTTTCCTCTCTGGTAGGGAGTAACTGCGTAGAGAGAATGTTTAGAGCGAGTCACGCGTAATTTATAATATCGAATATCATAATTAAACGGTAATAGTATTAATAATCGTAACAAAGAAGCAAAATAACAAAAGACGGGATGTGTCCGGAGACGCGTGTAATCGGAGCGTGTTGATTCCTCGGTCGAGATCGATCGCGAGAGTTCCAGATCAGAGATGATGATGATAATGATGATGATGATGATGATGATGATGATGGCAAAAGTATTTCCGGTGTCCATGAGACTCGAGCGGCTTCAGGCTCGAGGCTCTTGAAAACTCCTTTCGCAACGACTGTGCCAAAAAATGATGGAAGAAAACGGACGCGACACCTTGACCCACGCTACCCTCGCATTTCTTGATCGATCTATCGTCACACACGGTGTTCGCTATATCCTACGATACATATACGACGGGAGCGAGGAGAGAATTTATATTTAAACAAGTATTTAAGATAGGGTAGAACGACCGAACGCGCGTTCGGGATTATTGAGACACATCGAATCATGTAAAGTACGCAGGACCGGGTGAAAATCGTTAAGCAAAAGGAGAATGGTCAATTAATGTTGCTGTCGAGTAACATTAATTTCTGTTTCTTAATTGTAACGTTATAGAAACTGTTTCTCATTAACCGTCGGTTCGTTTGAGCCACCGATCGACTATTCTACTTGCGGCGTTTGCAAGAATTTCCTTAATCACTTCTTCAATGAACCGAGGAACATTTGTTCGATTGCTTTGACTTTCATTCTGTTCCGTGCGACCCTCGAGTCGATGACGATATCGATTTCCGGGTTTCTCCGTTAAGGCGATCGACACAGTTGAGAATGTGACGCGAAAGTGGAGGGAACACGTGCGAGTCGAAGGGGAAATGCGAGGGGGCGTGGTCAAGGAGGACTTGAAGACGGGAATTGCGAGGATCGATGAATTAATTCGACGGACAGAGGCAAAGATTGAAAGGAACATTGCTCAATATTTACCGATCGGAACGCGGCGAGCGTCGCGACTCGCTTCGTAGGATGCTGCGTGTGGGCGTGTCATTACCGTTTCCAAGGTCACCGGTGTTGATGGCCAGAGGCGAGTCGACGCGCGGCCCGCCGCTTTCAAGCTAACACAAGATTCATTCCTAATTACACTTAGCCGATTAATTGATTCGCTTGGATCGCATCAGTTCGTCGATAGTTCACCCTTCGATCCCGTTTCGTCAGTGACGTCACATCGCCCGGCGAGAATGTGGGCGGAGACTGTGGCCCCGCCCCGAGCGACGTGGAAAACTGTTTGAACAAACTCTCTCGTTTTATTTTATCATTAATTTTAATTGTCTAGGTAGATCATAGATTTTTTGTCGGTCGTTAATTTGTTAATATTTTATCGATAGTGATTGTTCTTTACAAAATTGTTAAGTTTGATTTTATATAGGGGAACGGCGTTCTTTTTTAGAAGAATTTTTCTCGTCGCTCAGGATGGCGTTGCAGCCATGACGAAAAAATAAAATAGAAAAGAGGGACACGAAGAAGAAAAGAAGAAATTGGAGAAGAAGGGTGTGTTCCCGACGCTCGACAGACATCCGAGATATACCTATATAATCGATACACGCATACTTTTGCTTCGAGAGGCCTAATAGCCTATAGATTCGAATCAGTGCTTGCCTCCACCCGTTCGTTTACCGGTTACGTTATTTCGAAGCGCGCGCCATTTCGCCAAAAAAACTCACGAGCCCCCCACTCCCTCTGCGCCTTCTTTGATCGCCGTATTTCCGGCACTTTAAACATAGTGGATTAGTCAGGTTTCGTCTTGCTACACTTGCGAGTGATCGTGCTCTCATTTATTTTCTACGTAAACAGCCAGGAAAACACATCTATATGGAAGTAATAATTAAATATTTAACGATAAGAGTAATAAATAACGCGTAAGAATATGGATAATAACGAGGATCATCGATCGCAGTTTCATTCTGTTCCAGCGAGTGTGTGTTTAAAAAAAAAAAAAGAAACAAGACAAGACGCGATAGACGATCCCTGCCCCGCCTCCTTTACCCCCACCCCATTCATGCTCCGACAAACAAAGGCACATTATTGTTCCGATCGTTGTCGCGATCGGACCTGTATATTGCTCCATTCAAGGATAGTAGGTACTTACACACGCAGTCACAGATACACGCGCAACACATACATACATACATACATACATACATACAGACACACGTGCACACACACACACACAGTCTTCAGCTCTCATTGCATTTGTACAAAGCTGCTTTCTACCGATGCATCCGCTTTCTATCGTTCTTTTTTTTTCTTCGTCGATCTTGTTCATTGTTTTCTATCTCTCGTTACCGATTAATCCATTCTCAGATTTTCGTTGGTGAACCTTTCATTTACACACTTCGAGGGTCTGCGTTTCTCCAGTTTGAGATAACCCCGCCTCCAGCCCTGCCTCCCTAGACATCGCCACGCCCCTGGCCCTTCCCACACCTCCCCACTACTACTCACTCGCCCGCCCAAACGAGTAACAAGTTTTCTCACGCGAGAAAAACCGACGCAGAGCGGGACGACCCGAGTATCAATTTAATTTGATCCGTAACATTAGCCGATATTATCGATATCTAATGTTTTCCAACGATCCTGTACGCCAAATCGAATTGACTTGTTACATTTGTAAATGTTTGTAAGTACTATCACGTAATAAAATAATCGATTAAATAATCACCGAACCAGCTCCTCCTCTGTTCAACGCTCCTCCGTTTCCTGACCTCAAAACATGATTAGCTTTATCTTAACGTTATTTATTTCTAAATATTCAACTTACATTTATATTATTCCTCATTGTGGTAGGGTTATTTCGGTTAAAAAAGCTTTATGGTGTAAAGATTGATAAAAAATTAAAAAACACGACGGAGTAGTTATTACAGATTTAACCATATTTATTTTCGAGCGTGTGTAGGTGTATCAGACTTTAATTTTGTGGTGGTGTATCCGGGCGATCTCCTTCGTCCCCGGTTTTCCCGTGCGCTTCCAATATACTAGTTTCTATTTCCTGTTTCTGCGCCTGCAACTTCTCGTAAACTAGCAGCGCGTGATCGATGTTGTTCCTATTCTGCGAATCTAATTTAGCGTAGTTCCTTATCATCGTTATGTCATCGTCGTATGGAGCGGACGAGGCCGAAAGAGAGCCCGGATGGAAGATGTGGAAGAGCTTTATCAGAGACGTAGCTTCGTCTATCCTCTCGCTGTGAATTACATCGATCAGCAAGCTGTCGATCTTCTTCTCCCAAGCTAGATGGAACACTAAGGGACCAAAGTGCCTAGTCGACCTCAAGGGTTCATAGTTTCTCTTCGAATTCACATCTTCATAAACTGTCTTCGTGATTCTATGGTATTCGGGATCGTTTGGCTCGAATTGTATGCAGGCACGATCCAGAATGAATTCGTACTCCCCTCTCTGCAGTAAATTCTGCAAGCAAACGAATCATTCAAGCACAATGTTATGCCTCAATATTTATATGCAGTGTGTCCCACTAATTGTCCCTACGACATGACCTTAGAAAGTGTCGAACAAATTAATCCCACCATAATAATATATATCCCCTTAAACAACATAGCAGAGATATTGCCAGAGTTAGTGGTACACCCTGCATAGTTGTATGCTTACTGCTAAATGTGGGTCGAAGAACATCTTTGGCGTGTCCAACTCCTTGCCAGGCTCAGGGAAATACACCTGGTTCATCCTACTTCTCTCATTTGTAAATGCGTGTCGTAATGTACCGTCAGGTTCCCTGACAACTATTAGCCTCCCCTTATTCCTAACTCCGAAACTGATATCGGTGAACACATGCTTTACTGTTGTCAAGCCCTCTAACTCGGGGTCCTTCGACAGAACTCTGGCAGTGTCATCCTCTGCCTTCACCACAGGCGGCATCTGCAATCGCATGTTCATCTTTCTTTCAGTTCTCCTGTGCATTTCTTTCAATTGTTCGGTGGTCATGAACTTTAAAACTGGATTTTTCAAGGGCGTTCCATCCTTGCGCGGTCTAAACACTTTATTAGTGTCCACACGTGTTAGTGTCCTTAATATGTCCTGAACGTGCCAGTTAAAAAAGTATTTCTCAGGTTCCTTCCTCTCTGTAAAAAGTAAGCACTCTTCTTTATATAGACGGTAGAAAAACATAACCTACAGACCGAATAAAAAATTCTAATAACACACAATAAGACAATTGTCTCAAATTACCGTTTTTTTTGGAAACTGATGAACAGGAGCGACATATCACCGCAGGCCTTTTGTAGAACGTTTCCAAAATTAAGTTCGTCCGTGTGAACATCATAACCAATGTTTACAAAAACTTAACCACAAATGCACCGAACGCAGATGGTGGAATTGTGACTCTAACGACTTACGACATCTATCTGATTCACAGAATTCTATATTATCGATTTGCAATTTATTTCGCCTGTGGCACTTCATTTATTTAAAATACTTTATTATAAACATCGAAAAGACAGCTATATACAAGAGTTAAGGTAACAATCCCATTATTACAGCAATCTGTTAGGTCAGTGCAAAAGTTCGTGCCCGATTCCTTGACTTATTTTAATACGAAATATAATTAAAAAGATTTGCAACTTAGGAATTCAGGAACTTACAAAACTCTGGGCGTTCACTCTACATTAAAATTATCTCTTGAAAATTCGTCTATTTTTATAGCAACTTGTGAACTTAAAGGATAGAAAAGAAGCTCTAAGATAACATAATTTCGTGAATTTGTTTCAGACCCTGCCTCAAGAGGAACCATAATACTATCTCATAAACGCTTCGCCCGGAATGGCGGAGTCCTTGTAGTCCTTCACAAAATTCCCGATGGCCTTGCTCAGGTTCCACTGGGCCTCCTCCATATAGGTCCTGCACCATTCATCGTTCAACATCGTAGTCTCGGCGAATTTGTTAAACAGTTCCACCTTCTCAGAGGCGCTAAAGCATGTTGGTATAAACTCATCGTACGAGATTTTGGACTCAATGCTGGTCACAGGAATATCCTGAATTGGCAATTCGATGAAATATTGATCATTCAGAATATTAAATTCATTGTCGTCGCCAGCTAACAGGATGAAGGTTCTGTTGAACGAGAGGACCTGCGAGGCATTGTTCATGGTCTTAAATAAACCACCGACCGAAATGGCGAGGCATATGCCGTCGTCGTAGAACAGATCGCAAATGAACGAACTTCTGTCGTGATAGCACTTGGGTAATCGCTTCAAGCCGCCTAAAATATTATCCTGGCCATAGTACAGGTGCTGTCTCTTTTTATTCATATCTGCAGCCTTAGTCAAATTCCTGCAGGCAGTGAACTGCGTCAGGTTCCTCTTGTGAGCCACAGCTGGGATGATACCAGAGCTCATCGAGTAGAACGCGTTCTTATGATAAAGACCTCTAAGAAACGTTCTATCACCCCGTTCATACAAATTGAAGAAATGATTAACAAATTTAGTGACCAGGTCTTTTCTAGCCTCATTTTTCAAGTAGCTAGTATAAATCTGCGGCAAGATGGATGTCTTCACATAGACACCGTCTAGTTGGATCAGATTGGGGCAATATTTCTTAGCAGATTCAATATATTGCTTAGGCTTCGAGTAGTTCTCGCATAGAGGATTCCCATCAAGCCATAGCTTGACTATAGGCATATTTTTCAAGGGAGACAGGACTTCCATGCTATATAAATTGTTGTGTCTCAGGTCCAGGTACCTTATGGAGGTCAAGCCAGAGGCTTCCATGGGAATTAGATTAAACAGTTCATTCTTTTGAAGGTTCAGCTCCTTCACGGTCGCGATCGCGGTCTTCGTCAATTTCATCACGTGGTTGAAGGTTCTTTGTTGGGTGAGGGGACAGTAGACTGCCTTAGACATTTCAGGGTCCTTGTGGAACTGCTCTAAGTCCAGGCTCTTTTTACTAGGATCATATTTCTTGGCCAGGGCTGCCAGGAGCAGAGGCTGCAGGTTGATTTTCAGCTCGTGGATAGACGCAAACCCCAAAGTGACTATCAGGATCAAAGGATCCCCTTCAGGGTTTTTGATTATCAAATTGGTGTTGCATAGTTTCTCCAAGGCATGTGCACAGTTCCTTGCCAAAAAGTATGTGTCCTCCCCTACAGCCTGGTACCTAACAGGTACCAACTCTGCTGGTTCTATGGCATTCAAAATGGCTTTTAGCACAGTCTCCTTGTCGTACTGTGTGCCCTTAAGGATTCTGACACTGTGCCACACGTCAGATCTGCCCATTAATGTCCTCTCCTGGAACATGGACCCACCCCTGCTGATCTTAATTGCTATGGACGAGTCCAGCTGCATGGGCACGATCGGCAAATTTGTCCGCTGCATCTTTTCTGATTTGGAGAATATTTCTATATTAAGGAATCACACGCACCTAAAAGAGTAAGCATATTTATTTCTGTTTGGTGTTAGGTTAGGTCACATTCATCACGAAAAAAACAATTTACGATTGTCGGAGATAATGTGATTAAATTACCTGTTCCCGACGTTGCAACTTTCCAAAAACGCATTCTTTAGTCTCACAATTGTTTTTAGAACATTGTTGTATGCATTCTTCGATCTACATCGTGACCATGTTGTTGATATTTGACAGCGCCATCCGTCAGCCATTATCTGCAACAAGATACAATTCGATGGTAAGGTGATTCCGGATTTTATTCATGTAAGACAAAATTGACAAAACCTATTCTTACACCCTTTACGTTGACAAACGAAAGACGTTGGAACTAGATCCACGAAAACGCGATCAAATGTGTTAAAGAATATTAATTTTTACCAGGCGTGAATGATTCTCGCCGTTTTCCTCATAAGACATCGTGTAAATTCCGGCACGAATCATCTGCTCACGTCAAAGGTCCGTACAGCGCCAAAACACGTAGCGGCAAAACGCCCAAACTGTTCGTGAAATTTATCGGCAGTCGGTAATGGTAGAACGCCGATGGCAAAGCAGTAGAAAATGATATTAGCTCCATCTGTCGATAACTTGTAGAACCATCCGTCGGTAAATTTGGCTAACAGTTTGAGCGTTTTGCCGCTACGTGTTTTGGCGCTGTACAGACCTTTGACGCGAGCAGATGATTCGTGCCGGAATTTTCACGGTGTCTTATGAGGAAAGCGGCAAGAATCAATCACGCCTGGTAAAAATTAATATTTTTTATATCTCGTCTGACAGTAATGAAGGTTTCCAAGAACGTTTAAGTTCGTAGCTTGTCCGTCAGATAGCGTGAAGGTCTAAAACCGGTTTTAAAAAAGGCGGGAAGAGAAAAAGATGCGAACGAGGACGTTGGAATTGGTCACTGTGCTTCCGAAAGTCCTCATTTTTCTAGCACCAGGTCCAGAAACGACGGATAGGCTTGTAAACAGGCTTAAAACGGGTTGTTGGCTGCGAATGGCCTGTTTGGCGAGGCAGGCCAATCACGCATGAAAGCAACAATGAGAGGAGCGTTCAAAATGGTGGGATAGAAGGCCGAGACCGGTGATTTCGTCCTGTTTCGCAGGGTCTATCGATGATGCGAGAGCCCCATCGGCGGCGAAGTGTGTGCGTCGGCACGTTGCGCCTTGGGCCATCCTCTTCCGCGTTTCACGTCGCCGGAAAAGGAAAAATCCTGGCGAACCGAACGATCTGCTAGTTATATAGCAGGATTTTTCTATCGATAGGAAAGAGAGAAGACACCCGGCCGCAGCTGCGCGGCCACGGTAATGGCCAACACCATATGCGGTGACCCCTAAGAGACCAAAGAGATACAAGCTGCCACGTTAAGTGCGCGATTTAGACGATGGCAACGCGGAAAAATGCTAATGGAGACGCGAGACCCTCTACGTATTATCAGCAGTGCCTCAGGTCCGGAGAAACAAATGCCTGGGGTATTAGGGATGACATGGGCCTGATAAGTTTGTGGCCTGCAAACGGATATGCAGGTTCCAATTTGCATTGACCAATATTTTAGAGGAAATTCTTATTAAAAAGCCATTAATATGAGAACGCATATATGTATAATGGAAATCCTTATTTATCACTGCCATCCGTTAATCTACGATTGTCCTACAAGGGGTAACCTAACGTGGGAGGACAGCATACGAAGCCGAAACCCATATTTTTTTACATGAACCTCCAGTACAGTAAAAATCATCGTCCAAAGGTGCCGGACATCAACGTACCGTACGCCCCGCGGCAGAAAAATTGGCGGGCAATTCGAAAACCGTTTCCCCCGGTAAAAACGTGTAGGATGTGTTTTCGAGGAGGAAGTGAGGCCTCCCCCTTTCTTTTCGTGGTCGCAGGAATCCGCGCTGGTGCAGCGTGCACACGGGCACGTCGGCCCGTATTATAGCAATTCAATAATAAATTGTAGAACGCTCGGTCGTCGCATTATGCGCCGGTAATCACAGTAATAAGCAGTTCTAAAAGTAACGTAAGTACGTTGTAGGTAGTAACGAGTGAGCGGTAATCTCGGGGAGATGGTTCGACGGGAATCCGAAGCCTCTGGAGAGTAAGAGAGAAGAGAGGGAGAGAGAGAGAGAGGGAGAGCCCATGGGCGTCAACCGCGACGCATGATCTAGAATCGGCATAATTTACAACTCTCAGGAAATTGAGCCGGTTCGCGCGAAAGTCTGGCTCGCGAAGCACGAGCCGCGATCATAGGTTCCTGCCGCTGCTTCCGGCAGTGGATCATGGATCAATGGATCATCGGAACGAGCCACAGAGGATTCTCGAGTCGACGAACGATGAGGACAGACGATTTGATTGGGGAAACACGGTGGAAGTTGGACAGAAAATTTTACCGGACTTTCCTGAACGACTTCCAAACCGGATCCCGGGGATAGATGTCTTTTTCTGTCGGCGGGGGAAAATTGCGGTTGGAAATTGAATGGACCAGCTGCAGGAAGTCCTCCGCTCCCCTTCGGATCGCTATCGCGCGATAAAGAGCCGCGTATGTACGCCTATGAGCGCGCCGGGTACACGGCGACCCGGCCGGGCCGTACGTACCCGTTAAGCCAACATCTAATTCGATAACTGGCGAAAATAATAACGTAGCGATCTGTTGCGTTCGCGGGCAACGCGCAATCATCCGTTTCGTACCGGGTGTCCAACAACCATCCACCAATCCGATCCTCAACTGCCTACGAAAATCCTTATTGCGTTATAGTCTCAACATTTTCCAAACATCCAAACAATCATTCTCCAGGCGTGTCCTATAGATTTTCCCGCGCTGATTACGAATATCTCAATTTTTTCCAGCACTCTCGATTGTTGAGATTTTTCATTTTCAGGGCAAAAGACGAATTTTAAACTTTGGAAATTTTTTACGATGCCAGAGTGAGAGATGGCGGAATAATTGTTACGTGGGCTGATTCTTCAGACTTTCCCGAATACAACAGTATATTTTTTTAATACCATTATGGTCGTTTAAACATGCATAAAAATTGTTCAAAAACAGAGTCACCATCAACCTACCAATAGTTTTAGACACTCTTCCGTTCATTAAGCGCACAAATAACGAATTTGTCGATGATCTACAAACAATAAAAATACACTCCACTGCCGAGAACAATCTCCACTATATTTTAAACATTCACTACACATTATAAAAAATTAGCAAACCCCTAATACATGAAAAATTAATTAATTATATTTTAAAACTGAATGGCCTGATAAAAAGGTGAAACTACCTTGCCCTGCTTGTGCTCCGGGTCAGATCCGACCCAGACCCGTCAGGCTAAGTTCTCGAGTGTCTCTCTCCTCGCGAAGACCCGCAGCCTTTTGCAATCCTGACGATCGGTTCGCATAATTGAGTGTCCCGCGCGCACGGGCCAATAAATGAATGAGATCTGGAATGCTGGGACGGGAAAGGGGACGGGCCTCGGTTCCAGGGAATCAGATAATTTTTGGGACGCGTCTCGGCGATCGAGAGAGAGCCGAACAGATTTGAGAAAGAGAGAGAGAGAAAGAGAGGGAGAGAGAGAGAGAGAGACGGAACTCGACTGGCTGCACGGTAGCAATTTATAACGAGTCGCCGGAGCTACCTCGGTAGCAGATGACATTTATTAAAAGTTTCGGTCCCGGCTCGGGACGAGCATCGATCTTCTTCCAGCGCGGCTGCTCGTGCTGCTCTCCTCGAGGGCCTCGTTGTTGCCCGTCCACGAGAAATACCGAACAGTTTAATAAGCAAGCGGTAGCCGCGATACCGCGATACCTAGCCCGCCATCCATCACCCTCTTCACGGACTGGCGAAGTGTCCGAGTCTTCTGCTGCCCCCACGAATATTTCGAACCGATCTTCTTACTCCGCCGACGCGTCCTTGAACCGGACGATGTGGATCCTCCGGACGGTGTCCTTGGAAAAGCGTCCCCACGATTATAATAAATGGTAGGGACCAGGGTAGTTTTTCAGACCACGTATTGGCAAGCAACAGCGTCGGGCTCTCTTTAAACAATTTTTGTACTGTTCTCAAGGATCATCATTTTATTAAATAATAGACTATTTCCCCCGTTTCCCCTGTTAGACTATCTTCTCTATTTTTCTTTCCTTTCTATTGCTCATAATTTCCGCAACAAAACCTAGTCCAAGTTCAGTGATGGATCAGTCCTATAGATAGATCGCTAGATCAGTCCAGCGTGATCCCCGGTCGATTGCGAAGCGTGCCGAAGCGTCCCGGCGTAGTTTCACGCGAAAAAGCGAGTTTTCGTGGAGCTGGTAGAGTTTCTAGCTCGTCGTCGACGACGACGACGACGGCGACGACGATCGCGATAAAACCATCGGACAATAATAAACAATGCGTGAAACGACAAGTACAGTCGGGGCATTCCGCGAGATGGTATCGGGGCTTCGGGCAGAACCCCGCCGGCCGGGAGCGCAATCAATCATTCGAACCGGATAAAATATAAAATACGCCGAGCCGAGCCGCGGCGCGGCGTGGCGACCGCGCGAGCTCATAGCCCTTCTGTCCCTGTGTGCGTCGCCGTGTGCATGTGTCGCCGTTTTATTTATTTGCACGGTCATGCAAGTTCCGCGGAATTAACGTATTTTTTGCACGCGACCGCCCGGCCTGTATGACGGGTCGATCCGCGACGCGAAACGCGAAGCGCTCTTGTGCGAACCGTTGCGAAGCACTGCGAAGCGTTGAGAAGCGTTGTGAAGCATTCCGGAGCTGCTATTGTCGATGAGGCTCTCGTAGCTTCAGTTTCCATTAGCTTGCGTTTTCTGACGAGGACAATATTTGAAGGAAATGATTCCAAATTAATGACAGAGGACACTTTTCTGAACCACACTGTCGCACTTAAGAGAGGGTGTCGAGGAAAGAGAGTTCATCCAGATTCTACTGGAATTGTTTTTGTAAATTCGCCATCAAACTCTGCTTCAAACTGCTCTAAACTGCTCCAAACTGCTTTAAACTGCTTCAAACTGCTTCAAACCACTTCGAGCTGCTTCCCGGGGGACCATGAATGACAAAGAATGATTTAATCAGCAGTATTGGGGCCACCAAACTTCTTCAAACTGCTTCGAACTGCTTCAAACTGCTTCAAAATGCTTCAAACCACTTCGAACTGCTTCCCGAGGGACTATGAGTGACAAAGAATGATTTGATCAGCAGTATTGACGCCATCAAACTGCTTCAAACTGCTACGAACTGCTTCAAACTGCTTCGAACTGCTTCAAACCGCTTCGAACTGGTTTCCCAGGGACCACGAGTGACAAAGAATGATTCGATCGGCAGTATTGACACACCGGGGCGTTGTATCGTCGAGGGAACAAGGGACAGGTGATGGAAGGAGAGAGAGGCAGAGTGAAGTTCTCGTTTTTGGCACGAACCGGAGTAAAGAGGCAACGATCCTGTATACGCGAGGAGGATAGTAATTACAGAAGCGGGACTGAAAACGCGGGGTTCCATCAGACCCTGCGAGGCACGATCCTCGATAAGTATAGTTGTTTCAGGATCGCGTCGATGCCTCCTCTACTCCCGCTATCTCATTTTATTGGTACAGGTAACGCGAAAAATTTATTGGCTACGGCGCGAGAGCTCGTTCAAGTATACCCACAGAAGATAGAGAAACCACGACACTCTCTCCGAGATTCTCCGCTTCTCTCTCTCTCTCTCTCTCTCTCTCTCTCTCTCCCTTTTTCTCTCTCCACGTCGTCCTCGTTCGATCTCTTTCCCTGAGAGAAGCAGCAGAGAATGCTGCAATTTTAGCAGAGGCCATTAGACTCGACCCTAGGAAGTTCTTTCGATCGTCGTGATTTTTCAGTGCATGGTATGCTGGGTAGATCTTCTTGGACTGAGAGAAGTTAACTTTTTGTTAAAAAATAAATTAACGGTTTTAAGGTTGTTTTGTTCTAGGGAAGACTCAGCGAAGCTATAATTTTGGATCTGGTCGGTGCAAGGGTTGCTTTTGACACATGTCGTGCAGAATGTAGAAGGTATTAGGTCCTGAAAAAAATTCAATGTATAGTGCATGATATGAGTAAAAATCGTGGTAAGTTTCGTTTTAGTAGCTCCAGTAGTTTTCCTGTAAAAAAAATGGCAAAAATCACTTACTTTATAGCCAAGCTAAAATGCAAGGATTGATTCCGACGTGCATTATGAAAAACCTGTACCATATTTTCTCACGAAAAAAATTTAACATATACTACGTAACACTGTCAACAATCGTGGTAAGTTTCATTGCGGCGGCTCTCGTAGTTTCCGCACAAAAATTCTACAAATGTCAACTACTGTTTGAGAGCTGGAAGGATCATTGTGTCTCGAATGAATAAATATTTAGGATGGTGGAATTTCTGGAAAATCGAGAAGATTCAATGTGCAATCGGCGCTCAGCTCAGCTACTTTTTCGTTGCATCGTCGAGCTGCATCTATAATAGTTGGCGTCTCGGTTGCGTCGTGTTATTCCTCTTCTGCGGTGAATGGACCCGATCACCGGCACACGGCTACCCCCTCATTATCTTCCGATACAGTTTTGCCTCATTTTTTCTCCATACCGTCCCCCTGCGTACCTTCCCCCCCTTCCCGTTACTTCCTACGACGCCAACACACAGTAGAAAATATTTGAGCAAACGAAAACACTTAAATTACCAAATTTATCATTTTTTCCCGATGCCCAATAATTTCCATAGTCAATTGTGGCCTCAATTTCAACTCACAGTTAAACAACCCCAACTGAAAATAATTTTGCAAAAAGTCTGACGGTTCAAAATGTGTCCTAGAAAATTTATACTGTTCCCACACCCTTCTAGCCTTCGTGATAATCTTTTAAACCCAACTCTATCATTTTTTAACAACTCAAAAACGTTCTAAAATTGCCTTTTTCGGGAAAGCGAGGGAGTCAACGTTGTCAAATTCATCTAGTTCGATCGCAGCGGGTTTGTTTAGCCGCGAGGGAGGCAAACACAGCGGCCGGTGCTGGCGGCGGACGATTAGGCCAGCGAGCGGCCGCTAATTAACCGGCTAAAGGGGGCAATTAACGCGAATTTCCGCGGTAATCGTCAAGATTTCGGAACGGCTGCGGCGAGATACACCGAACGGAAACGGGACCGAGAACGATCTACGCGGGATTTGCTCGACGAAGCCGCCGACCCTCTCACCCCCCACCCCCTCTCACCCTGTAGCGTAACTTTACGATACGCTGCGGCCGGGTATCTCGCGAAATTATTTTCCTGCTGCTCATATCTCCGGGGTTGTGCGCCGCGATGCAGATCGTCCCGGTTGATCGTCACGCTCGATTTCCCGGGCCGTTCCGCGCCCGGCCGCGGTGTATAATGTAGCCAATTAATGCCCGCGGGACAATCGCCCCGAGTTCCTTGCGAACTGTCCCGCAAATTGCCGCGATAAACGACCCCCGGCACAAAAGCGGCCCCCGTTCGAGACGCTTCGGCGACATCTCGCCGAAAAATACACTTTTCTCCACATACCCGGTGTCCCACTCAACCGAAACGTCCTCCGTACACCCGCTATTTCATCGAGAAGCTGAGATCAAGTCGTATCCAATGACCTTCGATTGGCCTTCAGAAGAAGTTACCTTCCGTGGAGCCTAGAAATTTTTTTTCGCAGATTTGACTGCAGTGGTTTCCACGATTGGACTCTCCGCTTTCCAACGAGTCCAAAAAAATTGCCGTACGATTTTTTCTCATCGAGTTATAGCTTCTCAAATGAAAACTCGGCTCCTAGCACCAGGGCTACACGAGGATCAGTCAATTTTCGATGATCGTTGTTATTTAAACGAGTGTAACTTTGCGAATAAACATCGGAGGATGATGAGCCTCCGCTCATTTGAAAGGGCGAAATCTGCGCTTTCGAGTACCGTAGATCACTTTTTCCGAAAAAATTTATTGCATCCAGAGCTGACGGAAAAGTGAGAGGGGTTGTTTTTGGACAATTTTTCGGATTCAACTGTTTCTGTGGAGATCAAAAAATTTATCTCGTCAACGAAACCTCCCTAGATATGTAGATTGACGTCTTCGCTTTCCAACGAGTCCAAGAAAATTGCCGTACGATTTTTCCTCGCCCTGTTATCGCACTTTGAACGCGAAGCTGCACGTCGTGGCAAATTACGAGCGAAGTGTAGTCTTCGCGATCGAACCTGTTAGCTTCGACTCATAGGCGATTATTGCACTGTAGGCAATGTTTGAATTGCGTCCTTTTCTCGTCGAACATGGGCCACAGTGTCGACTCCCACCCCCAAAAACTTGGTGTCGGTCCAGGTGATTCGTAAAACGTGGCGGCTCTATTAATTCGTGGGGGAACGTGCCGCGGCGTCGGTGCCAAAGCGTCCGCCGGATGATAACCCGCTCTGGGCTCGGCTCTGCGGACATTATCGGCGAATAATGCACCGTAGTCGAAGTATTGATGTCCTGGCGAAGGTTGCAGCCACTTCCTAGCCCGTTGTGCTACCCTGGCCCGAGGTCCGCCAGGAATCAATGAGAAATCCACCAGTCGCCGTTCGCCGCCGGCTTTTTAACTCTCCGGGAATCGATGGACGACCCGTTCGAACACCCTGTCGCGTCGATACGCTCCCGAGATTTCTCGAAATCGAACCGGACAGGACGTTTTATTTCTGCTCCGTGACCGTCCAGTCACGTCCGAAGGATTCTCTTCAAATCCCACTTGTCCTGGGCTTGGGTCTCCTTCATTTATTAGAAGGTGTATCGACTAGTACGCGCCGAGGATGTTCCCGAGGGGAACCCCGCGATTAGGTTCCCGCGGTGGCTGACAGATGGCGCCAGCCGGCGTTGCTCGCGGATTCAAATCGATGGGGAATTTTCCGGGTTAATGATGTTGATAATCCATCGTTATCTCGATGAATCCTTGCAATCGGGTCGAAAAAGGTACCGAAAATTGAAAGGGTGCTAACCTAGAAAGGGATGAAGCGATTATTTTTAGGATCGAACGGGTTTCAACGATGTATATTTGTGATTTTGTACAGGGCGTCATTCTCCTATGTCTTTTGCAAAGATTGTAGCTTCGTGTGCCATCAAAACACGACGAAATTACCAAAGTTTGGTCACGTTTTCACTGCATTTTGACTACGAGCGATTCTGCAATATAATTTTCCGTGATTTGCGTGAGGGTCTTCAACTTGAGAAGCAATTAGAGGACACAGCTTGGACCAAGACAGGCTCGTCCTCCTCTACCTTCAGTCATCAACATCCACAGTCTCGAGTTTCTAGGCGCACACCCTAGGTCTACCACTCGAAGATCAACCGTGGTCATCGTAGACACCATCGAAGCGTCCTCGAAGACCACCAAACAGGTTTTTAGCCCGCCGAACAGAACAGAATTTCCCCGGCAACGGGGTGACGTTTAAGCGGAAAAATCGTGCTCGAGGTAGCAAAAGGACTCGCTGCCGGGTGGACGGAGCGTGTAGCCGTCGCGTCGTCCGGACAGGTAACTGGTCCACGAGAAGCGAGCGGGGGCTGTTGTTCTTTTCTGTTATTTTTCGGTCGTTCCGCGCGGGCAACTTTTTCGACGGAACGTGGACGCGTCGTTATCCGTTCGCCGGTATATAACTCGAGGCGGACTCTAGTTGCGGCGCAGATTTATTAGCGATAGAGCAGCTCGATAGGCAGTCGTGCATCACCACGCCCAGCGCGCGGAGGCACACGCAGCGCACCGAGAGAGTGAGAGTGAGTGAGAGAGAGAGAGAGAGGGAGAGAGAGAATGGTCCGATGCAACGATGTGCAACACCCCGGCGAGAAACGCAACGTAACCGACGGACCGGGGCCCGGTTTAATGCTATGCCTCGCTCGATCGAGCAGCTCCGATGCGCAACGGCCTTTTCGATTTCTCGCCCTTGGGCCCCGGGACGGGGAGCGAGGTGCTCCCGCAATTTCCAAGCCTCAATCTCTCTCTCTCTCCACCTCCCCTCTACCTCTCCGGTTCCTCCCCTCCCCCTCTCTCGCTCTTCTTAATTATTCGATCCAGTCGAAAAATCGTTTCAGACAGATTTCGCGATCTTTTCGCCGGGAAAGGGAAGGACTCGGACGAGAGAGAGAGAGAGAGAGAAGGGCCGAAGAGCAACGAAACGATAATTACAAGGAAATCGAGTGCGAACGAGCGAGTTATCGGCCCGCGGGATCGGGCCCGCGCGCCACCGAGAGACCCGAGAGACCCGAGAGACAAAGAGATAAAGGAGAGGAGCAGAGAGAGGGAGAGAGAGAGGGAGAGTCGGGCAGAATCTGTGTCAGAGGTTGCTTATGCCTCGGATTTATGGGTTTGATTACCGGCCCGCGCGCATACGTGCCGCGATTTTCTATGGGTGGATCGTGATCCTCCACGCCTACCGGTACTCTCTCCCCCACCCCCGGCCCTCGGCCCTTGGCGCGAGAACAGCCCCGGATCGCCGCCACGTATAAAGTTATCGGGCCCGAGAGGGCCCCGTAAGTGTCCATTGTCTACTCCGGGGCATTATGCTTACCGCGAGCGACCGGGGCCTCTCGGTTCTCGGCCGAGTTTATCGGACGGCCCGGTGTAATTCCACTTTTATCACCACCTTTCCGCTCTTCACCTGAAACGGTTATAGCGGATTTCGATCCTAGATCCGTTGATCTTCCACTTTAGACTCGCCCGGTTGCGTAACGATCACTGTATCCCGATTTTCGTTGGAATTATTCGAGGTGGGCGGAACGGGGGCGGAGTCTGGGAACCTTGGGCAGTTGACCCTGGGAGTATTGTAGGGGGCTCCCAGTGTCATCGAGTTAAGACGAATGCTGCTGGAGAAACACCAGATCCCATTTCGTCACGTAAGAGTATTTGTTTTGCTCTGTTGGTGTCTAGGGTGGTCTAAGTAGGCGTGGCTTGGTCGCTTCCATTATGGGCGGAGCCGCGACTATCGCTCTAATCAAACTTGGATACTCGATATCTCCTAAAATCTAGCTTTGAGGTCCATTCGTTGGATTAATCTTGTCCTCTCTTTGTGTAGAGCGCTCCGAGGGGCGTGGCTTCGCAGCTCCGGATCTCCTCGGAGCCGGAGCAGTGGCCCCAGGGGCAGCATCTCTCAGGCAATGCTCCGAGTCGATCTCCTTGACCCTAGCATGAGAATCCCGGACGTAACAACTGGATCCCCCCAACAGATTCTCCTTTACCAACAAAGTCGTTCATCAACGCTCGGCCGAGGACGCAGCGTATTAACTCTCCGAGCTGACGAAGGCGAAGAGGAGCGGAGAGGGGAGGAAGAGAGAGAGAGAGAGAGAGAGAGAGAGAGAGAGAGAAAGAGAGAGAGAGAGAGAGAGAGAGAGAGAGAGGGAGAAGAGTCTCGAGGTGGCATGAAATCGTCGAAAAACGGCGTCACGCCGGTGCATCAATCTTGCACCGGAGGGCGAAGCGTGGCCGGTAGACGTCGGCGGACGACGTCGCCGTCGCCGTCGGAGTAGACGGCCGGCGTCGCTCGGCGAGAAGATGAGAAACGTCGCGGGAGGTCCCACACTCCGGGATTGATGGACATCCTCACCTACACGTCCGATTATTCGGTGCCACGGTGCTGGAGGGTGAAGGGTTAGGGGATGGGGCACCGCGCCGCGCGTCGTAACCGCTTTTACGCGTGTAGATATCCGCTCACAAGCACACACGCTCGCGGGTCCCACCGCTCGGTAATCACTGGTCGTTAGCGCCTCATTCACGCTCGATCTTCCCGGACGTCACGGAGCTGCCTTACTTCGCCTGCCGAGATCTCCCGTTGCCATAACTTTCGGACACGTGTTCCCGCAGACTTTAAACAAACTTCGCGACCGAAAGTCGACGATGTTCCGCCGGCCGTAACTTTCCGAAAAGAAGTCCGACTTCGGTCTAACCGGGCTCATTTTAAAGGGCAAACCTTCCGCTTCGAACACGCCCAACTCATTTTTTCATGGAACTTTCTCACTCGAAACTGTCCGCGATAACGCGAGAAGCATCGTTCTCAGGCAATTTTGTAGTTCAATTGTCTCTGTGGATGTCAATAAATTTTTTTCGCTATACAAACTGATACACAGTTATAGATTACAGTCTTTGCTCTCCAATGAGTCCAAAAACGTTGTTCTACGATTTTTTTTACCGAGGGGAAATATGCGTTACCAGCAGTAGAACAATAATTGTAGGGTCACTAGATCCTGGGTGGTTGTCGATATTCAATGTTCCGTAACTTTGTGAAAAAACATCGCAGGGCGATGTACCTAGGCTCATTGTAAAGGGTAAAGTCTGCGCTTTCGAAGCATCTATCTGTCTTT
Source organism: Halictus rubicundus (assembly GCF_050948215.1). Lineage (NCBI taxonomy): Eukaryota > Metazoa > Arthropoda > Insecta > Hymenoptera > Halictidae > Halictus > Halictus rubicundus. Next base: position 15,185,677 of record NC_135159.1, read on the forward strand.
TTTGAAAAAAATTTTTCCTCCAAGAGTCCAAGAGGAATACAAAAATGGTGACTTTTCCAAAGTTTCTCTAGTTCAAGCGTCTGTAGAAAACTTGAAAAATTTTTTTCGAGCCTGGGACTAAACTGTGTTTAAAGAATGTAGTTTTGGCTTTCCAACGAGCCCAAAAAGATCGCTTTACGATTTTTCCTTGCCATTTTGTGGCACTTTGAACGAAAAGATGCACCTGGTCGAGGCAAATTCCGCATTACCACCGAAACGTAGTTTTCGCGATCGGACCTGTTAACTTTGATTCGGAAGCGAGTCGGTCGCGGGACTTTCGATCTTGATACCGAATATCGATGATTCCCCGAGAATTGGTGAACGGGGAACACGGATCGAGCGCGGGGGCTCTATCTCGTGTCGCTCTATCTGACTTCGTATCGGAATTAATTACTCGCGGTCGGACGCCACCGAGATGCAGCCCCTTAATCCTCGTTGCGAAGGGCCCCGGCTATGAGGGACAGTTTTTAATCGGATCGGCGTGTAAACGATCGCTTCGCGGGCGTTTTCGGCCGGGGCCCGATAACGCGCGCCGGTACCGGTGTAGCCACGTTAAAAAACGCCTCGGTGTGTTCTCAACACCTCGCCTCCCGTGGCAAGCGTTGATGATCCTCGAAACTGGTTGGCTCATTAGTATGTGATGGCTGGGTGCCACCTACTGGGCGGGGCACCGGGTCATTGAAACAATAGTGTTGTGACTAGACATCATCAAGCCTCGCGGCCGCGGTGGGTCGCCGCGCCGAGAATCATTTCTGATTGATTCCGCCGGTGATCGATCGATCCGCTGCACACTGCCTCTTCCCCGCAAAAATAGAAAAGATCATTCTTGTCGGTTCCTATAAACTATGCTATCCAACCAGCCCCTAAAAATTCATCTACGATTTTTAATTGCCATCATACCCCGCCTTAAACAAGACGAGTGCTCGTTAAATCTGAAATGAAAAATTGTCGTCATTCAAATGACTCTGACTTCCCCGAAAAAAATCGCAAGGAGACGTATCTAGGCTCATATTGGACGTCGAGGTCAGTGCTTTCGATGCTTCCGCGTGATTTCTTCCGAAACAATTTTTGCTCCAAAATTCAGACGAAAATTCACGAATATTGACTTTTCGAAATTGTCCAACTTTGACACGCTGCGTGGAACTCAAAAAATTTTGTCCGCAATTAAAACCATTGCGTGTCGAAAGACCGAAGTTTCCGCTTTCCGAAAAGTCCAAAAATTTTGCGCTACGATTTTTTCCCGTCATTTGACGGTTCATTGAGTGAAAAGTGCGCCACCAGCACCAGAATGTTCAAGACTCGTTGACTGTCAATGTTAAAGCTACCATAACTCCCTTAAAAAAAAAATCGCAGGGCGATGTACTTAGGCTCATTTTAAAGGGAAAATCCTCTGCTTTGACGTAGCGCAAGTAGATTTGTCTCCCGGGATTCTCGGCGATGGAGATGGAGAAATTATTTTCATGTACGATCGCAAAGATTTCTGAATCAAAACTTGAATCAAAACTTGAGTCAAGACTTTATCAAGACTAGAATCAAAACTTGAGTCAAGACTTTATCAAGACTTGGGTCAAAACTTGAGTCAAGACTTGATCAAGACTAGAATCAAAACTTGAGTCAAGACTTGATCAAGACTAGAATCAAAACTTGAGTCAAGACTTGAATCAAAACTGGGGTCAAGATTTGAGTCAAGACTTGAGAAATACTTGAGTCAAGATGGATCAATACCTAACCAAGACTTCATTCAAGATTGAGACCTAGCCTAGCATTTTTGCCAACTTTTGGCATTGTCCTGCCATTTGGGGATTCGAAAACCTGTCGTCTATCATGCTCTATCCCTCCGTAGGTTATTCGAATGGCGGACTGAGCCGTGGCGGCTCGTTTTCGGCAAAGAGCGCGCGAGGTCCAGGCAGACAGTGCGAAACAATATCTATCCGGATGGCTGGATGTGAAATACAAGGTGGAATATTGCCGAGGGGGGATCGTAGGAGCGTGCGAGGCGGGATGAGGCGGGGTGAGGGGGGACAAAACGAGAAAAGGTGCTGCGAGCCGGGGAGCGAGAGGGTTGCTCGCGCCGGCAGGTACCCCTGATTCTGGGAAACGTGTCCTGCCAGCTTGTTAGGTGTCCCCAACAGTTCTCTAATATATGACTGGCACTCTCTACCCTTTTTCGAGGGAGGCGAGGACCAGGACTAGGTCCACGGGTCCAGTTAGAATGCCGGCGTGCTTACCTGCACTCGTTCTCGGCTCGGAGGCTGTCCGTGACACCGCGCGAGCGGGAAATACGAGGACTGTCCCGGAGAAATATTCGTCATCGTTCGACCTTCCGCGGAAGTTTATGCAAATTCTCGTTCCGCCGATAGCTTGCAATTTATCTCCCGGTTCTGGCATAGCGAATTCTACAGCTCGATAAAATCTCCCAACTGGATCTCCGTGCGTCAATTAATACGAAATAGCAATATGAAAAGCTGGCACGTTCGCGTCTAAGACCAAAACAGGACCTGAGAAATACTCGAGTCAAAACTTGAGTCAAGACTTGAGTCAAAACTGGATAAAGACCTAAGAAATACTTCAGTCACGACTTGATCAGGACCTAAGAAACACTTGAGTTAAAACTTGAATCAAGACTTGAGTCAATACTCGATAAAGACCTAAGAAATACTTCAGTCACGACTTTATTAGGACCTAAGAAATACTCGAGTCTATACTTGAGTCAAGACTTGAGTCAAAACTTGATCAAGACTTAAAAGATACTTGAGTCAAGACTTGATCAAGACTTAAGAGATGAATGAGTCAAGAGTTGAGTCAAAACTTGAGTCAAAGCTTGAGTCAAAACTTGAGTCAAGACTCGATCAAGACCAAAACTGCGATTCTCCGGCGCGGTTTCGCAGTCGGAACGATCGGCTCGCTCGAAAAAGTGGCGGGCTCATTTCTACGCCTAATAGAGGAGAACGAGCGCATCCCCGGCGGAGTATTACGCCATAATTAATGATCCTCCCGCGGTGGAAGTCTATTACCAAGCGAGCGTTCGATCCGTGCTTCCTGCTAAACTTAAAAAACGACACCGCGGCTGATTTATATCACCGGCTGCTGCCCTTCATTGATTTCGTCTCGAATAAATTATCGGACGGCCTGCCTCGTCATTTACATCGAAATTACGGTGGCCGGCCGACACGCCGCGAATTTTAGCGTTAGAATGAGCCTAGTTACGTCGTCCCATCATTCTTTTTCACGAAGTTACACCACATTACATACCGTCGAGTCTCTGTAACTGTCGTGCGCAAGCGTCACGCTTTGCGTTCAACAAGAGATAACACGGTGGAAAAAAATCGTAGGCCAAAGTTTCTTAGCTCGTTCGAAAGCCAAGAGAACACTCTTGAACCACGTGGTGGTCTGGACTGCGAAAAAAATTTTTCAAATTCTGTACAGCAGTTTGAACTCGAACAACTTTCGAAAAGTCACTGTTTTTGAATTTCTGTCGGGCTTCGACAGAAAAAAATCGTTTCGGAGAAAATCACTTGGACACGTCGAGAGCGCAGGCTTTGCTCTTCGAAACGAGCCAAGGCAGACCCTGTTCCGATTTTTTTTGACAGAGTTACAACAAATTGAACGTCGACAACTTTCGACCCGCTGTCCACCTGGACGCCTCAATTTTCGATCGTCTGTCTATCTATACTGTATACTCACTCGTGGTACTTCAAGGTCTATTCCGTCGGTCGACTATCCTCCGATAGGTTAACAGTGCCAGCCGGCTGCCCTTGAGACTCTCGGTAAAAGTTTAATTACCGAGACTTAGTTTTCGCAACAGGATATTAAAAGATCGGAGCTCGGCGAGGCTCCGTCGACGCGGGGGGAGGGGCGGGGAGACGCAAGTATTCCCCAGAAGGCTTTATCGGCGATTATTAATCCAGCGGTTCTCTTTTATACGCGTCGTAACCACCGCAACCAGTTTTCACCGGCACTAGAATGATTATTAACACGAAAGATCACTCGGGGGCTCTGCCGCTGATCCGAACTGCAACCGAGCGCTAAACGATGAATGGGGAGGGGCGTGTGTCCCCTCTCCTCCCTTCTCCGTGCCCCCTACCCCGTTTTCCCGGAGCACGTTCCGATTTTTCGAAAACTCGAAACGTCCGGAAAGTCGTAAACTCGACACGTCCGCGAGCGAAGTGCGTGTAAATGGCACCTGGTCGGCATAATCAAATGGAAAACGAATGCTGCACCCGACTTCGCGGTTTTCCGGGGGGTAGGGCCGGGGGGAGGGGGGTGAGGTGGGCGGGTACTCGGGAGCGCGGCGAGTCCTCCGACGAGTCCGATAAATTAATCGGACCGGGTCCGGGAGCGAGGCGGTCGCCGTCGGGCCTTCCTAAAATACCCGGACGAGTTTACCAGAAATAAAAACAAGTCTTAATTAAATGAAACGGTCGTCCGGGTGCCGGGAGCAAGCCCGCTCGCTCCCGGTCAATAGTTTCGCCCCCGGGGCTTGTTCGGGATTTCGAATTTAGTAGGTTCGCCGGCCAGGTCCCGCGGGCTCGCACCGACATCACGCCCAGTGACGGCTTCGAACCGACCTCGAACAAGAACAACCCGCTTCGAACCCGTGCTCAGACAAATCGCCACGGAACGGCAACGCAACCTCGTAGAACAATTTTCCAGTACTTGTTGAAGAAAGGAGAACTCCATCTTCGAATCCTAGTTGGTTTCAGTTGCGAGCAAAATTTTTTAAACTTGCCAGAGAAGTCTCAGTATCGAAAATAGTGATTTTTCATTCAACGACCGATATTTACTTTAGAAAATTTTTTCGGAGGAAGAAACATGTGAGACATGAAAGCGCAGAATTCGCCCTTTAAAATGAGCCTAGGTGCACCGTCCTCCGATTTTTTTACACGAAGTTACAACAGTTCAAACATCGACAATTGTTCACCCAAAATTTGGAGACCCTTACTCGAATGCTTTTCATTCAAAATCGGTAAAATTTAAATCTTATTTCAATTTGAAAGCTTATATTTCTCTCTTGAACACATATTGTGGTCTGAACTGTGAAAAAAATTTTCTATTGTACAAAGTGGTATTAGCTTTACCTTCACTGTTGCAGCTGAAGAAGCGATGGGACATTTTCGAATGACTTGAAAGCGATGTGTGTTTTGTGATGGGTAAAGGTGGCTGGGATCGAGGATTTGTTTGTGCTCGAGCGTTGTTCGAGGACTTCCCTACGGCGGAGCGATCAGGTAGCTCGGTCCTGGTATCAGAAACACATCGTGTCCTACACGAGCCGCGTCTGATAACACTATTACTCGAAACGATTCACACGGATCCCCTTTTCCTTTCACGATTAGACTGGCTTTGCCGATCGGCCCGGTATCGAGGATTTTTCTGCTCCCCGGTAATGAGTCCCAGGATTTATCGCTGCGATTTACCTCTTTTTCCTCGGTGGCCGGCTCCGCCACCTTTTAACTACAAGTGGCCGCCACTGAAAGCGGTCTGCCGGTACCTCGGAAAAATTATTAGATCACGTTCTCGTCGATGTTTAATAATATTAGATACACGGCCGATAAACCTTTTTAGCAAACTACAACGTCCCTACAAAACGTTCACTATCCTCGTCGGCTTTCAATAAAATCCTGCAAAAATATACAGACATAATGGTACACTTGATCAAAATCTTCAAGATAATAATACATCGCATATTCAGAAATTTTTCCTAGCGAAACCAACGAGACAATAAATAATTTTTAATTTGTCTTTCTTGAGCTACATAAAACCGTTTTTTGATTCTGCTTTTTCCACAAAATGGCCGCTCCACAAAAGGAAGTTTAGGGCCGTTGCTCGAGCAAATTGTGTTGTTGGAGTTGATCTAGGGTATTTGGAAACGATCGAAGGCGTGGATTCGGCATTGGGTTTCGTAGCACACTTTCCGTCGACGTGTGTGGCGCGCAACATTCGTCCGGTGTACAGGCGATCGCCTAAACGCGCATTAACATTCAGCCGGGTAGGTGTGAAGGACGTGGAAGCGGACGGTCACGTTTGGAAATAATTCAGGAACGCGTGGAACGGGCCGGCGTGTTCGATCACGAATAAGGAAGTGATCAGGGGAATGATTACGAGCCGAGCGACAACGCTGCCACCCCACCCCACCCCTCCTGCCTCTCACCATCGCCGCCCCCGCACCCTTTGTGGACCCGTCAGCGTAATCAGCCGGTGATGGAACGCGTTTGCGAGCCGGTCGCATCCTGGATTAGGCGGACATTAGCTCCTCTCTGATAAACTCGATTTTTTCACTTTATACTCCGGCAATTTGATGCCGTGTCTGTCGCTTTTCTCTTGATGTCTTTCTGCAAAATTCCCACGTTTCCGTCCGGTTTTCGGTAGAAAAATTTTTTCGAAGAAAATGACTCCACGCAGCCAAAAGCGCAGATTTCATTCTTTAAAATGCGCCCACGTACACTGTTCCCCGATTTTTTTTTTCGGGAAGTTACAGCAATTCAAATGTCGAGAATTTTTCGTTTCAGATTTGACTAGTACGGTTTTGACAGTGGGAGCGCATTTTTCGCACGGGGCGCTGTAAAATGGGGAAAACGAGTCGTAGATCAAATTTTTTGGACTCGTTGGAAAGCGGAGACTTCAGTCTTCAAATCCCCTTTGGTTTCATTCGCGAGAAATGTTTTTCGAACTGTGTGGAGATCTTAAAGTTTCTTAAAAAATCGTAAGCGATTTTCTCGATTCTCGATTTCCCGAGGAACTCTGGGCCCTCGGAGGTAATTAAAGCGTCACCGGTCCGCTCGGCCGAGCTTGTTAGGCCCGCTGCCAGTTTTATTCGACCGTATACATAGTCGGCCTAGTGTTTCTAGCGTCGGTTAGGTCCGCCGGCATTTTCGTGGACCCGGCCGCGTTTTATCTGCGATCGGCGTAAACGGGGAATGCGGGGATAAAAATTCAGTGGACGACACAATATGGACTCGTGAGAGAAACAAAGTAACCGGGAGAGGAGCGTGTGGACGCCGGAGGGTCAAGGGTAAGGCATTCCACGAGTTGACACTCGTAGCTGGCCCGAATCTTTCGGACGGTTCTCTCTGCTTCGCTTTCTCTCTCTCTCTCTCTCCTTTCTCTCTCTTTCTTCGTTGGCTGTTCGACCTTTGGTCCCCTCGTCTCTCGGTGCATCCTCGTCCCCGTTCGGTACGGGTTCCAGCTGGATCCAACACGTTACCGGGCCCCTGGGGCCGAACAGGGCCCCGTGTGTGCTGTACTACGGTTCGTGTTCTCGGTTCTCGGAATCGCTAATTAGTGTCCTCCTTGTTTTATTCCCATGCCGCTCGTCCTCCCCCTGAAAATCGTTGTCCACACGGTGCCCTGAGACTCTTGCTCCTCTACTCTCTTACTCTTTCTCTCTCTCTCTCTCTTTCTTTCTTCCTTCAGCTTTCTCTCTTTCTCTCTCTTTCTCGCAGTCTCCGTAAAAGACTCTCGATCCGGTCCAGGGATTGACACGCGGCCTGACGATTTCATCCACCGCGTTTCCAGCGAAATACCGGTTCCACCGTGTCCTATCTCGCTATCATAGGGTCCTGTGTTCGATCGGACACTCGTTTTCGCTCGTCGGTAACACCGTGACTCGCTATTTTTCTCTATACATACTTGGCCTGTGCAAACTTGCTGTGTCGAGCGGGAGAGAGAGAGAGAGAGGGAATTGGTGAATGAAAAAAATTGTGACGAATGATCCGGTGCTGCTAGCGTGACATGGATTTTTTCAGTGAATACCCATACATTGGGCCGTCGAGTGCCGTTTGTTTCGTATCGATACCTGTAGTATTGTCCGAGTTATGATTTTTCGAATCCACCACCGGATTTCACCAGACCAGTCTACTCTGCGTGCTGTTTGTTAGTGTAACTTTTAAACAAATGGACATAGGCGAAACCTGTTTGCGGGGCTGGAATCCTTGTTAAAAATTGAAGAAATTAGCCTAGGATTGCGTTTCGTATCGTCGGTAGTTTCGGAGATATTTTCAGATTGATTCACCCGTCCGCAATATTGAAGTTTGAGCGATAAGAAGATGGAGAGACCCGGGAGAGTATTATTGAAATCCTGGCAGGAATGATATCTCGCTGGGTCGAGGAATCTGTCAAAGGACCCAGTTCCGAGATTACGTTGCTCGTTTTTGCTAGGGAGGCCCAGGAAACGGTGAATAGTCTTCGAAAGGAGATCGTTAGCGCGCAGTCCTGGTCCGCTGCGGGTCACGGTGTGTACGCGTGTCGTGCGACGGTCCACGGATGTCTGCACGTCCGTCGAGCGTCGGCGATATAGAACGGCAACGGAATAAAGCAGAAACGTGACCGGCGCTCCTCGCAATTTACGTCAAAAGCGGCGTCGTGGATTCCCGCATACCGAATAACGACGTCGTCGAGAATAATGTCGCCTATGTAGATTCGATCCCGATAGGAAAATACCGCCTCGCCGGGCCCCTGTCTCTCTCTCCGCACGGAATCCCACGTCGAAAAAAAACCGAGACGAAACGGAACAGGGTGTTCTTCCCACTGGCCGACGAGCTGTTGTCCGGGCCAGATCAGACCGACGGATAAAAAGGAAAAGGATCGGCGCGATGGCCGACGGCCACGGGATCGCCTTTTCCGCACTTTGACCAGTCCACTTCCTTTCAGACCTCAGGCATAATTCCATGTTCTCAGTCAGAAGATTACAAATCGGGTTGGGAAGTGGCTCAGGCCTGATGGAGATTTAATCAGCACCACTTTGTCACGATTGAGTCAAGACTTGATCAAAACGTAAGACATACTTCAGTCAAGACTTGAGTCAAGACCTAAGAAATACTTGATCAAGACTTGAGTCAAGACCTAAGAAATACTTGATCAAGACTTGAGTCGAGATTTCATCAAGACTTGACTCGAGACTTGATGAAAACATAAGAAATGCTTGAGTCAAGACTTGATCAAGAAATAAGAAATACTTGAGAAAAGACTTGAGTCAAGACCTAAGAAATACTTGATCAAGACTTGAGTCAAGATTTCATCAAGACTTGACTCAAGACTTGATGAAAACCTGAGAAATGCTTGAGTCAAGACTTGATCAAGAGATAAGAAATACTTGAGACAAGACTTGAGTCAATACTTGATCAAGACCTAGGAAATACTTCAGTCACGACTTGATCAAGACCTAGGAAATACTTCAGTCACAACTTGACCAAGACCTTAGAAACACTTGATCAAGTCTTGAGTCAAGACTTGAGTCAACATGGATCAAGTCTTAAGACTTCAGTCAAGATTGAGACCTAGCCTACCATTTTTGCCAAGTTTCAATAGGAAAGGGATTGGAATTCCTGTTTGGGGGATCGATTGGTAACTCGGACCTGATTATCGGAGATGCAGGATTCGATCTCTGCCAGCGAAACTATCGAGACGCACCTTGAGCGCGTCTCTTAACAGTCGAAAGGATTGAAAGAGTCGCTCTATCAAAGGGGACAGGCATCATCCCCTCGATCGAGCAGCGAGTAGGTTGAACGACCCCTTTCGGTTCTCGGGATCGGTTCCCCTAACCGAAACGTTGAAAGAAAAGAAAGGCGATCGGGGACGGTGTACCTTAACGCCACTCCGCTTCGATTCGATGCGATTCGATTCGATTCGATTCGACTCGACTGGACTGAACGCGACTGACTCCTCTCTTGTCCGATTCCCGCGAGCGAACGGCCGAGGCTGTACAGCCCCAGTGGCTCGGGCACGTACGAAAGCTCTAAAGACCGCGGTGAGGCCGATACTTAAATCACTCCGGTCACTCAGCCTCGCGGCTCAGATTGATGTAAGGCCGTGTTTTACATTCAATTCAATTGGGCAAAAAACTGCTATCCGTTGCCGGGACGCATTGTGCCGTTCCTCCGTTCCTGCGACTGCGGCTGACCGACTGGGGCCTACTCCTTTGGACAACCGGCCTCCCGAGGCAGTCCTCAGCTCTCCTTCACTTCCTTCCTTCCTTACTTCCACACTATGCTCGAGGACCTCCGGCAACAGTTAAACCGCGCTCGTTAGTCCAACGGACCACTGACACCAAATTGTCATTATCTATCACCTAGTGGCCAACTGCGTTTCAAGTCCTCAGACCCCCTGCGACTTGACTCAGACCAGGACTGGCCAACTTGATTCGGTCTTGACTCAAACGTGGTTTAGTCCTGATCAAGTCTTGATTCAATCTTGACTCAATCTTGATCCAGTCTTGATCAACTCTTGACTCAATCGTGGTCAAGTCTTGGTCAAGTTTTGATTCCATCTTGACTCGATCGTGGTCAAGTCTTGATCAAGTCTTGATTCAATCTTGACTCAATCGTGGTCAAGTCTTGATCAAGTCCTGATTCAATCTTGACTCAATCGTGGTCAAGTCTTGATCAAGTCATGATTCAGTCTTGACTCAACCGTGGTCAAGTCTTGATCAAGTCTTGATTTAACCTTGACTCAATCGTGATTGAGTCTTGATCAAGTCTCGATTCAAACTTGTTTAGGCCCTAAACTAGATCCCAGAATTTAGTCGCAGTATCGGATCCGGACTGGATTATCGTGGTTAGGTGTTCAGCGAGTCTTGCCTGGATCTTTTCGCCGTTCCTTCTAAATCTTCTCTGCAATCTGGGCCAGTATTAATCATGATTGAACCCATGCTTAACCCAGCTTGTCAACAACTCTCGCATCCTCTCTCATGTATATTTAGCTTGAAGAGGAGGCCCTAACAGGCCACGGTTAGGGCACAGAAGGCCCCCAACGGGCGTCAGTCAGTCTGCCGTAGGAATCGGCCGGGTTCGAATCAGATTCGAGCGTGCGTCCCGTTCGCCGTTGATTGGAAAGGAAGAAAGCGAGAAGGACACTAATTAGTGATTCCGAGAAAGGGGGTCCGGCGCGGCAGGGATCAGCACGGTGGATCAAATCGACGAAGATGGCTCGATACGTCCGAGGTGTGAACGGTTCGCGAAGAAGCGTGTCTCGGCATTCGAGAAATTCGTCGAAGAAATCGATAAACCTTCGACGCTTCCGATCTCTTGCGCCCGGGGAACAACCTGGCGTTCCCCGAATAGCTTCGATCTCGGAAAAAAGACCGGAGACTCGCAATTAACGCCTTTCGCTGCAACCCTGGCCCGTGAAATCGTCCATCTAGCCTCTTGCTCCCTTTGGAACTCGAGTCCGCGTTGGCCCGACGATTTTTAATCAACCTGTTACTTTGTTCACAGCATATTCCCTGCACTGAACTTCTTTCTCGCGGTAGTTTATTAATTTTTTCTTAGAGTCGCACACTTTGCTCCGGGGTCCACTTTCTACAATTCAAATTTGGCGGGCTTTCTAATTTCCCCAGTGATCGATATTAAACACTGATATTCGCGAGAATTCTTTCGATACAAAAATTTATTCACATACTCTATTCATAATACTCATCCACTTCCCAGTTACTTCCTTCTGGATCACCGTAGAGACATCTGGTGACAATCTAGGGAATCATCTGTACGAAACAAGACAAAAAGGTGCGGAATCACGCAACTCTGGTTACAAGGGGTTAATTGTCCCGGGGACTCGATGTCGCAGGTTCTAGTCCCTCGGGATCCCTGCTAAACGCAGGACCGTTTCGAGCGGGGGGCAAGGGGGGCCTCCGAGGGACAATGGGTCGCGTTCCCCAGATGCGAAAAAAAGGAACCAGCGGCGGGAATGTTGTTCGCCGACGGAGTTTGTCACCGTGGAACGCTACATTATACCATTAAGGGTGCCCGAAATAGAAGGGGGCAGGCGGGGAGGGGGTGGCTCGAGTTCCACGGCCGCGCACATTTGCCACGGGGGCCCCGTAAGATTTACTATGGATTCGGGAGCGCCTGGAATCCGGTCGAATCCGTGTATCGATTAAATTTTTATTATCCTTTAATTCACTCGGTTTTACGAGACGAGGGGGGACGGGGCCCCCGGGCCGTCGCGATTCGCCCCCCGATAAATTATTTATCGTCGCGTCCTATGACGAGCCTGAACCCCCCCTCCCCGTTACCAGGAAAAAGCCCGCGTCATTTGAATTGCGAAAACGAGATCTGGACGTTTTTAAATTGTTAAGAGACAAATACGTATATTTCTGTAATTGTAAATAAATTTCTGGGGGGTGCTAAAAGGTAGATGGGGACTCTGTATTTTTGCGAAACAATCGAAGGGCTGTTCGTTTGGCCCGATTAGAATCGCAGCGATGTTGGCGCTGGTTTCCCCTAGCAAGTCCCTAGATAGCGTATAGAGGATCAAAGCAGCGGCCCCGGAGAAGTTTACGCTTATAAGGCGAGATTAGCCGAGTGGGTATCGGGTTTTTTCTAGTTGTCGGGTACGTGTTACCCTGAACGTGACTTACATGCCAGGTAGCAGTGTCCGACGGCGATCGTTTAGGGTATCGGAGCGGCGCGAGCGCGCTCACGAAATTTATGTCGCGGAAACGGGTTAGTTATAGCGAAGTCGGAGTTCTCTCTGCTCGACGCGGCGGAAGAAAGTCCGTCGTCGGGGGGACCACCGTGTTCGTTAACACGACGGGCCGGGTCGATCCATCAGACCGTTCGCCTTCTGATCACCTAAAACTCGTGTTCTTCTGCGGACGACGGGCTCGAGAATAAAGTCGAGTTCGACAGGGACGTATCGTTCCGACGCGCCGCGAATTTATTGTCGGCGATTCCACTCGTCCATAGGCGACTCTGCCCTGAACCACCAGCATCTGGACCGTTTTATGATAATTGGGTGCGTGGCCGAGCCGGTGTGCGGTTGCGCGCAACTTTTTTGCGCGATCCGTTCGCAAAAACCCATATTTCCAATTCTACGGCAAATTATCGCAGTGTTTCATTACAGAGTCCCCCGAGGAACACGAAAATCTCGTTCCCCGACGTTCCGATACTCGTGTTCACACACAAACATTTTTTTGCGCGCTGCAAATGCCGGCAGATTTAACTTGTTGAACGGAGGAGCATAAGTAGTGTCAGTTAAGTACACTAAATTCTCGATACATGTCCACCAGACGGGTCTTGCCAGCGTCGTGTATCGTACAGGAGACATACCCGAGTTATGTTTACACTCCACGGCGTCCGAGGCCCCTCACGGGGTATACTCCGCGGTATGATAATTCCGCGACCTTTATCATCCAGGCCTTGACGACATATATCGAGAAATCACTGTACCTCCGAATTAGTGAAACCCCTCCCCGTTTCTCATAATTACGTTTCACTTGAAATCCTCATGACCCACATTCGGTACAAGGCCCAACTGTGTTAAGACCCGTAGGTACCTTCAGGACCCAGAATAGGACCCAGGATCGAGTTGAACGGCGGAATAACCAGGATCGATCTAAATGTTCGAAAACCGGTGGTGGTGGTAAGCGGAGTGGACAAAGGTCGCGATCGCGGGCCCGGTCGGGGCCCGACGCTCGCTTCGGTGTCGCCGTGACGTCCTGGCCTGTGATCGCGGTTCGTAGACGCGCTGGTGCGTCGAAGCCACTCTCGGCACGGCGAAGGTAGAAGGCGAAGGCAGAGGCAAGGCAGAGGAGGCAAGGCTCGGGCAAAAGGGAACGAAAGGAAAGGAAACGGAGGACTCCTACACCAGCGGGACACACGTACGGGCCCGGGGCGGCTCGGTGGCCGGTGTGAGTAAAGGTGGATACCACGGGACAGCCAGGTATACCGTGGCTCTACCAAACCGTTGTCTTAAGGCTACCATATATTACGTCTGATGCCGTGGGTCTCCCCGGCCGGTCGGCGCTCGTCGCGCCCGCTCGTGCGCCGTCGCTCTGTTCCACTCCCACCCGTTCGAGGGCCCGCTCACTTCCTCGATGGAGGGAGCGGGCCCCCGGGGGTGGGGGGAGCCGAGCAAGAGGTCCCACAGGCCCCGTGTCGTCGCGGGCATTCCTGGAGCTGATTTTATTTGTAGGATGTCAACCAGTCGGAGCCAACGGAGGGACCAACCGAGGGACGCAGAATGCCGGGGACCCGAGATGGGACCGAGAGAGAGAGAGAGCGAGAGAGTGAGGGCCCTTCCCCCGCCAGGTGGAAAGAGGACCGACCCTTTCCCGCGGTGGGGAACGAGTGACGCTGGGGCCTCTCTCGAGGAGGAGAGCCGGAGACAGTGAGGAGCTCCGCGCACGGGCATGGGACCCGGATCGGACCCAGACCGAACCGGACCCGACAGCACCAAACGGCAATTAATTCCCCTCTGGATTTATCGTGTCCAACCCCACCGATCGGGCCCCGTGGATCCTATTACCCCCCGCCCCGCGGCACGCTACGTTCAACGGGGCCCCATCATTTTTCCTCGACTCCGACTCGCGCTGCCAATCATTTCGACGCTTCTGTCAGGCTTCCGCGGAAAGCTGGGGCCCCCTGCGAAGATCAGACCCTCCTACACTGGGCCTTATCCGCAAGTCTGAAAAATCCCCGGTTAGAAAATTACATTATTCTGTATCCGAGGAGCACTCGGGAATTTTGTGTTCATGGATTTGACTCGTGTATCGATTCTCAGGGTTCTTGGGGAGGTGGTGGGGGGCGGTTAGGGGGCGGCACTGATGAATTGTAACCGGCTACCGGTGTCCTCGCGCCGTAAAACCAAACGATACACCGAGATGATAGCCCGGCCCACGCAGAAATCAAATTAGTGGGGGCGATATTTAGTCGACGCGACGTCCAGCCACGACAGCCACCCTCGGTCATCCTTATCTGCGGGGACGCATCTGCCTCTAGAAAAATGTGTCCCCTCGATATGAGACACGGTAGCCGCGTGTTGATTCACCGTGGAATTTTTCTCGAATCGAAAGGGTACTCCTCGAGGACGTGTTAACTCGTCGGTATCGTACTCTATCGCGTTTCGATCAACCTTTTCTCCGGTCGAAATAATATGATTCTTATTACCAACGTTCCCGTTTGTGGAGATCGTGTCGGAGGTCGGGGAAATATTTTTGTAATTTTTCCCGGCGGAACGAAAGACCGAATCAGAAAGTCACTGTGACGACCCGCGGCTCGCGGCTCGCGGCATTCAACCCACGTACGAGGAATGGATACGCGCCATAAAACAGAGTGTTATCGCGTCGTCATTGTCTCGGGCTTTCCCCGTTTATCTGCGGGACGCGGTCCGCTCGCGGAAAAAATACCCGCGCGCCGTTTACGCCGCGAAATTCCCCGCTTCCGGGAACCGGCGAGCCGTATCGATCAGGTTTTGGAAATGCGTGTGCACAATTCCGCCATTTTGCAACATTTTCGGTTGAAAAAATTTGTGCGCACAGCTGAAAGTTCCAGTCACACCCCTGCAAAATTCCAGAATTTTCCGATCACCGGTTCGGTGGGAAAAAATTCCCAAAGTTGACCAATTGTTGTGCCCGAAATCTCTGGTAGACTGTACAGATGGTGGACCAGCTGATTTTAAGAAATTAATTGTGCAATAACATAATTTTCTTGAGACATGGGACCGAGCGTAGGGAGCGAGGAGGGCAGGATTCAGCGCGAACATCGCCGGTAAGAGCGTCCGCAGCGATACGGGAGCGCGTAATTGCAAAAATTAGTCTCCCCAGAGGGCATACGTCCATCGGTTCGCGTAATGGTCGCCGGATTCTCGTCACGACCATAGATCGTTGGGTGCCGTGGTAGCTGGGACTGCCTGCTGGGCGTCCCAACACTATCGCTCCCGGATCAGCCACGGATTTCAGAAGCTACCAACTTCTATATATCCGCGGCGTTTATGTATGTTTATGCCTGTGTGCGGCCAGTCTTTACGGACCCCCTGCTGCATCAGCGCGACTCTTGCGCTGCCACGTCGCCAAAAGAAAGGTGGCCAACACGAACGAACGTTCACCAACACCGAGCGACGCGTACAAACACGTACAAACCCCGCGCACAAACACCGTGCAAACGCCACGGGTGTCGATGTTCCACGGGAAAAAGGTGTAATAATTTGCGGCTCGTCTGTCCGCCGGCTTTCGTCCGCTAATCAATTTCCAGGCTGATGGATCATTGTTTTTTTGAATCCGCCGGTTATTTATCGAACCGACTCGGACATCCCGCTAATCCTCTCTCGTCGATCGGCGATCGATCGTCGATCCAGACCCGAGGGAAAACCTCGGCCCCGAAACGTTACGTGGTTTTCGGTCTCTCTAAGTGCTTCTAGTCTATTTTTCGCTCGGGTGATTTATGGCCGAGATATGTAAAGCAGCTCGTTGAACGGTTAACCGTGCCGATTGCGCGATCGCGCGCGCGCACGACCGTGCTTCTGCCCCGCGGGCTCATTTTCTCCAATGATTTTTATGATAAATTAATCCGAGCCGCTCGGACACGCGGCCCGACCGGAGATCCGAGGCGCTTGATAAAACCAGCCCAGGTCGTCCGTCAGGAATTGTAGGTTGCCCGTGTCCTCGCCAGAGGATCGATTGTGCTCGCTGCCTGGAAATAGTGTAACATTGCTGCTAATTAATTAACTTGAATTACGCCGGTGATCGAATTTGAAGGATGACGAGTCTTCGGGAAATGTGCTCGATATTCGTCTTGCTGTAACTTTGCGAAATGTAATCGCAGGAGGATCTACCTAGGCTCATCTTAAAGCGCGCGAACTGCGCTTTTGAACCCCGCAAGTCGCTTTTTCATACTAAATTTCTAACTAAAAAATGCACACGATGATGTAAAAAAGATCATTTTTTGGATTCACAAATTTCTTTACAAGTGAAAAAATTTTTTTCTTAACTAGAACCACAGAGAATTTAAAGCTTAAAGCTTTCGCTTTCCAACGAGATAAAAAATATTATTCTACGATTTTTTTTAGCCATTTTATCGCACTTTAAGTGAAAAATGAACCAGTGCTAGGACAACTCGAGAATCATTAGGTCTTCGGTAATGGTCGATATTTAAACTATTGTAAATGTCAGGAAAAAAATCATAGGACCGCGGGACTAGGCTTATTTTAAAGCGTGCACCTTGCGCATTTACCTCCCGTAAGTTATTTTTACCACAAAAATTTTTACACTAAATAGCACACGCGAAAGTAAAAATCACTATTTTGGATATTTTCACAAATTCAAACTTCGCTGTAACGTTTAAAAAATTTTCTTCGCCACCGAGACCACCTAGGATTCGAAGATTAAAGTCCTCGCTTTTAAACGAGCCCTGAAAAATTTATCTACGATCTTTTGTTGCCATTTTATCGCACTTTGAATGAAAAATGTGCCGCGGGACCAGAAAATCTCAAGAATCACCACGCTCTGTGAATCTTTGAACTACCGTAACTTCGAGAAAGAAAATCGTAGGGCGACGTACCTAGGTCCACTTTAAAGGGCGAACCCTTCGGTTTTGAATAGCCCGAGTTATTTTTGTTTTGCTCAATTTTCTGAAGCCGAGGATCAAAACGAGTATCAACTCAGCTTATTTTGTTGAAACCATGTATATACATTTGGACGGGCGACGAATCAATTATTATTAATCGTTTCTCTTTCGAGGGGAGGTTCCGGTCGTAAAGGACGACCAGTCGAGCGAGTTTCGGTCTCGCAAAAGGCCCGAGGAGACACCGGCGGGTTATTAAAAGACTCGAGGCGAATAGAGTCCGTTAAAGTGTCTCTCCACGGCAGCGCCAGCCTGTTATGGGAATGATATGCACACGCGCCTACGCGGGGCCAGATTTAATTACGATCTTAACCAGTTTATTAATACTCAACGTGTCCTGGCCGTTCGG
Organism: Halictus rubicundus; assembly: GCF_050948215.1. Classification (NCBI taxonomy): domain Eukaryota; kingdom Metazoa; phylum Arthropoda; class Insecta; order Hymenoptera; family Halictidae; genus Halictus; species Halictus rubicundus. The sequence goes on from NC_135159.1 coordinate 15,203,395, forward strand.
GCCCGCTCCGTCGCTCTACACTATCCTCCAAAAGTTTCGAACCACCCTCCACTTTCCCACAGAACCGAAATTTTTCAAAATTCGAACACCACAATCTCTGAAATTTGCCTGATCATCGTCTCTGAAAATTTATACGATCACAACTGAATTAATTCGAAGACCCTTATCTCCTGGAATACTGAATTGCTAATTTCATTAACTGCGTTAACATCTAGTGCTAAAACTGAAGAGATAAGGCTCCAGTTTCGTTTCTGTGTTTTTCTTTTCCTGCAAAGTAGAACTGCATACATTTTGTTCAAGATTTATCAAATTAATACGTCTCTTGAATTTATTATTTTTATCGGGTGTTCTATTTTATCTAACGTTGCCCGAGCTGAGGACGTTGCCCTACAAATTTATCACATGCACGGAGTTATTTTTTCAGTGTTAAATTATCGCGAGCTTGTTTGAAAACGTAGAACTGGATCGATCCGGAGAACGATTGCAAACTTTCGTCCGGTAGTGTAGATCCTAACGTTGGATCCCCGGCCGCGGAGGGCTAAAAAACAAGCCAGGACGAAGCCGGAGCTGGCTTTACGACTGCCGGGAATGCCTCGTTCGGCCCTTTTTATGCGCGGATTTTTAATTGAATTAAACGATGATAAATAATCGGCCGATACGGGAATGCCGGCCGTTACGCGGGGCTAGATTTTTCTGCTCACCGGATTTGCAGTTTCTGTCGGGCCCCCCGCATTATTAGCGGCGGCTCCGCCACTGTCGGCGATATTATTATTTTTAATGCTCCCTAATTTCTCTCCCTACAATTTATCCAATTTCATCCACACAGGTCCGACAACGCCCACGCCACCAACCTTGTAACAACAAATAGCAACAAAACAATCATATCCGCGTATTCTACGTGAAAAGCTGAGCAAAATCGTCTCTTCAAGTTTTCTCGTGGGACGTCCCGTTTTCGAGTAAAAACGGTTTCAAAATGTGCCCGGCACTGGGCGAGATTTTTGAAAAAAATACTTGCGATACGACACGATTAAGCCGAATTGTTGATCACCTCTTCTGTTGTTTCAGCGATCAAATGAACATTACCAATAAAAATGGGAGGGCCCTGTTTTGGGCCCACTGCATTTTTGAAACCGATTTACTCGAAATGGGCGCCTCCTACGGGAAAACCGTATACCGAACTTTTCACTCCATTTTTCACGCGGAACCAGCTGACGCAATCTTCTTCCGCGATTTCTGTCGTCTTGTCGTGTAAACCCGGGCGATACGCGAATTTTTGTGAATCTGGGAAATCGTATAGGGGGAGCGCGCAGGAATTCGAGGGGTGTTCGCGAGGTATCGAGGTATCGAAAATCGGGGAGTAGCCGGGACGGTGGTCGGAGGACGGTCCGAGCCGGCGAGAGGGCCTCAGGCCCATTTATCATACAGGAAACAATAGGAACTGGCAAAACACGTGCTTCGCGCGCGCTCTGCAAAACCAGCCGAGGCGCAGACCGAACCACCGACCAGAAACCGTGAGAGAGGGGGAGAGAGAGAGAGAGAGAGAGAGAGAGAGAGAGAGAGAGAGAGAGAGAGAGAGAGAGAGAGCCGCGAGGGAGATTCGAGAAGAGAGGGTCCAGATACATAATACCGGGCGAGGAGGCACACCGGGCGCAAAACAGGCGAAAAAGAAGCCCGGGACGGTCCCCGCGGTCGCGTCGGGGCCCGAGAGAGACCGAGTGGGGCCAACCGGGTGACCGGTCTCTCCCTTCATTTGTTAAAACAATATAACAATTCATTTTTGTCACATCCACCGTCGAACAGCTTTTATTGTGACGGGGAGCCCTTCGGGAATTGTTCCACCGATGGCCAAACTATTGTCAACCGACTGGCTCCGCTCCCTTCTACTACTGCTCCAGGGACGGACCTATCTCCCAGGACCCTGGTGTCCTGCGCCCTTCCACCGAAAGATACATTTCACTTAATTACAACTCGATTAATCATTAGCAAGTCTGTCGACACCATGGTTACAGGCAGGACGATATTCAAATGGCTGTAACTTCGCGAAACATAATCGCAGGGCGATGTACCTGGGCTAGTTTTAAAGCGCAAAGTCTGCGCTTTCGAGGCCCTCAAGGTATTTTTCGATTAGTGCATGTTTACCTTCGAGTGCAGGACCAAATGTGACTCTGGTCACTTTTTAGAAATTTCTTGACTTCAAACGCCGCTGTCGAGATAAAAAAATTTTTTTCCTGATTCGGACCAGGACGCATCTGTAGATTCAAGTTTTAGCTTTCCAACGAGACCAAGAAAATTGAAAGAAAAACTCAAAGATCACTGCATCCTCGTTGGTAGTCCATCTTCGAATTGCTCTAGTTTCGCGCAAAAAAATCGCAGGGTGATGATCCTAGGCTCATATTAAAGGGAAAAGCCTGCACTCTCGATTCCTTCAAGGCGTCTTCGCGAAAAAAAATTTTCCGCCGAGCGACAAAGAAAAACGTGAACACATGAACTTTTCTAACAATTTTCTGACTTCAGACTTCCGTGGAGAGTGTAAAAAATTTTTCTAGCCACTCGAACTAGGACGGATTCAAAGTCTGTAATGTCAGCTTTCTAACGAGATCGATAGAAGTAACGTGCGATTTTTTCCGACCGATTTATCGCAGGTCGAACGAAGAGCGCGCCTTCTATCGATGGAGTAATCGCTTCGGGGGCGACGAAGAAGTGATTTTCTGAGAATTTCGGCGTTCAGCCTCCGCGCTCCGAGCGAAAACGGAGATCTGTGTCGCGTCTAGGAGCGGGTCAGGGCCGGTGATCGCCGGTCACGCGAATCCGTCGGGCACGCGAGACTTTTAACTCGTTATCGTTCCCGGCCGGCGAGTAAAAATCGGGTAGCCCCGCTTCGACCCGCTAGATCTCGGATGTCCTGATTCCGGTGAAGTTAATTAACGAGCTTTCCGAGTGAAAATCCCCTTTCCAGCGCCAACGACGCCACTCGTCGCTATCGGTCACCGTAATCTTCCGGCTGTGTGTTCGACAGAAATAAAAACAGAGGAAAAACGAACGGAGCTGGCCAGGCGTTGTCCGATAGAATTTTTTAATGATCTCTTTGGACACGAGAAAGTGAGACAAACGGAGGGAAGAAGAGTCCGAGAGAGAGAGAGAGAGAGAGGGAGAGAGAGAGAGAGAGAGTGAGAGTGGAGGGTGAGAGCAGCAGCGTGTTCCTCGATGTTTAAAACGTGACGATAGATTCGCAGCGAGGAACGGCATTATGGATGACCAAACTAAAGCCGGTCTTCCTGGTCCCTGCCATAAGTTAGCTGCCACCGGTTGAACCCGGCTGCATGAGAGATACTCGCGGCAGCGCATTATTTACATATTTATATATTAAACGCTCGCTCCTACCTATCCTCGCCGGCCGCAGGATCCCTTGTTGCCGTTTCGGGATAGGAATCGGCGAAATTTGTGTGGTAAGCCGGCCTTTCGATCTCGCATCCCGAATACCCGCGATAAAACTCTGCCTCCCGTTTCCTCCACGCCGTCGCGTCTCACCTGGAACGTTATTCCGCTCGGCGTAATTGCTATTATCTCCGCAAGCACGCGGACAATTGCACACGAATCAATTCCAGTTTCATTCCATCGATCGAAACACAAAACATTGATTTTTAACATTCCCATCGTCGAAAAAATTGCAGGCTTCGACTTTCTGTGGTTCCACGAGTCACTATGCATCTACTGAACACGCTCAGAAATTGTACATTAGTTTGTAATTGTATGTGAATTTAATTAAATTTATTGGACTAGGCCTTGCTGGGGGATAGTCTTCAAGACCACTCCGGAGGAAATCATTTCTCCCTGCCCTAACAAGCGACTGAGAATTTTCAAAAAATTCATGAAGCTTAATCAATATATGCTTTTTAATCTGCTTTTTGATTGATCTCGATACCTTGCGTAGTGATCGGGAAACAGCCCTTCAAAATTCCCACCCCCTTGCCACTTTGCAAGAACCAGCAGAGACACGAGCCTCCTTGACAGGGTTTAATAGTTGTTTCCGCAGGTAAATAATTGTCGAAAAATTTTGAAAAAATTCATGGAGCGACTACAATGCGTGCTCTTTAATTTCTAGTTCGAATCGTTTAAATATCTTGCATAATGGCCGAGAAACAGACTCCTATATCGGAGGGAGTACAGTTGCGGGAATTCTTATGGTTTCAGGCGATGGAGTGATATCTGGAGAAGGAAAACAGCCATAAGGCTTGAGGGTAGGTTAGGCAGAGGGTTTCCACGGATGGCACGAGCTCGGGCATAGCGCAGGAGCTTCCGAGTAGTCATTAATGTCGTCGGATGGCGGACGAAGCTTGTTTACCGAGCCGGCTCGGCTCGCCCCCGCGAAATAAACGCTCGATATCTATGAAGCGAACGAGCGTGTATTATTCAGGCAGCTGGCGTGGCCTTGGGAAGCCGGTGGCCGGGCGATAATGCGCGTTAACGACTTTATCGCGTTCTAAACGGGCTTGCAAGCTCGCGCGTCGGCCCTGCAACCCGCCGAGCAGCCCAGCTCCGGCAAGCAAACGAGGAAGGAATTATCGATCGTTCGCCGAGGCAGTGGAGCACCGATGCCGGCCGCGATAAATCTTCATAGTTCCTTCTGACACGTTTCACGTGACCGTAAGCGTTATCTTTCCTGCATGAAATATGTCGGAAACGCTTTTCTTTCTCCTCGAATATCGCAAGCTCACGCTCTACCCCCGGACGAACGCCTCGCGAGCCGGGGAAAAAAGGAAAATTCTGAACCGCGCGGCCACCCCCCGACCGTCCCGTTTCTTTTGATAATGACGGATCGATCGCGCGAATCGTCGATAAACCCGCCTTGACGCGCCGCCGCTCCCATAACTTCCCACGAAGTCGCAATTTCATACCGCACTGTCGGAAGTTCGGTTGCAGCTTCAACGAGAGCTTCATTTGTTCCGTTATTTTATTATCGGATATGTCGTACGTAGCTTGCTCTGCTAAGTCGAGCACATTTTACTGTGCTTCGTGGCTTCAAAGCTGCTTCAAGGCTACTTCAAAGCTGCTTCAAAGCTGCTTCAAGCTCTTACTGTGCTTCGTGGCTTCAAAGCTGCTTCAGGTTTCTAAATAGCTGTGTGGCTTTAAAGCTGCTTCAGGTTTCTAAACAGCTGTGTGGCTTTAAAGCTGCTTCAAGATTTTAAGCAGCTGCGTGGCTTTAAAGCTGCTTCAAGTTTTTAAGCAGCTTCGGTGCTTTAAAGCTGCTTCAAAGCTGCTTCAGGACTGCTTCAAAGCTGCTTCAAAGCTGTTTCAAGTTGTTACTGTGCTTCGTGGCTTCAAAGCTGCTTCAATCTCTTACTGTGTTTCGTGGCTTCAAAGCTGCTTCAATCTCTTACTGTGCTTTGTAGCTTCAAAGCTGCTTCAAGTTTCTAAACAGCTGCGTGGCTTTAAAGCTGCTTCAAGTTTTTAAGCAGATGCGTGGCTTTAAAGCTGCTTCAAGTTTTTAAGCAGCTTCGGTGTTTTAAAGCTGCTTCAAAGCTGCTTCAGGACTGCTTCAAAGCTGCTTCAGAGCTGCTTCAGAGCTGCTTCAGAGCTGCTTCAGAGCTGCTCCAAAGTTGCTTCTAACCGGTTGGTGGCGGCTTCTAATCTGCTTAAATTTCTGGAGCTCTTTCGAGAATCCCTGAAATTGCTTTGGTCTTTTCAATACCCTGAGGTCAACGATGAGTTGAAGAAATGGAACGACAGCGGATCAAACGAACTATTTTTAGGGTTCCAATAAAATTGCCGGGTTTACAGAAGAACCGATCGAAACTTTAGTACACCTTCGGCCGAGCTATTCGCCACGTAATCGTTGTTAAAATGAGGGGGGACACGTTTGCGGAGGTAAACAGGGGACAGCGGCGGCGGCGGCGGCGGCGGCTAACGGTAGAAATTAGTGTCGAGCCCGTCGACGCGAAAGTGACGCATAATTTACACGGTTGTCGACGTGCATCCTCCGGCGATAAAACTCAGCCGGTGTCCCGGGTAAAGCGATCCACGTTGATTTCGTATGCGATCCGCGGGGGCCCGTCAAAACGCGCCGACTATGTCGCGGGATCCTCCCAATAAAACACGCCACTCTCGAGAACCGACGGACATACAGTCCTGTCCAAAAACAATCACGCCGGACCCAGACCTAACCCAACTTAACCCGACAACTCCAACAGACCCACGCCGACGACTCCGTACTCTTACACCTCGAAAGAAACATACAATTCTGTGCAACAAAAAATATTTTCTGTATCCAAGAATAGTCTTCAAGATGTACCAAAAGTTTCAAAATTTTTCGCTGAGCAGTTTTTCCAAAAAATATTCTCAAATTTCATCCTTTCTTCAGTTCCATTTTCGGTCCACCCTGATGCAAAGAGCGGGCGATTTTTACATGTGTGTTATGAAAAAAGTAATTACGCAATTAAGTTGCGGTTTTGTATTTGGTTTTAGCATGTTCTGAGCTAATAAGAACAGTTGTAAAAATTAAAAATACTTTTATATTTTTTTTTTTGAAACTTTTAAACAAGAGAACAACTCAATCTCAATCTTTCCGCGTATTAATCCGGAGACTACAAACTACGATTCAAGCTACGTAGAAAATTTTTACAATTTTTTCTAATCTTACAGCGGGCCTGCAGATACTTTTTGCCGGCACTGTATGCGCTCTCATATGGGGCGAGCAGCGTTCTATGAGTAGCTTTTCGACGGTGGAATTCCTCGCGGGGCCTTACAAAGGGGCCGCGCGGCGTTCTCGGGGCCGTTTCTCGGGCCCCATTTTGCCGGGGACGCCATTTTGGTGAACGGGCCCCGCGCTGGCCCCGCAGCGCCATCTCCCGATCGCGAGAGGAGTCGAATTTGGCGCTGGGTGACACGCGATATCGACATCCGTATCCGGCATAATTATGCAAAACCTGCGTATGGTGGGGGGCCCAGGAGAGAGAGAGGGGGGTGGGCCTGGTCGAATCGGTTGGAATCGGCCGAGATCAAAACACCGCGGACGGGCCGGACAAATTGTTGGATTTATGGATCGGTGATGGGGCGAGAGGCCGCTGGAACCACCCCGTTATCGTCAAAATCTCCGTAGCTTCCGAGAAGGAGACGAAGGGGCCGAGGCAACGGAACGAAAAAGAGGAACCGGCCACGAATGTAAAGCGGCCCCTCCGGTATAATCCTAATGTTGTTGCCCAAGAGACAGCCCCTCCCCTCTTTCTCTTGATGTACGCCGGGGAATGCAGCTCGCCGGACAAACTGGTCGCCGCAGGAAAACCGAAATTTCGCTGGAAAAGGACGTGCCATTTCCAAACCAGCCAACGTAAATTAACATCTTCCGGCCTTCTAGCAAATCTGAAATGTTCTTCAACAACTAATCACACAAAATTCCCCACACAAGCGTAGTCAAAGAATTATGAACAATTATCGACACCCTGTAGGGGGCAAGAATAATTGATGACGATGTACTCGAGGTACATAAGGGATCGCCATTTCGTTAATTTTAGAGACTCCACCACGAGACTAGGCTCATTCGATAGATTAAACTGCAGAGAATACATGCTAATTTTTTCAATTTTTTACACCACCAAGTTCAATATAAAATTTTCAAGAAAATTCGGGTAAGTGTGTCTGACTGTCAAAAGTAATTTATATATAATTTTCGATATGATAAAACTAATTCTGCAGATTAAGATAAAATTGTCAGGATAGAGGAAAGTTTTTAGATACGAATGAAAAAAGATTCAGCCCGATAGGGCGAACAGTTTCCGAGATAAAAATTCTGAAGTGCGACGATACCGTGGGTTCGGATAGGAGAGGCTCTGCTCGGCGTTCCAGGCGCGCGGCGGCGGGAACGAGCCGGCGGAATGCGAGCTTTCATACATTATCGTGCCGCGTTCGCGGTCTGCGCGTTTTTTACCGGCGTGAGTCATGTCCTGGAAGTCCTGGAGCAGTCCTGGGCCCGGGGATCTACGGGCCCCGGATAGCTCGATGGGCGCCGTTTCGCCGAAAACTCGACCCGATGGGCGCCGTTTCGCCGAAAACTCGACCCGATGGGCCCGAAAACCTCTCGCGCGGCTAGATTTCTATCCGCGATTAGAACGCGTATACACGTCCTACGTGACGAGAATGCCCGTCGGACGTGTGCCTCTCGTCGAACGCCCGCTGTATCGGGTTTCTGGTTCTCCGGCCGAGACGAGCCGTGTGCCAGTTTGACTGTCTTGTCACCCACGCCACCTCCGTTCAACAGTATCTTCCTCAAAATTAACAATTCTGAAGAAAAAAACCCTAATAGAAACTTCCTCATTACCACGGACCCCTTCCACAAATGTCCAATTAAAAACCGAAAAATAAACTTCAAAATTGCAGCCTGTCCACTTCCTTACATTTGATTTGTTTCTCCATGTGTTCGTTTCTTCAGTGTGGAACGAGTAAAAGGTACAAGGAAATGGGGACCATAGCATTTTATGGGCCCGAATCGGGGCCTGAAAGTGTTACAGACCCCGGTGCCGACCAATCGAGTAATTTGCTTCATTGTCTCCGAGTCCGTGGAAACCTTGGAGCCGCTTAATTGGTTTATAAACATGAGAGTAGAAGCGGGTTGCAACCCGGTCGATCGAGAACCGCGATCTCTGCAACGTGGTTATCCCGCTTTGCTTCCTTCGATTTCCTCGATAGTAGAGCCGGCCACGCAGGGACAATGGTAATTACAAGCTCGGCCATTAGGACAATGCGTCTCTCCGTATGGGGCAGGTGTTTTCAGACTGCCCTCCTGCTCGGGATCACCAGCGATGGGTTTCGAGGTGGCTCGAGGATGCTCAAGTCGCTGCGGGCGCTTAGATGTGGCTTTGAAGCAGCTTTAAAGCAGCTTTGGTAGTGTGTCGTAGCTGCTTGAAGATTGCAAGTAACGTCGATAATGCTTCGGTGCTTTGAAGCTGCTCCACCACTTTGGAAAGTTTTGGGGCTTTAAAGCTGCTTTGTGCTTCAAAGCCGTGTTGACAGTGCTTCAAAACTTCAAAGGTGCTTAAAACTTTTGAACCGTTGCTTTGAAGACAGTAATAAAATCCTTGAATAGCTTTGACGATGCTTTGAAGCAGCTTGGACGGTGCTTTGATGATACTTTGAAGCAGCTTTGACAGTGCTTTGAAGCTGCTTTGATGATACTTTGAAGCAGCTTTGACAGTGCTATGAAGCTGCCTTGACGATGCTTTGAAGCAGCTTTGACAGTGCTTTGAAGCTGCTTAGAATCACTCAAGCTGCTTTGACAGTGCTTTGAAGCTGCTTAGAATCACTCAAGCTGCTTTGACAGTGCTTTGAAGCTGCTTAGAATCACTCAAGCTGCTTTGACAGTGCTTTGAAGCTGCTTAGAATCACTCAAGCTGCTTTGACAGTGCTTTGAAGCTGCTTAGAATCACTCAAGCCGCTTTGACGGTGCTTTGAAGCTGCTTAGAATCACTCAAGCTGCTTTGACAGTGCTTTGAAGCTGCTTAGAATCACTCAAGTCGCTTTGACGGTGCTTTGAAGCTGCTTCGTGTCTTCGAAGCAACTGACAGCGGCTTCGGGGTCGTCAGCTCCTCCAAAAACTGTGAAATATGTGAAAGCATGCGTACTTTCGAGATTGTCAAGGCACGAGGGTCAAGATGGAAGGTGTTGTAATCGGTTTGCCAATCAATGTTCCGTGTAACGCTGTCCTTGCTGCCCGTTGCCAAGAGGGAAAGAGCTGCCAGAGCTGTTGGCAACCGAGGCCGACGGCCTCGAACTCTCCCTTCCGGTTAATCTCCGTGGACCAACGAGCAATTTAGATATTAAATTAGCTAGGACGATCGACAATGGCCGATTCGGCGGTGTCGATCGGTTCGTAGACGTCGCTGGAATGGCGAGACACATCACGCACCATGGTACCCCGGTGATTCAGCGAATAGCCGACGAGTTTCGGAGAGGAGGACGCCGTGGCCGGCGGCGTGCAAGTCTTATAGGGTCTTAAGGGCCGTTTCTCGCGCATTGTTTCAGACCCCCGCGGGGCCGCAGCCTCGCGAGTCATCCGGGAAAATTAGTTCGTCCGCGGGGGGTTCCTTGTTACGACGGAGGCGCCCCTACCTCCCCACCTTTTCCTCCTCCGAGGGTACACCGGCCTGGAATCGAGACCCGTGGCGACACGTGAGAAACTTTTACGGACCCCACGATCGATGCTCCCTTCGCGCCTCGGGATCCCTCGCTCTCGCAATCATCCGGGAGGATGCGTCGGCGTACCGGCGGCCCACTTTGCGTTCAAACTTCGATAACACGGCGAGAAAAAATCGTAGCTCGATCCTCTTAGTCTCATTGGAAAGCGAAGACTGCACACTTTAAGCCCACGTTGGTCTCAATCTTGGAAAAAATTTTTTAAACTCCGTACAGTAGTCTGAATTTGAAAAATTTGGAAAAGGTCATTATGTTTGCATTTTCGTTTGTTTTGTGGGGAAAAGTTTTGTTCGAAAAATATTATTTAGAGGCGTTGAAAGCGCACGATTTGCCCTTTAAAATGAGTCTAGACTCGTCGTCCTACGATTTTTTTTGACGAAGTTACAGTAGTTTAAATATTGAGTACCGCCGGAGATGGTCCTTCAGCTTTTCTACAGCTGGTAACGTTCAACTCAACGTGCTATAGAACGCAAACGAAAGATCGTACGACAATGTTTTTGGTCTCCTTGGAAAGCGAGAACTTCAATCTATGGATTCTATGCGTTCCAATTAGCCAAACAAATTTGTTGTGTCTCGTAGACTCACTTGAACTCGAAAAATGTCTGCAAAAATGATCATTTTTACGTTTTCGTCCACATCGTACAGTAAACAAAATTCTGGAAAAAATAATCTACAGGTGTCGAAAGAGGAGACCTCACCCTTCGAAACGAGCTAAGGTGGATCACGCTCCGATCAATTTTCGCAATGTTACGATGGTTTAAATATCGGGAATTTTTCACGGAAGATCGGCTGACCCGGTTGGTCACACAGAATGTTGCAGAAGAATTCGTTGGTCGGTCGTAGCGAGCGATCGTCGCAGAACAATGCTGGAACAGTGGTTAGGCGTCGCGATGCATAATACATGCGTGTTCCTCGAGTTTTCTCGAGGGAGTGTCGTCGGATGGCCGCCCTATCCGTGTCGCTCACGCCTCGAAACGCGCTTTTCGATCGTAATTACCTTGTATAATGCTCGCTGGGATTCAATTTCCTCGGCGAGGCGGCGAAACAAGTGTTCCATTGTCTCCCGACGGATATATACGTCGCTCGGTTTCCCAATCCTCCCCGCCACGAATCTTAATCCGGCGAGCAAGCGAGAGAGAGAGAGAGGGAGCCTAACCCTGAAGTCGCGGACGACGAATCGAGTTAATGAACGTTCCCAAGTAATAAAAGGATCCGAATAAACGTCGCCCAGTGGGTGTGCGTGTCCGAGTTCGATACTCGGGGCCCGTGGCATGATTCCAGCACCGGCACCGGCTCGCCGTGTGTTTCGAGTTGCATAACACACAATGCCATTCGAGTTACAAGAATGACTTTGGGAATATCGAATACGATCCGACGCCCCGGGAGACGGCGCCTAAACGGTCAAATTACAAGTCGAACAAGTCGAAGGATACTTCGTGGGCCTTTCTAGCACCGAACCGCACAGTCGGCCGGTGAACACGGTCTAATTAAGAACCCCAAGCGCGAGCTGTAACATCGTTACCGGAGAACAGAGATTAACAGACAAATCTGCTGATCATTTCGGGACGTTGAACTCTAGGACTCGATGGAACCTCACATTCGATCTCCTGTAACTTCACTGAAAAAATCACACGGCGACGTACCTGGGCCCATTTTAAAGGGCAGATCCATAGATCCGAAGTTATTTTTATTTTGGAATTTTTTATTGTAAGGTGTGGCCGAAAAAGTGAAAATAACCGATTTTTGGAATTTCTCGGATTCAACTGATTCTACGGAAGTCAAAAAATTTTTTTCGTTATTCGGATCAGATGTGGTCCGTAGATTGAAGTTTCAGCTTTACAACGAGACCAAAAAAAGAGTTCTGCGATTTTTTTTGGTCGTTTCATGTCACTTTGAATGAAAAGCGAGCCGCCAGGAGAAAAGCTCCAGGACTATTGGGCATCTTCGATAGTACTCCATATTTGAAGTACTGTAACCTCGCGAGAAAAAATCGCAGGACGATGTACCTAGGCTCATTTTGAAGGACAAAGCTTGCGCTTTCAACGTGTCTACGTGATTTTTCCGAAAAAAATTTTTCCTCAAAACGTCGGCCCAAAATGCAAAACTGGTGACTTCGTTAAACTTTTCCAAGTTTGACACTCTCTGCGGAAGTCAAAAAATTTTTCTCGCAATTCAGACTTGGGCGTGTTTGAAGCTTGAAGTTTACCCTTTCCAAAAAGTCCAGGAAATTGTCTCTACGATTTTTTTCGTCGGTTTTATGAGCATTTTGGCTCAAAGAGTGCCCTCGATAGAGCACCAACTGAACCTACAGCACAAGAAGATACCCAAAAATGAGTCAACCACAAGTTCCATTGAAAAATTCGTAATCTAACCCTGAAATCAGTACAGGAGCCAGACAGTGGCGCCACCTGTCGCTCGAAAATCTCGCCGATCGGTCAATGATTCGGTGTCCTTAAAAAATAAAAAAATAAAAAAAAAAAAAGGAAAAAACGATGCTGAAGAAGTCGGACTCGATGGGACCGAGTAACATAGAAATCGAGGTGTCGGGGGTTTGGGAACGGGGCTTGTTCCCAGGAATATTCAGTTATATTCGAGCAGAGCCTGGCGGCGCGATGGACCGATCCATCACTGTACGGCTGGCAGGGACAATCTGTTAGGCGCTGGCGGACGCGTCGTTATGACTACCGTCGCTGCATTCGTTGCCCGAGCCTGGGGCAGGTTGTTCCCGAGGAAACAGGCTTCTTCTTCACGGTCCTTCTGCTATCCGAACCCCCGGTTGAACACCGATCAGCATTCCTTTAGACGGTTCATACTTTCCTCGATCCTCCCTCGGAGGGACGTTGTTCGCTGTACTCTTAGCCTGGATCTAGATCGCGCGGACGACGCGACGCGACGCGACGCGACTCGACGCGACGTGGGCTCTAATTAATTCGCGGGCGATTACTAATTGGACGTCTCGCGGGGTCAATTATAGGGACGGGGGACAGCGTTGTTTAAAGGGGGAGGATACGTTCTCTTCCTGAACGTTGACCCGTGCTCGCGCGGTTTGAAACGTTTCCAATTACGGGTCGGCGCTCTGTGTCGGCGAGAGCTAAAATCCTTGCAAGGTGCCGCCCGTTCCTCTTCTTCTTCCTCTTACTTCTCCTTTCTCTTCGTCTTGCTCTTCAGGTCCTCCCGTTGTCAACGATTCGCACAGTGGCTAGCCCGAGGGAGCGAGTCCCTTGCGCGATTCGTAGCTGGTTTATCGACGGAATGTAAGCAATCAGAGCAATCAATCGATGTGGTAGCGATGGTGAACGCTGTGCTCACCTACCAGAACATCCCTGCCGGCTACCGGCTCTCTCCTAAGTCAGATACGCCATCTTCACCGAGGTTTATCTCTCGCTCTCTCTCGCTCTCTCTCTCTCTCTCTCTCTCTCTCTCTCTCTCTCTCTTTCTTCCTCTCTCGGGCTCGATCTGATATCTCGAACCGCCTCCATCGGCTATCACTCTTTCCTCTCCGCTCCCTCTCTCTTCCGCGCAGACTTCTGAGGGGTTCTACTCTTTCTGCCAGGGTCTGTCCTCTCTCTTGCTGGGCAACGTAGTCCGAGTTATTCCGGGGTCAAACTCTCCAGAGTCACGCGGTGATCCTACGACCATGCCGATTCCTGGACCCACTGCCTCAGCATGGTGATCATAGGACGCTATGGTGCAGGAGATTATGTAGTGACCAGGTGTGCTTCGTGGAATATGACTGTGGAGGTAGCGGGAGATGAGTTGTGCTCGCTTTGGGCCTCATCAGAAGTTTTCGATGTATCGAGTATTCCGAGATGTAGAATCCTTCAGGATTCACAGATTTTGGGGTACTCCTGCACCTGCCAGGCCACTCCTCTGGGAGTCGAAAGAGTGCTAACTATTTTGGCAGTGACCAGAATTTTGGTTGTTAGTAACCCTAGAACGTTAGCATTGCTCGTTCCAAAGGAAAATCCTCTTTTTCGGAAAAGTGGCTTTATCTTCCACAATTGTTGTTGTTTCTTGACGAATAAATTGTCGGAGCTGGTCCACATTATAGTCTTTCGTATGCAAAAGGTCTTACCGCGATAGATTTACAAATTTCTTTGTGAAAAATTCGTTACCATCAAGTTGCAATTGTGATCATTTAAGAGAAATCCCAGAAATTTACACTTTTCAGTAGAATGGCTGTATCTTTCACAATTGTTGGTACTCCTTAATGAAAAAATTGTCAGAGCTGGTCCATATTACAGTTTCACGTATGCAAAAGGTCTCGTCGCGATAGATTTACAAGTTTCGTTGTGAAAAATTCGCTACCATGAAGTTGCCATAGCGACAATTTCAGGGTGTCCCCAAAAAAGGACTCTCTTCAGAGAAATAGCTGTATCTTGCACAATTATTGTTATTTCTGAATGAAAAAAATCTGAGACCTCAATAAAAGCACGATCTTTCGAACGTGGAAAGTCTCCTCTCGAAAAATTGACAGGCTTCGCAAATAAAAATTCGAAACCATCACCAACTCTTCCCATTCTCAACTCCCCTCACTTTGAGCCTCATAAGGCCCACGCAGAAACAATGCTTATGAATTAGACAGTGCAATGTTGACATTTGCACTTAGATCCCTGCATAAACGATCGTCCTAGGTAATACATCAAAGCTCAGGAACCGTCCACCGAATTCAGGAAACATTTGCGAATCCGAACAGTCGTTTTCAGCTCTCGTTTCGCGATTTCCTGGTGGCCCATGTCGCGGGGTCTTTTTCTCAGGACGTATCGGGTCCGAGAAGAGTTCGGGTCCCCTGGACCAACCCATCCATCGTTCGGGTGTCTGCTCGGCTCGTTAGCGATTCTGCATGAGTTGTCCCTGTTCCCCAATCTCTTGTCTTTTTTAGTGGGCCCACGAGGCTGGGTCCACTCTCCGCTCGTAGCTGGGCTCGGCTGCGAGGATCCCTTGACGCGGGACCACCCCATGTACCGGACAGGTATTCCCGTCTGTCACGTGACCTGTCACGGATCGTACCGTGGCACGCATCTCTCGTAGTCGGTGCCCATATCGTGGAGGCGCTAACCGCGCATAACTCTTCGTTTCGAGCGTTTCACGTGGGAACGACAGTTCGACGGGCCCCGAACAATCTTTGGGCCCGAGGAACTCCCTCCTAGAAAAATCATCTAATTTATTATATTAATGATGACACACCTTCGAATGCTGCAAGGTTGGACAGCGTCTGCGAGAAAGGGGTACTTTTAACCCCCTCCCCTCGGTGATCTTGGGGCCCTATGAAAAAGTTATGATGTGCGATCTGTGACGGACCCACTGGACCACCAACCTGCAAAATTTAAAAGTAATCCGTCACACCTGACATTTCTCAAGTTTGACAATGTTTGAGGTCTGTTAGCGAACGGTACAGCTACAGTGGAGGTTGTCAATGAATGGCACGTTTGTAATAAGAACTTGCCAATGAATATTACGACTACAGAAGTCAAATTCATGAACGTTGACACCCGTTTCCGAGCTTGAAATACGAAACGACTGTGCTACAACGTCAAACTTAATCAAACTTTGGAACTCTCGAAAATCGCTACGCCTGCGGCCATTTTTGACAGAATAGAAGACTGACGGTGTCAACGTCGATTCGTCCTGCAATTGATTCGTCGATCCGCAGCCCGGTTTTGAAACTGGTTCCGCTTCGGAATTGCCTACAGTGCTTCGCGTCGTCTCCGAGACGAGTAGCGACAGTTAAGCGACCGGTGGAAGCTGTAAACCGCCTGGAATATTTACGTAACTCGTAACGGCCGGTCGGACATCATCGGTTATCGCTTGTAACCGGTTACACGCGCGGGCCCGGTGTGTAGCTGCAGGTCCCAGACGCGACGCTCCGTGCAATTCGAGGCGTTCGATTTCCTATATTTCCTGCTTGCGAGTACGAGCACGGACTCGGGTCGAACCGGGCCGAGTCGGGCCCGGCCGAGACGGTGCTGGAAATAACAACAAAATAAATTTGATTTCGTCCTGGCGCGGTAGTACGTTACACGTGTTGGATCCGGCCGATACCATCTTCGCCCGGTATCGATTTCACAAAAGCCTCTCCTCTTCTCCTTGGCCCCCCTCCACGTCCTCTTTTAAGTCCCAGCGGTCCCAGACTCTCGGCCCTTTCCTTCCTGTCGACGAGCCATCGAATTACCCGCCCCGCTACATGGATTACCCACTCGCAAGATCGTTTACCTATCGCGGGATCACTCTGTCGAGTCAATGATTTTGGGCCTTAGGCCCCGCCGTGTACTTCAGACTTCTCTTTGCTGCTTAATCCTGGAGCAGTGTTTGTTGA
The DNA here is from genome assembly GCF_050948215.1 of Halictus rubicundus. Taxonomy (NCBI): domain Eukaryota; kingdom Metazoa; phylum Arthropoda; class Insecta; order Hymenoptera; family Halictidae; genus Halictus; species Halictus rubicundus. The sequence continues at coordinate 15,219,893 of NC_135159.1, forward strand.
TTTAGTTTTGCAGATCTTGCTGTTTTCGCATTATCACGGAATTGGTGAAATTGGGCCTTATGCGTAATGTTTCATGCCTTCGGTTAGATTTTGGCTGTGGGACCAGGTTTGCGACCAAGTTACGATCGGAATACGGGGTCCGGTCCGGCGAATCCGGCGGAAGGAAGTGCTCGGGGCGGAGGGCGGGGGAGATCGGGGCCCGCCGCGGCCCCTAAGAAAGCCAGTGGTTGCCGGAACGCATGTCCTCCGGTTGTTCGACCATTTGCTCGCATCCCGTGTGGTCCGTCGATGTCCCCATTGTTTCTGAACCTGGCCGTCCGTATTCAAATTCGCTCGTTTCGAATTGGGTCCCTTCCCTCTCTCTCTCCCGGGGCCCGGTCCCCGCAAGAGCAAGAGCCTCCCGTATTACGAGTCGGCCGAGAGACACAGCCCCGAGTGTGTTCGAGAGTGGAGGAGGAGGAGGACGAAGGAGAAGCGCGCGATGCACGGTGTGTAACACTGAGCCGGTGCACAGAGAGGGCCCAAAACAGAGAGTGCGAGTGAGCGAGAGGCACGAGGTGGGGGAGAGAGAGAGAGAGAGAGGGATGGAGAGAGAAAGAGACAACGAGTGGAATAAAATATTCACAGCCGCGGCCCGAGCGGGGCCTTAATTGCGATCAGACGCGATCTCGGATTCCAACGGCCGGTGGGCCCACGAACCGAAGCTAAGTCCCCTCGACTTCTTCTTCTTCTTCTTCTTCTTCTACAGTCCCCACCCCTCCCCCCTGTTCGCCATACTATGTTGCCTTTACTCCTCCACCCACCGACCGTTTCTTCCACTTCTTCTTCTTCTTCTTCGTCGTCCTCTTCTGCTTGTTCTTCTTCGAACTGTTTCCTCTTCTTCGCCGGAACGAGGACGCAGATGGTCCTCGTATTCGATCCTCGGGCCCCGTTTTAGCGTGTCTCAACTCCTGTTTATCCTGTTACAATGAGATGTATCGACCTGTTCCGTCGGGGTCCCGGAGGATTATTTAATTAGCTAGGCGATAGATCGCAGCCACTTTTCGACCCTCCTCCTCCTCCTCAGATCATGGAGCTGAGAAGGGGGTGGAGCTGCGGGGAGCCACCCCCTATCGAGGCCCTCCCGTCGGTCGTGGGAATCGTCGCGAGGAAAATCGCGCGAGCCCGTTAATCCCGTCGAAAAAGGTCCGGGGGATCGGTGGCACGGCGATGATCGCGCGTTGCATGTTCCCGCTGACGCTAATGTGACAGCCGACGTGATCCGAGTAACTTTGCTAGACGAGAAATCCGCTACTCGCACGGTCCCCGTCCTACCCCGCCGGTCCCCGCCCCCCGCCCCCCGCCCCCCGCCGAACGAGCGCTCGGTTGCAGCCGCTCTTCGGAAGCCGATAGGATCTCCGCGAGATTGGTTACGTTGCACACCGTTGCGCAACGCCCCGCCGGGAGACCGGCGATTAGCTAATCTCGCGGAGATTCGTGAGGGGCGGACGAGAAACGATCTTGCGATCCGTCGATCGATCGTCGATCGGCCCGGAGAAATCAACTGCGAGGGCACGTTCGAATATATATTTCTGCACTTGCGGCGTTATTTTACACGTTTTTCGTCGGCGCAGATTGCTCTACGGGGGGCGTGGCCTCGGTGCTCGAGCTCGAGTAGGCGTGGCTTCGTGGCTCTCGAAACGCCCCCAGAGAAAATCTCTACCTTGCCGAGATAATGGGACCTTTTAGAGCACGTACAGGACAGTATTGCTTTGAAAATCCTGTTTCCTGTAGCATTGCTTCCGAATTCCCGCTGGTTATCCTCGTAGAATGCACCGATGAGGCGTGGCTTGATTATTTATGTTCGTTGTGGGCGTGGCTTCGATGGCCACAATTCTAACATCTTTAACTTTGACACGTATATTTTTAGTGGACTTAAATTCTAATAATATTCTATGCCAACACTCGTTAGGGGCGTGGTTTCCTTATATTAGCAATGAAGCTTCACCGCAACTTAAAACTTCCAATATCTCTCTGAACCAGCTTCGATAATCCTGCTCGCGATGAACCATATAACTTCGCCTGCACGGTGCTTAAAAGGGGCGTGACTGTAGGGCCATCGTCTGTAGGGGGCGTGGCCTCGTGGCCCCCACCCCGTCTCCCCGAGGAATTTCTAGCCACCAGGTTAACAAAGACGCGTGTTTCTCGTTGGGAATGATAAAAATGGAATCGTGAGGCAGCAGGAACGCGCAGTGGCGCATGGGAAGGCTCTTCCGCGTAGCTGTGGTGCGCGTCCGGGCCAAACGAGTCCAGCGCGGATCCTGGGAATCTCGTATTTTTTTCCTCTCCTCTCCGCTTTCTCTCTATCCGTTTCTCCGGGCCGGTTGGCGGATGTGAACGCGACGATAACGGCCCGGGCACCGACGTACGTACGTGCGTGACTCTCCCGTCTCTCTTCCTCTCTCTCATTTCAGCTGCGTACGAACCCCCGCCCCCTGACAACTGGCTGCATTGTTCCGCGCGATCTCCCGCGTACCTACACACCACGTATATTACATTGTTTCTCGGACTGGAATCCGCTCGGAGCCCGTTTCCACCGCTGCCGCCGAGAAGCGACGCGTTTAAAATGTCTCTCGTATTTGTCTCTCGCTCCTCTCTCGCCAGCTCGGCTTAACTCTGAATTGACGCGTCCCGTATTCGTTTACCTCACCAACACACGCGTATCGCTATTTTCGTTTACTTACGTTAATCGAGACGAATTGCTCCACGGGGCGTCGCGAGAGCCGAGAAGCCACGCCCACGGCAAACCCCGGTGCCGAAACCACGCCCCCCGAAGCTTGTTTCTCGAAGATCCAACGAAACAACCATTGTTTTTGGAGGCAGCGAAGAGCATGCTGAACTTTTCCACGCGAAGGGTGGCTCGGGTAAACGCGTTTGTCATCGATCAAGTAATTTATTTCTCGGCGGACGGACTACCGTTAGTCAGCAGCTGTTGCGAGTCCCATCGTGTCTAGATTCGAGGCACCGATGTCTGAACCCGTCCGGCATTCTTGGGCCCGACTATTCCCCGGCTCCGCGGCGAAATAAATCGTCCGACGCGAAGACGAAGCCAATCGGAGCGTGGACGAGGCCGTTGCGTGTCGCGCGACACGAAACATCTCAAAAATCCGCCGCCCGACAAGGGACAATCCTCTCTGTTCGTTGTCCCCTTCGGCGTACAGTCTTCCCAGTCAAAGTGGAATAACTCGGCGAGAAAAAATCGTATTATAATCTATTTGGGCTCGTTGGAAAGAGGAGACATCAGCCTTCGCATCCCAGGTAGTTTGAATAGCGAGAAAAATTTTTTGAATTCCACAGAGACGATCGAATTCGCAAAATCTCGAGAAAAGGATAATTTCAACAATTTCGCTCGTACCCTAGAACAACAAGGGGCTACCGAAAAATGACCTAGGGCGTTTCAAAGAGCAGACTTTACCCTTCGAAATGAGCCCAGGTACATCGCCGTGCGATCATTTTTGAAAAAGTTACACTACATTCAGTGTGAACAATGTCAGCTTTAGAAACCTGTCAGAGGGTGTCGAAACACGCCGCAGGTGATTCTGATGTTTGGCTCGTGCCCGAAACACTAGATTCCGTGGTTTCCCCGAAATTCTAACGGAGCCGAAATGTCGAGGAAAGTTTTCTGCGTTGATGCTGCGCGACAAGAGAAGACTATGCCCGCTCGGGAGAGGCCGATAGAGGGACAGAGAGGTAAAGAGGACACATACGTGAGGAGCGGAGGTGCCGAGGCGTCACGGGACCCGATAAAAATCTCCTAGCCCCGCGGTGTGACCGGAATTCCATTACTTTTCACCGTGAAATCATGCACGCCGGGGTCCTGGGAGAGTGTCGTCCACGCGACGCCGTACATTTCAATAAGCCTTGGTCAATTACACCGCGGATTCGCGTAACCGGCTGCTTTTTGGACAGCGCGGCCCCCTTTATTCTCGAAACACCCGGTTCCAACGATCCTCTGTCTTCTTCTGATCATCACTTCGTACGGTACTTCTACCGACTTCACAGAAACTGTATTTCAAAGACTGCGCTGACAATCGCAACGAAGCGGCCACTCTCCTTAGACACAAAATTGCGCGTACTCAATCTACTGTTACTCGGTGAAACAAAATCGGAGGACGACGTACCTAGGCTCATTTTAAAGCTTGAACCGCCTGCTTTTAAACCCCTAAACGGATCTTCCGTTGAAAAAATTTTTGTTCCTAAACTCGTCTAGGAATGCAAAAATAGTGAGTTTTTCTAGCTTTTCGGAATTCGACGAGCTGTGAGGAGTTTAAACAATTTTTCTCAGTATTGAGATTAACATGGTATTGAAGAGTGAAGTTTTCGCTTTCTAACCACCGCAGAAAAATTGTCCTACGATTTTTTCTCGCCGTTTTATCGCACTTTTAGTGAAAACCGAGCCCAGAAGTTCCAACGTCACCGTCAGCGGAGTCTGTTGAAAAACAGGTCCTAAGGAATTAATCATAATTCCGGCATTTCGCGCACTGGGATAAAGCAAAAAATACCGTCCTGCTGGCAAAGAATTGGACAATAATCTCCCGTAAAAATCTTTCCGATTCGACGCTGTGTTCTCTGCCAATAAATTCCGAAAGACACGGTACGGTACCGGGAAAATTGCGTCGCGAAAATTCAGAGCGCAGAAAGGGAATCTCTAATTTTCTAATTGCGCCGTGTCTCTTCGTGGCAGCGCGGGGGTAGCGGCGGGGTACGAGTCGGCGAAACATGGCGCGAGTAACGCGACATTAACGAACGTTCCCGGGCCGGTATCGCGATCCTCGATCGTTTCACGCCGGCCGGCCGGCCGGCCGTCCGTCCCTATAAAATGAAATAAAATAAACGCGAGCGAGCGAGCGAGCGAGCTGGCGAAGCGGGCGAGGAGGTGTACGCCGTGCCACTGAATAAAAGAATAAGCCCATTAATTCGTCGGCCTGTGTCTCGTTCTCACAGCCTGTCGTCACGCGACGCGCTCGCCGCATTTTTCACCTGGAAACGCGGAAACCCGTGCGTGGAAAATCGCCCACGGGTGCCGCACGAATCGTTTTTCCCTGACCGGGGCCCGACCTCGTTCCGCGGTGTCCGATCAGGCCCAACGAGGTCGGATCCGCCGGTTCCCGGAACGGGATTAGCATAATTCCGAGGAAATCATCTGCCCAAACGCGTTTCTTCGTGCCTCGAGAGGAGGACCGTGTTTTGAGGGAAATTTTCGAGAGAACGGAAGATGGCCGGATCGCGCAACCGGCTCACGTAGGGCCTCGGATTTCCATGGGGGCCCAGGATTTCGGAAACGATGCGCAGCGCGCATCAGTATGCGGCCTGACGCGCGCATTATGTCATAGCGCGCCGACGATCCTTCAGCCTATCACCTGATAACGTTCGAATACGTCTGGGCATCTTGATCGAACCTCGCTTCCCCCTCTCCTTCGCCACAGAGCTTTGCTTTTTGGTCGATTTCGGCACACGAGGAACAAAAAAGTTTGATCGTGCCGATCACTTTTTTTTCTCCTCGCGTTCGATGGGGTCCTTGGTTTGACCGAGTTTGAACATGTTTGAGAATATTTTTCGACGCAACGGGCAAAGGGATTGGCTTCAAAAAGCAGAAGAGTAGTCTTCTCAATGTTTCTCCGAATGAGTAATAGTGTTTTTCTGGCATATTTCGAGACACGTCAGGTAGTATATTTTAATTAGGAGATTCGTTCGAGTTTCGCGCGAATATATTAATTCAAACACAGGCTGGGCGTTCGGTGTACGGTCACCGAGAGGGTTAATTGACCAAGGACGATCAGTTTCACCGAACGTTTCCATCCGCGTGGCCGACGATCGACGAAATTTCGACGCTCGAACGGGTTGCGACACCGGCACGCGGTCTCTCCGGTATTCCAAAAAATTTATAGTTCGCGGAGTCGAATAAGTCACGGTGTTGAAACCCGATGGAATTAAGGAAATCCTCGTGCTGCTCGTCCCGCAGTACAGAAAACGAGCAAGCCCTCGAGCGCTCCTAACGACGCTCGACATTCTAGATCAGAATCTCGGCGCGGCGCGCGGCGGTCAGAGAAATCTAACGACCGTGAGCCAACGAAAAATGCAGCGACGGCTCAACTATTATTACATTACCACCGGTAAACAATAAATGGTCGATTTCACTTCGAGACCCGCGCATAACTTTGGAAATCAAATACTAGAAAGCGGAATCGAAGGCAAAGCGTCGCTCGAAAAATTCTCCGGATACGAACTGTCCTAACTTCGTGAAAAAAAAATCGCACGACAACTAGACTACGCTCATTGTAAACGGTAGATTCTCTACTTCAAACAGCTGCAAGCCTTTTTTCTTTGAGACGCCATCAGCGTACGGGGCGAGCAGGATAGTCAACATGCTCGTTTTCTGGACATTTCTTCAAATTCAAATTTTTATACAGGGTCTAACAAATTTTTCTCTGGACTGAAACAACAGAGGACGTCAAGGTAGAAGTTTTCGCTTTCAAACGAGCGGTCAAGAGTTGATCAACGATTTTTTCTCGCCGTTTTATCCCACGTTGTATGAAAATTGTGATACCGGTGGTGTCAGTCTAAGTTTCGTGTCCAGTGGCAGACTTTTCACCTAAAGTTCGATAAAATGGCTAAAAAAAATCGTAGCTTCATTTTTTTGAGCTGGTCGGAAACCCAATACTGAAATCTTCAAAGCCGCATTTGTTTCATTCCGGGAAAAAATTTTTTGATCCCTGCAGTCGCATTTGAATTCCTCAAAATGGCCAAAAAGTGAGCATTTTCACGTTTCTGCGTGCATTTTAGAGGAAAGAAGTGCTAGCAAGAAATAACTAGGAGCATTCGAAAGCGCAGGTTTCGCGCTTGAAAACGAGCGTAGACAGATGGTCGTGCGATTTTTTCCGACAAAGTTACGGTGCTGGAAAGATGGGCGATTTTTGCTTGGAAGATTCAGTGACCCTTCGGGTTCGCAATTTTCTGCGATCGTCTCGGTTCTATCGAACGCTGTCGTTCGCGAACTGGAGCGACGCACGCCGGGGCAGATCGTCTCGCGGCCGGACACTATCTTCTCGGTTGGTATAGCGCGCGGAGCCTGCGTCGGGCGACCGTTCCACCGGAAAGAAAAGAAACCGCCGACAACGACGCCTGGAAACGGAATAAATCCGGCGACAGGCGGCCGTCCGTTTCCCAAGCGCAGGTATACATACACATGCGTGCGTACAGTATCTCTCCTCCGCCTGGCGCTGGAAGGTGTGAAGACGTTATTCAAAATGTACAGCCATTAACCATTGGCATCCTACAGGAACTGCCGTCCCTGAATTAACAAGTACTCAATGTGCGCCCGTACATCACGCGAGGTGTCAACCGATTCAGGGAATCGTTTCCCCCGATCTCGGAAGCCATTCACGAAGCGGACCCGTCGCGATTAACATTTCAAATATTCGCCGGACGGGAACGAGCCTCTCGCGCTTTTTCGCCCTAGCCTAACTGCCGCGGCTGTCTATCTCTCCCGAAATTTAGATAGCGGTCCCGCACACCTCGATCCTCGAGATGATCGCTCAACGATCCTACCGATTTCGATCGAGATCTTCCCCGTGAAACGACAACACGGCTAGCTGTTGATGGCTTTAATCTTCTCGACGACTCGTTCGACTATCCGGAGAAACTCGCCGGTACCAGCGTTATTCTTTTTCCGTTGCTCATCAATTTAACATTTCTCCTCTAACGGAACGCACAGTTTCTATTCGACTCCGAGAAGAAAGTCCGTTCTGTTCTGCGGTTAAATTGGACGGCGAAGGAAGTTCTTCTTTCTGGTAAAAGACGCGCGCACAATCTGCTTAACGAAGCGCCCGCTCGAGATCGAATCAGAACCGTCTGAATTGCAACTGTTCGCGTGCAGAAACGTTCCAGAAAAATGGAACAGTCCGTGCAATCTCGAGGCGAGTTCTGTACGTAAATTGATACATTAAAATTGTGAACGAGTAATCCAAAATATGCAGAATCAGCTGCTTAACGGCGACGCAATCGAAAGCGGAACGGGGCTTCCGCTGGACGGTTCAGTTGGATGCTGAAAAACATAAAAAAATAATCCTCTCAATGCTTTTTTAAGTTAAAAGCTAGTTGCTAAATGGCAAGTCGATTGACATGGCATCAAAAGGTTCACAAAATTTTCACATCGCTCAACACCAACCCACAGCAGACCCTGTTTTCCATTCTCCGCAAGCTCGACGAAAGATTGGCAATGCACCGCCTAAAACCCGAAACAGACAAGCTCCAGGTTCATCTCCAGCACCCCCCTCGTTAAACCCCCTTTGGTTCCCGATAGCTTGGGGGTGCGTGCTCGTTAGAGGGTCTCCGTGCGCGGTCGGGCTCGGCCGATAAGTGCGAACAAGTGTGCGCGCGCTCATGCTGTCCGAGTTTCTCGCTCCGTAGATGCCGGGTAAAAACGAGGGAAAAACGAGGAGACCATTCTCCGCCACCGTCGAAAAGAAGAAGAAGAAGAAGAAGACGAAGAGACTCGGAAGAAGCGGAATCAGAAGAAAGAAGACAACAAACAACAACGAAGAAGAAGAAGAAGAGGAGAAGAGGAGGGAACACCTAAAAAGAGGACGATAGAGAGAGAGAGAGAGAGAGAGAGAGAGAGAGAGAGAGAGAGAGAGGGAGAGAGAGAGAGAGAGAGAGAGGTCGAAGCGCAGCGGGAGAGGGCTCCGCAGGCCTTTGAGTATCGCGAGCAAAACAAAGCGGCGCGGCGCGGCGGTGCAGGCTCGCGAGACACGCACACAGCTCGGCAGAGCTGAGGCAGACAGACAGACAGACAGACGGACGGAGAAACACACGGGCTCGGTTCCGCGGAGCGGGCGGGAGGGCGGGGGGAGGGGCGTGGTGGAGCGCGGAGAGGGGCGTGGAGAGGGTGGCAGGGGGGAGAGAGAGAGGGAGCGTGAGAGAGCGGCCCCAGGGAAGGAGGAGAGAAAGGTTGCGTAAAAGGTTTCCACGGAGGGAAACACGGCGCGAGGAGACGGGCGACGCGCGCGAATCCCGGGGGGAGGTGCTCGCCGACACGCGATGTAGCATGTTCTCGGCGCGAGGCCGCTCGATTGGTCGAGCATCGGCCTGGGCGTCCATGGGAGCACGCCTCCCATTGGCCCCCGGTATCGCTAACAAGCCTGCTTCCCAACAGACGAAATAATAAACCGTGCGGCGCGGCGGCCTGCTTGCTTGGTTGCTTGCTTGCTTGCTTGCCTTTCCTGCCTGCCTGCCTGCCTGCCTGCCTGCTAGCCTGCCTGGCTGCCTTGTGTGTCTGCCCTCCTCCGAGCCTGTTTTCTTGCTACTCTCTTTGCTCTGCCTACTCCTCTTCGCCTTCCACCATCGCCAGACCGACCGACCTCCCCCCAGAAACATCGCGCAACCACCATAAAATATAACTTGACCGGCCCTCGCGCGAGCCACGAGCCCCCGGCCCCGGTGGAGAACGAGTTAACCTGGTACCAGCAGTGGTCCTGGGGTTGCTTTGGTCCTCGACGAGGGCTCTTGCATCCTTTTCGTCCTGAGACCAGGGTCTGTGGGGCTACGGTTTTCGTGGGAGCATCTAATCATAGGATTTTTGAAGATTTGCAATTTTCTGATGAAGGTTTTTCTGGATCTACTAACTCGTGTCTGCTGATGTATTACGGATTAGCTATACTCTAGGATCCCCATTTCGTCAATACTCGGTTTATTAGTCTCAAATCACCGTAACAACTTATCGATACTTTATCGACACTCCAACACGAATCCTCTCTGGAAGAATCTAGACCAGTTCAAAGTCGCACAACGACTCAAAGGACACCCAGTCATCCCTTCGCATCCCTCAGTCTCGTTCCAAACCACTGCAACACCCAGAAATCCCAATTAAAACGACAAAACTCACGGCAAATCTATGTCCAGCTACCACGTCCTAAACTCAAAACCCTTTGCAAAGGTACCCTATCATTTTTCCGACTTCAAAATCAACGCCATCAGCATCTAGACTATCAACTACAACTCCCACAAAAGCAACCACACGCAATTCGATGTCTAGCCCATATGTCCTGAACAAGAAACCCTTCCCAAAAGTACCCCATCATTCTTCACGCTTAAAAATCAACTGAATCAGCATCTAGACTATCAAATACATCGCCTGCAGAAGTAATCGCACGCAAATCTCACGGTGTTGCTGATTGATCCACATAAAAGTCGGTTGAAGAGTCTCCTAACGAATTTCCTCGATTAGCTGGTGCTTAGGTGGATCTCGTAGAGATTCAGCAGAGCTGTTCCCGGTGCGGTTGGCCCCTCGTCAGGCGTATGGGAAAAGTGCATCCCTCGCTGCATCCAAGTTTAATCGAAAGTTTCGCGGCGTCCGAGTCCGGGTAGATCTGGGATCGCGGCCAACCGGGATAGCGCTTAATCGCTCGTAAAACATCGTGATCGATCCGAAAGCTCCCGGCATTTTCGGGCAAGATTCCAAACGAGCTCTCTCACCCACTTACACCCGGAATTAGTTCTTAGCTATCCAGCGAATCGCGTGTCTGGCTTAAATGGCCAGGCTACGCGCGCTCGCCTCGGCTCGAGGTTGCATGTAAAGTTGTTTGTAAAAAGCCCGGGCTCAGACACCGGGTCTGCTCTGGTGTTCGTGTTCTCCATGGACAAGCGCGCACACACACGCTGCACGGAGCTGGAGCGTACTGTATAATCGCGGAACCCCGCGGCACTCGCATCGTTTCCATTAATCAGTTTCCAGATGGTATCTAGCGTTCGAAACCGCAGGAAAAAACAGACAGAAAAGAACCGGGCACGAATTAGCGTTCTTTTCTGATGCATTAACGCGCGGGCACACCGTTGCACACCCGGGGAAAAGAGGAGGAAACGAGGCGGACAATTACAAGCGCGCCCCGCGCGCGATCCACGATCGACAACGCAGGCGCAGGGAGATTGATCGATGTCTTTTTGGACGAAGGAATTTCGTAGTTGTCGGTCCCTGGACTTCCGAGCCCTTGGCGAGCCCTTATCGATTTCGCAATATTCGAATAATGCGATGCACCGTTCGAGGATACAGTTTCCACTCAATGTGCCATAAAACGGTAGCAAAAAATCGCAGGGCAATTTTTCTGGGCTCGTCGGAAAGCGAAATCTTTGATCTACGATTCTCCGGTGGTTAGAGACGGAGAAAAAATTTTTGAAACCCTGTGTGACGTAGATTGAAGTCACGAAATCTCGAGAAATCAACCATTTTCACTTTTCTGCGCGTACCGCAGGGGAAAAATTTTTTATGGAAAAGAGAGTTAGGTACGCGGAAAGCGCAACCTTGACGCTTTAGAATAAGTCCAGGGCAATCGCCGTACGATTTTTTTTCAAAAAGTTACGATAGTTTAAACATCTACACCCACGATTTACTGATTCTGAAGTTTGTGGCACATTTTTCACACAACGTGCCATAAAACGGTAACGAAAAATCGCAGAGCAATTTTTCTGGGCTCGTTGGAAAGAGGAAGCTTCCATCTACGAACACATTTCAGTCTGAGTTGCGAAAAGAATTTTTTGAATCCCGTAGAGATGCTTAAAGTTGAAGAATTCCTCCAGTAGGGCCATTTTTACCTTTTCGCCCAGATCTCTCGGTACAAAAATCGAACGGTAAAGCAGCTTAGATGATCCGAAAGCGCAATGTTCGCCCTTCGAAATGAGCCTAGTTCGATCATGCTCCGACGATTTTTCAGAAAGTTACACCACTTTCAATACCAACAATGTCTCATGCAAGATTCGCTTATCTTCCAACATTGGTGATAAGTATAAATTTCCTCAGGTTCCCTTAAATTTCTGTGATTTCTAATCGTATCTCAGAGATTCCAGGATCGCCTAGAACCTCTCCGCAGCTTGTCGAATCTTTCCACAAGCCCCACCTTGTCGCCACTCTCAATGTGTCCCCGAAGTCCTTCAGCGGGGACATTCCGGCCGCTGGTCCCGTTGATTGTAAACAAGCCTTAATCGGCTGGACACGAGCCGTTAAGATTAGACCGGGTCCAAGGGGCCCAGTATGCGTCGGGACTCACCTTCCACGGGTCCCCGACATCTTCGACAAACCTGGACAGTCTTCGTGTCCAGGAACCGGGGGAAAAAACGTGCACGCGTGCTCTCGCTTCTCGCTATCGTCTCTCGCGATCCTAATCCCGACATCGCCGCGGTTTCACCCGGGGCTTCGAAGATGAAAAATCGTCCGGTTAATGGCCAATATAATAATTAACCGGCCCACGCCCCCCGACAGAGGAAGGGGGGAAAGATGGGGTGCAGCAGGTAGGTCATCTCTCACCTGGTCGCGCGCGTCTCGACCTCACTTAGCAACGATTTGATGCATTTAAAGCGGACCCACCTGGTGAGAGTCGGCTCATTTTTCCCGAACTCCATTAGCCTCGCTCGACAATTATCTTCTCCTCTCTTCCTCGTCCCCCCGTCCCCCTCTCTCACCGTTCTTCCTTCCTTCGTCATCATCTTCTTCGAGGCTGCACACCGGCCGATGACGAGGGAAATGCAAATCGACCGGCGAAATTTCACGCGCGGTTAGCCCGTTATCCCGGCCGTTTCGAAAGCAACAATGCATGCTAATTCGATGGCCCCGGCCACCTAATAAAACGCGCGAGCTTAGTGCTGTCCTCCCCGAGAGCTGTACCAAGGTATTCGGTTACTACGTTGATCCGAAGATAGGATTTGGACCTGATTTAAGGGCGATCTTCGACGAGGCCCGAGTTCCTTCAGCATTTTCGGTGGAAGTGGTCCCGCAGGAAACCGTGCTCGGTCCTTTTGATCGTTCAACGGGTTGCTGAATCGACGGACAGCTTGATCGCGACGCGCCGTGGGCCGAATGCTCGATCGGAGACTCTTCAATATGAAAATCCTCTTCGAAACGGGTGATTCAGCTTGCCGGACTGTTTTTCGGCACTCTTCTCAGTAAAAGTGCCGTGAAACGCCGAGAAAAAATCGTAGGGTCATGATTCTGGGCTCGTTGGAAAGCGAAATCTTCAGTCTTTAGAACCTATTTAGTCTCAATGGCCAGAAAAATTTTTTGGAGTCTGTACGAAGGATTGAATTTGAACAATTCTCAAAAAATTACCATTTTTACATTTTTGTTCGCTGTCCTCCAGAAAATCACCGCCGAGAAAGATAACTTGTGGACCTCGAAAGCGCAGATTTCACGCTTCAAAATGAGCCCAAAAACATTTCCGAGCGATTCTTTTTCAAAAAGTTACAAAAGGTTAAATATGAATATTCACTTACGGGGTCGTGATCACAGACTGATTCCAGTATTGGAGGTACACTTTTCAGTAAAAGTGCGATAAAACGCCGACAAAAAATCGTAGGGTCATGATTTTGGGTTTGTTGGAAAGCGAAATCTTCAGTCTTTGGAACCAATTTGGTCTCCATCGCCAAAAAAATTTTTTGGAATCTGTACGAAGGATTGAATTTGAACAATTCTCAAAAAATTACCATTTTTACATTTTTGTTCGCTGTCCTCCAGAAAATCACCGCCGAGAAAGATAACGTGTGGACCTCGAAAGCGCAGATTTCACGCTTCAAAATGAGCCCAAAAACATTTCCGAGCGATTCTTTTTCAAAAAGTTACAAAAGGTTAAATATGAATATTCACTTACGGGGTCGTGATCACAGTCTGATTCCAGTATTGGAGGTACACTTTTCAGTAAAAGTGCGATAAAACGCCGACAAAAAATCGTAGGGTCATGATTTTGGGTTTGTTGGAAAGCGAAATCTTCAGTCTTTGGAACCAATTTGGTCTCCATCGCCAAAAAAATTTTTTGGAATCTGTACGAAGGATTGAATTTGAACAATTCTAAAAAAATTACCATTTTTACATTTTTGTTCGCTGTCCTCCAGAAAATCACCGCCGAGAAAGATAACTTGTGGACCTCGAAAGCGCAGATTTCACGCTTCAAACTGAGCGCAAAAACATTTCCGTGCGATTCTTTTTCAGAAAGTTACAAAAGGTTGAATATGAGTATTCACCTGTGGGTCGTGATCATAGACCGATTCCAGTGTTGGAGGCACACTTTTCGTTAAAACCGCGATAAAACGGAGAGAAAAAATCGCAAGGACATGTTCTTGGTCTCGTTGTAAAGCGAATACTTCATTCTTTGTGTCTAATTTGGTCTATTTCGTGAAAAAAATTTTTTGAATTCCGTGGAGACAATCAAACTCGATAAGTTCCCAAAAAATGACCATTTCTACGTTTCCGTCCACATCGTGAGGTAAAAATTGTTTCAAGAGATGTAACTTAGAGCATTTTAAAAAGCAGACTTTACCCTTTGAAACAAGGCTAGATAGATGGTCGTCCGATTTTTTGTCTGAATGTTACAGCAGTTGAAACATCGGCAATTTTTCACCCGGAATTCAGCGATCGTTTAACTTTTCGGTCGTCAGCGTGGTACTTGGAGCGTTCCTTTTTTCATTTGAGCGGTTCCAGCACACGCGTGGGAACACGAAAAGCCAGGGCCGTGAGCAGGAGGTCCGTCGCCGCGGGGGGCGTCGAGGGACGCCAATGTTTCCCGGACAAATTGTAATATATTGGACAGGACACGTTCTCCGGAATACGCTGCGGCGGCTACCGTCGCTCTGCTCGCAGCGTTGCTTCCACGATTCCCTCAAAAAGAACAATAACGGCTCTCCCACGGAAGCACGCAGCCGAAGAAAGCGACCATTGTGTATCGAATCTTATAAAATATTTATCAAACCGGCGCGGCACAGCGCCGCTCGGATTGCAAAAGAATAAGGGAGGCCTGGTAGCTCGTCGTCGCGAAGTAATTAGCGGACGTCAAATCGTAAGTCGTCGACGGCTTCCGGTTTCGGGGCCCAGGCGTTCCGAGCGATTCGTCGCGTGCATTTTCAGCGCCGACTATGGGAACCGACGGCGTCATTGGCCTTCAGGGAAGCAGGTGTTGATTCAGTAATCGGCCTGTAATTAGACCGCTGAGCGATCATCGCAAGAACAACCGGAGCTATGCGGCAATGTTCACTTCGGCTAAGTGCTCGCCGCATTCCACGCTGCGTATTATACACCCGTGCCTCACGGTGCACGCGTGTGGGTGAATAGGTGCAGCCACTCGCGACGCGGTTCTGCTGCATCCTCACGCTGCGCTCGGAAAGACCCTTAATTTTCTTTTAAGTGCATATCATCGCTAATGTTGTAGAAGTCGGCTAACATGCAACATTACAAAACAAAGAACCGCAGGTACACTGCTCCAAATATCCAAAGGTTGAGTGGTTCCAAGGCCCAACTATCCAAAGTTTATAGGTCTAAATGATTAAACACCGAATAATCCAAAGGTTCAGAGGACCATACGAGCAATGGTCTAAATATCCAAAGGTTCGGAGGACCAAAGGATCAATGGTCCAAATATCCAAAGGTTCGAAGGCACAGAAATCCCAATATCCAAAGGTTCAGAGGTCCAAAGGTCCAAAAATCCAAATATCCAAAGGTACAGAGGTCTAAAGGTCCAAATATCGGGGGTTCCAAAGTTTCAGAGGACCAAAGGTCCAATGGTCTAAGTATCCAAAGGTTCAGGTATCCACAGATACAAATATCCAAATATCCAAAGATCCAAAGATTCAGGGGTCCAATGGTTGACACATTGGAAAGGTTCGATGAGAAGTCCAAAGGAGGAGGAGTCCAAGGATCCGCAAATCTAGGGCTCCACCGAGAATCACGAAAAAATTTCGGATGCACTAGCAATTCCCAGGATCTAGATTTCCCTCCACACCATTTCCCCACGAAGGAATCCGTGTTCAGGACTCGACACGATAATCTACGAGGTTGCGATTGAAGCTA
This sequence comes from Halictus rubicundus, assembly GCF_050948215.1. Lineage (NCBI taxonomy): Eukaryota > Metazoa > Arthropoda > Insecta > Hymenoptera > Halictidae > Halictus > Halictus rubicundus. The sequence goes on from NC_135159.1 coordinate 15,235,752, forward strand.
AGGGGGTGAGTAATCGAGCTTTCCGTCAGTGACGGCTCGTTTTTCCGATTGATTGCACCTTGTGCTCTGTTGGCGAACGCTCTTTCCCTTATTACTGTCGCTGCATACATCAAGCCGGAGTCCGGCAGGGCTGACAACAAGAGCGGACCACGAAGGAACGAGGAGGACGAGAAAGGGATGCGAGGGGACGAGTACGAAGAAGAAGTAGAAGAAGAAGAAGAAGAAGAAGAAGAAGAAGTAGGAGGAGAAGAGAGATTCGCTTGGAGTCGAACGCAGGGAATGTCGGGGTACAGAGAAAAAGAGAGGGAGAGGAGTCACAGCGAGAGGAGTCAGAGAGGCAGAAATGTGGCCCGGTAGAGCCGTGTCCTTAATTGACAGGCCGTGGTCCCGTGTCCTTCGGGTCCGTGGCAGGACCTCGTTAGCGTGGGGCCCCACCAAACGCAGAACGAACGAGACAGAAGGAGACTGGACGGCAGTCAGAATGCCATCTGCAGGTATACAGGATCCACCGAGGGCCGGGACCAACAGAGAGACGTCTCTAAATTAGTCGGGACACATTATCCTCGATAACGTGCCGCTACCACCGGTCGGGGCCGTGAATCGAGGAATCGATCGTCCGCGGAATCGGACCCACGTGTGCGGCTAATCGTCGTAAATTCAATTACTATACCCATCTCGCCGTTTGACGAGCGCACGCGAGCCAAACAGACCACTCGTTAACCGCCCGCACTATTTTTTTTTTTTTTTTCTTCAAATGTTCCTCTTCCTGGAAAATGGTCGCGTTTCGTACTTGAAAATACGCAAACAGTGGAGGGACAATGTATCTTTAAAGTGCGATAAAACGGCAACAAAAAATCGCAGCACCGTGTTTCTGGTCTCTTTGGACAGCGAAAACTTCAATATTTCCATACAATGTGGTCTCCGCGACGGAAATAATTTTTTACGTTCCGTGGTGACGATGGAATTCGAGAAATTTTCAAAAAACTATTATTTTCACTCTACCGCGTGCATCTTGAAGTAAAACAATTCCAGGAACAAGTACCTTGCGGACCTCGAAGGTACAGATTTCACCCTTTAAATAAGCCCAGGTACATTGCCGTGCGATTTTTCCCCAAAAAGTTAGAATAATTTAATCATCGATAATGACCGAAAATTTAATGCTCCATTAATCTAGTGCCACTTTTCATTTAAACTGCTATAGATCCGCAAAAAAAAAAATCGTAGATCACTTCTCTTGGTCTCGTTGGAAAGCTAAGACTTCGTTCTTCAAATCCAGATTGGTTTCGCGTGGGAAAAAAATTTTTTAATTTCTGCACAGTCATTTGAATATCGTATAACACTCGATAATTAAAAATGGATATTATTGGACAGTTTCCACGTTTAAAAATTGTTGCACGTTGTTCAATAGGTACCAGAATATTGAGTATTGGATGGTCGGACGTTGGAGGATAACAGAACGGCGTTCGATCGCGTGTTATGCGAAGGCACCACGATTTCGAGGATGCGCGTCGCTTCTCGATCCTCCTCGCGGTGCGTATTCTTCGGGCTGACGCACAATCGGGTTCCGTTAACGCGCCGGGGGGTCCGGCAGCTCGTCTCGTTCGTCTCGCTCGTCTGTGAGAAGCGTTAAAAAGCCACGGCCCGCTCACACCCACACCCGGGGCCGAAGCAAGAGACGCGCCGCGCCGATCCGCGCCGATTATCAAGCCAAGCCAATCTCTCATTATCATTCCCGACGATGCCTCCGAGTCCTCCGTCGCGGAATCCCGGGTCCTCCGACTCCCCTCCAATCGTCTACCGCGATTTTCACGCGGTCCCGACTCTTTTGAAGTGTCGTCGGTTCATGGAAATCGAAAGTAAACCGCCTTCGAGGGATACGGACATTGGTCGTGAAACAAAACGCACCTTATGCTGCATGCAACATTGCCAAAAATGATCCGAGAGCCACGCACCTAGGCTCGTTTTAAAGAGTGACCACTGCGTTTTTCAGCCCCTTAATTCCATTTATTTCAGAAGTTTTTCCTCGAAATTACGCCCAGTAACGTGAAAATGGTAATTTTTAGACACTCTTCGAATTCCAATCTCTCTCAGTAATTTAAAAATTTTTCTACAGAATTTAGACCACGTAGAATTTAAAGAGTGACGTTTCAGCTTTCCAACGAGACCTCAAAAATTGTTTTACGATGTTCTGTTGCCGTTTTATACCACTCTGAGTGAAAAGTGTGGCGACGATATCAGCATATCCCATGGTAAACTATACTTTCAGTACCAGTCGATATTCAAATTATTGTAACTTCGTGAAAAAAAATCGGAGGGCCATCCCACTAGGCTTATTTTAAAGTGTGAAACCTGCAATTTCGAAATCCCCAAGTTACTTCTTCCGAAAAAATTTTTACCAATAGATATGCATAAAATTCAATTTCCAAATTCAATCGACTCTAAAGAGTTCGAAAAATTTTTCTCGCAGGCGAGACCACAGTGGTCCTAGAAAATGAAGCTTTAGCTTTCCAACGAGACCAGAATCGTGACCGTGCGATTTTTCGTTACCATTTTATGACGCTTTGAACGAAAAGTGGAATGTGCATAGTGCACGCCGCGTTCGCGCGTCGACATTCCGCGTGAATTTTTGGTTGAATTTCAATGACAGGAAGGTTTTAATTTTCGATTAATTTAGCGACCGAGTAGATTCGGCCGATTAGAAGCTGCCCACGCGGGCCGAAGCGCGCGATTCGAATCAGAGATACTCGATCGGTGGATCCTCGGTAGTGAGGTATTAGCATAAACCTAATATGCCACGCGATGGGCACAATGCGTTATTAGAGAGGCAGGGGAATGGGCCACCGGTCTCTCTCGACCACGACCGATCCTTACCAGCGATACGTCACGGGCCACGCATACGCGCTGCTCTACTTAACATAATATAATTGACCACACGCAATTCAATGTGGATCCGGCCACGAGAAACAAACGGTATTGTCCGACGGGGGATTGTTGTTATGCCGTCTTTATTGGGCTAACGTTCGACGGAACCATTGCCAATCGAGCACCGGTAATCCCTGTTGCCATAACAGGCGACACATTTTTTCATTTACACGTTTTTATAATTACCTTCTATTTTTGTGATCCAACCACACCGCCGACGTGACCTTTCTCATTCAAACTGCCACAAAACGGTGAAAAAAAATCGTACGGCCATGTTTTTGGTCTCGTTGGAAAGCGAAGACTTCAATTTATACAGACAGTGCAGTTGCAGTAGAGAAAAAAATTTTCAAACTCCGTGGAGGGGATTGAATTTGAAAAATTTCCGCGAAATGAGCATTTTTACTTTTCTGCTCACATCTCGGGGTAAAAAAATTGTAAAAATGGTAACTTGAGTGTAGCGGAAGCGGAGAGTGTGCCGGTTAAAATGGATCTAAGTAGATCATCGCTACGTTATTTTTGACAAAGTTACACCCAGATGAACATGCTCGATTTTTCATCTGGGTCTCGAATGTCGATCGTGGGTGTACGTGATCTTTTTGTCCTGGCTCGAAACAATAGAGCTCGATCTGCGTTCTGTGGACAGCTCCGTTATCCTTCGAACAGTTAGCCTGTTCGACGGTCGATGGAAAAACGTGTCCTCCCTCTCGGACGCGCGGTCAGGAATGTCGGACAGCCCGGCGCGGCGCACAGTTTCGGTAGCCGAAAACGTCTGGTTGGTCCAGAGATTAATATTCCGCCGGTAATCTCCGGAATCTTCATCGACCAATTATACGGGGTGTGCCCGGGCGAAGTTCGAGCAATATACCTGCCACGATTCGGGGCCGCTCGTGTAAAGTGGAAACTTTATTTTCTCGTCCGAAGGGGCCCCCTCGTGACGAAACGGGATTTTACCTGGGATTTCGCGGCGTGTTTCTTCGGGAAAACGTCAGGAAGATTTAGGTGAAACCAGGACTTCTCGACCTTAACGCCTGACAACACCTTTTGTTTCACTTTCTCCCTCCCTTTCCCTCTTCTCGACTAGCCCCCTCTCTTTTTCCGCTTTTCTGCCGTTCGGATCCGCCGTCTCTCCTTCGACGGGGTATCGCTTTTCCAGGGACCAACAACGGGATTCCTCCACGTATTATATTTCCACGGACCCTCTGAAATACGTGTGCGCAGGAATCTTCGAGGTGTATCGGAAATTATGAGAGTTGAGAAGGTTGAGGTTGCTTCGTGCGTGAATTTTGTGAATATGTTAATTTGTCGCTCGAACATAGGACGAATTTCAGAATTTTTATCTGGCTAGATTCTAAGGGTATCGCGACGAGGTTTGTTGGACTCGATAGAGTATACTTTCGTGTAGATCTAGTAATTTTTTCGTGAAGAATTGTTCACAGTTGGCAAAGTTATAGTCGTCAACCTGAAGCTACTTCTAGGATACGAAATCTTAACGAACTTCTTATGAAACGCAATCTTTTTGCAGTTTTGAGAATTATTTTCTCGGACGATCGCGCAGTTATGGCAACGAGGTTTGTCGGGCTTGATAGAGCATACTTTTGAGTAGATCTAGTAATTTTTTTGTGAAGAATACTTCACAGTTGACAAAGGTATAGTCATCAACCTATAGCCACGTCTAGGATACGAAATCTTATTGAACTTCTTATGAAACGCAATCTTTTTGCAGTTTTGAGAATTATTTTCTCGGATGATCGCGCAGTTATGGCAACCAGGTTTATCGGGCTTGATAGAGCATACTTTTGAGTAGATGTTGTAATTTTTTCGTGGAAAAATACTTGTAGTTGTCGGAGTTATAGTTACTCTAGTTAGGGCCTCACTAATTTTTCACTGTCACGAATAGCCCCGACAAAAACCGCTACAGCTTCGAACCTACTGCTTCGGTCAGTTTAAAATTTTACACATGTTAGGTCTATGAACGGAGAAAGACGTTGCAAAAATATCCAGCTGCTAGAGCGATTTTATCCACGGAGGAAAAATGTGCGAAAATTACTTACGCTTGCGAAGAAGGTTGGTACGCGTCTCAATTTTCCCGGCTGGCTTCTTCCGTGGCGTCACTCGAACATTTGACCGTCGAGGCAGTCGACACCCGAGAAATTTAATTAAACGTTCCCCGAGAGACCTCCCCCCGCGCCGGGGGGAGCTTTAACGACCAGGACCTCGTCCTCGACGAGGGATCTTGGCTCGTAAACGTCGTCTACCTGCCGGCGCGGCAGATCTCCCGTTAGGAATCCGCCTTAAAACAATGCGAGCGGTGACATCCCTCCCCCGCGTGCACCAGACACACAGGGGGAAAAAGGAAAAGAAGAAAAACCGAGGAGAGAGGACGTTTCTCACGACCCCTGCGCGCCTCACGGTGGCTTCCAGGTGATTTGTGCGCAAGCTCGTCGAAAAATATGTCCGTCCAGCCGTCCTCTCGGACCTCGAAACGTAACGAATGGCCCTGCTCCCTTGGAAACGCGTTTCCACCCTCTCCGTTTCACCCCCTCGCCTCCTTTTTCCTCGAAAACAAAAAAAAAACACGAAAGGAAACCATGCGGCGAAAGGATATACTCTGTTCGGGGTTCTGCAGGTACCGTTACTTCAAATTTCATTAAAAATGGTTAGAATGTTCACGGGGTTCCTGGAAAAGAATGGTCGATGTCGTGAAAAAATGTCGAGGGAAATGGATCGAGATTTTGACCGGTGAGGATCGAAGTGGACCGATTAGAACTTTGTTCGTTGTTCATATTTCCGCACGAAAAAATTACACAATCTGCTAGAAAGCACGCTCTATCAAACCCAACAAACCTCGTCACCGTACCTTCAGACTCTTTCCAGAAAAAAATTTTCAAAGTAGCTGGAAGATTCTGCTATGCGGAATCAAGGTCTCGTACCCTACAAGTGGTTTCACTTAAATGACCATAACTTTGTCGTCTATTAATATTTTTCAACGAACAAATTCTGAGATCTGCACAGAGGTGTCCCCTATTAAACCCACCAAGTCACGCTACGATATCTCTACCACAACCCCAGGAAAAAATTCCCATATACCCCCTATCTTGAAGTGCCATTTTTCCCTGAACCCCAACGTTAGGTCCTAGTACCTAAACACTGAGGCTCCCAGCCTAATTTCTCCAAGCTACAGGTCTCAGTACCCTCTATACACAAAGTTCAATCTCCCCGTGGCCTCCCACCACCAATTTTCCCCTCGAGAAGGGGTATGGTGCCCCACTTTCCCCAGTTCCTCGAAGACCTCAGCTATCGTGTTCCATCCTCACCCCTGATTTCTCAGCATTCAGAGAAAGAGGGGGGGCTGCGAGGGGGGCTAAGAAACGAATGATAATGCGGGGGATATCGTATTAAAATCTGGCGCTACCTAGGTCCCGACTCGCAACGAGCGTTGGGCGCCAAAATAGATGGACCTCGTTACAAATGGAATGGAGTTTATAATCAGTATCTCTACGGTGGCATCTGTGTGCCCCCTCGACGAGGCCCCGAGAGAGGACACGGGCCCCGAGAGAGGGGCCCAAGGGGCGGGGGGGAGCTACGTTCAAATAAGATAGAAGACACGGGGGAGAGAGAAGAGAGGTTCGGGGTCTTGTTGGTGGTTCTCTTCCTCTGGTTCTGGTTCCCCGGTTCCCCGTACTCGTTTATATCTCTCTAACCGGTGCCCTCTCGCGCCCCTCCCCCTCCTCCCAGCCCCTGTACCGTCTCGTGACTCGCTGCTGCCACCTGCACACGAGAAACAAGTCCAACAATAAGATTATAATGGGCTGTGGGAATGCGTCGTATTTATCATTGGCCATTGTTTACCAGCGTCAGGTCTCACTTTTTTAAATTGAAGCCCCCCCCCCTTGTCCTCTCGGGATCGTCCACCGTGTCTGTCGGGATCGAGAGTGATCCTTGATCCTTCCCCCGGGGAAAGTGTGACTTGATTTCCTAGATGATTTCGAAATGAAAATGGTACCAAGGTGATTTCACAGACTAGTTGGACGGTAATTGGAAGATTTAAACCTTTTGGACTGTCGTATAATAGTCAAAGTATGTATCAATGCGTTAGCATGGCACGCAGGTTCACTGTGATTCAAGTGCACGAGGGGTATGTTCGTCTTCTTCGATTCTAGGGGCTAAGCTCATGTATTGCGTATACCTGTCGGGCCCAATCTAGTGTAGTTTTCGGTTGGGAATGTTTGTGTACCTCATTTTCTGCTACTCATATTATGTATCAACACCTCGGTATGGCGTTCAGGTTCTTTTTAACCCAGTGACACAATAGGTACGTCCATCTTCCGCGATCCTAGGGGCCAAGTCAGATAAAACTGTTTATTCTTGAAGAGAAAACTTCCTGGGCCAGCCAGAAAAAATATTTTCCTTACGGAAACAGACTATACGTTAAAATGTTGAATATTGTAAACTGTATACACCGATCTTTCGTTATTTAAATAAATGAAACAGCTAACGAAACCAACTCGAACCGACTAAAATAAATGAAGTGAATAAAAAGGGCCCAGTTAAATGGTCGGAATGGTTGAAATAAGTGAAATTGAGTCCGAGATTGAGGATTTCTCTTCTCTGGTGAAAATCCAGGGGCCGATTGCAGGAGCCGGTCCCATAGATTCGCGCGAATAAATATTTGCTCGTCGGTGAGGAACGAATGAAAGAAAGAAAGAAAGAAAGAAAGAAAGAAAGGTAGGAAGGAAGGAAGGAAGAGGGTGGGGGGAGAGGAGAGAAAGAGGCTTATCCTTGGGTGCATCCTGCACGCGCGTATTTGCATGCGGTCTGCGCGGAGTAAGTTCGAAGGGGGCGTGGGGATCTTCTCCATTGGTTCACCATCCGAGTAATGGTCGCTTGCATTAGCTACTCCGCGAGGGTCCGCCGGGCCCCGTAGGCAAACGAGAGACCCCGATAATTCCTCCGCGGACCCTCCGCGACCCCCCTCCCACCTAGTTTCTTCTTCCTCTTGTTCCTACTCCCATCGGTATGCGTTGCAACGGGGCCCCGCGACTACGCCTACCGCGGCGCGTCGCGAAACTACGCCTACGATCGCGACTCTCTCGGTGCTCGCGAAAAAAATCCAAAAATTTTCAAAACTTCCCCGAAACCGATGTCCTGGAAAGATGCAGTAATTTTTTCGAGCAAAAATGTTCATTCGTTTCGAAGCTGCAGCCCTGAAAGCGAAGACAACGCTCTGACACGAGAGAAACTGAATTTTGTAAATTTGAAAATTTGTAAAGATTTGAACAAATTTTTCTTGCTACTCGGACCACATAGGATCCGTAGATTGAAGTTTTCGCTTTCCAACGAGACCAAAAGCATGGTCCTGCGATTTTTTGTTTCCGTTTTATTGCTGTTTAAATGAAAATCAGTCGCCTCGGGAGTGCCTCTTATGACAGTGTAAAAAGACGGCCATCATTGGCAATGAAACAAAAAAAGACCTGTTGCAGCAATCATTCTGCAACTTCGCTGACATGTTCACGCATGTTTGACGAGTGTACGGTAATTTTTTTAAGCACCACCATCCACTCAATTCAAAATTACAGTGTCGCGAACAAAAAGACCTCGACAAAACACTTTTCCGATAAACACTACTCCTTTGAAAATCCAAAAATTCAACTGTTAAACTCTGCAGATGTACTTCCTAACCTCTAGTCTACGATATATACATAGTACAAGAAGAAAAATGTTATCCAGTTCATCTTACAGGGGAGACGCCTTAATTGGCATTCCCGGTGTTAATCAGCCGTATCTTAATCGTGGGATGCGAATCTGCGCTAGTAGACGGCGATCGACGATCGATATCTCGAAACAATGCCCGTTACCATTTCGCCCGTGGATCGTGAGAGCATCGGGCACGTGGGTGCCTCGACGGGGACCTCGATTCCGAAAAACTTGGCCGCAGTCGTCCCCGAAAATTCGATTCACGCAAACGCAAGCTCGCTAATTAGTCAGCGAGAGAGGGCCAAATGACTCGCTTGGTCCCACGAGCGGCCCCATATGTCGACCCAGGCCCGGGGTCAGATAAAAATCTCCTCTTCCGTCTCGTTCCATTTCACGAGCTTTTCGTTCTCCTCCGTTCCGTCCGCGTCTTGCACACACCGCGTGCGTGCATGCGTGCGTTCACGACCCTGGATGCGTTTTGCGATCCAGATCGAGGGGATCGTTATCTCTGGGGCCTAGTCGGCTCGCTCCCCTCCCCCTCACCCCTCCTACCTCCTCCTCTACATCCCCCGTCACGCTTCAGCCGTCGCGGAACACCGTCTCACCTGGTTCCCCCTCGTCGACTCCTCTCGTGTCTCGTCATTTTTACGTCCTTCCGCGGCTTTCGACACGCGGAAGTCTCTTTCCTCCCTCTGGACGTGTTGCTGGGACCGTCTGACGGGGCCTTATCGACACGGATCGGCCATTTTCGGGCCCAAAGAGAACCCGATCCAATTCGTGGGGACAGTAATTATTCAAGTTGGGGTCATTAAGGCTGATGTAATTTTGCAGAAAATGATCGGAGCGCGATGCACTTATGCTCGTTCCAAAGAGTGAACCTTTCGCTTCGAAATCCCGCAAGACACGTTTCCGTAGAATGTCCGAACCTCAAAATACGCCTGATAGTGTGAAAATGGTCGTTTTCGTAAATACTTCCAATTCAACTAACTCTACAAGAATCGAAAATTTTTTTTAGCAAATCGTACTGAAGTGTATCCTTCGATTGAAGTTTCCGCTTTCCAACGAGACCAAGAACATTGTTCTACGATTTTTTGTCGCCGAGTTATACCATTTAGAATGAAAAGTGCGCGGTCAGCGTTGGAAAACAGGTCATCGAGTCTTCAGCGAAAAGTGGCCCACATTTGAACGCTTGCAACTTCGTCGAAAAAAATCGTAGGACAATGGACCTGTGCTTGTTTTAAAGGGTACAATCTCCGCTTTGAGGGCCGCTAAGTTACGTCTCTGGAAGAAATTTTTCCCGGAGAACATGGACGGAAATGTAGCGATCCAGAAATTCATAAACACCGATATTGAGTCCAAGATCAGTGGGTAGCAAAACGGATTTGTCCCCAGCCGCCTCGATCGACGTCGGCCTGTACGTATGGAGGCTAGATCGCGCACGATTATCAGGGAGAAAGGTGTCAACCGTGGCCCTCTAGTGGCGAAACCATGAGTTACAGCTGCAGCCTATGGTTAGCCGCTAGACCGATGGTCATCAGCGTATTCAAATTCGCCAGGGTGTGGATCGCCGGCATAAAACACCTTCTCAGGCTGGGTATCGCGTTTCCGGCGGTCTGCTATTATAATATCGAACAGATCAGAGCCGATTTAAGTCTATTACCTCGGTTTCGGGACCTCACCTGGACACCCGGATAGCTCAAGTACCACGGAGGCTCTAACGTTGCTCTCAGCTTCCTCGAAGTTCCTCGAAGTTGGAGCAACAGCCGCGCGGTAGATTCGGATCTCGAGAATTTGCTAGGAGAAGGAGGGAAACGTCCAGCCTCGCAGCTTAGGGGGTAGCTTCGATCGGTTTCCACGGCTTGGAGGGTGCCTTAGGTAGGTACCATTATGCAAATCCGTAGTCAATACCTAATACAAGATAATCGCAATGATTATACGTCCCGGCCTCCCTTCTCACGGGGCCGTTGCGCAGTATCCTCCGTCGTGTACACACACACCCTGGGCCCCGTGATCTCTCGCGACTCGGCCGGGGAGATCCTCTCTCTCCCATTCTGCTTGCTCGTTTTTGCGCGGCGCGCACGCTTATCCTTTCCACCCTCTCTGCCGGCGCGGCATAGCGCGGCGTCTGGCTCGAACTTGGAAGTGCCTCGATCGCCCCCGGCGGGGTCTCGTGGCAAAAATGCAACGCTGCTTATCATACAATATGCTCAAGATGCACCTGGAGAGAGAACGGCCCGGCCATAAAACCGCAAACCTACACGGCGTCCCGAAAATCATCCAACGAGCCAGCCTCTCGCGTCCAACATCTAACCCGAATCATTTCCCATTGTTATTTCCAGTTAGATATCAGTGCCTTTACCTGCAATTGTCCACTGAAGTGTCATCCCTCGAATCATAACACCCCCTGGTCATTTTAAGTTAGCCGAAACAGTAAAACAAAGGGGCCTTCCGTCTGCTTTGATTCTAGGGGCTAAGCTCTTGTATTGCGTACACTCGTCGAACCTAATCTACTGTCATTCTTGGTTGGAATTATGTGTTTACTTGATTTTCTACTACCCGAATTATGAATCAACACCTCAGTATGACGCTCCGGTTCGTTTTGACGTGGCTGCATATAGGGGACGTTCGTCTTTCTCGCTTCTAGGGGCTAAGCTCATGTATTGCGTACACTCGTCGAACCTAATCTACTGTCATTCTTGGTTGGAATTATGTGTTTACTTGATTTTCTACTACCCGAATTATGAATCAACACCTCAGTATGACGCTCCGGTTCGTTTTGACGTGGCTGCATATAGGGGACGTTCGCCTTTCTCGTTTCTAGGGGCTAAGCTTATGTATTGCGTACACGCGTCGGACCTAATCCAGTGTATTTTTCGGTTCGAAATGTTTGCGTACCCGGTCTTCTGCTACCCAAATTCTGTATCAACACTTCAGTATGACGCACTGGTCCATTTTGAACCAGTCACACGTGGGGGAGGCTGGTCTTCTCTGTTTTTCGGGTTCTCTAAATATCGATGTTTCTAGCTGGAGATTCTGTTGTATGGCGAGAGAGAACTGTTCGGTGCGGAGGATTCCCGTGTTTCTGGAACACCGTGTACCCCCATGCTCGAAAGATTTCCTCCACGCACTTACCCCCGGGTATCACATAATATTATGTGGCTGCCCCGCGTGTGTCTTACGAGAGAACTCGATCGCTCTCGTGTTTTCGTAAAGTACGTATATGGGAGTGCGCGCCGCGCCTCGCCGCGGCACTCGCAGCGCCCCCCTGGCCCCCATGCTCCCTCCCAAGACCGCATGGGAGCCCGGGGCCAATTGGAAATTGTCCCTAATAACAGGGGAACACGCTGGACCGTCCACTCCTATCGCGCGGGGTGGATATTGCTCTGCTCTCTCCGCTCCGATCCGCTCGCTTCTACCGCATGCCACGGTGAAACGTATTTTTATACGCGATCCTGAGGGGTCCTGTCCGAACGAAATCGAGGACAACGCTTCCTCGGTATCGTCACTTTCGTCTTCGGTGTGTCTTATACTTTGGGTTTTCAGAGGTTCAAAGTCAGGTGTTGCACAGTAAAGAATTCTGTGCGTTATTGGAGGGCCAGGTCTAGATCAAACTAGGTCAAACTAGATCAAACTAGGTCAAACTAGCCTGTCTTTGTACCCGTGTTTTTCGGGTATGTGCATTTATCCACTGATAAGCTGTTTTTGATGACTTCCAGGGGGAAGTGCGAAGGAAGGGGAAGACTGTGCAGGAGAGGATGGCAGTTTGCGTTTGACTGTTGGACAGACAGGACATCTGGGAGCAAAGGGAGGTGAGCGACGGGCCGCATGTTCCTTAATGAAACGTCGCGACAAAAAACAGCCACCCCGTGGTAATGTATTCGCGGCGGAAGTAGGCCGATGGGGTTGGGGTACCTGGCCAACGGGCCCTTCGGCTAAGACCGTTACTAATTAACGCACACCGACCGCCTAACTGTCTCTGGCTCTTGCGGTCGCCACCGTTCGTGATTTACCAAACGACTCAATCCAACCGTTTGCTATTATTTGACAAACACAAAAATACTATTATATAGCCCGAGATCTGTACAATTATCTACGGGAAACCGCATCTCTCTATCTATAACACTTTCCCCACAAGAAATTAACAAAGCCGTCCCCTTCCTGTCAACTAGTCGAAAATATTAAGGCGGACAAATTTAGTAAATTCCAATCGAAAAAATGGTCGTAGGGTAATAAATAAATTAACATATACTCTTCTGGAGTGCTATAATGCACAGTTGAAAAATTGGAATTGTCACTCGTTTCGTTGACGGTTAAAAAAAATTCCAATTGCGAGAGGGGTGGGGCTAGTTGGCCCTCGGAGCACACAAGGACCAGAAGCATTCAATTTTAAGAAATATCGACGACAGTTAATCCTGAGGCGTTAGGCAACACAAACTTCTAATGACTGCGTTCGGTTATTGCTTCAGTGGGTTTCGGTTCCGGACAGACGGGAGAGTAGATCCTCGTTTTCAGTAGATTCCATCGGATCGCGTGTCGCGCTCGTAAACTACGAATTCAATTGCGACGATTTGCAGCTGCCGCGCTCGTAAACTCGGCTCGAAACTGCATCGGGCCGGTAGCCGGACCGGGAACGAACGCGTTTATTACGGGAGCTAGCGGAGCACGCACGCGGACAGTGCCGGGGCCCCGGTTGGCCCGCGAGCTGGCCCCGACGGTGGCCCCGAGCTGGAAACTGCACGCGAGCCTGCCCTCGGCGGAGCATTGCGCTACGCGAACCCTCCTATTAACTCGGCCGGGTCTATCTTCGAGAAAATCATAAACGCAGGGTTGGAAAATCAAGATAGCCCGGGCTTTATCGGGCCGCGAGGAATTTTACGGTTTGCCTGATCCGAAATTATTCGGACACCGGTATCACCGTGCTATTTCACCAAGCTTGACATTGGAATCATCATAGGACCCCGGAGTTCTGTAATTGTTCAGCTTGTAAAAATTCGTTATAAATGTCAAAGGGGGCGTGGCCCCCTAATTCTCCCAATATTCTAGTGGCTCCCCCTTATTCTCGCGGGAAATTTGAACGGTGGAGAAGAATCGTAGCTTGAAGAGTGTCTCTAGGGGAGTTAAAAATTGACACGTTATGGGTGAGGGTGTGGAGAGTAATTTTGGGCGGGAGATTTAAAACGTAGAGTCGGTTGTCAGGCCGGGACGAAAGAAAGAAAGGAGAGGAGAGGAGAGGAAAGTAGAGGCAAGGGAAGGAAACTGAACCGGAGGAGGAAGTCCAGGCTGGCGAGTCCGAGTTCCCGCGGGGCACCTCGAAAACTCTCTCATTGTCTTTCTCGGTTGGCAGCGGCGCGGTGGCGGTTGTTTCTGTTGCTCGCGTCGAAGCAACGACCGGGAACGGAGGCAGCGGCTCGGGTTCAACCGAAGTTAGCATCTGCTCTCTGGGCCTCGTAATATGCGTGCTCGATATCACGGCACGGGATCTGAGATGCGTGTCCGCGATATCACGCACTCGTGCACGCGTCTCCTCGCCGACTCTCTCTCTCTCTGTCTCTCTCTCTCCCTCTCTCTCTCCCTCTCTCTCTGTCTCTCTTTTTCCACGCGGCAACGGAATCGTCCGGTCTCGCTACCGCGGCAATTCGCACAGCGTTCGTTCGCCACGGGGCCGACGCTGCCAACCGGGACAAAGACGGAGATAGAGAGAGACGGAGAGAGTATAGCAAGGGAAACCGACGCGAAAATCATTGTGATTTTAAAAGGCTAATTGAGAAGTCGATTTAAAGAATTACTGTGTAAGCACTCTCAATCACCGCTAGAAACAAATGCGAAGATAAGAGCGCCGCCTGGTTCATCTAATCGCGATAGATCGCGCCGACAGGTCTGCTCGATGTCGGCGAAGAGTACACCATCGCGATAGAAGTTTGTTAACAATCGTAAATTAGTTATTAGCATAATAGTTGTGAGTAATGGTAGGGGGCCACCTCTGGTTGGTGATATCTAAAGTGCTGTAAGATTGTGAGAAATGATCGGAGGGTGACGAACTTAGGCTCGTTTTGAAGAATGGTTATTTCGCTTTCAAATCCCGCAAGTCTCGATTTCGTACGATTCCTGGAGTACAAAATGCGCTTGATAAAGTAAAAATGGTCATTTTTTAAAAAATCTTTTGATTTTAAGTAACTCCACGAACGGAAAAAATTTTTCTCGCTGATCGGACTATATAGGTTCCGTAGTGTACAGTTTTAGCTCTCCAGTGAGACCAAAAACTTGGACCTACGATTTTTTTTCGCCGAGTTATGCCATTTTTAGTGAAAAGTGCGCCGGCAGCATTAGGAGAACAGTCATTAAGTCTTTAGTAAAAAAGTGTCGATATTTGATCTGCTGTAACTTTGCGAAAAAAAATCGTAGGCGGATCTAATTGAGCTCATTTTAAAGGGGAAAGCCTCCGCTTTCGAGGCCACTAAGTCATTTTCACTGAAAAAATTTTTACCGCACGATTCGGATGAAAAAGTGAAAATAATCATTTTTGGACACTTTTTCAAAATCAATTCCCCCTACGGACCTCAAAAAATTTTTTCCCGGACTCAAGCCAATAAAGATTTGAAGATTGCTTCTCTCGCTTTCGAACGAGACCAAAAAAATTGTTGTACGATTTTCTGTCGGCTTTTTATGCCACTTTGAATGACAAGAGCACCCACAACACCCGCAACACCCGCATGAGGGTTGCTAAACGCGACTAGAAAACGATCAATCTTCAAACTATCATAACTCCGTGAAAAAAATCGCAGGACACCGTACCTAGTCTCACTTTAAAGCCTGAACCTTCTACGTTCGTCCACCAAACATCACTTTTCAGTGCTACCAACCAAAAATCAGTGAAACTCTCTCAAACTCTGTTTGGTGGTCCTGTCCACCAGCAAGCACATCTCCCCTCGACGATTAATCACCGTGTTAATAGTTCGTTCGCGCAATCCCATTCGCCTGTCATACGTTTCCCGGGCATTCGGCCCGCGGTTCTAATTGTTCTTCTCGCAATTACGATCGCTATCTGTGTTTCCTGTTTGTTTATCGCGTCTGCGTTCCATTAGACCTAAACCCGCGATCCAAAGGCAGAGACACAGAGAGAAACAGAGCTAGAGAGAGAGAGGGAGAGAGAGGGAGAGAATGTTTCTCGCTCTCCGGGGCTCTCTGAACCGAGTCTTTGATTCACAGTGGAACGCTGGCGGTCCGAAGGCTTCGGCGAATACCAGGAATCCTGATTTACGCCACGCCCGCGATCGCGAGATGCGCGCCGGTTAATTAAATCCCTCGGTTCCCTGCGCGATGGATTACCACATCAGCCGCCTTGTCCCGTTCGACGCTGTCCACTCTGAGAGACTTTACCGAGAGCGAGCGAGCGAGCGAGAGAGAGAGAGGGGTAGAGAGGGAGAGAGAGCGGGAGTGCGCGTGCAGCGTGTCGACGCATGTGTAGGCGGCTCGCAACAAAGCTGACGATTATTTTCGCACTCGCGGCACCGCGGGGCGGAGAGAGAGAACAACGAGGAGGGAAGGAGAGGGCATTCTCTCTGTTTCTCTCTGGCCGGTGAGTTAGGACCGTGTCCCTCAGCGCCGCTTTTTATCCGAGAAAAGGATTCGAGGGCCCCGGGACGCCTTCATTCCGCGAATGCCGAGCGTTGCACCGTGGCGCTGCGCCGCTGCAACGACCTGCGACCGGCGAAATATACGATCGGTGCAAGCGGGCTCGCTCCCTTCCACTGACTTAGCACCTTTTGTCTTCGAGCCAGGCAGCCCGAGGCGCATTTGTCGTCCCGGTATGCCAGGCGTTTCGCGTTCCGCGCGGCCCCCCCTCGGGGTCCTGTGATTGGCAAATCGGTCCGTTTCAAGGTTCAAGTCCTGCGGACCTTTTTTTTTATTGCTGATTCCCGTGTGTACCGAGTCGGGGAAGAAACGTATAGCCGCGAAAGAATGCGCGGCGTTTCACACCTATTGCTCCGGGATCGCGGGACGTTCGTGG
This sequence comes from Halictus rubicundus, assembly GCF_050948215.1. Classification (NCBI taxonomy): domain Eukaryota; kingdom Metazoa; phylum Arthropoda; class Insecta; order Hymenoptera; family Halictidae; genus Halictus; species Halictus rubicundus. The sequence continues at coordinate 15,252,376 of NC_135159.1, forward strand.
GACGCGTGCATTGGGGACCGAAGGAAAGGTGATGTGTTGGAATTTTTTTTTGCAGCGAACTGTCGCAGCTCGAAAATGAGACTCAGCGGGTTGGAAACAGAGTATCTCGGTGTATACGTCTGAATTTTTTTGTTGGGGTACGTTCAGTTTTGGTGGAGATGTGGACATTTTCGTGAAGGCCCCTTTCCAAACGACTAGGTTTAGATTCTAGGGTGGGCAACGCGACGTTTCGGAATTTATGTAGAAAAAACCCGCGGAAGTATCGACATGAGACTTGGTGGGTTTCGTAGGCAGTAACTTGGAGAGTATATCAGAATTTTTTCATTAGAAAATTCTCAATATTGTGCAAGACGTGGACACTTATGTGGAGGTCCTTTTTCAGGAATGTTTGAGAAAGGCCGACTTTGAGAATTTTTCTAGAAGGAATCTGCATAGGTATTGAAATGAAACTTAGCACATTTGAGAGACTGTACTTTTGACTATATATGAGAATTTTTTGGGAGGTCCTCTTCGAGCTCTCTGCTGCTAGAAACTCGACAAGATCTGGCGATCTCTGGTGATCTCTGATCATTCATGTAACAGGAACTAAAAGACCTATGCTAATGAGCCTCGATGGGTGTGCAAGAGTACGTCTTCGACTATCCGTCTTAATTTTTTTATCAGAAAATGTTGATTATTACAAAAGATATGGCAACTTTCCGAGAGAGGTGTTTCCCGCGACGACTTCCCTCAGGGCGATCATTTTCCGTGTTTCCCGGTAGCCCAAGCGAGTTAGGCTCATTCGAGCGAGCGGCTTCGCCTCGCGGGACGGCCCGGCGCTTGCGCTCATCTCGCGGCCGATTTCCACAGAGCGGACGCGCGGTTATTAATCGCGGTAATTGCGTAAATCCCGAGCCGGAGCGCGAGAGACGTTGCTAAATTAGTGAATGGCGGCTCGCCGCGATGAGGAAATCCTGGTTTCGTGCTCCTCCGAGGAAGAAACAGCCTGCTTTCGAAAGGCTTTTTGCGTGACTCGAACTTGAAGGCGCCCTGGAACTTAGGCGTGTTCGTCATTAACAAAACCCACCGAAAAGAACCGAAACGACTGGCAACTGTGAAAAGAATTGCATTCGCGTACGATTGAAAAATGAATGACGGGAGGAGGAGCCTGTCAGGAAAATGAGCAAGCGGCAGAGGACCTTGAACCCGCTTAGGGTGGTGAAACTCAATGGCGGTCAGACTTGCTGGCATCCTTAATGAGACTCGGGGCCACATACGAAGAATGCACGGACGGGAACGTTGTTGTTGCATGCCTCCGGTTAAACGCGAGGAAACGCGCTCCTATCAGATAGCATTCGGACTCCGAACGTGCGTGCGCCTCCGTACTGCTTTCGGAAACGGCCGGTATTACGTATGGTAATTTTCTAATTGCTTCATTTCAATCGGTGCCGCCGCTTTCGCGCTCCGACGGTGACCAACTGCGCAGACCCCGGCATCGAAAGCGTGAAACCGCGCTGAAAATAAACGATTACACCCGGAGTCTCTCTTTTTTCTCTCTCTCTCCCTCTCTCTCTCTCTCTCTCTCTCTCTCTCTCTCTTTCTATCTGTTTCTTCTGTGTTTTTTCTCTGTTCGCTGTAACCGCCGCCTCTGACGCTGCCGCCTCTGCCACCGCCGCTCTGCCACCGATCCTTATCACCGAGGAATGCATTCAGCGTTCGTCGAACGGTACATCTTTGTCGAAAGTCCGCGAGACCGTCGCGAGAGCGGACTCCGACGAGCATTGTCGGCTAGAAAAATTTACGAACCCTTTGTCCGTTCTCTCCCGATAAGTATTTACTCTTGTACCGGCTCTCAGAAATTTTTCATACCACCGGAAAGCGCAAAAACTCAGTGCCTCGATTCGTGTCTCCCAGCAGCAGAGAAAGGCGGTATTTGAGAATTTTTTTCGGACAGGTTTCTGATGATTTGGAAACGAGACTTCCCGGGTTCGAAAGAGCATATTTGAAAGTGTATATGTGAATTTCTTCGCGAGGGTATACTGATTTTTGGTGGAGATGTGGATACTTTTGTGCAGGTGCATATTTTTCGAAGGAAGTTTGACGAGGTTTGATTTGAAGGCGATATTTGAGAATTTTTCTAGAAAAAGCGTGGGGAGGTATCGACATGGGACTTGGTGGGTTTGAAAGAGGGTTTCTCCGACTATCCACCAGAATTTTTTCGTCGCAAAATGTTAACTATCTCCGAAGATACAGTCACTTTCCTGGAGGTGCTTTTTGGAGGAGGTCTTGTCACAGCGGCGAAAGACAGCCGCCGACCCAGCCATCATTTCGCGCGATCGGGCCCCGCGGGGCCCGCGTCTGAATTAACACGTCTGAAGGAGGAAGAAGGGGTGGGTGGGAGGTGGGGGGAGGGGCAGGAGCCCGCAGGTGTCGTCAGTGGCCCCGGCGGCGCTAACACCGGCGCGCCTTGCCAGCTAAAGAGGCAATCGGCGCCCGGGCGCCCGCGCGCTGCTGCGACACACAATGACCGGATTGCTTGAATTATGGATGGCCGGAGTCTTTGTCGGGGGCCGACTCGGTTCGGCTCGGTTCGACTCCGGCGATCACACGCGACTGATAATTCGCGCAGAGCTCTTTCGCTCCCTTAAAGTCTCCCCCCGGTCCCTCGATGGCCCCCGCTTGGCCCTCGCTTGGCCCCCGGCGGGAGAGCGCGCGCGGGGGTATAGACCGACATGTCGAGGTTGCAACAGCCGCGGACAGTCCAGAGACGGAGAGAACGTCGGGCGTGGGTGATGCGGGAATAATGATGCACCTGAGGGCGGGAGGGCGGAAGGGATCGGGGGCCGTGAGTCCGAGCGGGGGCCACAGGGTATCGTGAGAGATTTTCGAGAACGATTGTCCGGAGCCGTGTCCGCCGGGGACGCTCGGGAGCTTCCGAGAAACGTCACTTACCGAGCCCCCTCCTCCCCCTATTCCTCCTCCCTCATCCCCCATGACTGTCCACTCTGCGCCTCGGAGCTTCTCTTTGTCCGCGAGGAGCCGACCTCTCCGACTCGTGCTCCTCGTGGGAAGCTGACGAAGATCGGATCGATTTTCCGGCATTTTATGCTCGATCGACGGCTGTTTACCCTTTTATCCGATTACTTGGGATCGAGCGATCCGCCGTGGACTCGCTAACCCGCGGGGCCAACAGGCCACGCCCACTCGGGACCATCTGCGCGAAGGCGTACACATTTTTGAAATCTTCCGTTTAGGGAATCGGACGTGAACTGTTTTGCGAATTGTTCTGCGGTATTGGGATAAGCATGCGCTGCTGGGTTGTTCCGTGGAGCCACCAGACCACGCCCACTTTGGCAATCAGCGCGAAGTATGAACGTTTTCAAAGTTTTACGGTGAACGACCACAGCCACTTAATTTCGTAGCAACTTGTTCGTCTGTAACTATTATGAGGATAAATTGTCCTGTGAGGCGTTGTTTTGGGTTCCTAGAAGTCGAACGGAATGGTGGTCACGCCCACCGAGGGCAACATGAAACCATGAGCGTTTCAGAAGTTTCACGTTGGATAAGCATCAGCATGCTCTTTTAATACATTGTTTTCCAGTCTTTGTAACAAGCGTAACCATAGATTGCCCTATGGAGTACTGCATAGACTTCATTGAAGCGGGGGGTAATGGGGCCACGCCCACGCAGAGCAATCTACACGAAGAACGTTTTCGAAGTTTTAAATTGCATAAGCTGGTCTATCGTTTAATAAATTGTTTTCCAATCTTTCGAAGAAGTACGGGCACAAATTGCTCCGTGGAGGAAAGAGACCACGCCCACTGTAACCGTCTACTGCGAGTAGATCACTCCCATTTTATACACAGCTGTGGAAGCTCCAGAAGTTTTATGCTAGATAGTCAGTTATTTGCTGCCATAGAGAACTGTCTTCAATCTTTGGAGCACAGATTGCCCTTTGGGACACTGTCCTGGGGCTGTAGGGCTTGAGGGCGACAAGACCACGCCCACTCAAAGGTATCTAACCACAGAGAGCGAGAGAAAAAAGGTGTAGCCAGACTTCCACCGTAAAGTACGAAAAATCGAAGAAGATTTTTCAAAAAATGTCGACCAATCCCAGGCGGGTTCCACGCACACCAAGACGTGGTCCACACATCGAGGGACCTTTGGTTAAAATTTCACGGATTTCCGAAGGGTGGAGCGGGAGCGGAGCGTCGGTGTTCTTATCAGCGGTCTCGGGAGCGTTCCATCGAGAAAGCTCTTTCCACCGGAAACCGGGGTGCTCCGGTTACCAAAAATCCTTTTGTATTATAATGGCGGGATTTTTAAGCGCGTGCGGGGCCGGTCTGTATTCAAAGCAGCCTTCAAACTAATTTGAATAAGGAATAAAGTGCCTTTTTCGAAGTGATATAAGCGCGAGGGGATCCAGGTGAGCCAAGCTCGCTCTCTCACTCTCTCTCTCTCTCTTTCTCTTTTTCGTTCTTTCTCTCGGCGTTGGCCGCTTTTTATCTAATCTTGTCGTGCCATGTAAGGCGGAATGGGACAGGCAGAGAGCTCTTAAAAGTCCCAGCCACCGACGTTATTATTTAAATTAAGCTCTCCTCCAGCTCTTCTCTGCCTTCTCCTCTTCCTCCCTCCCTCCCTCTTTCCCACCCTCGCTCCCTCCCGCCCTTTTTCTTCTGTCGCGATGACACCAGCCTCTTTCAGCCGCGCGACCTCGATATGGAAGAATATCGAGCACAGGACGGTTAGGCGAGGTGGGAGGGGACCAAGCGGATAGTGGACAATGACAGAAACGGGACGAGCAGCCGATCCTCGAGCTCGATTACACGGCCCTCCGTCAAATTTATTTGCATTTTTATGACGTCCTTATCGGTTCCCTTTCGCTCCCAGAATCGAACGGTAGCAGGGCTATCCGTTGTTCCAGCCGAATTAGACGCGCGCACACATACTTCTGATTATACCGGGTGTCCTGCCGACAATTATCGTCGACGTCACGATCGGTGTCCCCGTAAGCCGAAACAACCGGAAAATCGAGTTCGATCCGTCAGTGAAGGAAACGTTCCTGGATTTTTTATCAAAATTTAAAAAAAAAATCGCGAAGGTATTTGAAACATTGTGGTGTTCCGAACCGGTTGGAAACGTCCAGTCTGACGCTATTGTCCGGCGAGAGGGGGCTGGCAAGGGAACAGGTGAAGAACCGTAATAATATGGAAATGATAGGCAGTCCGAGAACGATTTAGCGGCGGCGCGGATGCACAAAGCCGGCCGTGTAAACGCGTTTGTTGGCTCAGCCGACCGCAGAGCCGCGTGCTCCGCTTTTATTGAGGCGTCTTGTCATCGTCTTCGGAATATTGCCAATCACCGATCCTCGATTTTTCGTCGAGCCACTTCCGTGCGCACCGCTCATATTCAACGATGCTTTCTCGAATGTTTCTTTAGTCAGTCAAACCCAATCAAACACGGACAATCATCCGCAAACCATTCAACAGACTGTACAGATCGTACGCTTGTATTATCCACGTCGAAACACCTGCCTTGAAACCGTACTTTCAGTCTCGCGGACTCTCGCAAACGCAATCAAACCGAGTCAAGCTCAATCAAACACCGTCAATCACCAGGCTGTTTCATGGGTGTGACGAGACCACAATGGTTGGTCTATGCGAAGACTATGGCCGTTTCAGAAGTTCTGTGCTTCGAACTGAGATGCGAGCTCGTTTGAGATATTGTTGGACAGTGTTTGAAGCTAGTGTGATCACAGGATGTCCTGTGGGGCCACCAGAGTGCACGGCAGAGGGTATAACCGTGTGCGTGGACCACAAATTTATCTAGTTTAAATTAAAAAGCCCCACAGACCTTCTCAAACGTCATCAAACTTAGTCAAACTTAGTCAAACACCCGCAAACCTTTTCAAACATGGTGAAACCATGGAACAAAGTGGGCGGATTGTAAAATGCGTTCTTTGAGGCGGTCGGAGGACTAAATTCGGCCTAAAATTGCAAAAAACCGTATCGCTGGCCGGTGGATGATCAGTAACACGGCGCGACCGTTGAAAAATGTCCTAGGGGCTGCTAATCGAGCAGGACGACGAGAGCTGGCCTACATCGTGGTGTTCGCCTGGTGGCTGGTGAGCACGCGATCCGATAACGCTCGGACGCGGCTCTCGTGCCGAAATAAACCGTCGCGCTTTACATAATGCGCGTCCAGAGGGAGAAACGTCCGTGGTGGAAGAGGGCCGAGAGGGCCGAGCCGAGCCGAGCCGAGCGTGGTGCACGTCCGTTTCCGTGTGCTCGCGGCCCAGTCGATAAGTCATCCTCTCTCTCCCGAGGAAAGAAAATAAGGAGCGAGAGGCGTGCAGGGAGAGGAGGAGGAGGACGAGGTGGAAGAGGAGGAGGAGGAGGAGGAGGGACGGCGGAAAGCTCAGCCAGCAACATACTCGTGGTTTTGTTGCTTCCTCGTTAACCGGAGAACCCACCCCTCGCACGAAATCCGCCACGATACCGATCGTTCCTCCGCGGAAGCGGAGAGTAACGATGCGACCGGTCGGCCAGGTGATCCAGGAGGGGGTGGACGGACTTTGATTTGCTCCGTTTGCTCGCCCAAAATCGGTCTTTTCAAAATTCATCACAGGATGCAGTGTCCAAGTTCAAGCAAGTGCAGACGTGTGGCTTTATCAACTGGTCGACTTCGGGAATTTTTTGTGAAGAAACCAGTACAGTCATCGTTGTGAAATTTGCTGGGGTTTGTTAAGTAGACATTCGATTAACTTCAGTAATTTTTTTGTGTAGAAATAATCAACATGTTCGGATTGGCATCATGATATACACCGCGAAATTTGGGTAGACGAACCTGTGCAATCTCGCCATCTTTCAGAATTTTTTGTGGAAAAACCAGGAGATTCACCGTAATGAAATTTACTGGGTTTTATTGAGTAGACATTCAATAATCATCACTAATTTTTTCATGTATAAACAATCATTTTTATAGGAGCAACAAATACTTTAGTATGTCAGTGATTAATGAACGAAGAAATATCTGTTAATTTGCAGAACGGAAGAGGGTGTTGTCATGTTGGTATTTGGAGGTCATTTGTAGGTCAGTGAATGGGGACACCGAGGGACGGGTCCCACGGTTTTTCCGGAAGTCGATTTCGCGAGCGCCCGGGCTCCGATCGAGAGAGGATAAAAAAGGCAATTCGAAAGAGATACACAGAAGCATCGTCGGTAGCGTGTCCGAGGAGCGTTTAAACGTTGCTTGGCTCGCAGAGACTGCCGGGAAGGACCCCCGGAACGAGCTAATTATGAAATTATGATAATTCCCGCGTGGTCGCCGTTCCACCTCGACGACCGCTCGCTGCTCTCCGGAGTTTCTCCTGCTGATCGTCGATGCTCTTCACCGCGTCTTCCTTCTCGTTCTCTCTTTTCCTTTTTATTTTCGATCCGCTTCGCTCCCCTGGAAATTACGCTTTTCCAAACAGCCGTCTGCATTTCGTTTCGCAATCCTCGTAGAAATTCAACCACTTAAAATTTGCCATTTCAGGCTGCTTTCAAAGTTTATTCGCCACGGAATTATACAACCGCCTAACGTCAGACCTCAACAATCTGAAATTAGCCATTTCAGGCTGGTTTCGATATTTATTTCCCGCCGGACTGTAAAACTATTTGTCATCGGACTTTGGGGATCCTTTTCGTTAATATTTCGAGTGTGTTCAGGAATTTTTTGACGGAAGAAAAATCAGAATTGACCTTGCAGTAAACAGGTAAGTGCGATCTTGGGAACAGTGTTTGAATACTCGATGTAACATTGAGAATTGTTGATGCTTTGTAATGAAAAAAATTGGAGAAGTACTCGAATATACAAGCTATCGTATCCAGAAAGATTCATCTCGGAAGATTCAGCAAGTCGTCCAAAAAAAAATTCGCAAAGTCGAACTTAGCCTCGCAAAATTAAACTTCGCTGCCTGGTCCTCGAGGGACTTCTCAAAATCAATGTTCAGCGGTACAATTTCGCAAAATCCGAGGAATATTACCTCGCACGCTCAAAGTAAACAGTCCGAAGAAGTTTAGCAAACGCGCAAAAAAATGTTTCCCTGCGGAGACCAAAAGTCCCAAAAATTGTGAGTAGTCGGTAAACAGTTGACCAGTCAATTTCCGGCGACTGAAACGAATTAGGCTCGAAAGAAGCTCGCGTAGGGCATCGAATTTCCGTGGCCCGTGGCTCGGCAGTCCCGGCAAAAATTAGTACGTTCGAGTAATCGTCCACTTTGCCCGTTGTTTTCAATCCCCTCGGCGATAGAGCATCTCATGAATGGTAATTGCCCGCTCGGAATCGCGCTCGCGCTCTCTCGCTGCCTTTAAATCGTATCTGATAAAACCGTTCGGAAAGTCCAGGAATATATATCCACGGGGTTCGTTAGAGAGCCGTTTCGCATTGTTCTGTTCAATTCGCGAGAGGCAAGACGCGCCGCGCCGCGCCGCGCTGCGCTGCGCTTCGCGTGACCGTCGGTCTCGGCTGGCTAGCTTCGCCATCCTGACTTCTTCAAACTCTTCCTCCTCCTCCTCCTATCCTCCCCCCTTCGTACCCTCCCTCCACCTTCTCCAATGCGCGTCCTGCAACGCCGCCATTATTGCGTCCTTTTCCGCCGGTAATTCTATTTGCCTTCCTTTCGCAAGAAAAAAGAATCGCAGCCGATCGACGATCGACAAGCACGCTGCGAGCTCTGAGAGCTCTGGCTACCTTCTTCTGCGCTGCCACTGCCTTCTGAACCGTCGCAGACCTCCTTCCTCCGACTCCCATAATCTACTTCAACTCATTCTCTGAGAGAACTTATAATTTTCCAGATGCGTACGATTCTGTTGGAAATTTCGCTTTCGAGGTTTGTTGAGGTTTGTCGAGGTTTGTTGAGGTTTGAGAGGGATTGTTTAACTATACCGTGCTGTATGTTTGTGTTTGATGCACTAGCTAATCTGTCCTTTTTCTTTGGTTTTGTTGATTACGTTTGTGTAGGTTTTGGGGGGAGTTGTTGGAGACGGGTCGTCTTTGGGAATTTATTGTGGGAGAATCGATTGATGTAGGGCTGAAAGACTTTCTGCAGTGTGTTCGCACATGATTCAACATTGCATATGAATTTTTATACCATGCTGAGTTTGATCATTTTTGTTGTAGACAGCATTGACTGACACTGCCGATGAAAGAGCATGTTTTTCGTCTGTGAAGTGTATAACTCTTTGTAAAATCGTCTGAAGTTAAGGAACAATAAGAAAAACTGTTTTGAGCTGTGTTAGAATGTTTACAGAACCAGCTGTAATTATAATTTTTCAATTAATAATTACTTTTACAGACATTTTGATCTGTACAATTATCTACATTTCCAAAGTTCAATGCTTTGTTCTAACCCTGGTACAACGAGTACCAGTGAACGCAGTGTACAACAAAAATTCGTCTACAATACTGAATAATGCCAGAATACAATGCCACAAACTATTTATGTCTACAACTTTTTGTCTTCTCATAATAAATTCCGAAAGATGGCACGTGTTTAGTAAAATTTATTACGCGATCGAACAAGACGAATTTAACGAATTCTTGCTGTAGTTATGAATATCGGGAAGCAACAAAAATTTGTCCACGATGTTGATTCATGCCCCAACACAGTGCGTCAAGTCTCATAGCCTTAGTCATTACGTTCTCCCACAAAAAATTCCGAAAGACGCAGAATTTCCGGAAACGATTTTCGGCAAAATCGACTAGGTAAATGAGATCAATTAAGAATCGGGCATAATTGCGATTGGATCGCGTGGCCAGGGGATCCCAGAGAACGACGATCATCGTCCAGTCAGAAACAGAGAGCAGCTGATCACCGGAACAGGCCGCATTTAAATGCATAATCGCCGGCGATGCTAATGCTCGCGTTTTGCCCACCTCTCGAATCGTTTTCTCGAATTCCGTGGCCACGGGCTCTCCTTTCCACGAGCACCTGTCCCCCGGGTGCAGCCGTGCTCGAAAACTCCACCGTCTCGATCCCGTGGATCGCTTGTGGATCGCTGTGGATCGCTGCCAAACGGAACACCGACGACAACCTAACGAGCGACGCGTCGCGACGGACCGGTGAAAGCGCCTCGGCGGCGGCCATTTTGTCTCCTGTGTTTCGCGTTCCTCCTATCAATTCGGAATCATTTACAATTGTTCACCAACGTTATTCAGTCGCAGTCTTTCCAGCAGAATTATTTTCTAAGTGCTTACAATTGCAATAATAAGCTTATGAGGTCGCTCGATTAGGTTTGCCTCTTTTCTTGGGTATACTAGTGGTAGGTCAGTTTATCGATTGGTATAGTTAGTCCAAGGACTTTGCTATGATTCCGAGTAATTTTTGTTTAATCTTGATGAGTGAGATGGGGGATTTTTGATTTTGGAAGAGGAAGTGTTTGGCTGAGTGCTGATTTTAGAAAAATTGCTGGGAAGAGCTTGTTTTGTGAGATTTTCGGAGTTTGGTGTATTATATTTAAATAAACAAAGTGTTCGTTTCCCTGCAGTTTTAATAAAGACCATTAAAAGTGCCTTATCGCGAATGGAGAACGGTTTTACCAGCTTAATAATCACTGTAGCCTATTTAAAATTGATCCGTGGTACACCCAGCCTATACTGAAGAAGAATGCAATATCAGAATGATCTAAAATGTCCTCGAAATTTGCGTAAATTCAGTTTATAGTCTCTCCACGGTACTGATTGTTACACTACAAATCCGAGTTACGACAAAATCGGGTAAAACAGTGGAGAAACTATACAAATTCAACACTATGATTCCAAAACCATCAACTAGATTTACGGAACCCGTCAAAATGACGGATTCTAATATTTTTAATTTACGAATATTGAGATTGTGAAGATGCAAACATGAGGAATTATTTAACAAATTGATTTCTTTGGGTATATATTGTTAAAAAGATGGCTACAAATTTCGACAGATGCATTCATGTTGTTTTTATCAAGTAATGTAAAACAGTAATTTTTAGTGCTCCCTAAACCTAGTGTTAACAAAGAGAAGAGTGAAAAAACTTTCTATTCGAACTTTGCTATTCCAATTCGAATAGATACTCATTTTACCGAGAAATCCGCACTCGGCCAATTACAACTCGGCCGCTATACACCACGGCGATGATAAAACGGTCATTTGCGGCTACCTGAGCGTCGGCGCCAGGTGCAAATCCCGTCGAAACACGTGTCCCGTCCATATTTGAAGAATCGTCGTCGGGGGATCACACGGGGGGAAAGAAACGATGGTACTACGCGCACGCGGAAAAACCGATCGCTCCGAAGTTTCTCGGAGAGTATATAGGCGCTCGGTACAGTGGGGAGATGAAAGTATAATATATAATTGCAATAGTCGTTACCGCCGCGCCGTTGCGATTCCGTGGAGCGCCGGTGTCCGAAACCCCGATGTTTATCCGGACGAAACGAACCCTTCCGCGATCTGCAAGCGATAACGCGTTTACCATTGATCGTAGCGAAGATCGTTGTACGACACAGCGGCGATACGTATCGTCGCCTGTCCGTTGCCACGGACGTCATTTTCGGACGTCTATCCCTTCACGGCGCACATTTTGCAGCACTCTTTCGAAACCACTCCTCGAGAAACACATTGTTCCATTCACATGGTCTATAAAAAGTAAAGGTCATGCGTCCCACGGGTGAATACACCCCTGGATCGGTGGACACTTGTCAAAGAAACTCGCCGCGAAATTGTTTACAACGAGGAAAATTGTTGTTGAAGTTCTCTTTTTACGTCAACCCTTCTACGCACCGAAAAAAGGAACCATGAACTTGAAGTTACAAAATATGAACGGAAACCTTGTATCCAATGTTGTACATGCGAATATTAACCGTTTGCGCTCGGCGCTATTTTCATTCTAATATTTTTCTTCCGTCGTGGAATGTTTTCATTTTATTCGTACGAAACTGATGCGATATCCACATACAATATTTGAAATAAATTGAATACAAATTTTGTAATGAGACAGATACTTTGTAATATTTTCTGTAATTTCTTTGAAATAATGCCACAACAATTTCTAGCGGTGCTTCAGAGTCGCCACTCGAGTGCAAAGGGTTAAATCTACATTGTACAATACTAAAGTGCACTTACTAATTTTTCAGAATCGTCTGTTCCTCCGTCGGATCCACAGCATAATACGTCCGAACAATTGGAGCACAATCACTGAACTATGCACAACACACGAAATGGTGACAGCGAACGAGAAGATGTTACTCCGGCCGCGAATAAAATAATACTGCGATTTTAACCGCGTCGCTCCCATGAACGTGTGACGGTCATACTAGGCAGGTCAGAGGCCGTGGGTCTGTAAACGCTGGATACAAAAACAGGGAATTCCGGGAAACAGGGTCGGCAACGCTGCCGCCAGAATTTGTTTACCTCGGTTTTTGTCTAGTGTTTATAGACCCTCGGCGTCTGACGTGCTTAGTATAACCTGACCGTGACACGTTCGTAGGAGCCACGCGGTTAAAATCGCAGTATTATTTTATTCGTGGTCGGAGTAACTTGTTCTCGTTCGTTGTCGCCATTTTCTAAACTGTGTTGTGTAGTGTCGGCTCCGAAAGACAGTGACAGTTATTCGGACGATTTCGTGTGAGTCAATAATAGTGTGCTGTGGATCCGACGGAGGAGCAGACGATTCTGAAAAATTTGTAAGTGTTCTTTACATTAGTATTTTATAATGTAGATTTGGTATTCGTATGTGTAATATTGGATACAAGGTTTCTCATATTTTGCAACTTCTAATTTATAATCCGAACGGGCAGGGTGACAATTATTTGGTACCGTCCTAGCGACGAATATCCCTTTAAACTTCGTTTGTCTCGAGGCACGCACACGATTATATTCCGTCTCATCGACACGGTCCACCTGACTGTGGTAGTAGGCTTTTGTCCGTACGTGTGACTCCACGCAATCAAATTTTGCGAAAAATTTCTCAGCTTGCATCTCGATACGTATTTGTTTGCGAAGTATGGTTCCTTTCGAACTGTTTCTTTTCTCGATGTGTGCTTCGAGTACTTCGAACTTTGACAACAATATTCTTTGTTATAAACAATTTCGAAGCAAGTTTCTTGTGTTGATTGAAGTTTGTCGAGGTTTGAGAAGGGTTCTTTGATCGTAGAAAGCTGTTTTACGATGTCTAATTCCAATCATTTGTAAGAACAACCATGCCAAACCTTCCGTCAAACCCTCTCAAACGAAATAAAATCACAAACCTTGTTAAACCAAAACATTTCCACAATCATTTCCATAAACATTTCCATAATATGCAATAAAATTATATTGATTATTCAAGGAACAGCTTGTTCAAAATAAATTCGTTTCAAACTGTTCTCAACGACACTGTGTTTATGGTTTGTTGAAGTGTGTTGATTGAAGTTTGTCGAGGTTTGAGAAGGACTCTTCGGTTATAGAAATCTGTTCGTTGATGTCCAATGCGAACTATTTGCAAGAACAACCATACCAAACCTTCCGTCAAACCGTTTCAAACACAGCCCAATCACAAACCTTGCCGAACTAAAACATTTCCACAATCAGGATCGTTCGGCAACATCCCTGCCTCCGTTCCTAAAATTGCGGGCACAGTATCAATCGACAGTATCCCAGGGGAAGAGGGTGGGGTGGGGGGGATCACGTCGATGCATATTCGCGACACAGAACGCCGCGTTCTGCAGCGAAACAGTGCAAATCACAGCGCGCGGCGTACAGCGATGCATGTCATAATGAACGCCGGGCGACTTTTTGTTTCGGTCCCGTCGGCCGGAAATATCGGCCATTTTGAATTTTCAATTTTCAACGCTCTAGTAAGCCCCTTCGGCGCTCCCTCCCCCCGCACTGCACACACCCCCCTATCGTCCCCCAGACGACGGTTCGTCGCCCCCTTCCATAGCATCGCCAAATGCACGAGAACTGTGCCCGAACCCGGAGAGCCGGCCGTTTTGCGCGTCGAATCGCGAGCGATTCGCGATTCCTCCGCGTTGTTCCATCGCGTGGCCCTACGGCGACGCTATGGGCCCTTTTAGCCCTTTTCAGTCCTCACGGAGCCGCGACCTCTGGAAGCACCCAGGAAGCTTGCAGGATTCGAAGAAAATTATAAAATTGATGGCGATATTACGGTGTTCCCTTGGGAAATCGGGGGCGATTAGTATGCACTTGGACTTGGTGAAGAAGATCAGGTGATCCCCCTTCCTTCTCAAATATGTTTTATAGCAGATTCTTCGCGAGATTTTCGGTGAGTTTTCGCTCGAGGAACGTTAACAGCGCTCCATAGCGTTTTGTTGTTGGTATCGCTAATATAGTGGTCAATTAGGACCTCGCAGGTGATTGAACAAAGGATTTAGCCTCTACCTCAAGAGCATACAGGCCAGCAAACGAGAATATGTAGAATAAAATTATTTCTGCTCAATTGTGCGCCCTAATGGCGGAAGGCCACCTAAGCTCGTACCAATTCGATCAAACGTGAGCAAATTCCGTCAAACAAGGGACGAAAACCGAATCTCCCGAACTGAATCTGCTTCTGCAGACTTGTGCACAGTCCCCAGACCTGATTGCAGTCTCCTGAACGGTTCCAGAATGCTTCGAACGGTTCCAGAATGGCGATTGCGAAGTGTTTGAAACAGAAAATCCCTTAGCTCGCAATCGTCCCGAACCGTTCCGAACCAGCATTGACAGTCTCCGGCAGGAAGAAGCGTGGAATCTCGAAGTTATTCCAGTGAATTGTCCGCGGGGATGAATCCGCTCGAATAGCTGTTCTCTGCCGTGTGCACGTCGCATACGGACAACGACGAGCCTGGTCCAAGTACAGAGAACCAACAGAACACAACATACACACGTACACAAGCTGGCGCGCGCGCGCATACAGCGAAAGAGAGAAAGACACATGAAATGGAGGGAAAGAGAGAGAGAGAGAGAGAGAGAGAGACGGAAAGCGTCGGCAGAGTTCTTTGTTCAGGGACGCGAGAGAGGCGACGGCCGATTGTGCGACGCGTTGATAATTTTAAAACAAAGCCCCGTCGCCCGGCCGGGCATTGTGCAAAAATCACGGGGAAACAGGGAAAAAGGATAACGGGGCGAGGGGGAGGAGAGGGAACGGAGGGAAAAGGCGGTGTGTGCGGTGGCTCGTTCGTTCGTTTGTTCCTGCGCCGGGGAAAACGACACGCGAGCACAGCCCGGCTCGCTTTTATCTCGCGCTAACGAAATCCCGGAGCCGGCCTCGATCGGCTAATCGACCGTGTCGACACACCAGAGATTCTATAGGAAGCCTCTCGTTCGTTCGTGCATTCGTGCATTCGTTCGTTCGTTCGTTCGTTCGTTCGTTCGTTCCCGATGCCATGGAAAAACGCCTGTCGATACACGTGCGTGCACGCCTCGCGAATTCGTTCGATTCTCACTCCTCCACTTTACCCGCCTCTTCGACGACAAGATACCCCACTCGTCTTCTTCCGATCGCTGCGAAATTATCGACTCCGCGTCATTCCTTCCAGACCGGAAGTGACGCCTTATCTCGTTCCGCCAATAGTTCTTCTCCACCTTTGTTCAACGTCGCGGAAGAAATTCCGAAATTATTTGCCCGAGTAATCGACCTCTCCAGCTGAAGCTATTGATTATTTTCAGTGCGACGGATAAATTCCACCTCCTGAAAATCACGTCTCTTCAGGTTTGGGGAGGGGGAGAGGTTGCTTTGATATACTCTAAGTTAGGTTTAAAAGTTCTTCTCCATCGGTGTTTATTCTAGTATAATAATATCTGGATAAATAGCTATGAGATCTGATTCATTCCACGCGACCTGGATCGCTCGATCGTGGGCTTCCGTTTGTTAAAGTTCCCGTGAATTCCAGTACAGTGATTTCTCCGTATATGTCGCCAGGACCTGCATGATAAATGTCGCGAAGTAATCCCCACTACCGCCGAGTATACTCGGACGCCTTGGACTGTAAAGTAAATATAAAATTCGACGCGATTTAGTAAAGTTTTTATTTCTTTTTATTTTTTTTTGGATTTACAAAGATCGTTCTCATTGAAGATAGGATTTTATTTAATTCCACATTCTTGAAGCTTGCCCGTCAAAATTGGAGATTGCATAAACATCCGCAGTCCAGTGATGAATTTACGATGATGTTATTAATCGATCTGACGTGTTATTGTGCGATCGGCGTTTCGCATGCATTAGTGGAAGTTTCAGCGAGGCGTCGATCGTAATTTTTTCGAAAGATGACAGGATCCGAGGAAGAGGTTCGCGCGAGAGAGCGGCCGGTATTGAGACGGAACGGCGGATGGACAACGTGTAATTACGAGGAACGATAGAGTCGTTGGAAATTATTTAGAACGCGCGGCACTCAACCGGTCTCCTTTTTTCCAGTTTCGCCCGATTCCCTCGCGGAGAATACATTTCGTGGCTGGACGATTTTTATGGCCGATCCGCGAGATACAAGCCGGCTCGGCGCTAAGTATTCCCGCTGAATGTCGACGACTCGAGAATCCGAAGCAGCTCTTGAAAAAAAAAAAAAACAAATAATTAAACGGCGTGGCGTCGCACAATATCAAAATTTTAAACGTGTCAACGAAAAGGTAAATAACACAGAAATCTGCATATCTACAGAGATATCTTTTGCTTGTCATCTAATGTTTGACGAGTGAATTTTTCCTGAAAATTTCGAGCACTCAATATTTGCGAAAACGTGCTCGAAAAGTTTGCAAATTTTGGAATCTGAAAGCTTCTCTGTTTGTTATGTTTGTGGAGTTAAAAATCATTTTGTGTGAGTTGCGAATCCCACGAAATTGTAGAATCCTCTTTACCTTCTAATTTCGATTTTTAAATCGAGTGTTTAGTCATAATATTTTAATGAAAATTGTGGGTTTCCTTAACCATAGCACACGCGTCTTCCGTCGCTAGGTTTCAAGCAACAAATGGAATTGTTCCAGGTGGTTTACCAGCTGCTCTATTTCGTAATCAAACGAAATTAGATCTCCTTTAATTATATACATATAATTGTACAATTTTTTTCGCGTTTCTGATCCGACGTAATTCGCCAGGTGAATTCATCAAGGTCTAAATGAACCTATCATTACTTTCGAGCTACACTTTTAACTCTACATACTCACAAATTGACCATGCAACGCATGTTTGAATACAGAAAGGTTTTTTTACACGTGTGCCCGCATATTTGTCTCGCGAGTTCATTTAAATGTAATGAGACTTGTTTAATCGTGGCATTGGCACTTCCGATGTTAATTTTGTGCTACCTGTAATTACGTTTGTAATTTGTTCGTGTTCAATCAACACTGTCGTTCGTTGATACTCTGTCTTTTTCTTCTTTGTATCTGTTTTTGCAATGAGATTATGATACAAATAGACAGGAATATTCATAATTATTTCCTCGACGATTCATGCTCTCCTGGACATGAAACGTGTGCACATTTCTTGATTCGTCGTATCGTGAAAACAAATCTTGGCGAGAAATCAATGACATGACGCAAAGTAGAGGTTTCAAGCTTTAAGATAAGCTCAAGTTTAATGTTCTACGATCATTGTCTACAAAATTATAACAATTTCAATATTGTCGACAATTTTCTAAAAATCTCAAATTTGATGTCATCAATTTCCCACGTGCTACTTCACGCAAAAATTTTTTCCGAGCAAAATAGTGACAGTCCGTGTAAGTAGAAGCTTCAAGCTTCAAGATAAGCCTAAGTTCATCGTCGTACGATTTTTTTTTCACGAAATTACAACAGTTCGAACATCGTCGACAATTTTCTAAAAATCGCAAATTTAGTGTATTCATTTTCTCATCTGTTACAACGTGGAAAAATTTTTGATGTAAAAATTATTGACAGTCCGTATAAGTAGAAGCTTCAATCTTCAAGATAAGCCTAAGTTCATCGTCGTACGATTTTTTTTCACGAAATTACAACGGTTGAGACATCGTCTAACTTTCGGGCGTATCAAAAATTTAGTGCTCGATCGTTTCTCGGGAATCAGGCTCGAACGTGTGAATTTGCGGTATAGTTAGGGTCGTTTGCGGTAAGAAGATCGGACCGGTCGATCGGCAGGTTCAGTCCAGGTTGAGTTTTCCGACAGGGTGCCTCTCGGCCAAGGGACGTTCACCTGCCTGTTCGCATTCGTTTCCTAATCGGTCGAAAGTTCGCACCTGCTTTCCACGGGGCTCGTGCCCGTTCTCTCTCTCTCTCTCTCTCTCTCTCTCTCTCTCTCTCTCTCTCGCGTGTCCCGATCGAACCGGTATAATCGGTAAACCTCGATTAACCAGTCGGTGGCCGAAAAACCGACCGTTTCGCGGTTAATCGATTTATCGGGATCGCGTGATCCGACGCGATCACACATAATTGATCGGGGCCTCCGATCGAGAAAACAACCGGGAATCGCGTTTCGAATTCGAACCGACGCGCTCGCGAAGCGACGGGACGCGACGCTCGCATTTACCCACGTACTAACGATTATGGCACTCGGGAACATTTTCAGAATTATTTACCAATTTTTCTTAATTTATTCACGCAGATGATTCCCCTCAACCCATTCAGACACGGTGAAACCTGGTTAGGTGTGTGGCAATATATCAGGTATATTAAATGTACGGTCCTACATTAGGCATTTTAAGTATATGTATAGTATAGTGAATTCTTGATATTTGACAACAACACGGGTCGTTTATTATGCAGGAGACATACCCGAGCCGTGTTATGTTTACACTCCTCGGCGTCGGAGGCCTCTCGAGCTTCGTGGTAGTGGGGATAATTCCGCGACATTTATTACAGAGGTCTTGGCGACATATACAGAGAAATCACTGTAATATGTCAGGTACATTGACGGTGCTAAAATACTTTAGTTGCAATGAGTGTGTATTAATATATCAGGTATATTAGGTGCTTGCATTCCCAGTAAATCAGGTGCGTTAAATATTCAATAATAAATTAGGTACGTTAAATATACGCGGACCCAGGGACACTGCCACGGCAACTGCAACATTCGCTGCCGCGTCATCAAAATTTTTCGGGCCACCCCGAAAAAACATTTGACAAAAACCCTCCCCTGTTTCGAAGCCGACGTTGTCATTCCCCCTGAGCTGTTTCGCTAGCAAAAACCTTACACAAAAGAAACAAGTTGCAGCCCCCAAGTTCGCGAAGCACGCTGCGTCCGAGGAAAGTAATTCCCGAGCGTTGGGTCTCGGGCGGGTACACGACACAACGACAGCGACATCAACGACAGAGAGAGAGAGAGAGAGAGAGAGAGAGAGAGAGAGAGAGAGAGAGAGGCTCTCTCGCGTTAACCTGTTACTCGGCTCTCGGGCATCGGTAATTAGTTCAGCTGCAGCGAGCGGAGACGCGTGCCCGCCGTTGCTGTTGCCTCGCCGCTGCTTCTGCTCGCTTCTGCTTCTGCTGCTGGTGCTGCTGCTGCACCGCTGTTGCAGCTGCACCTGTCGCCCCGGACGATGCACGCCTTCATAAATACGATCCACGCGGCCGAGCACCGTACAGGGACAGAGTGGCTCGATAAAAAGCCGCTATTAAGCTCGATCCCCAGACGTCCGGCCCGCCTGTAACTATACACGACGTCGCACTTTAAATTTGATTTAGGTCCCCGGGCCCCTCTGTCCCCCCATCACGTCGTTGCCGTCCCCCTCCCCACCCTTTGTCACCCCGCACCGCTGTCCCCCCCCCCATATTCAAAACGCTTTTGGTAGAACGCAACGTTTTCCGCTGGCCGCCGCTGCATGCCTCCTCGTGTCCCTTTGTTGTAATTGCTGCTCGGCTAATTAGCCCGTTTACATGCTTTATTTCTGATGTGTTTTAATTGAGTGAGACATTAACTCTCCATGTTTAGCACACGCGTGAACGGGGCTCTGACAAGCTCATTAAATTCATTTGACAACATTATTGTCTTTCCCATCCTCCGAGAATCTCTGAATTTGTTGAACAGTGTTTTCGAGTTCTGTCCATGACCACCCAATGATCTAGTCAGAATTGTTTAAACTCTGTCACTAGCAATTTTTTAAAATAATTTTTTCCATGGCTGTGTCAACCCTAAACTAATCGACCGCCCAATTAAATTTATGATTTTGTGTCGGATGGGGATTTTATTATCGCGTTTTTAGAAAAAAAGACAGATTTGTCTGTGGTTCGCAGGTGTTCGGTCGCGGGTCGCCCGGCCGCCGCATAGTCCTCGCGACGCGATAAATCTCGGGCAAAGATGGTTATCTCTGCGAGAGGACTATGCGAGAGCGAGGAGACGGACGTTCAGCCACGTCGAAGCGCAACGGCGAATCGGTTCTGGGATTCTCCCTCGATCCGGAGACCCTGGAATTTCGATTCTGACTTCCGCGTGCCCCCGCTACCCACGTGCGACCTATTAGACAGCGCGGGAAATTCGAACGCGTCGAGATTTACATCGGAAATTGTCAGTCGATCGCTATTCGTGTCGAAAGTTCACGAAATCCTGACGTTACAACCCGTTCGCGGCGATATTCGACTCTGAAGATGAGGCTCTTGCTCTTTCTGTGTGTAGGGGACTCTGAAGGGGCGTGGCTTCGGTGCCCTAGGCTCCACATGTGCTAAAGCAGTATCATAAAGTGTCATATGTTTGCCCTACGCTTCATACTTTTTGAAATTCTAGCTTTAAAAATAAAAGTCTTGCTCATTGTGCGTATAGAGCACTCCGAGGGGGCGTGGCTTCGTTGCCCTGATTTGCAAGCAGCCGGAGCAGTGTCCCAGAGGGCAATTCATGCTCATACGTACGCTAAATTCTCTATTCTCTAAGAATCTGGCTCCCGACACGACAGTCTTTTTCTGACAGTATTTTTTTCTGTATGTATACTGCCCCCAAGGGGCGTGGCTTTGTCGTCCCCAATTTTAAAAGAGCCATGGAATTGCCCCATAGGTAAATCCATGTCCATACCCATCTTAAACTTTGTCTTTTGCAAAATTCTAGTTCCGCAAATGAAAATATTACTCCCCTCGTGCACTATCCCCAGTGGGTGTGGCTTTGTGGCCCCCAACATAAAAAGACAGCGCGTTTGTACCATTGTATACACGTCTGCCGTACTAGCGAAAGAAAAAGAAACGATTGCACTGGAACTGGCATCGAATTGGTGGCAATTAGAGGTCCTCGATCGAAAAGAATCGGCACGAGCCAGCAATCGTAACGCTTTCGGAGGCCGAGTGCACTCGAAACGCGTGCGCGCACAGACCCTCGACACTTTTGTGCGCTTTGTCTTCGCGTATCGTTTTGCTTCCCGTGTTCTCCTCGCTCTGCACATACAATCGCGTCCCTCTTGGCTACTCGAGGACACCCTTCGAGGACCTGTCGATGGTCCTTGCGCTGCCACTGTGTTTCTTTAACCACGCCCACTTGAGGACGCCCTTGGGAAACCTGGCGCGAAATTCGAACTCGAAGAAAATTCTCATGGCAAACACCTATTTGTAAGAACACATTGTGGGGCAAGGTATTACAAATAATGTTTTAAATAATAGTAGAGTGAAAATTGCAAAGGTTTTTTTGTAGGGGGTGGTGGGGAGCCGATTCGCAGGGGGTTAGCGTCGCAGGAGGCTCGAAAGAGGGGGCGGTTTGTTTCGCGGGACGTCTCAATAAATAAGGTGTTAATTAAACGGGCATTTTGCTGAATTTATCCCCGCCGCGGCTCGGACGGGCCCCGTGTCCGTAAATAAGCGGATATTTATAGCCCGTGGCTTTCTCCGAAGCTTCGTTTTCTGCGGTTTCTGTCTCTCGATGCTAATGTATCGCGTTCGTCCGCGTGAACCGAGGTCCACCAGCACTCCCCCCTCCCGTGGTGGACACCGAGAGGATCGTAACGCCGGCTCCTTTTCCCCGGGAACGCGCGCGCGCGCGCGCCAGGCTACTATAAATCTATGCAGAGTTATGGCAGAGGTCGGGTTTTGTCTTAATGGTCGACCGTGTAATTCATGGACGGGTCCCTCTCGTCGCTGGATGCGACGCGACTGCGGGCCCGGCTGTCCCTTCGCAACAATTTCCCATCCTCAAACATCAGACAACGGAGCCTGAATCATTGGTAAGCCACGCACTACAGACCATTACAATAATTATTTGAATAATATTCAGGCCATTCAACTATCTGGATTTGCTCGAAATCGCTTTGTCTTGAATTACGATTCAAATTTGCCGCGCTTTGCAACGTTGCCACGTTTTCACATGTTCATCTGACACAGTGGTCAATATTTGAACTGTTGTAACTTCGTAAAGAAAAATCGTAGAGCAACGTACCTAGACTCATTTTGGAAGGTGAAGACTGTGCTTACGATGCCTCCATATGATTTTATTCGAAAAAATTTCTGCTCCAGAAATCGAAAGAAAATGCAAAAAGGGTGACCTTTTGAAAATTTTTCAAAATTTAGGCTTCTTCACAGAGTTCAACAAATTTTTTTCCGGACTGAGACCTCTGTGAGTGTGAAGAGTGAAGTCTTCGCTTTCCAACGAGACTAAAAACATGGATGTACGATTTTTTGTTACCATTTTAGGGGACTTTGAATGAAATATGAGCCACCAGCACTAGAGGAACTCGAAGGTTACTAGATCTTGGGTGATTGTCGATATTCAAGCTACTGTAACTTTGAGAAAAATAATCGTAGAATGACCTACCTAGGCTCATTTTAAAAGGTGAAATTAGCACTTTCAAAGCTCGTAAGGTATTTTTCTCTAGAATTCTTTTACTCTACGCAGCACGCTGTGAAAGCAGTCGCTTTTTTTTTAATGTCGCAACCGGCCAACGAGAAGGCGCCGCTAAAGGGGAGTGGATCGAGGTTCCCCAAAGTTCATTACATCGATACGCGATCTCCTTCCCTTTGGCAAACTCGGAAACTTCAATCTCCGTCCACTCGACCGAAATTCTCACGGCTCACGTAATTAAAGCCGGTAAAGCCTGGCCCCGTCTCGGCCCGTGAGGGCACCGCCTTTGCGTTCCTTGCTCGGTGCCCTCTCTGGGAGGACTGCGTCTCGATCGGATCGATTAAGTCGATCCCGAGAGCGTATTGCACGAGCTGGAGGGCGGACCTCGAAAATTTCACCATTTCTCGTCTGCCCCCACTTCCTCGATCTGTCAAAAAATTTCCGGGCACCTCATCCAAATTCTACGCACCTGGAGACTTGGTCCAGACCTTTGGTAAGCTCCAGTTAAAATTTCAGGAATTTCCAAAACACACAACGATTTTTATTCAATTTTTTTCTGGACTGTAAATTTCGTTCTGTTTTTAGATTGAAGGAATCTCGTTAAGATTCGAAGAGTCTGGGGCCCGACGGGGCCCTAGGACCCTTTCTTCCCTTAGGAACGGGGCCGCACACCCTCTGTGACCCTCGATCGTCCCCCCTGTTCCTCCCCGGAGCCGTCAGTCGATACCCTTCGATCCCGCGGCATCAATCTCGCGCAGAAATTAATCTTATGGGTCCGCGCGCAGCGTTCATGTTTCGCAATAATTACAGGGCTCCGTCGGGCTCAGGCCCTCCTCTCCCCTCCGCGTTGCCTCGTTTCCGCGGGCCCGGGCCCCGTTTTAATACGGTTTCGCACGAATCTAATATTTCCCTGTATATAAATTATCGGCAATTAAAACGTGAAAAAATGGAGTACAGGCTGGGTCCCGCGGCAAGAAAAAACCGGGGACCGGGGGTGAGATAGACGACCGGTCGGGCCCAGGCGAACGGGGCCCCGTGTCTAGCGGGTTTTTTACCTGACGGAACCGAGCACGGTTTCTTCCCGGCGGGATCGGTTTCGTGCATCGCGAGGCCGAATCGTGACGGTGTACCAACCACCGGAAGACGATCGCACACGATCCGTCCAATTGCGGGCCCCTCGTTTCGTCACGGACCCGCCGGACGCCCCTCCCACTCGCGAACATTTAAGTTATCGACCCTATCGAGAAAAAAATGAAATGTCAAGATTTGCTCAGCGAAACTTTCGGTCTTGATTCATTTTTGCCAGCTATTTCTTGTAAATTGGGCCTTATTCCCCATCCGCGCCCCACTCCTATACTAATTTTCAGATTAAAGGAGCATATGTCGTAGAACGTATTTAAAAGAACATTTCTAAATAATCGATGTCAACATTTGTGCTGTCCTTTGAACCTAATGGGCCCCATAGTGCGAAAGCCACGCCCACGTTCTGGAAAATTGCTCCTCCCCAGCCACCTTCGTCCAAAAATCCGCAGTCCGATCATTAACGTCTTCTCGGGAAGAAACAGCATTGCAGATCGTGTCAATTCGCAGAAACTCGCGACAGCTCGCAGTAAGAGGGGATACGGGGGTGGGCCCAGGAGGATGGGAGGGGGTCCGAAAAAGGTCCCCGAGTTCCTCGAACGGGCTCCCGAAAGGGTAACGCGTTCGTTTCTCGAATCTGCGATCGAACCTCGAAAAGCTGGCGACTGAAGGGTTGGCGAAACAGAGCAAAACGGAGGGGGGAGTCGGATCGAGGGGGGCTGGGGGAGCAGGGTGCGGGGGCGCTCTGGGGAGAGAATTCGAGCGAGTCAGTGCCTATTGGCGTTCGAGCGGAACGATATCTCGGTGGTGCGGACATAAATCCCGGCACCACGTACACGTTGCACGCCCCCACAGCACGCCCCCCCATTAACTTTTTAATCTCCGGGGCCCCGGCCGCGGTGCGCTCAACAGGAAGAAGCGGGAGAACCCGAAGGAACAAAGGGGGACAGAGGGGAGTCGGCTGCGGGTCCGGATCGGGCCTTTTCGGGCCCGGGGTCGAGCATCTAGTTAGCATCCTTTCAGACACGCGGTCTACCAGCCTCTCCCCGGGCCCCACGGGCCCCCGGACCCCTGCATCCGGATGTGTCAGCGGTCCTCCCCGGGGTACCTGTGTTCCTGTCGGACCGATAAGTGTGCGCGAAATTGCCGCAAAATTTTAATTTCCTGGGAAACTCCCACAATCGTTCGCCAGAGACATTGGCCAACTTGAACGTATGAAATATGTGTGAAAACATAAAATTTTGAAAAGAATCGTTTGCGTGTAGTTGGAGGGCAGTTTCAAGGTAACGTATGTAAATTTTTAAATCATTTCAATGATGTATGTAAAAGTTACGTTGTTTTTAGTGAGGCCGTACAGTGTCAGATGCCTGGTTTGGAAGGATTTCCTCGATAAATGTAAACTAGCACCAGCGCCGCCATTTTGACACAAGGGAAGTTTAAAAAATATATTTGTGGACCTCGAGGTTAGTATAATGCATGGGTAAAATAGATTTTTTATTTGTTCGCTGGTTCTTTCAGAAAAAATTGCTAAATATGGCTTTCCTTCGTAGGTCCAAACTAGTGCAACTGAGGTACTTAATAGGCATCTACTGAGGATGCTCTAGCGCTGCCATTTTGTTAGCGAGGCAGATTAAAAAAATACGTATATGTACCTCAAGGCAGATACAATAAACTACTTTTAACTGATTTTTTATTCGTTTGTTCGTTTGTCCAGAAAAAAATTTCCCAAAATGGGTTTCCTAAGACCAAAATATGCTGTTTTCTAGGTGTTTGCTGAGGATACGCTACCGACGCCATTTTGTTAGCAATGGAGAATAGAAAAATACGTTTGTATACCTCAAGGTACGTACAATAAACCGCCGTTAACGGTTTTTTAATACCTCGCAGATCCCCCGAGAAAAAAATGGTGAAATCTAGGTCTGTCGACATTGTCGTTGAAGGAAAATTGGGAAAGATATGTCTGAGGATCCGGAGCGCAGCAGTGCTCTCTGGGGCACTGGATGGCGCGCGCGCGCGCACGCGCGGTGTCTGCGGGTGCCTTAATTTACAAGAGCGATCGCGATCGCGGCGATAGCCGGCCTTGTCGGGATATAATTTAGCGGTAGTCCGCTTCTACACACGATCTCTCCAATCAACCACTTAGCCCGACGATGTATTTACGAGGTGTTTCGTAATTTTCTCTAATTCGACGCGACTCGCCTCCTCAGCCGATCTCTCCGCGGCAACGACGGGGTGCGCATGCGCGTCTCTCGCTCTCAGCACGCGACTTTCGGTGGCCCCGCGAACAAAAATCGGCCGCGGCGCGTTAACGTTATGGTTTCACGCGATTTGTCTTCTCGGGAGGCTGCCGAGCCGACGCGGCGCGCCGCGGCGCGGAAGATACGATCCGCCGATAGATCTTCATTCGATGATCGCTCGGATCGTGATAAGCATCGGCCTGAGACCTCGATCTCTCTCGGCTTCGCCACTTTAGTGCTCCCGAGGATCGCCGATCTACCGGCTTTCGCAATTTTTTGCCGGCTTCCGATGACAGTTTATGAACGCTAATGGCACAGCGAGCTGGAGAGAGACAGAGAGAGAGAGAGAGAGAGAGAGAGGGGATAGGCAAATTTTTGTATGACCTTGAAACAATTTTTGAGGCCAACGACCAGATTGAGGAAAGTGTTTTAAGTCTCCCGTGTGAATGGTTGACTTTAGTGAATTTTTTGACGACGAACGGCGAATGATATCTGCGAAAAACTTTTTGGATTTTCTTCCTGCATCCTTCGGGATACTTTCAATATTTTTTCTATCGAGATGTCTCTGTCGTTGTATTTTATATGCAGTCTCATGTGCACGCCTAGCAATTTCTTGAAAAATTTGTTCCCACCCAACTTAAATTAATTACTCTGAACAAACCGCTATACCGATTCACATGATCTTGCAGTATGTTGTCAAGGTAAACATCCTAAGCAACTCGGCTCGCCTATGCACCGGTCGCCGGGCTCATTCTAAAAAGACGCAAACGAGCAGTCTCGAGTTACCGATTAAACGCTTTCTCTATCGGTCGTGCCCGAAGTTATTATTATTATTATTCGTTTACGATTATGGGAGTAAGGATCGCCATAACAGGCTTATCGCGCCTCCTACGTCGAATCGGGCGCAATTAACCGAGCGCAGATCCCTCGCTGATAAACGAAAGTCTTCGGTTAATTGATTCCTTGATTTTCCATCAGCACCGACGATTTCATAGCGATGAAAAGTCTCCAGCCCGTTCCTCCCATAACTGTGGACCCACTCTTTTCATCCTTGGGCGGCTGGGCCTCCACGATTTACCTCAGATCGTGCGAAAATTCAAGAGGGCACTGAATATTCACGAGCGGTTCTCGATTCCTCGCAGCTCTCGTTGTCTGTCTCCCTTTAAACAGTGGGAGAGAGAAAGAGAGAAGAAATCTCGAGGGGGACAGGCCCCCTCAGGTCCCCCTCTCGAAGAGGAACGAAGTTTCAGTCCCTCACGACTCAACAAACTGCGAATAAAAGCAAGCGAAATGAAAAAGGACGAACAGAAAACAAAGCATCGTGGCACAAGGGGGGCGAAACAGGGGGCCAGGGGGGGGGTGGGGGGATTTTAACAAGAATTTCGCTCGGAGCTCGCAAAGAGACGAAGGGGCCCCGGCTCTCGGGATGGGAAGAGAGCGTTCTCGTTCGGTTCTCTCCCTCCCACGCGGCCGGGGTGGCTAACCCATCATTATCGACAATTTATCAATAGCCAATAATATTATATTAAAGCGGCGGGCCGCGTTCCGCAACGCCGTGGAAACCACAGCCCGAAATACGGCGGGCTGGAAGTCGTGCGCGCCGCCACCCTCGCCGACGGATCCCGTGATCCTCTTCTCTCGGCTCGAGACCCCCTTTTTATTACCGAATCGTAATTAGTCTGCGCATCCTTAAGCACCCATCCCGTACCCAAATTTTTAGGAACGCGACGACCAAAATCAGTCGATTCTGCGCTTCGATTCCAATGCTCCTACGGAGTTGAACAAATTTTTCTCGTGACTGAGACTTCCACAGATCCGTAAACCAAAGTCTCAGCCTTCCAACGAGACCAAAAAATTGAATCTGCGATTTTTTGTTGCTGTTTTATAGCAGTTTGAGTGGAAGGTGGGCCGTCAGGTTCAGAGAAACTCGAAAATCTACTTCTTCGGTGATAGTCCATGTTTGACCTTCTGTAACTTCGTGAAAAAAAATCGTAGCAGCATCTACCTAGGCTTATTGCAAAGGGTGAAGTCTGCGCTTTCAACGTATCTGGGTGATCTTTTCTAAAAAAAATTTTTCTATGGGAGGCCAACAAAAATGTAGAATTAGTCGTTTTTTTGGAAATTTTTCTGATTCAAGCGTCCCTAGGGAGATGAAAAAATTTCCCCCGGTCCTTAGACCACCACTGGTTCGAAGATCAGAGCCTCAGCTTTGCAACGAGTGCAAAAAAATTGCTGTACGATCGTTTTTCACGGTTTTATGGCACATTTAGTGAAAAGAGGTGAACGTTCGTCGATATTAAAATATTGATAACTTAGTAAAAAAAATCGTACAACAACCACACTGGGCTTATTTTAAAGGGCGAAATGTGTTCTTTCGACGACCCGAAGTTATTTTTCTCTAGCATTTTTTCCCCACAAAATATGGGCATTAAAGTGAAAACGGTCGTTAGCACAGGCAGGTTAATTTAATTCCCCGGAGGAGTTTGTTGTGCAACAGCGAGGTGGAAAAGAAGCAGATCGTGGGACGATAGAAAAATGAGTCGGTTAACTCTCCCCGGCACGCTCCGACAGTATCCGAGTGATTACGATATTTACCGAAGCCTTAAAGAGCCCGTAAACCCGCCCCCGCCCTCGTCATTACGATTCGAACGACTTCGCGGTTTTGCATATAATGTGCAAGGTCGGTGACGGGGCCCCTTCATTTTTAGTTTGTTTGCCCAGACGGTGACTTTAACCCCTGCGCGCAGGCAACGGGATTTTATATATTCCACTCGAATATCTGCAAAATTTCAGCCTCGAGTATTGTTCGAACAGCGACACATTCGCTCGACTTTGACCGTTCATATTTCGCAAAATGAGAGCTCGTGTGTACCTGAAATCCTGCGAGTTTGAAAATGATTGATAATCATTTGAAAAATCGCTCACGAATTTCCTGAAAATTTCATGCGTTCCAGCATCACGGGCGAGTATGGTCGACTTTGACCTCGGAGGCGGTACTGCAAAAATGAATTCGCGATTCCTTATCTCTACGGACGGCGACTCGTTCCCCGGGCATCCAGTTTCGCGAACTCGCGAGAATGATCTGCTCGACGACGGGTTTTCGCGGGTGATTCAGTGGCGCTAGAGGCACGCTCGTTAGACTAATAACGTTGTGGATTCAGATACGTTTGGACACACACGGTTGTATCTCGAGGAATCAATCACGCCGGCGGACAACCGACATGCCGGGGCCAGCCGGCCGGCCGGCCGGTTTAATTAACATTTAATTATCACGGTCGAGCCGCGACGCTGTCAAAGATAAAACTCGTGTTCCGCGTCCGGTCTGTCTGGCCTCTCTCGGCGAACCGTTCGCGAACTGAACCGCGACCGACCCGCTGGGAATCATCCTAGACTTCGAGCCGACTCCGCAGGAAACCGCGCGTCTCGGTTTTTCGCAATTAGGTCGCTAATTGCATCCCCATTAATTCAGCAGCGAGAAAATGCGCGATTTTATGACCCCCCGGGGTGAAAAATGTGGATACAGCCGTGTCGGGAGCGAGGTGCCCCTCGGAGCGGCCCCTGGTGGCCAGGGCCAACTGTGGAGCAGCTTATGGCGCTCACTTTTTTGCAATTGAAAATTGGAAAAATTCAGATTTTCACGAAAGACCGGAGAAAACATCGATTGGGTCACTTGGAGAGGTCAGGAGATCGCAGGAGTGGCCCGGCCCGAATCGGCCCGTCTCAGCCCGACTCTGTAGCGCTCGATCTGTCGCTATTAAGTAGAGGAGAAATTGTGATTTTTATGAAACCGCGAAGGGAACATCGATGGGACCAATTGGAGAGCATAAGAGCTTGCAAGAGTGACCCGCGGGCCCGGCCCGACTCGACCCGTCTCAGCCCGAGCGGGTAGCACTCACTCTATCGCAATTAAATAAAGGAGAAATTGTAATTTTGATGAAACCGCGAAGGGAACATCGATGGGGCCAGTTGGGGAGCAATTGAGCTCGTAAGAGTGCCCCAGCGGGCCCGGCCCGACTCGACCCGACTCAGCCCGAGTCAGTAACACTCATTCTATCGCAATTAAATAGGGGAAAATCGAGATTTTTATGAAATCGATGAAGGTAACATCGATGGGGCCAATTGGGGGGCAATTGAGCTTGCCAGAGCGCCATAGCGGGCCCGGGTCGACCCGGCCCGACACGGCCCGATTGTGTCCGAGCGCCGTAATGCTCGGTCTCTCACGGAAACCAGCGGTCACTTCCGGCGTGGCTAACCGATTATATATTCGCCGCGCAGAAGGACGAAGTCGGGAGAGAATCAGCCGTTTAAACACGAGCCGGTGAGCTTCCACGAGGCTTGTCCAGTGGCCGGGATCACGCTAACCCCTCGTTAAGTCATAATTTACCCCCACCGAGGCTAGTCGAGGCTACGACCACGCTGCCGAGTCGAGCACTACGAAGCCACGCCACGTCAAGCCGAGTCTTCCTATTTATATTCCTCGGCGACGCGGACGGCCTCGGCTAATTAAATATTAATTAAAAGCCGTGATACGACAGTCGCTGCCTCGGTCCACGACTCGCGAGTCGAGCTTCCTCTCGTGGAACCAGCGAGACGCTTTCATCTCGACACCGACCTGCGCGATGCAGTTTCTCCACTGCGAGCTCCAACATTTTTCCATTTCGCTATTAGCCGGCAGACATTGTTGAAAATTTTTGTACGTATGACCGATTGTAAAAACTGTACTAGAAAAAAGTTTCACTCGAAAATATTGAACGTAAAGGTGCTAAAAAAATTCGTGATCATCTGACGGTATTGTGGAAGGTTGAAGATTAAAATAGTTTCGTTTTTCATTTGCAATAATTTAATTCGCAAGAGGTAAAACCACTTCCGCATCGACGACAGATCGATCGACGGAATTCCCTGTGTATCGAGGCGCGATTAGATGCTAGGCCCTATGGAGGGGATAAAGTGGAGGACGATTAATAATTAATTGTGCGCCCATTATCGGATGATCGACCGTCGTCGTTATCGGTCAAGTCGTCATCGGAAGCTCGTTCTTCTTTCCTCGAGGGACAGACGACTGGTCGCGACCGATCCTATCTGTTATTAATTATTAGCCTGCGAATGTTTATGTAAATGGCCACTCTCCCGGAGAAGTGTAGTTTCTTTATTTTCTCCCAACCGCCAATTCATCTTCCCTTCCGTGGTCCCTTAGGAGTCGCAATTTTTGGTCACAGAAAAAAACTGATGCTACTGTCGGTCCGAAACTTTTTCAGATAGTTTACAGATGTCTCAAGCGTGTACAATAATTTTTTTACGAAAAAATATTCACCCGTTTGGAAGCTACAGCCAAAAAATAAATGAACAAATTCAGTTTCGCGAGTTTAGGTGTCCCCCGGGAGTTCAAAAAATTTTTTTCGAGAACCAATCGACGATCGTTTCGAAGAATGAAGTCTCCTCTTTCCAACGAGTCCAAAAAAATTGATCTACGATTTTTTGCTCCCATTTTATGGCACTTTGAATGAAATACGAACCATCGGCACTAGAGCAACTCAAGGGTCACTACACCTTGGGTAATCGTCGGCGTTCAAACTTTTGTAACTTCGTGAAAAAAAATCGCACAACCATCCATCTAGGCTCATTTTAAAGAGCGAAACCTGCGCTTTCTAGTCACTCTGGTTATTTTACTCTAAAAAATTTTTTCTGTCCTCTGTGGACAAAAAGGTAGAATTACACCTTTTTTTGAAAATTTTCGGATTCAAATGTCTCTGCAGAGATGAACAAATTTTTCTCACGACCGAAACCAAAGTAGGCATAAAGAACGATCTTTTATCTTTCCAACGAGATAAGAAACGTCTCGGTACGATTTTTTGTTACGGTTTTGCGATACTTTGAATGGAAACATCTCCAACTTGGCGAACAGGAGCGTCTCAATAAAACCAAAGAAATGTTTATTATTTACCGTTGCGGAAGCGAAACGGTAAAAACCGACTAACAAAAGTTGGCCAGAGCATCGCCGGTGTTCGCCGAAGAGCGTAATGGAAAATTCTATTAATATTCCATGGTTTTCCGCAGAGCGTTATCTAGCATGATCGCGTAACGATCCGCCATTCGTTCGGTAAATAATTGACGAACGGAAGAAGGCGACGAGAGCCGTGTACCCAGCGCGGCCTTTATCTTTTATCGGTCGTCCATCGTTGACGATCGCGCGACGGAATATCATTCGAGACGGGCGCAGGAGGGGGGTGGGGGGCTTCCAATTAGGCGTCGAATTCCGCGTTTGAAATCACGAACGAACGCCCACGCGACCGCGCTCGCGCGAAAAAAATATGGCGGCCGGCACGAAAGCCGCGTCCTCGCGAAAGAAATATATCGGGCCCGGTGATCTAGCGGCGCCGTGAAAGATAATTATTCACGTTTAGATAACGAACGGCCGGCGATCCTATCGGGCGGGGGCGTCCATTAGCGGGGCTGAGCTTCGGCCGAACCTACATCTACGCCGCGGCTACACACATACACTCTTCGCCCCTGATAACTTGCCCGCAATTGATGGAGGATCTTTCATTAGGATGTCGTTTAAAAATGTCCCCTGTCGCCGGGAAAATGGAACCGCAAATAAACCTAGGAAAACCGCACAAAATATTTTGCCGTTCATTAAGACACCCCCGATGCTGAAATTCAGAACTCCATCGCATTCTATTCTCCATAACTCACTAAAATGACTCACTTTTTCTTAGACAAAAAAATTAATTTACACCACAGCTTTAAATACACCTCAAGATTTCAGAACAATGTGCCAAGGCTCATTTTAAAGGAACCTTCTCTTTTAATTGCGAAACATTTCTGTAAGTGCTAGGAAACCTCACGAGGACCCTGAGGACCTGGACGCATATTTGTCGTCATTTAAACATTTCTAATTTCGTGAGAAAAAAACGTGGGACAACCAGCCTCGGCTTATTTCAAAGGGCGAAGCGTACTCTTCCGCTCGAATTTTTTCCCGGCAGGATATGGGCGCGAATCACGCGACAAAAATTACTTTACTGATGCGATCAACGCAGGAAATACTAAGTAAAAAGTGCGACGAATCGTTGTTACCGGCCGAGGGAGAAAGCTAGAGGGGCGGAACCGGCGCTGAAGAAGAAGAACAGAAGAGGCAAACGAGGATTCGCGTGCAAGGTGCAAGATCCATTGTCTCCGGAGTCCGTCCGATCAGGCGAAAAAAAGCAGGGAAAAAAGGGTGAGGCAGAAGGAACGTTGCAGAAGCGAGGGAGCCCAGGGTTGGAAGCCTGGTCCCTTCACGGTCCCTTTGTCGTCGTGGCTGCGCACCGACCTCTCCCCCGGGGCAAAAACTGAAGCATCTCGGGAGGGGGGAGGCGCCAATGCTCGCGAGACAATACGACTAATCGGCGACGACAGGTTCCCGTGTTCGGAATTCGTGAAAGGGACCAAAGAAGATGCCTGCTTCCTGGTGGCCGCGCGTCTCGCACCGCAGAAATTTAGCTCATTGTCTACGACCCTGTTTTCTCCGTTTTTCGAACCGGGGAAATTTACCCGTCCGTTCGTAAATTGCGAATTTACTGTGCCCCGGAAAGACGATTGCCCGCAAACAATTCCCAAACCGTTCCGAACCGTTTCAAATTTGGACCAACAATTATTTCACCACTCCCTGCCCGGCACTTTCTTAAAATACTTATGGAACAATTTTCTATAAATTGTGTTACTCTAATTCGGGAAAAGAAGAAACGTTCGGAGAGAAGGAGGTGCAGATTCAACCGGGAGAGATAAAATTTAATTTGCACGCGAGGCTCGATTTTATTTCGCGCTCGGCCCGCCCATAAAGCCGTAGATTAGGCTCGCGGCGGGAAAACAAGGCTCGGCGGCCCTAATTTCCCCCGGGGGTGTCAGCTTGGGAAATCTCGCGACGATACGTCTCTCCTGCGATCGCGGAATAAAAACCCGGTCCCGATCTCGCCTCTTGATTAATAAACACGGTCGCGCGCGGCTTATCGTTTTTACGCGACGTGCTTAATACGCGACAATAAAAAATAATAAAAACCGCTCGCGAGAAGCGTTCGGGGCCCACGTCACCAGATAATCGGGAATTATCCACGACCCCGTCCGATCAGGATAAAACCGTGACGCTCGACGCGACGCGACGCGACCCGACCGTTTCTCCCGTGAGCCCTCGCGGCTTGCTGGCTCTGCTCGGCTTTGCTCGGCTCGGCTTCCTTGCCTGGCTCGCGTTTATGTTCGCGGAGCCGGTGTGGGAGCCTCGCGTGCCGGCCGCTTATGCACGCTCCGTTATCTAGATGGTTATCTGGCCGGTTTATCGGTAATTTATCTGAACGGGCATTAGTTTTTGCCGGACGATGGCGTGCGCCCACCAGGCCTCCGTCCCCGGGCTAAATTATTCATTGCGCGGGGCGCAATCCTTCGTTGGTACGCCCCTGCTCGCCCTTAAGATGTCCCCGTGCTCGAGGACTTCACCACCCGAACGTTACGGGCTCATAGCTTGCTGAAATTCATGGAGGATGATGTTCGTTAGGATATTTAAAAAGAAGGTCTTTGAAAAGTTACTTTGAATTTTCCCGCCGTTTCCTGGGGAAATTTCCCAAACCCTTCCCTAGTTACTTGGTCCATTTTCTAATTCCTAGAGCCTCCAGTGGTTCCTAAAACATACCCTAGCTCCATCCCTAGTTCTTTTCGCAATTCTTTCCCTAGTCCCTAGACCTCTCCAAAATACCTAGATTATTCCCTAGACCCTAGACCCCTCCCTACCCCAGATCCTTCGATACCCTAGGCCCTCTTAGTGTCCCCAGGGAATCTATATTGCTCCCTAGAGTATTCCCCAGTCTGTAAGTCCTCGCGTATCCCCAGATTATTCCCTAGTCCCTAGATCCTTCCTTCCCAGGCAAGAGAATTGCGGAATAACGATCCTCAGACCTCTGTTGAAACGGTTTTCCTTATTTGTCGTCGGCGTTCGTTTGAAAACATCGCCGCGTGCTCGAGCTCTCCAAGACGGCAGGTGTTTATTCGTCGCCGACACGAGAATTGACCTTGATACTGGGACAGGTTTCGTCTGATTCGTCCATCGTCGCCGAAAGCGTCAAGGAACTTCACGGAAACTGGTAGTAGATCTGTTTAAAATTTATAATCTGACGATCAACAGCTAGGAGCAACTAAGCCACGCCCATTTAGGCCACTTCAGAGTTCATTTGTTTATAAAGCACACAATCTCGGGTAGGCATGAGCACAAACTGCCCTACGGAGCACTGTCCTGACTCCGTGAGAACCGTGAGCAAATAAGCCACGCCCCCTCTTGAAACTCCACCCACAGGAAACACAAAATCGTCGTTCTTGGATTGAAATTTGTAGAAAATGCACCGTCTACGGAAGACGTTAATCATAATTACCCTACCGGGCACTGCCTTGGCTCCATCTGAACCAGGAGCAGTTAAGTCACGCCCACTCATGACTCCCCACCCCCGAAAAAAGCGAAATCAGTGTCTTCAAAGCTGGACTTTGAAATAATGAAGAAAAAGCCTAGATTAATCGTGACAAAGAATGCTCCGTGGAGCAATATAGAATGCCCCCAAGAGCATAGATCGCTCCCAGGAGCCGAGACCACTTATCAGTGACGCCTGATTCGCAGTAGACATCAGAAAAATTCGAAAAAATGTGTAAACGTTCTAGGAAGAACGATGTACTCGGAATTTCTGTGGCGTTCGTTAAAGAGCGACAGCGAACAGGAGCGCCTCCTCCGAGTTCCCGGTCCGCAGGTGTAACCGTGCTTCGCTTACGCACACAGCTGGGTGAACGACACCTGCGGAGGCGCTCCAGACCGGGAAATTATGCCGCGTAGCCGCGTACCTCGCGTGTTATATTTATTGCGAGCCTGGTATCGGTGAATCGTCGTAATTTATTTCGCGTCACGCGTTAATTAAGGGACATCGACGGGCTCCGCCGGAACACTCTTTCCCCGCCGACTTTCCGCCACAAGCCTAACCGATCACGATCGAAAGCCGATCTGCGACTTTTCAGAGTCACAGACAACCGATTTATCAAATTCAAGAAAAATCGGTCATTCAATTCTAGAACCTCTACCGCCATTCCTTTGCCTGTGCGAGTCTCAAAAAATCTGACGTATCGCAACCATACAGCGAAGCGCTCAGGAATTTTTTCAAAATTTTTACTTCAAAATTCTGGCCACAAAAATTTTACAAAATCCCCTTGATCAGGTGTCTAATTCCAGAGAAGGAAAATTGGCAAACTTTATGCCCCCTTCCTGGCACAGAATGGAATGCATAGATATTGAAAAAAATCTGACGTATTTAGGCCTTAGTGGTAAGCATATAGGAATTTTTTTTAATTTTTTAGTTAAAGATCCTGATCACAAAAAAATTTACAAAATGCCCTCGACTGAGGGGTGCCTAGTTTAAGTGAAGTAAAAATTGCAAACTTTGAGCCCCGGTTTTGGAAGAGAATGGAATGCAAAAATTTTGAAAAAAATCTGACGTGTTCTAGCCTTAGGGGTAAGTGTTTATGAATTTTTTCAAATTTTTTGATTTACAATCCAGGTTGCGAAACGGCCTGGTATTTCGGCGCGCGCCTAGCTACTCCAGACTGCAGCCTGCGATTATCGCGGCGTGGATTATTGATGGTGCTGGTGAGTCAGAAAATTGTACAGTCCCGTGGAAAAAGGCCGCGGGCGACTCGCGAACGGAGAAACGCGACAACGCGACGCGACGCGACGCGCTTGTTCGAGGGGAACGGTTCATGATAAATCATCGACTCGAGCGAATGAACGTCGACTCCGGGGAATTGAGACGTGTATCCGAGATCGAGATAAACCGTTAGCTGGAATCTAACGAACGTCGACGCGCGGAAAGATCGTCCGCACGCGTGCGCCATTCCGATCGATGATCGCGAACGGATGAGCGAATCGATGACGCGGCCGGCCGTCAACGACTCCTTGATGCGCTCAAGGAACACAACGAAGCGGGCGCTAATTTTTCCCCTGATCATTCACTAATCTTCTGCGACCGAAATTTTACGGAAAAAATTGTGCCAAAAATTTGAAAAAATTCCCAATTGAGCACGTCGATGCTCGCGACGTGTAAGAATTTTTTCAGAATTTTCGCGTGCAAATACACGCTTCTATGGGGCAATCTGTGGACAATGATATCCCTTTGTCTCGTCAGAGTTGTAGTGTTCCAGGAGAGATCAGATAACAGATTATTAAATTAGGCGCAGCATTTTAATGTTAAACGTAGGGGTTTTAAACCAGATATAAATTTGAGAATCGAAGACAGGAGGGTTTTGTCCGAGAGTGGCGAGTGTTCGGGCGCGTGGCACCGCAGAGTGAGCTCGGGGCAGGAGTCGTTGATCGAGCATAAAATCGCGATTTAATAGTTCCTTTACACCGGCGCGGAGAGGATCGTCGTCGGAGAGAAGCGCACCTGCAGCGGAACCAATGAATTAGAGACCGCTGTGCCTGGTGTCGCGGCCCGACCCGGCCCGGCCCGGCCCGGTTCGGCCCGACGACGCCCGAATTAACAACGAATAGTCGGCCGGCGTATTCTGCGGTGAACTCGTCGACTCGTTGGCCTCTCGCTGAAACAATGACATCAGGGAGGAGTGTAACGAGCGGTTTCTGTCCGTAGCTACGCCTCCGTAATGACGCGCTCGCCTCGCCGCGCCGCTTGTAAATCCACAAGCCCGTGTTTTACAGGATTTTTATTGGCGTTCCCGCGTTCCCTCGCGAACAAAAGCGTTTGCGCGCCTTTACAACCGGCTTCCGGCCGGCTAGGGCCCTGTCCTTCGCGGTTCGCCACGCAAACTCTACGCTCCGGGCGCCCAAGACGCCCTGAAGACGATCGCGACACATCGAACCCTCCCGAGCACCGTGACCTCGAAAATAAACCTGCGTCTATTCCCCTAAAATTTTGCACTGGATTAGTCCTTCCGATCCGTCGTCGATCCACGTAAAAATTTTTCAAATCGGGTCTCCAACTCCGGATATACAGGGGGGTGAATCGTGTTTATTGAGAAACCTACCCCCACCTGTAACTTTCGACTGGAAATAGATATCGATGTGCTACTTGCTTCAAAAAATCGAAAATAAATCAAGCCTTCCTACGATACACGATTTCACATGGTTTGTTCATTTTTTGATTACGTCTCTTGTGTTTTTTGATTTTTTGTTCCTGGAAATCGTTAGTGCGCAGACTGATTTTCCGGGACGGAGTGGTCCGACGTTAATCAAAAACTCACCACCGGTAGTACTTTGCACGCTCTTTCGAATGGTGTACATGGAATTTGGAAGAAATATTTCGTCCCGAAGTACGCTTTTGAAACGCGAAGCTGATGAAAATTACACGTGGTCCGGCTATATTATTATTATGAAATTTACAGTTTCTCAAGATTGAAACTGTTTATTTACTTGTGGAAAAGCAAGGTACCCCTGAAGGAAAGAATATGTTGCACAAGCCGACAGTTTGCGTTTTTTACGAGTCCGGAGGACTGTTGAGCTGGTCAGTGGTGGGACTTGTCGGCGTGCCAGGTAAATGGTCCGCTTCTCGGTTCCCGATCGAGGGCTGGGCTTGCGCGAGGGCCTTACGGAGCTAATGGGACTCGCGGCTGCTCTATAATTACAAAAGATTGGCCACTATCCGAACGGGCCGAGTAACGAAGAACGGGGGACGAACGATAGAGAGAGAGAGAGAGAGAGAGAGAGAGAGAGAGAGAGAGAGAGAGAGAGAGAGAGAGAGAGAAAGAGGCCGGATCTGGTCTGGGATCCTCTAACGTGCGGAGCTCCAGATTATAGATCGATGGGTCGTTTTTATTTGCCATATCCGAGGGCTCGCATATGCGAACGGGGCCACAGCTGCGCGCGGAAATTTCGAGGGCTCCGGGAATCGCGACGCGATTAGCCTGGAGGCGATCGCTCGAAGATTCGGATTCGGCTGGCACGAGGGACAATTTTTGCTCGCGTGGACGGCTCGTGCCGGCGAGGGAGCAGGGAAGGGGAGAAGGGGAGAGCCGATCCGAGCATAATTCGCGCGCAATCGATATCACCTGCCCGTGTCCTCGAACACGGAGAGGCTTTTCCCCTGTGTTTCTCTTTACACGTGTCAACGTGCAACGTCTCCGGCCAGGTTTGCGCGCGGAACCCACCGTGGATCAGGTGAGCCGAGGATTCACCTGCCCCGGCCGGGCAGCTGCGCAGGTGTAATCCACACGGTTTTGTGGACGGGGAACGAT
The DNA here is from genome assembly GCF_050948215.1 of Halictus rubicundus. Lineage (NCBI taxonomy): Eukaryota > Metazoa > Arthropoda > Insecta > Hymenoptera > Halictidae > Halictus > Halictus rubicundus. The sequence goes on from NC_135159.1 coordinate 15,291,614, forward strand.
ACACGCTGGCCTGGGCCCCGGCTACTCGCCGTTTTCGATCCGACGCGCCGCCGCTCCTTATTCTTCTTCTCGAGCCTGTTGCATCATTTGCAATACCATCGGCCGCTCTTTTTGCTCGTCCCGCGATAGCAAGAAGCCCGCAACCTCGAGCGGCTCGACGTCCTCCGCTTTTCCCACCATTTTTCCCCCAGGAAGCAGCGGTGCCCTCATCGCGTTGTATAATACCTCGAAGAAATCAACGACCTACCGATTTAGCACCGATTCCCCTACGGAAACTCGATTTATTTTATAACTGTATACTCGGCTACGATTCTATCCATTGAAACCCCCATTCATTAATATTTTCTACCTGTGGGTCAAAATTGACCCGGGCACCGCCGAGCAATTATTCTATGAACCATATCCGATCTTTTTAAGACTTTGCACGTTACTAGTCCTGCATACAGGCCATCGATTCCCGGCAAAATTATTCCGATCGGATGCCAAGGTCGAGAGAAGCACAGGCTCGAAGTACGTTTTTCGAGAAATCTATCGGGGGCTGTAACTTTTGACTGGAAACAGATACGGAGGTGAAACTTGCACAGAAAAATCGAGGAAAAATCAAGCCTTCCAGGAGTATACAATTCCGTACACTTCGTTGATTTCTTTATAAGTTATTTATATTTTTATTGTTTTCTAACACCCAAAAATGTTAAGTGCGTACCCTGTTCCACCAAGTAGGAGTTGTCCACCGCTAACCAAAAACTGCTCATCTGCATTGTTTTTGACGCTGTTTCGAACGGCGTTTGTCAAATTCCGAGGAAGCGTTTTGCTCCCGAGTTACGACGGGAAGGAGAGCCATTTGGTGCGAACACCCGCTACGGGCAGAAAAATACTACTTCGTACATAGCGTGACCGTGTTGCTACTGCGAGTTTACAGTTCCGCGAGCGCGAGGTACTCCGTCTACACCTCGCGGGAATCAAATCGGCGCGTAAAAACCATCGACGTATCGGGAAAGGTGATATCGCGTCGACCGGGAACGGGAGCGCACGGCGACAACGGTTCGCCCCGTTTAGGCGGTTCGTGCGTCAGCGGCTCGACGGTTTCATGGTTCGAAACAGTCGGAAATTCGGCTGGGCTCTCGGTCACGAAACCACGGGGCGAGGAACGCGATCGCGAAATTGAGGGCCGAGAAGGAGGAAGGCATCCGGCACGCGACAAGAACCGAGTGCTGCGCGCACAACGCTCGGCCGAAGAGAGACAGAGTGAGAGAGAGAGAGAGAGAGAGAGAGCGAGAGAGGGAGAGGGGAGAGGGCGCAAGCTGCAGCCTCTCGACGCGATCGAATGAATCACGTGGAACGCGACCAAGCTATCATTACGCCGGTAATCACGGTCATTTGTCCGAACTGTTCTAATTGAGAGTCGATACCGGCCTGGCTGAGTTATAATGCAAAACCGGCGCGCCGCGGCAGCAACACTGCGCACCTTTGCTCGCCACCCCATTCCCTTAATTAAAAATTAGCCGCGATCATTTCCAACAAGCACAATCGAAAATGTCCCCTGGATTCACAAAAGAATGAAACGTCTCGGTTTTCTATGGTTTTGTGAGAGTATCGTTGAGAATAAATTTGCGGCGTTCGAAGATGTTGGATTCCGTTTGAAGGCGTTGGATCTGGGAAAATTGTGTTTTCGTTTCGCCGGGTGGAGAGCGGTCGAGACGGGGGGATGAAGGCAAGGTTGCCAAGCTGGCCGGAGCTCTTACTATTATTTAACCGTTAAAGTCAGTCCTCGTTAGGTTGCAGCCGATAGAGGCGTGGGTCGTGTCGTCGTATATTAGTCCGGAAACGCCTCCTCGGGATCGAGGGGGTGATGGCACACGAGATTAATAGCCAGCGGGTCAAGTACGACGCCGGAGCGAAGTATACGGACAAGAATTACCTTGGAAAGTTACGATCCGAGAGTGCCGGCCCGGAACCAATCGAAAATGCGAACTCGCGAGAGCCCGAGTGCTACGATCGATCGTTCGATCTCCATTCGCCAAGTGAAACACTCTCCAATTAATCCCTGCTAACGAGCGCCGGCGACCCTTGCGATTTTTCTGCTACTCGAATAATACAAATCTAGCTTCATGAATTTTTATACAATTTTTAGCACGTACGAATCGACAGAATCTATTTTTTTTTTTAGTTTGGGAGACTAAAGGAATTGAAATTTTTTCGGTGCATTTTTACGATGATCGTAGTGCATCCGTTCGTCCTCGGTCCGTCCTCGGGTTTACCCTGGGGATTATCCTCGAGTTACGATGTTTGTTCTCGTCGGTGCACGCGAGATACTCCTCGATGAAACGATATTGTTAAGAGACCGATCAGATTTTCCGCGATAAGATCGGCCGTGGCGCGCAGCAACACCGTCGGGCCAGAGTAATTGCACGATACTTTATATATTACGCTAAGTAATCGCACGGCGGTGGCACACATGCGTTAGGCTAGGCGTTCGCGGCTCGGTCTCGCGCGCGCGCACGCGTTTATGTAACCCGCGCCGAGTGAACAATGAGGCCCGATTAAGATCGACACGTAAGCCGGGGATCATTTCTGAATCGCATTATCTCGATGCGTTAACGAAACTCGCGGATTCTCCGGTCATAATTAACGTACGAACACCTCGATCGTGATGCGCGACGGTTATTTTCTGTGTCCGAGCAAGTCGCTTCCTCGAAAATTGTTCGAATCGGAACACCCACAATGCCTTGGGCATCTGATTCAGCTTTCGGAAGGTTTTTGCAGTCATGCTGCTGTAATAGAATGTTGCTCAAGTGACGTCACATGCTCAAACTGCCAGCGTTGGCCAGTGGCGCGAATGTTGAAACTGAAAAATTTGTAGCTTTGTGGAAAAAAGTCGGAGGATGATGTACCCAGGCTCATTTTAAACCTCGGAACCTCCGCTTTCGATATCTCTGCGTCATGTTTTTTTAGACTATTTTTTCACCCCAGGATGCACGACAAAAGCGAAAATGGTCGCTTTTTGGAAATTTTTCGAATTCAAGTGACTCTACGAAGGTGAAAAAATTTTTCTTGCAACTTGGTCTACGACAGATCTATAGATTAAAGATTTAGCTTTCCAACGAGATCAAAAACACTGCTCTACGATTTTTTTGCACCGATTTATCGCACTTTGAATGAAATATGATCCGTCGCCACTTCAACAACTGAGGGGTTAGTAGATCTTGGGTGGTTGTCGATATTCAAATTAGTATAACTTTGTGAAAAAAAATCGCACAACCATCCATCTAGGCTCATTTTAAAGCCTGAAATCTGCTCTTTCCAAGCACACAAGTTATTTTACTGTACAAAATTTTTTCCGCACGCTGTGGACAAAAAGGTAAAATTAATCCCTTTTTTGGAAATTTTCAGGTTCAAATGTCTCTGCAGAGATGAAAAAATTTTTTTCGGATCTAAGACCAGCACAGCTTTAAAGACTAGAGCCTCAGCTTTGCAACGAGTCCAAAAACTTTGCCGTACGATTTTTCGTCACCGTGTTATGGCACTTTGAATCAAGTACGTCCCATCAAGGCTGGAGTAACTCGAAAATGACTAAATCTCAGCTGATGGTCGATACTAAAACAATCATTACATTGTTAAAAAAAAAAAAATCCACGGAAGATCTAGAGAGCCGAAACATAAAGTGGACGATAAACAAGCATTTCCAACAATTCCACGATCGTAAAAGCAATTAATGAGCAAGAATAAACTGTACCCGGTAAATTTACGATCGTTAATACGATTCGATGCGTGGCGCCGTTCTCATCAAACCTCTCAGCAAGCATTTAGCACGATTCTCGATTTACGATCGGTAGATCCTCGCCGTTGATCGATGACTCGCCGGACGATTGCATAACCGTTTAATTGCGAGTCCACGGGTTTCCGTGGAAATACCTTTAAGCGATATTCTCTCTCGTTTAATCCTTGGAGGACTCTCTGTTTGTCGTGGGTGGGGAAGGAGCGGAACGAGGCGAACGATTAGAAAAAGATGTACGGCCGGGCAGAAAATCCTAACACGATTCCGGAGACGTATGGGGCGCGTTGGTGCACCGTCGCGTCGGTGCACTAAATCCTCCGGGCACCGGCCCATCCCCCCGGCAGGCCAAGTCCGTTCAGTTCCTGGACGCGTCGTCCTGGACAAATGCCCGGATACCGACGGTGGAAGTAATGCGTCTTAGCAGCGCTACTCCGCGAGGCGTTACCGCCATACCATGCAGTTCCTGCGGAGACCATTTAGTGACCCCTGCACGAACGCTAAACGCAGGACCAGCCCTCGATCCACCCTACACCCTGGCCACCCTCTGTCTCCTCCAAATTCATAGTTCTTTCCCAATCCCCCACTTCTGCGAATTCCCTCGAGACCGTGCAATTCCCTCTAGATCCACCAGACACCTTCAATTTTTCATTCCTATCAATGCACGTTGTCCTATCTGACCGAAGTGACTGAAAAACTCGCTTGAAACGTCGTCGGACTTTTCGGCGACACTTATCCGTAGCCAGGTCCAGAAATCTTTGTGATCTCAGACTGAACCTAATGTAATCACGAGGGTTTTTATTTTTCGGAGTGGGGTTCAAGTTTTTGAGATTACAAGTGGAAGAGTGGGACTTTTCGGTGACACTTATCTGTTGCCAGGTCCAGAAATTAATTTTTGTGGAGATATATTAGACAGGAGCTAATACAGGAGCTAATGTAATCAGGATTAAGGGGTGTTTCTATTTTTCGGGGAGGGGTTTCAGTTTTTGAGATTACAAGTAAAAGAATGGGACTTTTCGGTGACACTTATCTGTAGCCAGGTGAAGAAGTTTTTATCGTGATATATTTGAACCTAATGTAATCAGGATTAATGGGTTTTTATTTATCGGAGGGGGTTTGAGTTTTTGAGATTACAAGTAGAAGAGGTAATTGATGGACGGACAACGTTATCTGATGCCTATTCAATAGTCCGGTTCGGTCGGTTTGTTTCGGCCAGGCTTCCTCCTCTCGCGTTTTACGCGAGGGCGTTGACGGGAGGTGGACCATCGCAAACACTCCCCTGAAGTGTCAGTCTCGCGGATAATTTACGTCGTGGCTTTATGGGAGTGTAACTAGCGGGTAGACCACGCGCGCCGATAGCTCTCGCACGACGCCTACGTCTCGCTCCGAAGGATACCCTAAGTGAAGACTTCATAAACCTTGGCTTGAACCGTAGCCCGAGAAGGACTTCTCCTTTCCTGTTACTATATTTTCGCGGTTACAGTCCATTATGTAAGTCACTAAAACCAGCGCAAACACCGTCAAACCCCCTCAAACTGCTAGCCACAAATGTTATATCATGTCCGGGAACGCCTTTCATTCGACCAGCGGTGAAGCTAGGTTGCTGTTCGACGATGTTTAAACAATTCTAACTTTCTGTAAAAAAATCGCACGGCGGTCCATCTAGGCTCATTTTAAAGCCTGAAATCTGCGCTTTCGAGCCTTCCAAGTTATTTCTTTCTAGTACTTGTTTACTCCAGGTTGCACGCAGTAGAGTGAAAATAGTCGCTTTTTGAACATTTCTCGGATTCAAATTTTTCTACAGAGATGAACAAATTTTTTTCGCAGCTGAGACCACAGTAGATACACATATTGAGATCTTCGCTTTCCAACCAGACCGAAAAAATTGTTCTACGATTTTTTCTTACCGTTTTATGGCACTTTGAACGAAACGTGTCTGAGAGGCACCTAATTGTTACAAACTGATGGAGCTTCTTGGGCTCGTTTGAAGGGCAGAACCTATCCTTTGAACTGTTATAAATTTTTTTTCCTGCCCTCCTCTGGCCCTCATCTTAAAATTTATATTTTTGTACAGCACACGCAATCTGGTCGCAACAGAAGGAATTCTAACGAGAATCGAACGGCGGGCAACAATGGGCAGATTAGGATTGCCGGCGGTCTTATTCGCGTAACAGTGAGCGATCTCTCTTCAGGGGAAGGTGGGAGGGGGGGACGAAATTACAGGTGACGGTGATCCGAATAGCAAACGGATCTCTCGCCGTCACAGGGAGAACTCATGCAGGAAATCGCTCCTGGTGGCTCTGCCTCCTTTATCTCCGTGTCAGCCGAAGGTTTCACGGTTTCGCCATTGTCGGGCCACGGCGAGACGCAATAGAGGGGACACTCGAAATCTCGTTTGCAAATAAGATTTCACGGTTCCACGGGCTAGTGAATTTTCGACGGACCTCCTTACCAGCTCAAAGGGATCGCCGACCGGGGATGCGTTCCCGTTTCCGTTTACCTTTCGGTGATCATGTGACGCCCACGTCTGTCCTCCTCCTTAGCGTCGCCGTTTGCGACAGACGTTCTTCTGACCTTCTTTTGTTCTCGGGCAATCGCGTGTTTCGGAGTGTCATTACACCTTGTGAAAAGGTACACTCGAGGAGAATCCACGAGATGCAGCCTAAACAGACATAAATGTGATTGTAAGACATCAGGATACGTTGTTACATTTCGCAATTTCTGCGACGCTGGTACGTTCGATTTTTTATCTCGGATAGTACACGTCCGATTGTGACGAGTCTTCGCTTGTTCGAGAGGGGAAGGTTCGTTCTACAGGGCGTCCAAAATTCAATCAACTCCGTGAAACGGGTGGTTCCGTTCAACCAACGTCCCAAAATTCCATCAGCAGCCAATCGAAGTACCTACAACTTTCATAAAAATAATAATTAGTGGTCGAAAAAATTGGTGTACATGCTCCAAGTATCCCCGACAAATCGTGCCAAATTTGAAATGGAAATACCGAATACTTTCCAGGAAAAAAATTCTCAAAAATCGCCTGGCGATCGTAGCGTCGAACTAGCGAGACCCTTTAATATTGCCACGAGAGAAAATTGTAGACGGTGTCAAAAATAGTACGCAACTGGGTGAGAATAATGGCGATGGGGCAGCATCGAAACGGGCTTCGCCAAATATAGAGAGCCGGTTCTGTGTCTGTTAACCTCGGCGAGGTGAAAACGTAATTAAGAATGTAGCTTGATTAAAGCGCGTTGCGCGCCGCGGGACGATCGGGTAAAAGCGAGATAATAACCGAGCGGGCTCCATGTGTGGCACGGTTAGCAGCCCATCCATTTTTCTGGCTGCTTGTTGTTTCGCGCCAGGGGTCCCTGGATCTCGGCTCGCGCGCGCTGCCCCCTTCCCCCCGAAAAATCCAGCGGGCCTAATCCGGTCCGTGGGCCCCGACATAATCGTAATCGATGAGGCCGAGTGGCCGCGGAATCGGGGAACGCGGGCACAATGAAAATTCCGAGCGTAAAATGTCGATGTTCCGGACGTCAACGGCGCGGCGTGGCGGCTGTCCGGAGGTGTCACAGGGCCCGCTGAGACTCGTACAGGCCCCGGCAGAGCGCGCTGCGACTCCTCGGGCCCCGCTTTAGGGCCAGTCATCCCGCTCTCATCGATCTTGTTCGATTATTCCGTGATGGGCGAAAAAGAGAGGCTCACTCCGAGGACGCACAAAAGGAAGAGGGGCACCGAGTCGTTATAAATCGTGGGCCGATTTGATTTCTATTAGGCGACGCTTTGTTCCCGCCTCGCGGGGGACTCTGGTGCCCGTGACCGTTAATGGTTTTGCTGGAATGTTTGTTTTATTATTCTTCTTACCTGAAAATCTTGCAGTAACTTATTTGAAGATGGGAATTTGTTCGCGTTTGACTTGTTGTAACATTGGCAGAAAAAATCGGACGGCAATCTTTCTGGGCTCGTTTTAAAGAGCAAACATCGCGCTTTCGATGCTTTCACGTCGCATTTCGTTAAAAAAATTTCACACGAAGTTGCACGCAGAAAAGTGAAAATGGTGATTTTTTGGAAATTCGTCGGACTCGAGTGTCTCTGCTGAGATTAAAAAATTTTTCTCGTGACTTAGACCACACAGAGTGTAAAGACTGAAGTTTCAGCTTTCCAACGAGACAAATAATTTTGAGCTACGATTTTTTTTTGACCGATTTATCACACTTTGAATGAGAAAAGTCCAATCGGCAGATGGGTAAAAATTTCTACCACAAGTTGCGATCTTCTGGTTTCGAAATTGTTTTCTGGTTAACAACATTTTGCGAGCAATTGTTTAACAAAAAAAATTTGTTAGCTGCAGATACAGTGGCAGGGGAGTAACACGGCTGGAAAAATTAATGGGCCCGCGGGCCCGAAAGGGGAGTTGGCCACGCGACGCGACATTTCTTACAACCTGGGCCCATTGTTCCCGAACGATTCTTCGACGGGCCCCCACCCCCGGTTCTCCATTTAACCCCGACAAAATTACCAATCGATCGGCAATCGTGGCGTTTGTATCGACCAAACGGAGAGAGACGGAGTGAAAAGAGAGAGAGAGGGTAGCGAGAGGCCCATTCTGCCGTTCACCGTATATCAAAGGTCCCAAGGCGGGACAATGACCGTGAAGAAAAGCTATTACAATCGTGGAACGATTAGCCCGATCGTTTTTTGGCTGCCCCGTCGAGGCGGAATCACGAGGAGGGCATTCACTGGCTTTACGAGGCAACAATGACTGGGCCCATCCACGGGGCCCGGCGCTCTCTCTATCCTCCTCTATCACCGGGCCTGCTCAAACCAGAGATGATTAACACGCTTGCCTACCTTATTCGATCCGGCGAATAAGAGCTGCCAACGATCGAACGATTCGGTAACGGGAGGGCGCCGATAATTGCCGTTATTAAACGCTCCGAATATCGGGCCCACGGGTTGCAATGGTCCCAAAATCCTCGGACACTGTCTATATTATACAGAGTGTTCCACCCGACTCCAGTCTTGCTTTTCTTCGACACAAAAATACTAGGGCCCCTAGTAGGGCCCAATATGTAGTGGTGGGGAGAAATTTTTCAAAGAGAGTTCATATTCTTATCGTTGGTACTTATCTTCAAACAATTTTTCTAGTTGGTCCCAATGTCCCAGAATTTTTTTGACAAACTCTTCCACTATTTGGTGAGCTCTAGAAATTTTTTGAAGACCCCTAGATTTTTTCCTAGATCGTCTGAATTGGAATTGGATTGAATTTGGCGTGTTGCAGGTGTCGATTTGATTCGGGGCCGGGGGAAAGTGCATCGTGGAAACGAAACAGAATCGAGGTATGAAAGCATCGACGCCTCGTAGACGCCCTCGTGCTCGATTTCCGACGAGAAGATCTCTCGATCGGTTCCTCTGATCCTGCTGGCACCTCCTCCGCGTCTCTCGTCCTCTCTCCCTCTCTCACTCTCTCTCTCTCTCTCTCTCTCTCTCTCTCTCTCTCTCTCTCTCTCTCTCTCTCTCTCTCTGGTTCGCTCTCTCCCTCAGCTCTCTCTGTTGCTCGCAATCAGTTCTCCTCGAGTTCCTTTTGTCGATCGAGGGGGAGGGGGGAAGCTTGCCGTTCGATCGGCAACGATACACGTCCACCGGATTAATCGCATCAACGGCTGATCCTGTTAATCCAATTCCTCCGGCCCGATAAGATCAACCGAAGGGGGCAGACCGGTCGATAAGGAAATTTCGAGCGGCTCGCGGTGCCTTCGAATCGATCTGTCGGAAGACCGATAACCGGCCCGGTCAGTTCTGCTCCGGAAAGGAATCGTTTAAAGCTGCGCCCGTATAAAACACTCCCGATTTATCAAAACAATCCTGGGGTGTGCCAAAAAACTTCCAGAGCTCACCAATCCGTTATACGGCTCGTGCAAAAAGTTTATAGAAAAATTGTAGGGCATGTAGACAAATTCTACAGCCCACCAAAAAATTTGCTAGAGCTCATCGAAAAATTCTAGGGCATCTCAAACAGTTCTAGAGCTCATAGAAAAATTCCAGAGCTTTCAGAAAAATTCTAGAGCTTTCATAAAAATTATATAACTCGCTAAAAAAAGTCCTGGAGCTCATAGAAAAATTCTAGAGCATCTCAAACAGTTCTAGAGCTCATAGAAAAATTCTATAGCATCTCAAACAGTTCTAGAGCTCATAGGAAAATTCTAGAGCTTCCGGAAAAATTCTAGATCATCTCAAACAGTTCTAGAGCTCATAGGAAAATTCTAGGGCTTCCAGAAAAATTGTAGAGCTTTCAGAAAAATTATAGAAATCACTAAAGAAAAGTCCTGGAGCTCACAGAAAAATTGTAGAGCTTGCTAAAAAAATTGGTGGTGCTGAAGGAAAAATTCTGGGACTTGAAGAGGGACTATAGCACTCACCATCCGATGTTTCGCGATGGGGGTGCGACCGAGGTGCTCGACGGTGTTAATGTATAACCCCGACTAGCCTAATATTGTTTCCGGACGGTGCTGGAAGAATAGTCGGCGCGTTTCATTGGGGAGAGGGGAGGGGAGAGGGGCAAAGGGGGAGGAGGAAGAGGAACGAGGCAGAGAGGAGGTGGATCAGCATCGTTATTAATGGGCACGATTACTCGGCGAAACTCGCGCCTTTGTGCGAGTTGCCAGCCTCCTCTCCAACCCTTACCTTTCCCCCGGCCCCCTCCGCGGGGCCCACAATACCCACACGAGCATTCTTCTTTTACACCTGTACAAGCCCTTCTAAGTTATGCGCGAGATCCTCCCACAGAAACAATGCACCCGCGCTGTGCTCCTCGTCCACCCCCCATCCCCCGCTCAGTCTCGTTTCGTTCGACAGTTCCGTTCGCTCCTGACTCCTTTTAATAGGCCCCATCATTTTTCTATAGGCAGCGCAATTTTTATAAAATTCATTACAATTTTTCTCCGAGCACTAAAATTTTTCTAGGTGCCCCACAATGTTTTTTGGAGACTCCAGAAATGTTTCTATCGGCCTCGACATTTTTCTACAGGACCTACCATTTTATGGTAGACTCTACAGTTTATCTGGGAGTCCTAAAAAATTTTTCCACAGGCCCTACCATTTCATGGTAGACTATACAGTTTATCTGGTGTCCTGAAAAATTTTTCTACACTTCCCACAGTTTGCTCACAGGTCCTAAAATTGTAGTACATGTTCTAGAATGTTTCTGGTGTATGAAGACATTTTTATAGAGGTCCTAAAACTTTTTGTTAATCAACTGATTAAATGACCAAATACGCTTAGAGTGCTCTCTCACGACTGGCCAGACACGTCCACGACCCTATTAAAAATCGGTAGAAAAACGGCCGATACTCGGAAACCGAACGAGGGTGAAACGATCGTTTTCAGTATCCAGAGCGGAGCTCGTTTCACGGTGAATTGAATCCGGATAGATTCGGGAGCAAAGGATCGCGAAAGGTTAAACCTAAGTCCTGTCAGCTGGCTAGAAAATGGCTGGTGTTCTTGAAACCTCCCGGAGAGGGAGGCAATCGAAGGAAGGTCGGATAATCGTGTCCCGAGGGAGAGAGGGACTCTCCTCGAGCCAAAAGTGACCGGGATTTCGCGTAATCCCGTTTCCGGGGCCACCGGGGGTCAGGGCTTCTCACGAGTTCTCTCTCGTTGACTTCGAGAGACGCTTTCACTGCGAGATTCGCTTGGGCCCCCTTCGTTTGCGGTTCCCCGCAGCTGTGCCCCTGTACCTGGGCCCGCAAGAGCCCGCAAGAGCCCACAGAAACGTAGAATTGATCCTCGTCTCGCGTCGAAAAGACGGATCATCCGCCGCGACTCGTGTACTGTACCCCCGGAATCGAAATAGACTCGGATTTTTCCGAGGATCTGGCGGAGAAACTTTTTGGCGCAGAAGGGACGCAATCGGGGAGGATCGACTCGGAAAATTGGTCCGGAGATAATCTCGGTAGTCTCGGGGATTCGATTACTCGGTTATCGACGCGTCGCTGGCCTCGCACGCGATTTCCACGCCGTTTCGCAAATCGAGGCAAAGGCCGGTTATTCCGGTGGACAGTATGTCGCTGGAAAATGGAGCGATTCCCGGTGTTTCGTAATCCTCCCCCACGGCGAGATCGAAGGGTCACTCTCACGTCGAGTGTGAAACTGAGGGTTCCCCGGGCCGGGCCGGGCCGGAACGGGCCGAAGCGATCGCCCAGGATTTGCCGGACCCGCTGCCGGGATTCGTACGCTCTGACGTATCGGGGGAGCAATCCGCGTGACAGCGGCGATCGACTGATCACCGGGGCTTGATATTCCGAGCGAGAGGCTTACCGTAGTAATTGGAAGGGTCCTGCGGACGGTGCTGAGTTCGCAGAAAAATTTTCAAACGGTGTAGATCGCCTGGAAAAGCTGTAGGACGTGCCAGAAAAATTGTTAGATTTATGGGGAAGACGTATAGGCTCGTCGAAAAATTCTGGGGCCTAGGGAAACACTCCGAGGTTTGTCAAAAAATTTGAAGGGCTGCAGGAAAGGTGTAGGACTAGCAGAAAAAATTGTGAAGCCTGTGGAAAAATTTTAAGGTTCGTTAAAAAATTGTAGTTTCAATTTTTACAGAAACTTGGAAGTATAGGGCTCGTTCGAAAATTGTAGGGCCACAGAAAAATTCTGAGGGCATCAGAGAAGCTGTAGGACTGACCAAAAAAATTACCATATTAAAATTCTGGTAGGTTGGCTGGAATACCTAATTTTTCTTGAAAAGTGCCCGAATAACCTACTGGTCGTTTCAGTTCTGCGAACAAGTTGGTTACCCGAAAATTTCTCCGTTGGCCGAGCTCGTGTTGCCTTCGTTTCGATTTCCGTGCGTCCTCCGGATGTCGATAGCTATCTCTCGGCCGCGGCGACAAGATTTATTTGCCTCGCGCTATCTGGCGCACCGGTCTTTGATTTACGCGTAAACGCCTCGTGCCGGCCGTGTTGCCGACCGATAAGCTTTAATTGAGTCGCGCCCGTTAATTAATAAGAGACCGCCGCGCCTCGGTCGCCTCGCGTCAACGAAAACGATCCTCGATCTCTCTCGTCTCGGCCTAGATCAGCGCCCGAGGGAACGCCAAAACAAAAGGAAGGATCTGAACACTTACCGGGTGCTCGGGGCCGCCACTGACTGGACGGAATATCTCACGCTGCTGCGGAACCAGGGGCGCAGCGTCGTCCTCCTGGGCCCTGCACACTCTTAGCCCTCTTCCCACTACTTTTAATACTTTAAACAATTTTTTTCTCGCTCAGAATTTTTATGATGCCACCACTACCTTCCTAGTATTTTTTTTGGAAGTTCTCAGAATTTTCCTAGAGTCCCTAGAATTTTTTTAGAATTTTACTCTTCATCCGTGAGCACTCTGTTTCTTAATTAATTGTAGCCAAAGCCTCGAGCTTCGCAAATGACAGGATAGTGACGAGATCAGCACACGTGCATATGCGTGAATTATCATTTAATTTATTTTAAGTTAAAACCTTTTTTTACAACGATATCTTACAATGACGCTTTTTACATTCGAAATTAAAACCGCGACGAAACTGCGCGTGTCCGTCTCGCTCGCTCCTCTCCGTCGACTGTTCCACTCCCTCTCCATCGGTGGGCGGGCTTGAACGCCCCGCCCCTCGTCCCCCACGGAGTCCTTAGCACGCCTCTCACACGCTCGCGCGAGCGTCTTTATACAAACACTCTACACGCTACTCCCTAATAATACTATTACGAGAATAACCTCCCCCGTTCGCTTCTCCTTCTTCGTCCGCGTGGCTCTGGACCTGTCCGACGAAGAATCCGTGGGCGGGGCGAGCGGGAAGGTGGGCAGGGGGCGTGTCGGTTCGAGCGGATCGCGAATTCTTACTTTTCAGTCTTTTCGAAGTCTTTTCTCTGGGTAATCACAAGGTCGTCGAGCCCCCTCCCGCTCTCTCGCCCCGCCGCCGGTCCGTCCCATTCCCGCTGGCTCCGCCCCTTTGGCCCGCCGCGAGCTCGAGCGATCGATCCGCCCCCGACACACCTTCGATCGTGTCCACGGTCGATCTCCTGCTCCAGAGAGGCGCGTAGACACGCTCAAACGTGGACAAACGGACGCCGAAGACTTTTGACTCCGATTCCCGAAGTGAGGAGGATGATGTGAAAGGGGTGTTCCCGGAGCGGGGGATCGATAGATCGAAGCGGGGAGGGGGGCTGGTCGCGGCTTGCGATCGATCCTCGACGATCAGCGCGCGGTCTCCGTCCGAAACGTTCCGACGATCGGGAAACAGAAAGGATCACAATGCGGTCTCGAGCTCGTGGTCAACTCGATCTCTTAGCCGAGTGCCTCGCGATTAATTAATTAATTAATTAGAACGATTAATGAATGGAGAATCGGCCGACGGGCCGATCGGCGACGACGATAATAGGTGTGTAATAAGAATAATAACGATAATCGTCATTTACGGCTATTAACCTTTTCGCTCGCGATAAATCGTTTTAATTACCATCGCTCGACTATCTAGATGCAAATCTTACGATGCGCAATTAACCGCTAATTTATGCACAATCACCTTTTTCCACTCCTCTCCGCGCTCTCTCTCCCGCAGCTTTTGCCTGGGCCGCTTTCCCGTGTTCGCGGCGGTTGCGGCGGCGGCGTTCATCGGTATTTGTTTATACATATATATTTATATTCAATTTTCTTTCATATATATATAAAGATTTATTTATTTATATTTATATATATATATATATACTCGGTACAATAACGGTACGCAATCTCGAAGATACAAAATTTACAACGCTTTTCCGTTTCTTTTTCTCCTCGCACGTTTAGTTAGTTTTTTACACGCTTCCGCCTAGCTCCTTCCCGTCCATGCCCGCGCCGGACATCATTTTTGGTAGCTAGTTTACTCTGTTCCCTTGACGCTCGGGGACTAGTCTCGCCTGTCGACGCCTCGCCCCGGAAATTTCGCCCTTAACACCGCTTCAAACTTCCCCGTACCACCGCGAACCTTCTCGAACTCGTTCAAACTCGAACGACGGGGGGTGTCGAGGCGTCGAAAGCGACGAAACGAGCTCAGAAACGACGTGCCCCGGCTCGCTTGGCGAGGTCCGGAACGGACGGGCCTGATCGGAAGGTAAGCCACGCCCTCGCGGGTTCTGGGCGTTCGGGAACGCCCACGCCAGGCCACGCCCACGCGGGCTCCGGTCACCGAGAATGTTCGCGCGCGACTAAAACGAAACTCTGAAGATTGCACGACGTCGCTGTCGACGATTCCGCACGAATAGCAGCAGCACACTTACACGCTAGAACGTCCACTGGCCTCCGAGGACCGCCTCCCGAGGGCCCCGGGGCTTCATACCCCGGCGACTTCCGGTCGCTCCTCCCTCGAACCTATGTACAGTCTCGACTGCGGACGTGATGTACCTGGTCTCGCGTTCACAGCCCGTCCTCGGAATCGGTTCCTCCCATCCCGCGGTGGGCGGAGTCAACGTTGGAACCTCCTCGAATCTCCTCGAATCGTGCTCGAGGAACAGGGATCGTTCAGAGAACACTTCCGTAGACCGTGTGGACTTCGCATACACTTAGCGTTCGTATAATATGTACAAGTATATTAATTAGACTCGATACAAGTTAGCTGACTTCGTTTGTACTTGGGGCCGGGGCTCGTAGGCCCTCTGGATAGAGAACTTTACATATGTACAGAGGCGACGCGGGACCGCGAGTGTAGCACGGGTGGTGGGGATTGGGGAGAGGGGTGTCTGTGTTTCCGGTGGCAGAGAGAAAGGAGAGAGACAGACGAGAAGAAGAGAAACGATTGCAAAAAGGGGGCGGGGCGAAGGAAAATTCTCTCGTCGCGATTGGAAAAATCGTTCTCGATTCCCCGGTCTCGCGCGTCTCTCCCCCTCCAGGCCCGTGTCAACAGGGACAGAGAGGGGAGCACGACTCGATTACGCTCGTACGAGAGTGCCGGGCTGCGTCCCGAGCCGATGATCGCTCGTGATTCATGTGTACTCCGATCGCCAGCCGGTCTGAAAGCAAACAAACATCCGTGGTCTTTCTCTCGATCCTTGACAACCTCTCCCGTCAATATTCTAGACGTGCGTCTTTCAGTTCGCTATCGAAAAAGTTTGAGTACACTCTGGAGGAGCAGCGATGGCCTTGAAAGATTCAAAAGGCTTCCGAAAACCGATGGTGTACGTTTGAGTATTAGGGCTCTGGTAAACTCACCATCGCGTTCGTGGTCGCGGCCAGCTGTAGACCCTGAAGACTCGTCATGTGATGGGAATGGGAATGCGAGTGCGAGTGCGGGTGTATGGGGGGCGGCGCCGGTGGCGCAAATCCTTGATGAAGACCTCCGGCCACGCCGACACCCGTGTGATACATGTAATGCTGCATCGCCGGATGCATCGTGTGATGATGCTGCGACGTGCCTGCAACACACAAACACACCACGATCGTGTTCAACCACCCTGTTTTCACTCGGATCAGCATTCCTGATCAGCTAGAGACAATTTTTCTAGGAAACCCTTCAACTTACCCATGGGTGAGCCAAATCCAGAATGGAACGGTTTGTTGTCCAGGTCGAGGTGTCCGCTCGCCTTGATCATGTCTCCCATCACGCCTCCCAGACCCAGGCATCCTCCGGCCTTCTTCTTCTTGCTCTTCGACGAGAGCTTCCGGTTCCTCGTCTGTATGCCCTCCTTCTTCATCGTCAGCGGCCGGTTCACCTGCAAGAGTCGTAGCCAACAATTCGTTGAGTCGAGCCGATACATCTAGGCCGTGTCTCGGGTTAGGCTGATGGAGGGACAGAGAAAGAGACGGTTCGCGCGGATTCAGTGAACTCTGGGACGATCACGGAAAGACGCCGGACGACTTTTGCGCGCAATGCAGACGGCCAGCAATTAACCAATCCCTCGGATTCCTGGTACGGGGACGGCTCAGAGACAGCAATCATCAAATCGACGCCGCAACCTTTGTCCACTTCTGGCTCGTGCCGGCTGGGGAGATGTTTGCTCCGGGGACGGATTCTAAGCGGAATTGGACACGTTCGGTGGGACTATACTTGCCATAAGGGGCCTCGATTTAGTAAGAAGTCAAACCACTACATTAAATCCAAAACCTTTGTCCTAGATGACGATTTAGCTACCGGGACACTAGGCAACAGCGTGTCCCCTATTTTCATAGTCCTCTATTAAAGGATCCATCTAGTTTGTCATCTGTCTAATCATCTGGCGGTGTCTAGTCCTGGGAATCTATCTAGCTCTCTACCTAATCCTCTACCTAGTCCTCTATCAAGTCCCCTACTCTATTTAGTCCTCTAACGAGTCTTCTATATTATTCTCTATCTTCACAATCCCACAGCTCCAAAAGCCAAACCTAATCCTCAGTACCTGAATCACAATTTCAGGGTCTCCCATTTACCTTGCATCCAGGACAATCCTATCAACAACTCCACAAGACCCGGAATATCTATCACCAAACCGAGACTGTTTGAGGACCCACTGCACAGCCTGAAGAGCCTAATGGGGGGTTTAGCTCGTCTCTCATGCGCATTGGGGGACCCAGTCGAGTAAATTCGGGCGGTATCGCGTAATTCCGAAGAATGTCGTTGACCGTGGTCCTCGACGTTGTCACCGTCGTGTCTGGACGTCGTCGTCGGCGAGCGCAGAGGAAGAGAACAGAGAAAGAGAGAGAGAGAGAGAGAGAGAGAGAGAGAGAGAGAGTGAGAGAGAGAGCGGCACGGGGAAAAGGACGAGGGAGGATGATGCCTCGGCCGCCACCTCGAGCGCGCGCGGTCCGCTCGCAATACCAGGAACCTTTTCCTTAAGTTGGCAGTTGCGTCACGTCGCGGCAACTACAAAGCAAGCCTCCACCTCCTCCCCCGCTCGCGCATTTCCCTTCCTCCCCCCGGCACCCGCTAGCCCCCCTCTGCCTCCGGTGCAGCATACCGCACTTGCATACCTAGTTATTTCGTACTTAAGCATCGCACGCCGCTCTTCCAGCGATGCCGACCGACCCGAAAAAAATCTCCGGACCTTTATGGGGCGCTCACTTATCGGGACCACCGACGGGCTGATCTGGTTTCGGTTAGTATAGTGTTGCTTGGTTTGGCGGAGAGTTGAGTGAACGGTCGAGGAGATACAAATTCAGAGTTCGCACAAAGGAAATGGACATTGGAGGGCCTGTGTCTTGTAAACCATTTGCGTACTGGTAAAATGATGACTTAAACCCCCCCCCTAAAATCCCACTCTATACGTCATACCAACGCCTAATAAAAATTAAACTACTGTATCGACTTGAGATTTGATCAAATTCTCCAAAAAGACAGGACCATGAATTTAACAAAGAAATGGGCCCCTAATAAGGAGGCAATACTTTGAGAACAAATGAAGTGATGACTTAAACCCCCCCCCCCCCTAAAAACCCACTCGCTACGTCATACCAACTCCTAACCAAAATCCAGATATTATATCGACTTGAGATTTGATTAAACCTTCCAAAAATGCAGAACGATGAATTTAACCTAAGAAAACAGGCTTTTAGGGGGCAATACTGTAAGAGCCAACAAAATGATGACTTAAACCCCCCCTAAGATCGCACTGACCGTACCATACCAACTCCCAAGCGAGATCCAACCAGCACATGATCCTCAAACTCGTCGAACCGTGCGAAAACCGACGACGATCAACGTAATAGAGAAGAGGGGTCAGTAAGGGGGGAAGTACGGTGTCCCATGAGTTCGCGGGAGGCCGCTACGGGAGGGAAGGGTTTCCGAGCGGTCAGTTCCGAGCGATTTGAATACAATACGAGCGGATTTTAATAGGAACCGCTGGCGCAGCCTGTCCGAAAGCTTGGGCACGAGGTGCAAACAAAGGGGCGAGGACGCTCGACGACGCGCGTTGCAACGCGTCGCGTCGCAGCGCGCCGGAAAGCCGACGAGTCGGATTCGAAATGCGGATCGATGCGGTCGCACACGATGCACAACAGCGGCGAACGCGCTTGTGCACCGATCGCATACGTAATCGACGGGATCTTGTCGCGGACCCGCCGACAAGGGGTCAACGAATCAAAGATTGCACGCGTCCCGCCGCGCCGCGCCGCGCAGCGCAGCGCAGCGCAACGCGCGCGTTCGTTCGTTCGTTCGAATTTCCCGTCGAATCGCGATCGATTCGGAGAACCTGTGGGACGCTCCTTGACGCGCCAACGACGCGCCGCGCCGCAGCCCCCCGAATTCAATTGATACTTTCCCTCGGGACGGGGGCCCGTTCGCGGACGCGTCTTCTCCGTTTCTGCGTAACGCGGTTTTACAACTTCCTCGAGGGAGAGAGACGAATGGTTCGGCGAATCCGAGGCCCGTGACGCACACCTCGGATCGATCCGTGATTTATCCGCGAGTGGTGACGCGCGTGAGCCGCCTGACAAGCTCGGAGGAAGTGTGAGAAACGGAGACTCCTCTGCCGACGGATGCGACTCTCCTTCGACCCTCGGGGAAATCAGGCCTCTTAGCACTGCTTAACGCTGCTTCTGTATCAATTAGAGCACACTCTTGCCAACATTTTCGCACAAATTTCATCGCGATATCTTGCTGAATTCGCTGCCTACGCTCGTCCAAACAGAAACAAACTCGTGAAAATCAGCACAGTACGTGAAGTACATTGTTCCAGCGATTTGGGGAACTATGTCATGGATGGAGTCTTGTTTGGAAGATTTTAGAGCGTAGATTATGCGATTTTAGGGAGGATTTAAATTATAAGTTTGTGACTTTTTTAGTACTGACCCCTTAATTGCCCCCTGTCGATAAACTGTAGACACACGTCTGGAATATCGATGTTTCACGATTTCCCAGAAGATAACGCGCGATTTATGGCGACTTTCAAGCACGCCAGGACCCGGCTCGTATATTTGGGGAGCCGCAGTTAAGATTTCATGAATTTTCAAGGGTTGGAAGGTTAAATGCAGCGTTTCTAGGAGGACCCGACGCGCAGCCGTTCTTTCATGGCTCGGAAACGGCCTGCCTAAAATTATGCGGCTATCGGCCGATCTACGGGACCACCGTTCGCGATCGAGAGACAGGCCGCCTCTGTTTCCACGTGGAAATCCGCCGAGTTTCTCTCCCCCCGGTCGTTTTAAATTTAAATCTCTCGAACGATCGTCCGGACCTAGAGCAACGCCGAAAGTACAATGATCTCTGCTGCGCGCTATGCCTTCTAAATTTCCTCGAAACGCTAAACATTCGTCAGAAACCTGCAAAACATCTCAATTCCCTCCATCAATTTCGCTCAGAAAATAAATTTTACCATCAAATCACTATCTCCTACTCCCTCCAAGAAAGTCTCGTTTTTCCTACTTTTTTCTAGCTTGAAAAACAAGTTTTCGGAAAATCCTTTTATACTAGCATAAAGAGCGTCGAAAGACGAACAAATTGCACGCAGAAACTCTTCCGTAGCGTTATTAGTTTCCGAGGAAAAACGATCCAATGTACCTCACCTCCTTTATCTGAGCTTCCCCACAACTTTCCTCGTCTAAATTCGGTAATAATTATCCGCCGTAAATTTTTCTGTGTATATCGATGGAGGGGGGAGGCAATTAGCCACTCTCTATAAATACAGTCCTCAGAAATGTCCATCTGTTTCCCCGAGACGGATAAAAGTCGAGGCGCGAGCACGTTCCGCGACGGCCGCGGGTAATCCGTGTATTTTCGACTAGCGATTTCGAGCGGGAACGCTATCGGTCGGCTCTATCTTAACGACGTTCCCCTTGTCCGTCTCTCTCTCTCTCTCCCTCTCTCTCTCTCTCCTTTCTCTTTTCCTCGTCCAGCACAGAGAGCGTCTATCTCGAATAATCTCCGAGGCGAGCACTCGGCCCGGAGGCGTACCGGACGCGACCGGTGGCAGCTTCGAGAGAAACTGCCGAAGATTCTGCTCTCGAAACGATCGATCTTCGCCCTGGCCGGTCAGCCATCGCCTCCTTATTTTCTTTTCTTTTCTTTTCGTTTCCCTTCCCCTTTCCCTTCACTCCCTTCCCCGCCCGGTAACCCTCTTTCCGCTCCCGGCCTCTCGCTCACGACGTCCGGGACTTTTAATTCGGTTCGCAACGGGTCACCGAGACCCCCTTGCAACAGTCTTCGTACATCTCGTTTTGTTTATCATATTTTCCATATCGATTTTTATATATCTCTTTTCAAATATCGTACTTCTTAAAATTCTGGTCTCTGAGACTGTTCTTTAGGAATTTTTAGCAGACAAACTATTCTACCTCTTGCATTGGGATTTTTCGCACACATTCACTAGTACTTGAAGTACATGTGTGATTTTTTAAAAGTGTCGATCTTCAAAATTACGAGAGTTATATATTTTTTTTATAGGGTGTAGACTGAACTTTGGTTCCCAAGTTTTCAAGAATTTTTATCGGAAAAACTATTCCCCCTTTTGCATTGAAATTTAACACAGATATTTATTGGTATTCGAAGCACACGTGTAATTTTTTTCAAGTAAAAATAATCAAAATTATGTGAGTTATATCTTTTTTTATAGGGTATAGGCTGAACTTCGCAATGGCGCCCAAGTTTTTGCGTTTTTAAGAATTTTTATCGGAAAAACTATTCCACCTTTTGCATTGAAATTTATCACAAATATTTATCGGTATTGGAAGCACCCATGTAATTTTTTTCAAGTAAAAATAATCAAAATTACGCGAGTTGTATATTTTCTTATGTATTTCTTCGAGAAGCCCGATATCCAAGGACGGTCTGGGAAGACAATAAACAAATTCAACAGGTGTTTACGACGAGATGCATAACGTTGTTGGCAAGCCTGCACGTGCAGAGGTCCTTCGTCAGAGCCTCGAAGGAGTCCACGACCTCTTCGTGGGACTAATCCGAAAGCGAGTAGTCATCCGATTGTTCGAGCGTCAACTGTACTATACCGGGGCCCCGAGGAGATATACATACATACATATTCGAACGGACACGATGCCGGCCGGGACCATAACGTGTCGGCTTAACGTCAACGAAGAGACGGTCGCCTATTCCGGCTGGACGAGCCCGTACCGAACTCGAAAGCCAAGTGAAACCGAGTCCGAGGCCGATTACCCACGCGTCAAACGCTCGCAAACGAGCGCAAACCTTCGCCCTCCCCTTGGCCAATCTCCTTGGATTCTCGGATTCCTCCGGCTAATAACGTGTGGCATTCCTGACGAACACCAGTGCCATAATGCTGGGCAAAATATCGTGTCCGCTTCATTCGCAAAATCGTCTGTCCCTCGATACCCTCACGCTCGGCGTTGAAAAAAGTTTGTAAACTATATCAATGTATTCTCAGAGACGTTCTAGAATATTTAGCAACAAGTTCTGACCCAATTAAAAATTTCTCTGTAAAGTTGCAATTCGGAATAATGTAAAATCTTCTTCAAACCTCATCAAACACGTCCAAACATCAAGTTTTTCGAACTGTTTGTTAGCTAAAAAAATGTATCTACGTATGTTTTACACAGAAAAACTCTGAAAACTGCAACACAGCCTCTGAGAAATTCCACAATTTTTGTGTGAGCTAAAAATTCTGAAAAGTCCTACTTCTCAAACCTCGTCGAACACGATCAGATCCTCTTTCAGAATTACAATTTCACAGTATTTGCATCGCGAGAAGGAAGAACATTTCGTGGATTTCGGGCATAGTAATCGAATCTATCCCCACCCACGGGGCCACCGTCGTCGACGGAGCCCGTGGCGGCGTAACGGAGGCCCTCCGCTTAATTAACGATTACCAGGAAACTCGTCTCGGTCTGGACGGTCGGTATTAACTACAAGCAGCATCCCACGAGGACTTCGCGGCTCCGTCGCGCGGAAATTCGACCGTGTTTGAGACTGTTTGCCACTGTTTGAAACCGTTTGGCGTCCCGCGATCCGATAAAGCTCGAGAGATAACGAGTCCGTGGGCTCGGGAAAAACCTATGCGAATAGAAAGAGAGAAAGGGAGAGAGAGAGAGAGAGAGGAGACAGTGGGCCCTGTGTCTCTGAGACGCGGAGAGTGGGGAAAAGAGTTTTGCGACGGGAGCGAGCGTAACGAACGTTCGACGGAGAAATCGCGAGCCAATTAGCGCGAGCCGCAAACGAATCCCTATCCACTCCCCCCCCCCTCTCTCTCTTTTTCCCCCTTCTCCTCTTTTCACTCTCCTTATCGAGATCGCAGGAGAGATCGCGAGCTCGACATCAAGATAGCGCGGCCAGACGCATCGCGTCGCGTCGCCTGGCGTCGCGAGAACACAAAAGCCGGAATTTTGTTATTATGCTGCTCATGTTGGTGCAAACTTACACCTACAGTCATGAATTTCAATGAAAAGTTACCGGGAGTCCATCCTTTTTACTATTTCTATTAGACAGTTTGCAGAGCATTTTTATTTAGGATTAGATATTAATTTTGGTGATTGTCTTGGTCGGTTGGAAGCGGTTTGTCTTGGTTGGTATTAACTCTCATTTGAAATAATTGGACCGGCGTATTTTCCGTTGATCCGAGCAGGTCTTAATTTTTCTGTTAATTCGACGAGCCTTAATTTTCGTCTGGTCGAACGCGAAGCAGATTCTCCAGTGTCTCGTCTATTAAGGTCGCCTCCGCCCACGCGTCCCGTCGCAGATTTCCGCCCCGCGGAAACTCAAGTAGCCTAACCGCGGTGAAATACCGCCGCCAGCAAGAAAAAGAAGAGGAATCGCCGAGGATTTCCTCTTCCCTTTGTGCCCTGCGAAGGGCTGCGCTGTTACTTCCGCTGCTTCCTGTGTCACACGCAGTTGAGCACGCTCTCTCGCCACCCCCGCGTTCCACAGGGGAAACACTGATCACAGTGTTCGCACGGACACTTGCAAACCACCCTAATTGTTGGCGCAACACCGTTCTCGAGCTTCCGGACGTCTCTTACGCTCTTCAGCTTCGGTAGAAAATCGATTTCACCCTACGCAAGCTTGTAGTTTTATCGACAATCTTTTGTGAATGTAAGTAAAGTATGAGCTGGAGAGTATCCATGCCTGTGACCGGGTTTACTTCGACCCGGACGTTTTAATAATAGAAAATTGCATTTCTCCTTCCCCAGACGCTCAGTTTTATCTTGTTGAACATGTCTTGTTCGGGGAAGATTTCTCTATTGTCAGTTGCAGAGTGTTCCTGCCTGTGGCCGGGTCTACTTTGACCCAGAATTTAAAAAATAATATTCAATTCCTCGCTCTGTTTTATCTGGTTCAACATGTCCTGTTAGGGGAAGATTTTTCTATTGCGAGTTGCAGAGTGTCCTTGCCTGTGGCCGGGTCTACTTTGACCCAGAATTTAAAAAATCAGTTTCAATTAATTAAAATGTAGCATATCTTTTTCCACGAATTTTTGTATCTTCTTGAAAGAGTTAACCCGTGCCAGAACCACTTGGGACCAGCCTCCAATCAAACGGAAGGACCGTATGGAAGGGAGGAGAGGAGGGGTTCAGGAATTAGGTTCCACGGTGTGCCCGACAATGGATCTCGAGAGTAGAGGCTCGCGACAATGGCAATCCGATATCGCGTTACAAAACCCGAGTTTGTTCTCCCTCTCTTTCTCTCTTTCTCTCTCTCGGTCGATCCATCCCGGAGCGGTAAAGCGACGATCGGTGGCTTCGACGGTGGCCAAAGAACGACCTTTTGCCTCCTCTATTTATCGGAAGAAAGCTTTTTATCGCGTGGAATCTCGTATCCGCCGTTTAATACCCGACCTCCCATTGTCGGCGTCTCCCTCCTCGACAAACATTGTATCGAGTGCCACGAACGGATCCGCTTTCCTTTCCCCCCTTAACGTCCCGGATTTTCCTAGCCCGGTTGTTTTCTTCTGTCGAGGACGCCGTCCACCGGAAGTCCCTGCGAGCGATACCGCCGCGAAAAATACGTATCGACTGTCGTCTGTTCGAGAGTTCACCGAGCCGCGATTTTCAATCACCAGTCCCGGCTTTCCAACGTTTTGTACTTTAAACAAATTTCCTGTCACTATACCCGGTCTGACATTTTTAACTAATTTTCTAAGCAGAGTTAATATTTTACTGCTTCGAGTATTTTCTTGTGCACGATACAAGGTCTCCCAATACAGTGATTTTTCGATTAGCTAAATTTTTTTTTGATCCCGGTACCTAATCGTAAAGTCTGTCGACACAGTTGCTACTTTACTGTCTAGCAAGACCGTTTTCTGTGCAATAGGAATTTCGTTGCGGACTGTACCAGGTCGTGCATTATTGGAAAGCCGGACTGATTCAACGTTCGGATATTTTTCGGAGTAACTGTATATCGAACTGGTCGAGTACACGATCGATTACTTACGTTGTGGAGCTTGTAGTATAGGCCGCACGCGTTGCAGACTGGCTCGCCGGCCTGATTCCTCCGCCATAGCGTGGTGGTTGCAGTCTTGCAGTTAGCGCAGCTGGTGCCCGCCCGCCTCGCCGCACTCTGCAGCGACAGTTTTGGAAAAGAAAACAAACAGATATCACACCCGTAACGGCAAAACAATTTTCGAAAATCCGAACCCCATCAGAATCCCCGAAACCTATCAAAACACCACCCTGAACTCAAACCAACATCAGCAAATTTAAATGGCAGTTGTGGTACAGCTTGGAAACCATTACGGAAACTTCAATTTTTATCATTTTTCAAAATCCGAACAAGGAACAAACTTTTTTGTTCTATTTTGAAAACGGTAGATACAAATTTGCATTGTGGGTTATTTTTAGCAGCGAGCCTCAAGAAGGATCGAGGAGGCGTCTAACGGCGAGCCTAGGTCACGTTGCCACGTCACCGTCGCCCTTTCAGAGCTTTTTTTTCGATCGAGAAATTCCATTCTTCCGGTCGAGCAGCTTCTAGACTCGAGAAGCCACGATCCGGGAATGGGATCGCGTGAAATCGGCCGCCCTTAATCCCCCGTTCCGATCGTTCGGCCGTACTCGGCTGGAAACGCGAGCTAGTCCTCTTACCTGTGCCCCCCTCGGCCCCCCGGCCCCCTATTCTCGACCCCTGTGAACGAGAAACGATCTTTGGTACACCTGTTTACACCGTGCGCAAGCTATCGTGGGCTCCTCGAAAAGAAACCTCGAGAAAAAGGAATCTGTTCGGTGGCCCCCCCCCTCCGGTCCCCCCATCGAACCCACCTTTCTTCGCAATTTTTTATTTTGTCTCCGATGCCGTCGTTTCCTCTCGAGGACCACTTAACCCTCGTCGGGAACAGTGTCGCCAGTTGTCCTTGTGTTTTCCAAGGAAAAGTAGGGGGTTTGTAAAAGGGGGGCATGGGGGGTGAGGGGCGTACCTGGATCATTGTCGGCGAAAGTGCACAAGGGCGCTTCCTCTCTCTTTCGGTGGCTAATGGAAAACCGATTGAAACTCGCCCGAGCGAGAGCGGAATCGCGCCGAGCCCCCGTGCCCCCCAAAATTGCGCCCCCTTTGTGCCTCGTCGCGTCACAATACGCCCGAAGCGCGTGTCCACGAATATAAAGTGTCCCCGCTGCAACAACTGTTTTCCTTTTTGTGTCCCCCGGCCGTCTTCCTGTTTCGAGAGCCCCCCCCCCCCCCCCCCATTGTCCTTCGCGATCCGCCGACAGCGCGAAACTTGCGATCTAGATCGAGCAGAATGCCGGGTATAATCTGCTAAATGGATAATCTGTCCACTCGAGGACTCACGAGACCGTTGGACTTGCAGAAACATATTCAAAAAAAGAAAACGTTAACACCATGTACACATTGTGAATGAAAAGATTCTGCGTAGAGGTCACGCGAAGGTCAACCATATCTCTTTAAACGGAATCTTGTATTTTTAATTACACCAGTCGACGGGGTTTACAATTCTGCACAGAAAAGTACTAAGGTACTCATAGCTGAAACTGCTTGGTTTAGAAAATATTTGACTGTACCCCACTTGACCCCTAAATTAGTAATATCAAGTTTTGCTTGTTAATTAGTGGTTTGAAGATAGGGGTGTGACGGCTCGTTCCACGCGGAATTGCACGCTCTATCGAATGATATTAAGAAATGTACGTGTTCGTTAAGGCAGAAGTAATGACCCCTCAAGATTTTGATAGTTTCCAGTGACATTTTACTCGCCGGGGCGCTATTTGCCGATGCAGAGGAGGTTTCGAGAGGCGAGCAGGATCGTGGGAGACGACGGTGTTTACCCTGACGGTCAAAGGGGAGAAGGGTAAGGGTCGAGAGCCGAGAAAAGCTCGAACAGAATGTTGGTCGGTTGAAGAGGGGTGAAGAGGGGCGTCGCGACGCGTAATCGTGCCTTATCGGGGGGATCTTATCGGGGCTGCGCGGCCAGCAAAAGGGGTCTGCAGGGTGCTCCGGGCCCCTGTGGACACCCCGGCGTCGAATCGATATGAGGAGAGCCAGCTCATCGATACCGAGAGCCCCGACTATCTGCTCTAGATCTTTGACACCCTCCGAGCGTCGCCGTCCCGTCGACTCGAGTCCGCCAGCCTTTCACCTTCGCGGCCAGGGGATATCCGACGTGCCTCGAAAATTCTCCTAATGGTTATTAAACTGCCAGGCGGCTGAGGGGGCTGAGGGGGTGGATCTCTGCCGGATACTCGGACGCTCGTTAGCAAATGGAAACGCCATTGGCAAATGGAGTGCAGACTGTGTTCCATCTCTAGTCCATCGACTGGCAATTTTTATAAGGTGAGCGAAAATTTTTTTCTTGCGAGGGTGGAAACATGTAAGGGGCGGTTCAAAACTCACCAGGCTATTTTAAAACGCCCCTTCCACTTTTTACTATTTCGTATGCTCTCTTTTAGAAAAAAAAAATTAAAATTTTCAATAGTATAATGACTTTTGGACCAGCCTGTATAACAAAGCAGCAAATACAAAAATGCAGCAAAATTCGTTAGGAAAACAGTGGAAACATTGAAGAAAGAGATTGGGGAAAAAATTGGTCAGGGTTCTCGGGCCGGTAGAATTACCTCGATCGCGATATATCTAGATCTTATCGATCCGCGGGAAATCACCTATCGGATCTGTTCGCGATCGGGGAGGGGTGGGGCCACGGGACAATACTTGTCCGTCGGTTCGGAACCGGTTAGCATCGTCGAGCCGCCGGACACTGACGGATATGACATTTGCGAAGTCCGCGGCGATCCGCGTTTCTCTCCTCTCATTCTGCTTCCCCCTCCCCACCTCTGCCTCTTTCCCCTTCCCACCCCTCAACCCTCGAATCCCTGTTCTCCTTTTATTTCGATTCGATTTTTCTGCCGGGGTCCCGTGTTCCCTTATTATCTCGTTTTGCTCGTCTCCGGTCCGCGTCACTATCCCCCCCGCCCCTCTCTTTCTCTCTCTACCTCTCTTCCGTCGCTTTCCGAGGGCCGTTCCCCGTGGATTTTATTTTGTGAGACGCGTCCCTCCGCGCGTAAAACCCGCCCGAAGGGTTCCTTCCACCCGGCGGAACCCGCTTGTGCTTTTATTTCCCGTCGATCTGCCCCCCTACGCGTTCCTTGTTCCGCTGACACGCGAGACGTTTCGCCCGTTTCGGGCCGAACTCACCCGTTGACGCCATTTTGTCGATTCTTGGCAGAAGCGTGCAGTAGCCCCTCATTTTTCAAAATTTCACAGATGTTACAGACAGGTAAAACTACAGAGGAAACAATCTTCCCTCGAGGTCACTCTTTAAGGAGATTTCAAGGTCATTCGTCATATTTTGCACGACACCTTGTGATTTTTCTTCGATATTCTTATAGAGCATGAAAAGACGAATCCGACGACTACCATGAGTACACCGTTTCGATGATTCAGTCTCGAGAAAATTGTATCTCGAAAATATTGTTTTTGTGCTTTCAGACACAGATATCTCGAGACTGAATGATCGAAACGGTATCATCATGGTAGTCGTCGGATTCGTCTTTTCGCGCTCTGTGAGATAATCGACGAAAAAGCATAAGCTATCGTTCAAAAAAGTATCAATAACCTTGAAACCAGTAGGTAATTAGGTGGTCCTGTTTAACTGGGACACCCTGTGTATATTGTACTACATATTGTACATTACACAGTAATATATTTCATAGATAGTATTACATAATATTAATATGGTTTGAAAAATCGCTATGCTACCGGTAGATCCATGGAACCAGCGACGATTTATCGATCAGGGGCCTCGATGGAGGGGGTAGGGTCGATCTAATCGCGCAGCAATGCGTGCACGGCTGCGTGCACGACGCGGTTCAGTGATCCAGGGGGATCCAGCGGATCCTTGGACGTCTCGTTAGTATTCGAACAGAGGAGGAGTGAGGAGAAGAGGGGAGGGTCTCGACTCTAAATCTGTGGAGGTGGAGGGGAGTGTTTTGGGAAGATCGTGTCGCGGGAACCTAATCGAACGAGGTCCGACTCGAGGTTGATCCTCGGGGAAACCGGATCGGCCGTGACTCGGGACGATTTTTCAACGTTGATCGACGCCGATCGATCGATCGTTTGTGACAGATCGCGGCGCGGGAGTAATTATCAAGATGGCGTACCGGCGGCGTACCGTCCGAGAAAAAGTTCGACGGTTCTCGGAAGAATAGATTGCGCAATAATTGCGTAATGATCGAACAGGGGGGGTTATAAAATCGTAAATTGATAGCCGACGCCGCCTGTGGCTTCGTTAATTGCGTCATCGATCTCCCAGCAATGATATTGTCCCCGATTCGCAGAACCGTTCCACGAATCCCGGGTATTTCGAGTTCCCCGAGAGTCCCCGGGCCGCGTTGTGCCCAGCAGAATTTTATAAAGAACCGCCTGTGAGCGCGATCGCCGACCGACGCCGGCCATTAATCACCACATCGGGCTAATTAATAACGCCTAATGGCCGCCGGGAACCGCCGCGCCGACTCTCGGAAGCCGCGGCATCGATTCCGCTCTGATTCCGCGGCGATTTTTATTTTTACCTCTGCTCCTTTTCCTTTTTTTCGCGGTGCTTCTCCTGAGATCACTTCGACGAAACTTCACTTGTCCAGAGAAGATCAAAAAATTGGGGTCATGCAATTTTTTTGATTGTCAAGGTAGCTTTTCTAAGGGCTGAGACCACCCTCCAAATATTTCCACCCTCGCCAATAAATACCTCGAAAATGATGGAAGAAAGAAACACAATCGAAATAAGGGTAGTTACCCCCTCCACTTTCCACACTCCCCCCTTTTCAACGAACCAACTTCACCACAATATTCTACACTAAAAACTGTACAACTCTCCCCTTTGAACCGCCCCTCTATCTCCAATACTTTCGAAGATACGCGACCTCAAAGTTATTAATATTCAAAGGGCTGTTTCCCCCCTTAACATCGCGCTCCGGGTAATAAGAAAAAACACGTGTCTCATGATTTCGATTGTTTTGAAAGGCAGGAAAGTTTCATTGGAGTCGTAGGAGGGGAAGCATCGGAGCCCGAAGAAAAAGTAGTCGGGTCCAGCTGCGACGGTACGGGAGCAATTTGTATCCCCCCGAGAACAATGTTTGTATCGAGGTTGTATCGGCCGCGGTCCCTCCGCGTCTAGTCACGATTTAGTCAAGGATACACGGCGATCGTTATCGTGCCAGCGCTCGTAAAACGATCGTTTACTCGCCGGAGTACGATCCGGCCGGAAAAGTCTCGATCTCCGGGCTCGGTAATCCCCCGATTTACAACGATTCTCTTTTGAAAACAATGGTAGGGGCGTCGCCGGGGCCCTAAGAGGGGGAAATCGAGTGAGCCCCATGACCCGAGGGGCCTTGATTTTATTTTAATTGCGCGAGATCGCATCGCTGCAGTGATACACACAGCAATTTACACACCCGCGACTCTTACGTATGAAAAATCGTACAGCGTGAGACCTTAAGGGGGGACCGGCGTCTTTCGACGTAGTTTCGCCGTTTCTGGAGATTTTTTCGAATTTTTTTTTTCTCGGTAGAAAGGACTCGAAATTTCGGTTAAGGGAAGAAATATTCAAACCGTGTGTCGTCCGCCTCGCTGCAGCCCGATGCAACCGCAGCCGCATAATGCAACGTATCGGTGGTACGGTGCAGCGTGCGCTTGTGACTGTGACAAGCAGTGGTACCACATTCCTAACACTAGCGCGAGAGCTCGACCCGCTCTCGGTGCACCTTCTCTCCTTCTCTCTCGCCCCCTGTTTCTTCCCCCTTTGACTCTCGATCTCGCTCTTTCTCGCTCTCTATCCACCTTTTATTCTTCTCGTTGTGTCTCTCTCTCTCTCTCTCTCTCTCTCTCTCTCTCTCGGCGCGTTTTTCGCGTTCGCGACGCTGCCACCGGCTAGAGAAAGATACGAACAATGGACGGGTCCGTGCAACCATTCCCGAAAATCACGGGGTGAACTATGGCGACCACGTTGCTGTCGGTACGCTTTGGGGAGGATGCACGCCGGTGGACGCAGCTGCTGTTACTTCGACTTGTTGAAGGCTTTAGCAATTATTAAAACAGTTGCTACCATAGTGTAGTCTTAAAGAGTTACATTTATTTCTTGACTCTCTTCGAATGCATCTCTGCAATTTCATTAATTGCAAGTTGGATCGCTCGAAACTTGTCAATCGAGTGTTAAAGTCGCGAGGTGGTGGCGCGCTCTGGCGGCCATGTTGGAAGCGTCTCGCTACGGCGAGGAGGCACGTTGACGACGCCAGAAAAATTGTTTAAACTTAACTAGAGCGTGGTGTAAATTGGTTAAAATTGCTATAGAAGACTCGCAGCTGTTTCCACCGAGTTAAAAAGCGCATTTTGCATCGCATTGGCAAATTGGCGGGTCAACATTCTCGCGGATAGACAGCGTCACAGCGCAACAGGAGGGGTCTAGCAGAGGTTGGCGTGCGTGAGACGAGCACACGCAACGATGTCGCCGAATCAAGTTGATTAATCAGCCGATCCGAGTGATTCGTGGTGCGGGCAACACGCGATAAGTCTCGAACGAGCCCCGTAAACCGTGGCAGCCTCGCGATTCGTTTCCGCTGTTCTGAAAATAGAGCACGCGAAATCTGGCGATAGCGAGAAACCATTTTCTTTCTGTGTGTCGCTGGAGCAAGAGAGTGAAAGAGAAAGAGAGAGAGGTGGAAAGACTACTCGATTAATCCATCGATTGCATTTCCCTGGAAATAAATCAGCACGCCTCGCCGCGGATTTATCGTTATTGCGTGGCAGGCCGGTTCCAGGCTCTAATGGCGCACCAAGCCGCTGATTTCTATGTATACGCTGTTGCTTCGAAGCCGAGATGAGACATTGAACACAACGGACCTTGGTCCGGGTAAGCAACCTTTCACTCATCTCTTCGATCCGCTAGGAACAACAAGGTGCACGCGGCCCGGATCGACGTGGCAAACCATTTTCACCGACTCTCCGCCTTTCTAATAACCGTTACGATCGCCGGATCCGAATTCGTCGTGCCGGCAGATCGATCCTTCGCGTTATGCGATCACCACACGCCCTGGGTTGGACGGTCGACGCAGGTGGAACTTTCAGAATTTTTCTCGAAGCAACGGACCGTCGCCGGTCCTTGAAATTTTCCATGTGTCTTGAAACACACTTCAGAATATAGGACATAATTTTTTCGGGGACTATTTTCCTCGGGAAATAATTTTTTATTCGGTGGCGAGAGGGGAGGTCACTTTTTGACCGATTCAGATCAATAAAGAATAAGATGGACTCTGAGAAATTTTTCTGAAGAGACGGTTCGATGGGGCTTTTTGAAACTTTCCGTACATATTGCGGGACATTTCGAAAGACTGGGAAAAAATTGTTCAACGAGCAATTTCCCCGGGTGAACAATTTCCACTCAGCTCGGAATGCAAAGTTCTGCTTCCATCAATTAGAAAGTTCGCCGAGAAACAGAATGAAGTTTAAACATTTTTTCGAAAAAACCGGTCCAACAAAACTCGGCGAGACCTTTCACAGACTTCCAAGAACTCTTCAGTCGACGACCAAAATTTTTTCCCGTGTCCCACGGGGACAAGCTAGTAAAGAAACAAACCTCGAGCATCGTCCTCGCGTCCCACATTGAGGATATCGCTAGGAGGAAGAGAGCAGAGAGAAAAAGGACGCTGAGAGGAGGGGGGCTTAGGGGGGACAGAGCGGAGCCACGGGTACGCGGTGAATTTATTTAAATTGCGAGCAATGTTCCAGCGTGTTCAGCAGCTTCTTCTGGTCCGGCGCGATCGAAATCGAGCAAAAGAAGAGGAGAAAGACAGACAGAGAGAGAGAGAGAGAGAGAGAGAGGGAGATGGTGGCTCGCCGGTTTATATAAGGCGGGGAGAAGTCGAACGGTGGGTCGCCCCGTGGGACAACGCCACCTCCGCACCCCCTCAGCCCTCCCCCCAGTACCTGTCCTTCCTCCACTGCACATTTTATTCGATTCGATTTTTTCCGCTC
Source organism: Halictus rubicundus (assembly GCF_050948215.1). Taxonomy (NCBI): domain Eukaryota; kingdom Metazoa; phylum Arthropoda; class Insecta; order Hymenoptera; family Halictidae; genus Halictus; species Halictus rubicundus. Next base: position 15,324,717 of record NC_135159.1, read on the forward strand.
GGTACAACCTCGTGAGAATCAACGACAACATCGGCGAGGGGACAGGCGGACAAAGTGGAGGATCGTTCGGAACCGAACGAAACCCGTGCAATTACGATGTTTCTAATATAGCCGCGGAACGGTACGACCAGGATTTTTGCAAATCGAGCCCGGACGCTCGTTAAACCGATACCCAGAAGCCATCGAGCCGGTTCTCCGGACCCCGAAGCCATACGCTCGATACGCGCAGAACCAGATCACACCCACGATTTCTAAACGTTGCAGAATGATAAACGGTATTTAAAAATACGTCTGTATTACTCTAAGACATATACAATGCGATTGCCGAAACGAATTTGCAATTAGTCCGTTAGTTTCGGTAGGAAATATTTCCGAAAACCAACTTTTTACGACCAAACAAGAGCAATCTTGGCAGTGAGTAGCTGCTGAGACTGCTCCAACGCTCCCATTTTGTTGAAAATTCGAACGAAAAAAATATGATTTTGTAGCTGAAGAAGTGTACAATACGATGCCGTAAACCAATTTTCAATCGACTCATTGGTTTTTTCAGAAAAAATTGTCAAACATCGATTTTTCCGAACCAAAGTGGTGTAACTTTAATGTGTAGTAAGTGTCTGCTGAGACTTCTCCAGTTTCGCCATTTTGTTAGCGAGGTGAATGAAAAAATACGCCTGTGTAGCTTAAGGTACGTACAATACAAGCTTCCAAGTCGATTTTGCATTAGCCTGTTAGTTTCTTCAGAAAAAATTCCCAAAGATGACCTTCGTGGGGACGATGTAAATTCTCATGTATCAGGCACCTAGGGCTTTTCTAGTGGTTTTTAGAATAGCAACAGCAGTTCGGCAACAACAAGTTGGATGCACTGAAGGTAGCTAAGCGTCGAGGACGAGAAAATCGTTTGTTGGCTCTATCTTCGTGGGCAGTGTGATACGTCGGGGGATAACGGGACGCGTCGAACCGACGAAATAAAGCAACCGGTAATTAGTTGCCGTCCGGAGGAATTCTCGTTGCAGAACAGAACGGTCTACCTGCTAATTGCGATCGGTTCGGAAGCTCGTTCGCGGTTCTGTTCCTTTTGCGTGTCCCGTCCGCCTCGATAACCCTGCTTCTTCTGCTACACGCTCCGGTAAACTCGGGGGTTCACCGTGTTCCCGCGACCGACATAGTGATCGCTGTTGCGCCGACTTTCCGTCGCTGCCAAGCACCACAATGTTTCTCCCATAATACCTTTTGTATATATCTCTTACACTTGCAGAGACATTTAGCGTACAACATTTACATGCTACCTGAGGATGTTCCTCAGAGAATGTATAATAAACTGGCAATGATAAATTTTTCATAGTTTCGTTGGTTTCTCCGAGAAAAATTTTCAAAAGTCCATTTTTCAGGACAGAGGTAGTGCAGCTTATTGAGTAGCTGCTGAGACTACTCAAGCTCCGTCATTTTGTATCCAATCCGAATGAAAAAATTCATCCGCCTAGCTCAAAATGTGTACAATACACAGCTAAAAACAGATTTTCGATTAACTCGCCGATTACTCCGGAAAAAAATGCCGAAAGTGACTTTTACGTAGAGACGGAAAAATGGAGCGGAGGTGTTCGGAATCACTGTACCGCTGAACCAGCTAACTAAAAATCGTGAACAAAGTAGACAATGGAAAGTCGGGGGCCTGTGTTCCGCGCGCAGCCAGGTGACACGTTCTCGTTATGGTTTTCATTCGAGTTTTTCCCGCGGGCGAGAGAGTTCGCGCGAGCCCCCGTTTCACCTGCCTAAACAAACATAAAGCTGCCGGCCCCGGCCGGTTCGTTAATTATTACACGGCGGCAGGAAGCGGCCGGCACAATCGAGCGGATTACTACAATGCCACAGTTACACCAGGATGCGTCGAAAACGCATCTACTTTTCTATGCGCACGCGGAACCGGGGCATTAAGAGTTGCTGCTGCTGCTGCTGCGCGGCTGAGAGAGAAAAAGAGAGAGAGCTCTCGCAGTTAAACCTGAAATTAATTTTCATTCGGGAACGGGAATCAGCCACCGGGCCGACGGTGGAATAACGAGCCCCGCAGCTGTAATTGCGTCTAATTGCAACCGCGATCTAATTGTACACAAATTTTACAACGATTCTGCAACGCGAGCATCGACGTTTATTGCTTTTCCACTTTGCTGTTCAAGAAAAAATCATTTCAGCTTTTGCTGCTCGGCGTTAGCACGGCAATTAAATGGTTAGTAGGCTGTGGATATTTATGCAAAATTGTCTGTTTAGATCGCAGAAAACCTTCCAGCCAAATAGCAGAACATTTTCCTTTTTTTTTTCTTTTAATTATTCATCAATGCAAACATCCTTAGTCTGATAATCGCAAACACGGAACTTTCTATTTGTAAATAAACCTTTGGCTGATTGACGCTGTACTTAATTAATTATAATTACAAGTACAGAATGTTCTATATGTCCCTCAATCTTTTATTTGTCTACTGCGCTGACAGAGAGAATTAAATTTTATTTAATTCTTAAAGTTATTGAGTTTTACATTTAGTGTGCTTCAATTTTGCATATTTTTGTTTTAAGGACGGTGTTGGATCGTTTCGTTTTTCATCGGAGGTGACCGTAGATCATTAGCAGTGATCGTGAGCGTGCGCCAGGTCCCCGGTTCGAGGAAAAGCAGACTGTAGCGTGGTGTAGCGAGCGCTATAGCAACCTGGATCTGGAAGGGACGCGAGGTGAATTATGGAGGGCGGATGGCCCCCGTGCGCTCGCACAATGCATAAAGCACGCGAGTGCGTCTCGCGGCTGCGATTCACCTCTCGAAACTCGATTTACGACTCGAACCGGTCGCCTGGGGCTTTGCAGCCAGCACCCAGAAGCTGATCCTCCTTGTCTTCCTCTTGCAACTCGCTTGGTTCGCTACTTTAGGCTGTTCCTTCACTTTTCCATATTGCAACTTCAGCCCCAGTAATGTAACAATTGATGCAGAGCATCGCATTTTCATTTTGGGACTATGGGGAGCTAGGATATTGGGCATTTGAGTCCTCGGTCTAGAGGATTGCTTCAGTTTAGGGGACTGTCTAGGTTCTTCAGGACCTATCTTTGAGGATTTCAGTGCATAAAATGACTTGGGAGATGGTACTTTCATTTTGGGACTATGGGGAGCTAGGATATTGGGCATTTGAGTCCTCGGGCTAGAGGATTGCTTCAATTTAGGGGACTGTCTAGGTTCTTCAGGACCTATATTTGAGGATTTCAATGCATAAATTGACTTAGAAGATGCTATTTTCATTTTGGGACTATGGGGAGCTAGGATATTGGGCATTTGAGTCCTCGGGCTAGAGGATTGCTTCAATTTAGGGGACTGACTAGGTTCTTCAGGACGTATCTTTGAGGATTTCAGTGCGCCAACTGATTTGGAAGATGGTCTTGACTCAACAGACCCTGGTAGCTGAACGGACCTAGTAGGTGACGCACCTTGATGATTTTTAGAGGATTGTTCAGACAATGGCAAGGATTTTCCTTGGGCAACAAGGATTTGTAGCTTGCCGGTGATTTTCTCGGCAGGTAAGGACTCCGACTAGGTTCTCCGTATAGCTATCGCGGATTCAAGGCGTTACGAGTAAACGGTCCCGGCACGACATAAATCTCCGGCGACTCGATCTTTCAATAGCAAACTTCGAGAGACACGGACACAAACACACGCGGATGTGTTTCCACGTATTCCCCAGTCCACCGTGGTTGCTTGCTTGCTTGCTCAGGCTTCCACCTTCCCTCCACCTTGATCTTTTCCCCTCGAGGAGCAGGTGGAGCTTGCGCAACCGAATGCCTAGCGAATATTCGAACGATCCGCGGGTATCATGCGAAAATCCTCTTGTCCCTTCTGAATCTGATTAACCTTTCGCTACACGCGCAGCTTGCTTTGACCTTGACCCCTCGACGAGCCATACTTTCCACGCGCAGCGCCCCCGCCTGTATCCGGAAAATGATCAGCGATCAATTAAAAACCTGAATTGTTCCGAAATTAACATTTGCTGTAGCGGTTTATTTGTGGGAATGTTTCTGAACTTTGGAGACTCCCTGAGACTCTCAGCAGTATTTTGAAGCTTCTCCGGCATCTATTCGATTTTTTCCGACACGAATACATCGATAGATTTGCATCCTCGTTGACTGTGAAATGAATAGTTCGCTATACTGATTCCTAGACGACGGATTCCCGGGAAAAATTTGCATATGGCGGCAGCCTTCGGCCAATAGGAACTCGAGGAAACTAACGTTGCAAATTTCCTCCTGGAAATGACTCGTTAAATTATTGGACGTTCAATTGTTCTCGGTGAAAATTGATTTATTCGTCACAGAAACGTTATCAACCATTTCTAACCGGATCTACTGCAAATATGGCGTACGTTCGTCCCCAACGAAGCCATTTTGTATCCACCGGTTTCAGAGCCGCGCCATCGCGGCCGTGCGGCGCGTTAAATTAAGGCGGGAAATTTGAATAGACACCGTTCGAACGCGCCGGAATTAGAATATCGTGATCGCGGACTGACGTGTATCAATTACAAAGTGAAATCCCTCTGGATCACTGTCCTCGTCTTGACCTATTTTACATTGCAAAGGAAACAAAATGGCGACGCGAGGGGGTGTCGAGAGCTGTGACAATTCAGCACCGAAACGTTCAACTTTCAGCAGCTACAGAAACTTCAATCTTCAAATCTATGATTGTTACATCGTGTAAAAATTTTTTACGGTGACATTAGCGACGAGGTATGAAAATAGAGGCTTCAAGCTTTCAAATCGGCTAAGGTTTATTGTCCTACGATTTTTTCGAAGGAAATTATGGTAATTCGAACACAATCGACGATTTTATGAAAATCGTAAATGTTAGAGATTCGGTGCCTGCACTTTTTCACCTGTACCTTCGTGTACAAATTTTTTATGCGAAAATTAGTACCGGACCGTTAAAGTAGAGACTTCAAGCTTTGAAATGAGCTAAAGTTCGTACCCATACGATTTTTTTTCACGAAGTTAGAATGGTCTGAATATCTCAAATTTTTTGGAAACTGCGAATGAAACACTTTCCGTGAACCGGCGAGCGAATTCTTGCAATGGCTCGCACGATACTGAAACGGGAGGTCCACGACCAAAACGAGCATGATCCAGAACATAGTAGGTAATAGCAGGAGGCTCGATTTGCGATTTTAGCCGCGCGTTTTCGCGGAAAAACTCGGGGCTAACGATCGGCAGCGACGAAGTCGTTGAAACGTCGCGAATTATAGGCACGAGCCGATAGAACGCAGGATAATTGCGACTGCCGGCCGTAATCCTTGGTTAGATAATACACCGTAGGACGAGATGCCACGGCGCGATTAGCGTGGCAGCATGATCGCGAGCGTGGACACGCTAGGACACGCGTATACAGAACACGGTTCGCCTCTCTCTACGTGTGTGTCTGTGTGTGCGTGTGCGTGTGTGTGTGGTCTCCCGATGCGTGCGCGAGCGCGAGCACGTCGATGCCACTTTAATGGCATCATCATCATCATAATCATCGCCGTCGCCCGTCGTCGTTCACCGCCTCAAACACTATGTTACGCTATTCCATTGACTTAACTGATTTCTGTAATTTTGTAATTAACGAGCCGCGTCCGGAGCGAATAAATCCTCGATCGACCAGCTAACTGCCTGCCTACCCTCCCTCCCCCCTACCACCGACACTCTTTACGATGATCTACATCGTTCTGAATGGCTAATGATGTCGTTAATGCAACGAGTGATTTTATTCATCAGATTTTTTCACTCGGAGTTTTTCACGACGGCCGATGTCACGCTGGCGTGAGTTCGCTGATTCAGGCCCATCCGATTGGGAAATTCAAAAATTTGTGGACTTTATTCCAATTGTAGAAATTCGGAAAAATTTTTCAGACAATTTTCTATACCAAGTGTTTGTTCATCTATCGTTATAGCCAGCTTCCGAAGGTACCCGACAAGCACAGTGGCGGATTTTAATAATTTTTGTGTGTTTGAAGAATTGTATGAATTTTCGTGTTCCATCCCCCAGTTCGGGGGTTGTTTCTCCCATATCTGTTTAAACGAGTGAACGAAGGAGTTGTGGGAATATTTTTAGGGGGTTTTGCGAGGGATACAGGGAAGGTTCGGTTTGGGAAGATCGCGAGGATCCAAGGTGTCGTGGACACAACGTCGACAGAGAATCGACATTCCACCGGGCGGGCCGCGTGCTCGATATGCAAATGCCGCGCGCTCAACTGGGACGAGATATTAATTTTCCTCGGGCAAAAACCGAGTCCGGGCGGCCGAGACAGCGCGACCCAGTCGATTAAACTTCGATCGAATCTGCCGTCGATTTTCTCGTCTCTCGTTGAACCTTCTCAATGTCGGAAACCGTGATTTGGTTCTCCCTTGATCTCTCATCAATTCCAACAGTGACGAACTTTACTAATACCAGAAATACGAACATTAATTGTTCGTTTGAATTGAATTTAAAAATTAGAAAATTCTTCAAACACGCGAAAATGATCGAATACAGTGCCTGGCTTGTTGAACACCTTCGGAAGCTAGCTATAGCGGCAGGTAGGGTGCCGGGAGGATTCCGAAGACCTCGAGGACGCGAATTCGCGACGGTGGCTGCGTATCGGCCAGGATCGCTCGCCAATACTATCCTATCCGCGGAGAAACCGCTTGTTAAGTGTGTTAAGTGTGCTCTAGTGAACTTTTAGTCACGGCCACACCCAGCCTCCGTCCGAGGCAAGGCTGGACCTCTTACACACACCCACACTCGGCACCGTGTACTTTCGTCCGGGGCGTATTCCATCTAACGGGTGAGCTCTGCGAAAACACACTCTCGAAACCCATCAACAACTGCGACGCAGGCTTCGTTCAAAACAGCTGCGAGGCGTGCTCGCCTTTGAACCGCGATAAAACTTCGAGAAAAAATCGTACGACCAATTTTTCGAACTGGTTGTAAAGGGGAGGCTTCAATCTTCGAATCCTCGGTGGTTGGAGTCCCAGAAAAAAATTTTTTACTTCTACAGAAAAGTTGAAACTTCGACTTCAATTTCAACTAGAAGAACGAAGTCTCGTGGTAATAACTTCGAATCGAACGAGTACTATGATTCAAAAAAATTACTGTACACTCGCGAAATGTGTACGAAGAAGCCCGCAAAGTTTGAGAATGGTACGTGCAGTGGATGTTTTTCTCGAACGAGTTGTACATGTGTCTATCAGACAGTGCCACCGAGAAAATCGGAAATCGATCGCGATCGATGATCTACCGTTGGATCGACGTAGCCGGCGTAGATTGCGGCGTCGTTAGCGGCCATTACAAGCCGGACTGGCTCGCAGCGGGACGGACGGGATCACCCAAAGCGTAATTGAAAATCGCGGCGCGGCCGCGATGATTTCCCGGTGGCCGTCGATCGTGACAAATTGCCGGATCCAATTAGAGCGGTTTTTTGCGTGAGAGCCCGGCCCGAGGAAAAATGATCTTGCCCGAGCATTACTTTCGATCGGCGGTTAATCGTTTCGCCTGGACAGTGGTTATCGGCGCATATTAAACCAGCCGTGCCGGGCCGAGCCGTTTAATTTATTAACTTCTCGCTGGAGGATTCAGGACTCGGGAAAACTCGAACGATTATGGTTCCCGGAGGCCGAGCACGGTCTCGCGCGCTTAGAATTCGGCTCCGGCTGCCGCCCTGGGTTAGGCTCGCGAGAAAGTCGGCCTAGCCAGTGCATTAATTACGTCACTGGACAAAACTTCGCGACCGCCGACGCGTACACGCTCCTCCGCTGTCTCTTTCCTCGTCTCGTGGCGTGCACGCGCGTCCTTGTTCGTGCACGTGCGCGTTCGTGTGCGCCAGACACGTAGCCGAGCCGCGGACGAGTGCTGCTGCTATCCAGGTGTGTAGCTGCCTGGCTGGCTCACTGGCATTTCAGTCGTTTCGCAGCGGTGCTCTTGCTAGGACACCTAGACTGCCCTAAGTGTCGGACATTTCCACGCAATCATCGATTCTGCTGGCCAATTCGCCCCAGTCGATAATCCTCATGATCGTTTTTGCCAATTTTTTTCGAACAGAAGGAAACCACATATCGACACGCGACTTTCTGCATGACGTTTAATGACAATTCCGCTAACAGAAAATATTTTTTTCATACAGGAACTCCATGAATTCCAGCCGTGGTGACCGTTGCACTCGAAACTGTACCTCGGTTCCCCATGATCGTACTTGCGAATTTTTTTCCGGGTGGAAAGAGAGCAGATATCGACACGCGACTTTTTGCATAATATTCCTTGACTCTTTCGCCGACGGGACATATTTTTTTTTACGCGGGAATGTCGAAAATTCTGATCCTGTGAATTATTATAGCCTAGTCTCTCTCCCTGAGATCCTAGAATTTAGCTTCCAGGACTGATGATATTAGCTGCGAAGGATCCTAGACTGTTGTAGCCTAACTTCGCAGCACGAAAGACGTCGGTCTGAGAGTTTGAGGCGACAGGACGCAGCGTTGACGTCGCTGCCCTCGTCCGCTTGTAACGCTATCGCGGATACCGGTATCGAGGCGGCCGGCAAGGCTGGCCACCTTGCCCTAATAAGCCCGAACAGGATATTCAATCCTGCTCGCCGTTGTCGGCTCTCGGCACAGCAGCCGTGCGCGCGCGTTCGTTCTATATTGTCTGACGCGCGTACGCAGACCGATTGCACAACCCGGCTCCGAGAGAGCCACGCCACGATACGATACTTACTCGCCATGCCGCGCTAGCTTAGAGGCCCCCGTGGCACGACACAAACTCGCGATATATTTAACCTGTGTGTAACACCGGGTTTACATGCGCTCGCGCGCCTTTTAACCACTTGCCCGCGACCGTCGCGTCGCGACGACTGCACTTACTGAACATACTATGGCCCCCTGTAACAGCACTGGGCCAGTATACGAAACTATTCGGAGGGGGATCCTCGTAACCGATCCTGGAAGCAGGATTCTCCGGTTCGACACTGAATGAGGGACCCGACCCTTTTTGGGAGAGGGGATCCACTTTTTTCTGGATTTGAAATCTGTATTTCGTTGGATGGGAAGACCCCGTGTCCCCATCTTTAAACCACTAGGAGGAGCCATTGGAATGATTATTCTGAAAGGAGATTTTTGTCGTGCTCCAAATTCTGTCATTGGATGATAAACCCCCCATCCAGAATTTTTCAGGGTCGATAAATTCGTCGTACTTTGTATAGTTTGGAGTCTTGGATCAGAACTAGAAAACCTCACGTAATTTAAGTAAGAAATTATGGGAGAAAACTCGCCCCCCTACGGTCACCCATCTTTCCCGGTAACCCAACCGAGCTCACTTGACCTGAAATACCAATTAGCTGACTTACTTTTACAACCACCCACAGACTTTCCTCTATGTTTAACTAATAGGCTATGGGTTTTATTCTTCCATAAATACGAGTACTGTATATGAAAACAATTGTAAAAGTCAAAGAATAATTTCACAAAATCAGTGAATAGATATGTTGTGGATATTTCCGTTGGTTCAGCGGATATTTGGGAGGAAACGCAACGAAACGAGAAAATCGTGGCAGAATGGCTGCCGTCGGCCATCGGAAGACCGCATCGTAGGTGTCAACTCGACGACTTTACGTAATTCAACGTGGTGCGCGGTCTATTTAAATTTCTAATGGTCCTGTCGTGAGGGGAACAAAAAGTCGTCCTCTAGGTGTTTCTTGCAGCTTTTCCATCCGGAAAACACGATCCGCGGCGTTTCCACGCGTCGCTCGTTCATCAACTCCACCATGCCTCCCCCCGTCCCCACCTCTGCTGCTGCCCCCGCCTTTCGGAACGCATTAAGCACACTCAGGCCTGTGTTATTTGTTCGGTCAACGATCACGAGATTAGTCGCGGTAATTATTCAACCGCTGTCATCCGACGCGGCTCGCGACAATCCGTCTTGGCTTGTCACGCTCGCCCGGTTAATTATATTAAATTCCGCCGCCATTTCGGCCCCCCTCCATCCTCCTGCCCCCTCGATTTTCGTTCGCCAGCCTAAATCTTTCAAGTTGTACGCAGCTTTTTTTTCATTATTTATCCTTTAGGCTGTGTATCTTCCCGGTAGACATGTCCGAGGATCATTTAACGCGGGATAAAACGAGAGCAAAAAATCGTACAACGGATTTTAAGTAGCCGTTGGAAAGAGGAGACCTTGTTCTTTGAGTTCGCGTTGGTTTCAGTCGCGGAACAAATTTTTTCACCCCTACAGAGACATTTGAATCCAAAAAATGGTGCGAAAATGACCATTTTTACCTTTCCGTGCGTAATTTAGAGTGAACATTTTTTTACAGAAAAATAACTTGCGGGAGCTGAAAACGTAGATTTTTACCTTTGAAATGAGCCAAGAATGGTTGTCGTGCGATTTTTTTTCACGGAGTTACGATAGTTTGAATATTCAGAAACAATCAAGATTTGTTGTATGGCGAGTTATTGTAATGCAGGCGGCTCATGATTCATTCAAACTGCGATAAAACGGCAACAAAAAATCGTAGACCAATTATTTTGATCTCGTTGGAAAGCGATAACATCAATCTTCAAATGTACGTTAGTTGAATTCGCGAAAAAAATTCTTTATGCTCCGTGTACACGTTCAAACTTGCAACACCGACTTGGTATCAGACTATAGAACTATCTGCACATTATTGGCTATAATTTCGCAACGGGCGCATATTTTTACGTGAAAAAATTCCTGTACGTTCTCAGAACCCTGATAAACAAGTCCACAAAGTTTCGCGGCGATGCGAGCAACAGTTTTTTTTAATTTTCTCTAATCAGGCTCCCGATTGATTTTCTCGGTGCCGGAGGGGCGAGGTGGCTCGGAGCAGGTACGAAACGATCCAGCGCGATCCAGAGATCCGAGTTTCCAAAGATCGAGAGTCGGCGGAGCGTGGCCGTGCTTCGGCGGAATAATAAACGCGCTAGGCAAGTGGGCTAGCTCGCTAGCCTCGCCGTATGTACAGCGAGAGCCTGCAACAAAGAGCCTTTCTACCGCGCTTAGACCGTGGCATTATTATTTATTTATAGCGTCATTATGTTGTCTCTATTGTTGCTGCGCGGCCCGAGAGCGTACGGTACACGTTGACCGGGTCTCTCCTTTCGTCCTCGCGACTCGCCAGGCTCTCTTTCCTTCTCCGCTCCGTTCGTTCGAGTCGCGATCGCGAATACGTAATTATCGCGCGTTTTTGCCCAAGGCGGGAATCAAGGACGACGGAACATTTTCTTTTCCTTCCATTAACAATTATAATTGTTCGAGGCGCGTTGCGAGGGCCAGGAAACGTCGCAGAGTCGCCGCGCCGTGAGAAGACGCCCGCTATAAGCGCGAGCACGCACTATACCCAAAACTATAGCTTGCTAGCGCCCAAACGTCCCTACAGTCATCTTCACGAATTTTTTTCACATCGAAAGAAACGAGATATCGACGCGAGCTTTTTTGCATATTAATCCCCAATCCTTCGGCTAACGGAATAACATTTTTTTATATGGCAAAATTCCAAAGTTCTAGTCCTGGCAGTCACTGTGCTTCAAAGGGTACCTCACTTGGGTCCTACCACCCCCACGGTAATCTTTACGAATTTTTTTGATATAGAAAGAGAAGAGATATCGATGCGAGGTTTTTTGCATAAAATTTATCATCCCTTTCTCTAACAGACTCTAATTTTTCAGATGGAAACTCCAAAAATTCCGAGCGTGGTAATTATGTATCCAGGACTATGCAACCCATGCTAAAAATCGTGAAGCAAAGTAGCACTTGAAAAAGAATTTTTCTAGAGCCTATGGGGATTCTTTCCTGTATCTAGAGCACGGTTGAACGTTCATCTGTCTTTCCGTGGACCTGTTATGCTCATTGTTTCATTTGTTGTTTCTCGGCAGGCGGTGTAAACGGAACATACGAAATAATACGAGGCAACGTAATCGTCATCGTCGCGATTCCCCGATTGTCTATGGGATTGTTTATGGAGGCGAGCGTGCAATAGCAATTTCCCGCGACAGCCACGGGCATTACCGGCAAGATACACTTACCGTTCCCGTCGTTAAAACGTCTCGGAAACTCCGAGCGCGAAATAAACGACATCGGCCGCGCAGAATGTAGGCGCATACCAGTTTCCCGGTAAACACGTGTACCGATAAGCGCGCGAGCCCGCACTCTCCCGATATAAATTATAGCCGATAAAAGGCGTTTACGGCGAATATGAATCCGAGTATAGCCTCATTAAGACGGTCAATCTGTTTCTCGGCGAGGTTTTATCTCGCCGCGGCGAGGTATAAATTAACACCGTCTTCCGTCGTCGTCCCCGCTCCCCTCCCCTACTCCACCAACGTGCACCCCGAGTTCTGCTCCACTGGACATGAAAAACTTCAATTTTTCATCTACAACTTTTGCACATAGCTGCGAGATACCGGAGCTCTTAGCGGTTCGGCAAAAATGCGAATAAAAGTCGAATCGTTCCGAGAAGAGCGAAATATCGTGCATGGTTTCGTTCGAAGCGCTGTAAAATCGCGAGAAAAAATCGTACTTTGAGTTTTAAGCAGTCGTTGGAAAGAGAAAGCTTCAGTCTACGCAACCATTGTGGTCCGAGTCGCGAAAAAAATTTTTCGGACCTCCGGCAGACATTTGAATCCGAGAAATTGTCGAAAAACAACTGTTGTCACTGTATCGTGTAAATTCTATAGTAAAAAAAATTGTAGCCGAAAATAACTTCAGAGGCTCGAAAGTGCAGATTTCAACCTTTGAAATGAGCTAAGGTGGACCCCCGAACGAAATTTTGTAGCAAAGTTATAACACTCCGAACTTTTGATATTTTGATGCTCAAGATTTGGTGCCTGGTGTCCTGAAGCTGGCAGCACATTGTCCCTTCAAACTGTCATAAACCGGCAAGAAAAAATCGTACATCAATTTTTAAGCGCTCGTTGCGAAGAGCAGGCTTCGAACTTTAAATTCGCGTTGATTTTACTCTCGAAAAAAATTTTTTCGTCTCCGTGAAGTCGTTTGAATTTCCAATAAGCACTTTCTTCGAAAATAGAAAGCCGTCTTCACTTTCTCGACCATAACTCCGAAACGAATGAACATTTTTACACGAAAAAATTACTGCGCGTTCTCAATGCACCGGTGAACGTACCGATAGAGTTTCAGAGCGATGCAAGAGCGACGGTGTCTTTTTGTTGTAATTGTCGAAGATTCAGGGGTAGATCGTTGCGACGCGACGGTTCCTCCGTCGTCGCTGAAGACGAACAGGTCACGGAAGCGTCGTCGGACATCGTTTAATCGGACTCTGACGTCCAAGTTTAAAGCGTCGGTCGCGCGCCGTTTATCCAGTCGCGCGACTAATCGCCGAGACTGTCTAGCGAGCGGAGCGAGCGAGCGAGCACGCGCTCGCTTATCGCTGGAAATTGCCGCTGCGCCCACGCTCGCGTGTGCACCGCGACAGAGGCGATAAATAACGAGCGCGGCGGCGACGGTGGCGGCCATTACTTGTCGCTCACCCTCTGGCTCCGCTCCTGGGGGTGCAATCGCCGCCACCCCCGCGTTCGACCCCCGTTTTCCACCATTTACAGCGGAAATATTCGGCTAACCACCGTCACAAAAATACTGGCCACTTCGAAACCTTCTATCTCGGTCAATTTTCAACGAATCCGATCGAATCTTCCTTCCAAAACTACGTCAAACACCATACTCGCACCTAGTACACACCCCTGGAACGAGCGTTGCACCGTATTTGCATAATTAATTCCAATATGCACCCTAGACGATGCATCCAATCGATTTCACAGGGGTGGTTTTCACGGTGCACTTTGGGATTTTTTTTCTACCGAACCGAGCAACCTATCTTCATGAAACCAAACGGAAATAATAACACACCCTAGACTAGGTCTACATGAATTTTTGCACCTCGATATCATCAAAATTGCAATCACTATACGCCAAGGAGTCCGATCATCCCTGTAGGGTAAATGGTGTTTTCCCTCGATGCATAGTATCGACAATTCCAACAATAGCAACGTAGAAAAAATCATGATTGTAGCTTGAACATGTTCAAACACTCATGTAAAATTTTATGAAGCTATGTCAATTAGTTCGGCAGAAAAAAATTCCGAAAGCAGAGCTAGAAATAGAATCCTATCCGGTACCTTTCCACTCGGTCAGGCTAGCTAATCGCAATCTCACGCTCGATTCTCGAGGCGGCCAGTAACTGTTCTCGCTGTAGTGGCTACGGCGGAGTTATGGGACCCCATGGGGCCCATTGACACCGTCCGAAAACTTTGAGACAGTTCTCGAAGCTGGCTATCGCGGCTCAAGGACTCTCAGGTGCACGCGCGAAAGTATACTCGACGAAATAATACGTTCACCGGGGAAAAGTGCAGCGACCCCTTCCGCGAACCGTGACGCTATCGAAGCTAATAATAATGGGCCGAACGGGGAACCAGCCGAGAGTGCCATTAACAACCGGAGACAAAAAGCGAAAAGGAGAGCGCGCGCGATACAGGCCCCGAGTCCCCGGCGCAATTAAGCAACCAGGCTTAGGCACCGTTGCCCGGTCGATAGTTGTCTCTCCGTTCGAGCGATCGTTCCACCGCGTCTCGATTTGCTTGTCACTCGCACGGATAACAAAAAAAAAAAACAACCGCCAGGCCTTTTCTCGCGATCGGCCGATCAAACGCGGCCCCGGTTTGTCGCGGGATCGACCAACTCGTCCGCAAGATACGTTTCGTAAAACCTTCCCCATCGCCGCTCTCCCTGCCCTGTTAAACAATAAATAATTTTCGCTTTGTTGATATTTACTCAAACACACAAGGACACATTATCTCTTTCGAATGTGATTCAGTCGTCGAGAAAGTGGATATTCGAGAATTTTTTTCTCAAAAACGCGCGAGTGTTTTTTAATCAATCGTGCGGCATCTGAAGGGGTATAATTCGGAGTAACTCTCACAATTTTTTTTATTCCGGAACGTTAAAAACTGCCGGAGATATCGACCATTCTACAGGACACCCTCTTTTTCTAAGCCTATCGTCTTCTCCTATCAACAGCTCCTACAATTCCGAAGATACTGACCTAACAAAAATACCGAACATAGAACACAGATGTACGAACCACTCCGCAAAGTTTCACGGAGCTACCCCTCTCGATGTCCCCCCAAAAAATTCCGATGTACCGGCTGGTGGTCGGCCCATGGAACACCCCGTTGGAAAATCGATCGGCCGATCGTCGGAGTGTTCCGAAACGCGAGCAGGCGACGCGAGCGCCTCGTCCACGGCGTTCGGGACGCCATGCGTCCCCTCGTCCACGGGGATTGGTCGACGCCGAGCGTCTGCGCGGTTTTCCGTCCGTATTGACTTTACACCCTGCCCCCTTCCCTCTTTCTTCCCGCGTTTCTCCTTCGGAGGGCCCGCGTGCGCTGGCTCTCGCGTTAACGTCGCTACTCCCTCACCCCTCACCCTTCACCCCTCACCCCCTGACCCCTCAACTTCCCCTCCGCGGGCTCTTAACGCTCCGGCGTCTTCCTTGCGGCTTCGGTTGGCCCCCTGTCTCCGTCCTTCTCTTTGTTCTACGATTCCTCGACGGCGTGGAACTTGAGGGGAGGGTTGGAGGGGGTTGACAAGGTGACTCCGACGAGGGGAGGGGGTAGGAGAGGGCGTTCGGGCCGGGGAGGTGGCTACACGCGAGGCGAGTGTCTCGCAATTGATTTTCACGCCACTTTGATTTATTCGAGCGCGCCACCGCGTTTTTCGTGGCCGAGACCGGTCGCCACCCCCACCTACCCTTCAACCCCCGTCCCCACCACCACCCACAGAGGGTGGCGAAGATTTATGGAGTTCCAGGACGATTCTTTTTAGATCGTCGAGACCTTTTTTCTGTCCGGGATCTTCGACCGTTCGAGGACAGGGGGTGAGTTCGTCGAACGTGGGGCGAGTTTTCCACGTTTTCCACCACCTCGCTGACCACCCTCTTTTCGTAATGGCCGCGACGAGAGACAGTCGAGAGGGAATCGTCGGGATTTCGGTCGTCGGGACACACCGACTACCCCTATTTCGCGCGGGACGATCGTCTTCACGGCTAGATTGGGGATGCTGTGCATCCCTTATCCAGTTTTGGGATCTCCGGACTCGGGATAGCATCTTCCGTCCGCTGGAGAATGCGAGAGATAAGGAAATTTAGTGGGACTGTCGGCGGCAAGCTCGGGAAATGAGGGTGTTCGCTTTGGGACGGGTCGAAGATGACCCCCCGGGGTGGTTTGCACCATTTTCTACCCCTGGAATGGGCCACTGAACCGCCGCCACTTTGATCGATTCAATTAAATTCGGAATTATGTAAAGCGGAATAAGAATTATTTAAATATTAGCGAATTAAATTTCTGAGGGGAGCAGTTTGTCAGGTCCACTTTGGGATTTTTTTTCTGCTAAACCGAATATCCAATCCTTATGAAACTTGACAGGTATAATAATACACCTTTAGACTATACGCAAAAATTTTTATACATAGGTATAATCAAAATTGCGGTCGCTGTACGTTAAGGTAGCAAACCATCCCCTATATCAAGATGTGGAAGAGGAAAGGAATTTTTTTCTATCGATCCGAGTTTTTTCTGAAACTTGACAAGTACAATAACACACCCTTAGACTACATACATGAATTTTTGCACGTCGGTGTCACGAAAATTGCAGTGGTACGTCAACATTGTTTAATTTAATTGTGGAATCAGGGAACACAAAATTAGTTTGGTCAACATTGCGGAGCGGTTAGGTGTTCCCAAGCGATTTTTCAGCCGGATCGAGGATCAAGGGTGAATCAGGCGTCCGCAGGAAGGGGATCTCGCCCCATCAGAGGGTTGCAGGAGAACAGGATTGGTGGGGCGACGGTGGAGGGGTTGTTTCCCGGACTCGGGTGGGCTAGATCGAGATCGCAACCAATGATAGCGAGCGCAGCTGCCCTGGGGAATCTACGAATCCTTCTCCGGAGATCCCGAGGAGCCCCTTTGACGAGCAGGGAGAGAGGCAGAACCCGATGCCTCGCAGCTAGGACGCTCGGGATTGCTCGGGATTGCTCCCAGCCACCCCTACACCGACACGATGGCGGTCCCAGGGAAATAATAACGGTAGGGACGCCGCAAACGGGTAAACAACCTCCCTGCCCACCCCTAATCGCACCCCTAAAATCTCTTCCTTCGCTGGATTAATTATTCGCTGGGCTCCTCGAGCGACGTCGCCTCGCATAATAGGCCTGGCTACAACCCTTTAACGTGGACTTTGGCGGCCGAGAAAAATTGGTGCGATGTAGCCGTCTGTGGACTATGTCTCTGTCAAGTTTCATCGAAATCGATCCAACCGTACTTGAGAAAATAATTACTGAATGTCAGGTGATTAGGGGTGGAATGAAAAATCAGTTTGAGTCAGTCTCGACTATGAGGGTTGTTTTAATCGTTTAATGCGAATAGCGGAAGTTGAGAAAAATTGGTGTGATGTGTTTTTATGTGGACCACATATCAGGCAAGTTTCAACAAAATCCATCAACCCATAATTACGTAATTAATTATTAATTATCCCTTAATTTTCCCATGAATATTATCGGCTGAAGAATTTCTGTCTGATGCAACAGAACGTGACCTAATGTTCCTGTCCACTTTTATTAAAATCGATCGAGGTACGAGAATAATTATAGAATGCCGGATCTAAAAAAGGAAGGCATTAAAAATTGATGAAACTCCCGGTCTAATAACAAAGTTTCTCTGTAAAGAAAGTTATGCGAGAGAAACGAGTCCGTGGATCGACCGTACGAAAAGCGAATTATCTCGAGAGCGCGAGCTAAATCAATTTCGAGTCCCTGGCTCGTACGGCACGGTAGTTTATCGGGCCGGTGAATTGTTTCTTTGTGTCGGTGAATGATCGATCGACTCGTCGGACAGTCGAAAACTGGTCGCCTGATCGCGGCTCGGCCCGGCTCGGCTCGGCGTGCCGAATCTTAAGTAGCCGGAGCTATCTCGCTCTCCGGAGGCAGAACCAAACAGGAACGAGAAGAGAAAAAGAAAAAGGAAAAAAAAATAAAAAAAGCGATGCTGGAGTCGCCTAAAGTCGCGGAGCGTCGCTCCGAGTAACGGTGTCCGCCTGCCATTACCGCTAACAACCTTCGTAGTTCAAACACTTCGTCACACTCGACCTAACCATTCTCAAAAAAATTAAAACAACGTCCTACGCGCCTCTAAAAAATTTAGTGACCCGTGGACACCCTTAGAAATAAATAATAACGATCTTATTAATTCTAGAAACATTTGACTGGAATCACTGTTCCGCTCTCGAGACCCTCTCCTCTAAAATTAATATTTTTCTTTGCAGGAATTTTCAACTAAAATTGACAATACCTTCCCTTGGACCACAAGGAGTCCTCTAAAAAAACTAAAACAATTATTTCACCCCATTCGAGTGTCCGTAAAACAGCACAGAAAATTTTGCATTTGCAATTTATTTTGTACGGGGGAGATTTGTACGCTGTCAGTTTTTTGACAGCGTTCGTCATGTCCAGTGGCTTCTCGGTAGCAAGGGGGTTGCGTTAGGCATTGAAAAAGGCAAAGAGCAATCGACGATGGGCGTGTGCCGTTCCACAGCGAAATGAATCCCGCGGAAGACGGAGAGACGAGGAGGAACAGACTACAGAAAGCGGAGGCCGCGTAACGAATCGTCCTAACCCATTAACTTGTAAATTGCTTCCGACTGGTGCGCGATCCCGGTCGCGCATAAATCCGCGAAATAAATCGCGGCGCTTGTCGTCCGGCGAAACGAGACACACGACCAAATTATTGGCCACACCGCTGGCAAACATTCGCAACGCTGAGCGCTGTCGAAAATGGTCAAACAGGAACCGATCCGACGGAGTAATTAATTTTCATTGTTTTCTTTTTTCGAGTGTGCTGTTTAAACAAATGGGCATTTTGCAAAGCCAGGTAGATTGGCAAATTTATCATCGGAGGATACACATTTTTTCTTTTTTATAAAATTTCGGTATCTCTTGCAGTTCTTGAGATACTCGTGGAAGTTGGTTTCTCTGTTTCGGGGGTGTTTACGCTCATTTAATGGGGATGCAGAGGGTTGAAAAAATTCTGCGTTGTGTGTCCGTGTGGGGACCACATTCTAGCAAAGTTTTAGCAAGATCCATTAAAGCATAATTACGTAATTAATTATTAACTGTTACCTAGTCGGAAGTACGATAAAATCAGTGTATTGTTCCTTCCACTTTAAGGGTTGTTTTCACCCCGTTAATGTGAGTGTAGGTGACCAAAAAAATTCTGCGTGGTGTATCTGTATGTGGACCAAATATGAGTAAAGTTTCATGAAGATCGTCAACGTCGTTTTTTTTAAATAAAATGTTATATGTCCATGTGTCGCGGAGACAAAATTTTCCTAGCGATTGACTGTTCGATTCTCGACGGGTGGCAGAAGAAGAGGAGGAGGATGGAGTCGGCGGCGATCTGGACGCGGACAGCGACGTATTCAAAGTGTGAACGGATGCAAATCTCGTCTCTCATGAGCGGAATTTTCAAGGAAGCTGAAAGATGGATGGAGCACGGCCGCCGGCACCGGACAATACGGCGACATTTGCATCTGGTACATAATTCAGTCGCCGTTTCTGCCCCCGACCACGGCCGTGGCGCGGCATCGGGCTGCGTGTGCTGTTCATAAAGCACACCGGTGGCGATCTCACGAAATCCAGGAGGCCCCGGGACTAGGGAAATAACGAGGCGCCTTCTTCCTTTTTTTCCCTCCGTCTCTTTTTCTCTCTCTCCCTCTCTCTCTCTCTCTTTCTCTCTCTCTCTCTTTCTCTCTGTCTTTTCCTTTCCGCTCGCGCGCGCGACCGCTTGAAAATTTATTCCGGTGAATTTTAATGGACCAGAAACCGTGCTTCGGCCGGATCGTTACGCTACCCTTTTGTTCCCCGCAATTATAATTAACCTGCGCCGTACGTCGGCATTTAATTATTCCACGACCAGTCGCCTGACTCCAATAGCGATCCCATCATCGTCGTTCCCAAAAATGTACTGTAAGAGATTCCCGAGAAAATAATCTTTCACGGTTCCAGACCGTTTGAGTCGAGAGCAATTAGGCCACGCCCACTAGGAACAACCTACGGAAGCATAGAGCAAGGTTGTTGTCCTCAAAAATAAAGTTCTAGTGGACACTGAGAGTCAAGTGGAGGTATAGATTTCTCCTATGGGACACTCTTCTGGGGCATTTATAATCGGAGGAAATTAGGCCACGCCCACTATGAGCACTCTATACACATATGAAGCAGGATTGTTGTCGTCGAAGATAACATTCTAATTGATACTGAGAGTCTAGGTTCAATATAGGGTCAGATTGCTCTCTGGAGCACTGTCCGTGCTCATATAAAATTGTGAGCAAAGAAGCCACGCCCACTCGGAGCGATCTATATAGAGATATGGTGAGATTTTTGGCTCCTGAGCTAGATTTTGATGCAGATTGATAATGTACGATGAATTGGGATTACAAATTCAAGTGGTACACATTGATTAGTCTGTGGGGCAGTGGCCTGTCTCCGTCAGAGCTCGGGGCAAGTTAACCACGCCTCCTCAGTAAGACTTCTCTTTACCTTTCTGCATCTCCTTCTCTATATAATCAATTTTTCTCTATCAATCTCTTCCCAAATCGAAGGGCTTCTTTGAAAAAATGATGACAATTATTCTGGTCATTTTTTAACAATATTAGAAAGAGAATTGGTTCGATACCAAGGTGAGAATTTCAGAAAACCGTGGGAATGTTTTCCAAGGGATTCCGAAGCTGGAAACGAGTTCACCGTCGATGGAAAATTTTCTTTTCGAAGGGTGGGGGTGGTGTCGTTTACCTTGCCGAGCACAATGCTCGCGCCTGGTGTGTCTGAGACAGAGGATAACGATCTCGGGAGCATTGTTGTCCGCGTATGATCCGCGAGACGCGTCGGACTTGGGTGTCGTTGCCCCGTTCTCGAGAAAGCGTCGAGGCGCTGTGATTTTTCCAGAGAGAGAGAGAGAGAGAGAGAGAGAGAGAGGGAGGAGAGAGAGAGAGGAGAGGAGAGAGGATTTCCCTGAGACGAGTCGCTGAGATCGAAAGCGAGTCGAGTTTTCCCCGCTCGGATTCGCCGTGATCTCTCTATCTCTCTCTGTTTCGTGTGCGACTCGCAACTGCTTTCCACGCGATCGGGATTAATTATGATAACGACTGGCGGGGTTAGGCGAGGCGCGACGAGCCGGGACGAGACGAGACCAGACCAGACCAGACGAGTCTAAATGAGCTTTAGAGTCTCGTACGATAATCGCTTGATGTAACAAATACACGATTCGGATCCTGTGGGAGCAATTAGCTCGCTGTACTGATCTTGTTACGTGAGATTTACGTTTCCGATAACGTCGAGAGCTTCGAATCCCAAGAGACCAAGAAATTTTTCTAAGGGGGATGGAGTTCTTCAGAAAGAGTCCCAGTGGTTCAAGGGACTTCAAGAAGAGTTGGGAGTCCAAGGAATTTTTTAAGGAAGCGAGAGTCCTTTAAGAACAATCCTGGGAGTCCAAGGAATTTTTCAAGGAAGCGGGGATCCTTTCAGAAGAGTCCTGGGAGTCCAAGGGCCATCAGGAATAGTCTCAGGAGTCCCAGAAGCATCGATAGGAGTCCAAAACGTGCAAGGAGCAATAACGGGTGTCCAACAAATTTTGTGCAAGAGTCGCAGGGTTCGTGGTAGAAATAGTAATGATAATGAGTCAGGGGAAGGGTCGAGGCGGTCCGAAAAAATTCCTCGAAGGGTTTAACGGGTCCGACGGGGTCTCCGGCGCTTCTGTAGCCAGCGGAATGTCCAGGAACGGCTAGGACCGGCACCGTATAACTTCGACGAGCATCGCGCACGACGACGTTGCACGACGTTGCACGCCGTGGCGTGGCGCGCGATAAGCATCGCCAGGACCAGAAGGGAAAAGAAAAGGGAGAAGAGAGAGAGAGAGAGAGAGAGAGAGAGAGAGAGAGAGAGAGAGAGAGAGAGAGAGAAGGAGCGTGTAGGACAGCCGTTAACGAGCGATTCCACGCAAAAGGTTAGCCTCCCGCTTCTACGTGCCTCGAACCGGCCGCGGCCGCTCGACCGGCTTCCTCTTCCTCTGCCTCACCCTACCCTGAAGATCCTCGGTCCTCGGTCCTTCGTCCTGCGGAAGACCGGTGACCAAAACTCTGGTGTCCTACCCCAAAAAGTTGGGTAATTTTCTGAACAATTTTTCAGTGGAGGCTGAAGAGATTCGAGGAGACACCGAAGAGAAGCTCTAAGGAGCATTCGAGCTAGCTAGAAAGCTTGAAGAAGAGTCCAAAAAGCTTCAGGAGGTTCAAGAAAAAATTGAAACTTTCGGGGGCCTTCGAGAAGACACTACACTAGTTGGGAAATTTGTAAGGGTGGTTCGAAGTGGCCAGGAGGACTCCAAAGGGCTTCACAGGAGTCCGAAGAGTTCAAGGAGTTTCAAGGGCATATGGTAGCTTCCGGACAGCTCACAGAAGACACTAAAATGTACAAGGAGCTACAAAAGACGTATAGATCTAGGAAAATACGCGAAAAGAAATTAGGGGAGGGTCCGAAGAGCTTCGGTTGAGCTTCAGGAGTTTCGGAAGAGTCCAAGGACGTTCCAGAGTAACTCACAAAGTCCGAAAACACTGAGAAAAGAACCAAACTGTCACAAACTCTTGCAGGCTTTTGCAAACACCTTCGGCAGCCCATAGGGGATCTAAAAATCGGAAAAACGAACCCAAAGACGAGTCCACCCTCGAGTCCAAGCGCCAACTGAAGAAACGGTCTCGTGGCAGCAGCAGAGACTGGCCGGAAAGGGTCGACGGGTAAAAAACTGTACCGAAAAATGTTCCCAGCTGTTCCTCCGGTTATCTCCTCGAGGAATCAAGCATGGCGGCCGTCGTTCCACGAAGGGGCAACGTGGAAGAGAGAGAGAGGGGGGCCTCCAAGGGGGTTTTCAACCCTTGCTATCTGGCCCATCGGGTCTCTCGAGCACCGGCGGGTCCGTACCCGTTCATAATAAACGCTCGGCTGGAATTTCCGTGGAAGAGACACGTCCGCACAATGCGTTTCCACGTGGCCCCGATATGTGTGCCACGACTTTATTATTTTCGGCAGGGGGGACCGCGTATACCTGGTGGCGTGCCGGCCTTTTGTTTCGCAGATCGTATCGGGCGCCGGCCCTCTTTCTCTCGTTTCGTCGCATCTGTGACCGGATTCGCTCCCATGCTCGCCCCGTAAAAATGCGACATATTGTGCGAAAAGCATATGGGTCACCCCCTCTCCCCTCTCCCCTACTACCCCCGTCGATCGCTCCTCCTTTTTTCGGGAGGGAGCCCCGTGCACGCTAATCGACCGCGCGCACGCTGCGCCCCGACGAACCTTCGCGCTTCATTATTTTTTCCCTCGGAAACCATGCGGGGAATCGTTTCGAAATTTCGTGGTCAATTCGACGAACGTCTAAACAGTGCGTGCAATTTTTTTCACTGAAAAATCTTCACCGGAAGCGGAGATACGCTAACATTTACGCAGAGTTACTCTCGTGGGAGATTTTTTCACTAATAAAAATTTGTATTAATTATTGTAAATTTTTTCCGTCTTGTGCAGCGCGAGAGGGAGTGTCCAGCAACCCAGAGGAATTTTTTCAACCGGAGGGAACAGCGTTCACAGAGTCCCCAGAGGACTCGGCGTCGGTTAATGATCGGTGAATCGCGTTTTCGCTCTCGGCGAGGCGAGCAATCGCGAATGCAAAAA
Organism: Halictus rubicundus; assembly: GCF_050948215.1. Taxonomy (NCBI): domain Eukaryota; kingdom Metazoa; phylum Arthropoda; class Insecta; order Hymenoptera; family Halictidae; genus Halictus; species Halictus rubicundus. The sequence goes on from NC_135159.1 coordinate 15,348,524, forward strand.
CGCGTCGATTAATACGTCTATCCGGCGCGTGAGCGGCGTAATTAGAAAAATGATGAGGTGTCTGCGCGAGGGGAAAAAGAGCCGTGAATCCATCGGCTCTGGTCTATCGCGCGCGAGAGAAAGCGCGCGGAGAGCGATAGTGAAACGTCACTGCATTCTGCGTTCGCGGAATGCAACGGAGACTCTCCGGTGCAGCTTCTTTCACGAATCCCCGTCGTTCTTGGCTTTTTCTCGTTTCGTTAAACTATCGACTGCAAATCTCCGTAAATTTTCCGCTCTTTGTTCCAGTCTGAAGGATCCGGCTCATTTTCAATTTCAATTAATCGTTCGTCGTCGACCAAGAGCATCTTAATTTTAATTCTATCGAAAATCGCGAGGTATGAAATGACAATTGTTGGGTGTTTTGGAAACTGTGGAAGGTTGTTGGATCTTTCTAGCGAATAACGGGTGCGAAAGGTGAGGGAGGGGGGCGAGGTCGATATCGAATTTCCGCGGAGTCGTGTATCGGAGCAAACTATTCCGCAGGTGCCAGCCTGCTCGACGAAAATAGATCGAATTCGCGAGAGCTCTACGAGCCGATCGCACGAAACCCCCGGCCACCCTTCGGGCTATCGATCCGGCCGTTCTCCCGATACCCCCTAATCCGAGTTCGATAGCCAATCTCTGTCCCTAACGCCTGCAAATAAACCTGAAGTGACAATTTGCACAATCCTCCCGACGTACCACCTTCGCTTTTCCGGCTGTCTTTTCGTCGAACACAGCTTTGCAAAAAAATGACTTGGAAGCCTCGAAAGAGGAGGTGTTGCCCTTTAAAATGAGCCTTGGTACACCGCGCTCCGAATTTTTTTCGCGAGGTTACAGCAGTTCAAATGTCAACGCTTCGATACTCGAGCTACTGTGGCCTTCGTTCTGATCCTGCCGGCGCACTTTTCGTGCAAAGTGCCGTAGCAACGCAACGAAAAATCGTGGGGCAATTTTTTTGGTCTCGTTGGAAAGCTAGAACTTCAGCCTTCAAATCTGTCGTGGTCTCAGTCGCGGGAAAAAATTTTTCATTTCTACAGGGACGATTGAGTTCGAAAATTTGGTGAAAAATGAGTATCTTCACATTTTCGCTCGCGATCACGAGTAAAAAAATTCTAGCAGAGAATGACTCGAGGCATTCGAAAGCGAACATTTCAGCCTTTAGAATGAGCCTTGGTACACCGCGCTCCGATTTTTTCTCGCGAGGTTACAGCGGGTTGAACGCCGGCGAATTTTCACCGGAGCTCGTGCAACCTTTCGATTTCGATCGTCGGTGTATCTCGAAACGATCCTAATTCGAGAGATCGTCGAGGATGCCGTCGATTTCCAGTCTGTCGGGGAGGGGAGCATAGGGGGCAGGAGAGGGAGGAGGGGGGGGGGCGTCGCGTATATTAATCGTCGTGTACAGGAAATTAACTTGGCCTTGTTTTATCTTGCATTCTGATGACTGCATCTGCGTATCGCGAGAAACGTGTAACGCTCCGGTGTACCGCGCGTGTATTAATTAAGTATGTGCGACTCGGTATGCGCGAAGGAAACGATCAAGGACTCGCTTTTACGAGTCAGCCAGGTGCACCGGGTGCTTTTCTGCGAATCATCGGCACCCGATCCGCAAGAGAACCGACGATCATCGTGCTACATAGTCCACCGGGACCAGAAAATATATTCCCTCCCTTGTTTGCCTCTTGCCCGCCTTCGATCCTTCTTGAAATCGCTTGCGAAAATCGACGGGAGCGTAATTAACACGTTCAGTGCCAAGCTCTCAGAAAAACACAGATTTTATCGTCTTGCAAAATTTTTCCATCTGTCATGGCTCGCGAGATATTCATTGAAATAGGCAGGATTCGCGTCCATCGACTTTAAGGGTGGTTCTCACCCCTTCAAAGTAGGTATGAGCGACCCAAAAAAAAATGTGAGTGATTCAGTTTTATGTGAACTTTAATTTGGCGGAGGTTTTCGAGACTGACGATTGGCAGCGAACGTGTTAAAAAATTCAAGATATAGGTAATTCAGCTTAGGTATTTACCAGGCGTCGTTTCGGTTTGATGAGTGGTCGGTTCTGCCCGTTCATCTTGTAGTATAGTCCGCAGGCGTTGCAGAGATAGTGTCCGGTGCCGTCCCGTCTCCACAGTGGCGTCGAAGTTGCACCACAGTTGACGCACTCGCGGCCCTCTATTGGAATAGCATCGAAGAAACAACAGTTTTATTAGCGAGACTCGTATTGCTGATTCGACAGCTAAAAAAAGAAGCTACTTTCACGATCGTCGAGCAGCGAACCAAATTCTCCGTTTAAACGTCATTTAACAATCATGAAAAATCATTGGCGACTCTAGAAAAGATTCCGCCGCTCCTCGACCTCGCCACTTTGAAGCACGAACACGCTAGCTCTTTTTAACAAAATTAGAAACCGTATTATCATTTCTATTCACAGAAATATTTGACACCATTTGATAAATTGCGAGTAAGTTTGGGGTTTATTTTCACCCCTTTCAAATGGATGTTGGGGGCCGAAAAAATTCAGTGTGGTGCACCTATATGTGGACCACATATCAGCCAAATTTCATAAAAATCGATCAAACGGTAATTCTCAAAATAATTATTGAATCGCGCTTGATCAGATTGAGAATTAAAAATCGATTAAAATCAGTCTTACGTCCTTGAACTTTAGGGGTTGTTTTCACCCCTCCAACGTGAATGTTAGTGACCGAAAAAATTCCGCGCGGCGTGCCTGTATGTGGACCAGATATCTGCCAAGTTTCGTTAATATCGATTCATTAATAACCATAAAAAAATTATTGAAGTATCGCTTGAACTTCGAGGACCCTTTACACTACTTCAGCGCGAGCATTCCGCGATGAGAAAAAACACGTGTCAAATATTTTTTCGAGTTGAATCTCACACTCGAGGCTCGTTAAGACAGCTCGAAGTCGAACGTGGGAGTCGCGTTGAAGTTTGAGAAATTGCAGAGCGAGCGTGCCCGACGCGAGAAACGGTAGACATCGACGAAATTCGGTGATGGAACTCGCATGCAATTGCAGACATACCATACCAAGCGATTACCAGAGCAAAAGCAGAGTCTCTTTGGGACCGTGGGCGTTCGAACGACTCGTGGATCGAACACGATCGTCCGATAGCGGCTCGTTAATAGCGGGGACCAATTTTTCTCAGACGGAAAGAAGACCGGAGCCAGAGGGAGAGATAGAGAAAGACAGTGAGAGAGAGAGAGAGAATGGAAAGGAGAGAAGAGAAGACCTGATGTATCGTTAGTCTACCCTCCACCAAACAGGATAACGAGTCGAAATTTTCAGACCTTTCTCTCCTCCCGTTCTAAAAACGTCTGACAAGCGGTTAGGTCTGAAAATTTGTTTGCCGGACCAGGAACAGGAGAAGGAGGGATGTATGTTATGTTTTTTTCTTTCTTTTTTGATATTTCACGAGCCGTGAAATTCCGCGTCTCTCTCGGATATTCGTCCATCGAGCTGCGTCCTCCTCGGAATCTCTGCGCCACCGAGCGGCGGCCATTTTACTGGAAAAGATGCCTTTATAGACTGCACAAGCTCCCTGCACAGGATCGAGATGCGATTTTGGTCGAACGCGATCGACGTGGCCGAAACGGTCGCGGGAGAAATCAAAGATCCACGGAAAACCGAACGAAAACGAACGAACAAATCTGATCGCAATTTTTCTTTCACGCGAATCACTGGTGCAAAAAAAAACACGAGAAATTTTAACTCGAATTGCCGCGATTTTTGGCTTCAATTTCTGTTTGGTTGTTGTTTTGCTGCCTGCTCTAGGAGACTCGTTCCTTGACGGTCACCGGTGACCGGTACCTCGTAGGATTCCCGAAAAAATTTCTATATATAAATGAACTCGTAATATCGTGAAAAACCACAAGATTATCCGACGGTCACCGGTGACCGTCAGTCAAAAAATACCCAAAAAATTCCCACGTCAAAAGCAGTGTTGGTAAATCAATATTTTATGAACGAATCGCGGGATTCGTTGACGGTCACCGGTGACCGTCACTCGGAAAATTTTCAAAAAATGTCTACGTCAAAAGAAGTGTCGGTAGATCAATATTTTATGAAAAAATCCCGGGATTTGTTGACGGTCACCGGTGACCGTCACGGTATAGAACAATTTAAAAATAGTGTTAAAAATCGACAGTGTGTTTTCCCGTCTTTTCGAGACACGAGGCGAGGCAGGATCGATCCGAGGACAATCGATTGCGGGGAAATAGCGTCCGTTTCGCGGAAAACCATAAACAGGCAGCCATAAACAGGCTGACATCCACGGAATCGTCTGGCTTCGCCGTGATCGAGGCTGCCGGTGCCGCTCGGCGAGCGTGTGTGTCGTAAGTCGATTTAATTAGCGGACTTCCACGCCGCGAAGTCGGGCCATTGTTCCCGGAATTAGGATTTTTACCACGCCGTCCTCGCCGCAGACCGGCCATTATTACCGCAATCAACGTATCCGGCATTTTTCAACCGGCACGTTTCATTCCCAGTCCTCCTACTACACTTTTCTTCACCTTTTTCTCCCCACTGTGCCATCGATTCGCGACGATCGACGCGAGGCACAGCCCCTATGACATTTGCACCAGTGACTCGCGATCCCTTCTTGCCTGTTTCCCGGAAAACGAAACCTCAAACAAATTTTTACCATTTATCCTTTTCTATGATTCTTTAGGGAAATTTACGTCTAAGAATTTTGTAAATATCTCGAAAATTGTAGAAGTTACAGGCGTTTGAATCGGGCCATGCACGTTGTCAAAATTGCAAGAACACCGTTTTCAGACAAGCCCCCCAAAAAAATGTATCAAGTGCGAAAATTTGCAAAATAAAAATCTCTTTACAGTATCGAAGAGTGCACCAATCGATTCCAAAAAGATTTTCTGCGAAACCTTGCAGGGTCTTCACGCGAAAAATTCGCAAAGATCATCCTTCGTCTATTTAGGTTTCGTTTTCTGGGAAACAGACTAGCATTTCCTAACAAAAATGAAAAAAAAACATACCGGTCGCCGACTGGTTGCAAATCGAACAGAAAATTCGAACGGTTCGATTTGACGCGAAAAAATCGTGGTCCGCAGACTCATTCTCGAGAGGGAGATTTGCTGTGACAAAACCAAAAAACGGCAGCATGTAGCCACACCACATCGAGAACAAAAATACGTGTGTGCTGTATCGCGCTTGCGTAGACGTGTGTCACACCTGTGTATGTATAAAGACACGAACAGATCTAGAGACAGATAGAAAAAAGATGTACAAATGGTGTACAGAGCGGTCCAGAACGTTGGCGAACCGATCGCAGAACGATTTTCCGGAAAGAAATATCCGAGAAACGTTTCCGCGATCGATCCACGCGACATTTTGGTCACCCTGTAGATCGACGCTGATCGTCGAAAAAAATTGATAACGAACGAGGTGTGGTGCTGTTCACGCTGTACGTCTCGCGGGTGCCACTCAAAAAACACATCGGTGAGGCAAAAATACAAAAATACACGATCGGTGTGTTTCTCCCTCTCGTAAACACTCAGCTCTCGAGAACTCGAGGAAAAGTAACGAGAAAACATAAGTAACATAAGTGTGTTCGTCAACGTTCCGATCAACGAGAACTGTAAGCGAAAGACGACCGCCACCAAAAGCTCGGGAGTGGATCGAAAACAGAAAGTTTGAGGATGAAACACCCTCGACCAGAGTCTCTGCGGGCACGAGAGCAACATTTGCCCCCTGGAGCACTAGTTTGCCCTCTGGGGCACTCAACTGGCCCCGTTTTCACCGGGCCGTGCCCCCCAGTACACTTTGGCTAGACAAAGAGATCAATAGATCCGATCCTCTATCTCTTGTCTGACTCAAGTGTCACTGGGAGCAACGCGAGTGGCCCCTGAGGGCAATCTGGGTGGCTCCTGGGGCCAAGAGCTCTTTGCCTGTGCCTGCATTACGGTGTTCCTTGAGATCCTCTTAATTTATAAGACTAGTACCATATGCAATTATATTTGAAAGAATTTTCTGTACAGAAGGAAATTCAATAAAAAGTGTTTATTAATCAAGTTTATTTGTAACCTTTTTTTGTACTGTTGACAAGATTGTAACGTGCAGAATAATCTCTGTAAAGCGAATGCTCTGACGGTATATTTTACAATTATTTTTCAAAATTGTTTTCCAATTGTTCTTTTTTTGCAAGTGTCTGTAATTTGAGGAGCGCAAGGTCATCGTCGAGACTCAGGTCGTCGAAAACAACGGAAAGAAAGAAAACGGAGAGAAAAGCGAAACGAGAGGTAAACGAGTAAAGTGCAACAAACGAAACAGAATCCAAAGGAACAAATTGGAACAGTAAAAAAAAACATCGTGTTGCAAGACGAGGGGTGCAGCCGTGTTCCGATTGGCGAACGGTAAACCAAGGAAGCCGGGGAAACGAGGAAATTCTTAGAATGCAAAGTGCCCCTTTCTTCGATTCCTTTCTCAAGCGATTATCCGAGCCGTTTCTTCAGATCGACGGAGCTGTAATGAGATAGTAAACGTTCTCACATTCGCGAACCGGAAATCGACTGCACGCGTGTCTCTCGCACGATAAAACTGCTGTATAACGAGTATGCATCATTAACAGAGCTCTACGGCGCGTCTCGGAAATTTCCAACGGAGAAAATCTTATTTAAAGATGAATTCCCGGAATAAACTACTTTGAAGCGAACACTCCCACAACCCTACCCCCAACTTGACCCAGCCCCAAAAGAAAATTCAACTGGTCTCAAAATATAGCCCTCAAACAGCTTGAAACCGTTTCAAACATAGTCCGACCGAAGGCAACACGAGCAAACCGGACCAAAAACAAGTGAAAACCACGGCAAACCCCCAACTTAGCACAGCCCCCCAAGAGAAAATTCAACTGGTCTCAAAATATAGCCCTCAAACAGCTTGAAACCGTTTCAAACACCGTCCGACCGAAGGCAACACGAGCAAACCGGACCAAAAACAAGTGAAAACCAAAGCGAACCATCAACTTAACACAGGCCCCAAAAGAAAATTCAAGTGGTCTCAAAATATAGTCCTCAAACAGTTAGAAACCGTGTCAAACACCGTCCGACCGAAGGCAACACGAGCAAACCAGACGAAAAACAAGTGAAAACCAAGGAGAAACGACAAACTGAAAGGCAAAGCATAAAAAGTAAGGTCCCACGTGAGTTATCCCGGGGATAAAGAAAAATCGAGGAGAAACGGGTGTGGGGGTAACAGATCCGATAAAATGAGAGAGAGAGAGAAAGAGAGAGAGAGAGAGAGAGAGAGAGAGAGATTGGTAGGCGGTTGCCGCTTACCGGCGGACGTCCTCGACTTGTTCCTGGGCTTTTGCTGCTGCTGCTGGTGCGCGGATGCCGGCGACCCGGGTGTGTTAGGGTGCGCGTGACCGACCAACAACTTCGAGTCGACGTTTACGCCGGTTGCCACGCCGGTCGCGTTCCCAGCCGCGGCGGCCCCGGCCCCGGCGGCGTGGTGGCCGCCGAACAGGCCCGAGGTGACCGCGGCGGTCCCGTTGTGCGGGTTGTGGGACGAAGACGAAGAAGACGACGAGGAGGCGGCGTGATGATGGTGGTGGTGGTGGTGGTGGGTGGTATTAGGATACTGCAGGTGCTGGTACATGTTATACGCGCTGGTCGCCGGGTCGTATTGGGACCCGGCGTGGTGGCTGTTGTTCGCGGCAGCGGCTGCGGCCGCGGCGGCGGCGGCAGCGGCGGCCGCGTAATTGTCTCTGCACGATGGCGAGCTCGCTCCCCCGCCACCACCCCCGCCACTGGCCGCCACACCGTTTCCCTGATACTCCTGTTGCTGTTGTTGTTGTTGTTGCTGTTGTTGTTGCTGTTGTTGCTGCTGCTGTTGCTGCGCGGCTGTCGCCTGTTGGCTGCCCGATTGGTTATTACCTTCACGTTGCTTCACCTGCCCGCTACCGGAACCCCCGCTCCCACCGTTCCCGGCGTTCCCCGCGCCGCTGGTCCCGTTGTGCTGTTGGTGGGGAGGGGATGGCGCCCCGTGGTGGTGGCCCAGCATCACGCTCGGCTTCACGTCGCACGAGCTGGCCCCCGACGCTCCCAACGCGTCCTGGTGGTGCATGAACGCGCCCATCACAGCCGCGTGCGCAACCGCCGCCTGGTACTCGCTGCTCGCCCCACCCCCCAAACCCGACAACGGATTGCTGCTGTTGTTCGTGTTGTTGTTGTTGTTGTTGTTCGTCGCGCTGCTGTTGTTGTTGTTGTTCGTCGCGGAGGTCGTGCTGGCCGTGATGCTGTCCGGCGTCGCGTCCTTCGGCGGGGTCGGCGGGAACGAGAACAGGTGGTGACCCGCCCCCGCACCGCCGTGGCTCGATAGGCTACCCGTGCTCGGTGGGAGGGACGAGCCCAGTGGACTCTGAGGCTTGTCGTCGCCGACGCCACCGCCGCCTGAACCCGTCGAGGTCGGGAAACCCCAAGGGGTTTTCGACGTGTCCGCGCCGCTACCCGCTAGCCACGGGTGCAGCACGGAACTGTGGAAGTGCGGCCGACACACCTGGCTCACCGGGCCGCTCGTCACGCCGCTGCTCGACATCCTTGCTGCAACACACACACAAACTACCGTCAATATCTGTACCGAACAACCTGAGAAATTTTTCAAAAATCTTTTCGGCCACTGCTCATTCTTCGACCGTTCCAACTTTCACTGGGACAGAGACGCGACACCCCAACCGGGCTCATCTCGGAGCTCGGATCTCTTCCGAGTGCCCTTTCTTGGTACAAATTTGGGGTGGGGAGCAGAAATCACAGTTCTTTGAGATTTGGATAATTGGGAAAATTGTACAGGGTTTTTTTTCGGCAAGGAATAGTGGATTGTATTATTATCTTTTAAAAGGAAATTGAGATCTGTCCGTTTACAAGGTTTTGAAAGAAAATCGGCCAGCATGGCATAATGATGTTGGCCTTAGGCGACTTAGAAACCGGTATACATGTACGCCGGGGGAGTAGAATCCCCGGCGAACGAACATGGACTCCGTCGATCGCAGAAACGGGGAACCTGATTCGTGCGTGCGCGGAATGATCGGCTTTTATGCCGACCGTAAAACCACCTAATTGCGGGAGACATCTTAATTAAGTGCGAGGGGGCCCCCGGTGGCTGGAGGCGCGCGCTATTATTGGTCTCTCTTCTCTCGTCTGGTCCCCCCACCCCGTCTCCCGTCCTCGCCTCCCTCCTACCCCCCGCTCCTTCCCCTCGCCCATATATGTGCGCAGACGGCGCGCATGAATCTTTCACCTTTCGATCGGGTGCGCTCGCGCGCGCGAGAGAGAGCCCGAATTCCGTCGGGGCCCCGCCTCCTCTCCTGGTTAATTCGCGGCCTCGATGTCGCTCGCTCGCTTCTCTCCGTTTCCTTCCGAGGAGAGGAGAGAGACGAGAGAGAGAGAGAGAGAGAGAGAGAGAGAGAGAGGAGTACCGTCGAATCGATATATCGACTCGGTTCTTCGCCACCCTCCCCCTCCCCCACGCGAGGAGGGCTCCGCCTCGCCGGCATACGCTGATAACGAGTGTTTTGTCGAAACCCCACCCACGAGCAAAGACTTCGCCGAATTACCAGCATTAACTCTCTCTCCGAGCCGCGCCGAGACGCGATACGTATTGCCCGTCACGATTTCTGCGACTGCATACGCTCCGGATTTTCCTCGGGACTGTACACCCTGGCGCGGACATTGCTGGGTTAGACTACTTTCGAAAATATTGACGTCGTCGACACGGTGTTGCGAATTTTTGAAAATTTTCTTCAAATCTCCTAGGTTTGTCCTTGATAAACCTGTACGGTTTTAAATAATACTCATATAGAATAATTATTATCTGTGAATGTGTACACAAAGGCAATCATTCAAGAACATACGTCGGATGAAATTGGTCGTAACTCCGGGAAAAATGAATCTCTTGAGTTGAAAATTTTTGCACACATTCCCGAACATGTCCTGTAAATGTCCAGGAAGTTTTAAAAATTTGCGTTGAACCGTGTTGCTATTAAAAATTCCTGTACCCACGTTGAAGTAAACGATCGGACAGGAGCAATGTTCAACTAACGAATATGTAAATAATGAACATAATATGTGAAAATAGTGAATATTTAAATCACGAGTACGCTATGCAGAAATAATGAGCACACCGTGTATAAATACAGCGTCGATGATTGAATGCTACCGGGTGTAGGAGAATGGGTGGACAGATTAGCGATGGAGGATAGTATCAGCGTGAAAATAATCGCGGCTGCCATTCTTCTCTGGCGGCGAGTATGCTAACCGAATGGAAGAGGAACGTCGTCGTGGAAAGCCGTCTAAATTTAGGAGCATGAAACGTAATATCAACCGTCGGGAGGAGAGAGGGAGTATCGCGGACAGAGACGAGCAGCTGCAGCGTCACGCAATTAATCGAATGCAACGATGCCCCGCCTGTAATTGGATCCGCGGCGTTCGCTGCAACGATGCGACGCCGATGCGACGCCGAACGCAACGTGTCGGCGTCCCAAAAATTATCGACCCGAAAAGTCCACCGATAAATCCAAAAAACTTATTTAAGAAATCGAAAATTAAATGTTTGATATTCAAATACTCTTTCAACCCAGCTGGCGTAGAAATTAATTTTTCCAACAAAAAAAAAGTGTTCAAACAAAAAAAAAAATAGGGTAATAGAATTCGAACTTCGAGGGGCAAAGGAATTTTTTTTATGAGAGATGAGGCACTCGGAACAGAATCGAATTGAATCGAATCTCGTGTATCGAAGCGGATATCTCGTACTCGATCTCTCGCGAGACGTTCAACCGACGCGACGAGTCAATTATCGTATGAACGCGTGGAATGCACGGTGCACGGCTTATTGGATCGAGCGTTTTCTGCGCGTGGGCGTAGCTGTCGCGATCGAGTGACCGATTTATATAGATCGCGGCGCGATCTACTGATGCGCTATCGCCCGGGAGATCGCTTCCATCCTGCTGTAACTTTTCGAAAAAAGATCGGAGAGTGATGAGCCTGGGCTCATTTTGTAGGGTGAGATTTCTACTATAATATACCTAAAATGGTTTTTCTCGATCAGGATTTTCCGATAAAAATCACGTTAAACGTAAAAATCGAATTTTTCAGTCACTTTTTCGAATACAAACTTCTCTGCAGAGCTCGAAAAATTTTTGTCGCTAGCGAAATTCGGGTGCGTTTAAAGAGCGCAGTTTCAGCTTTCCAACGAGACCAAAAAATTTCTCCTACGATTTTTTCTTGCCATTTTATGCCACTTTGAGTGAAAAGTGTGCCGTTGGTGTTGCAGCACGGGGTCACTAGGCGAAAAGTCGATATTCAGACTATTGTAACTTCAAGAAAAAAAATCGTAGGAGGCTGTACCTAGGCTCATTTTAAAGGGCAAAACCTGCGCTTTCGATAGCCCTAAGTGATTTTTTCGAAAAAAATTTTTTAGCTTCGGGAACGAAGGAAACAGTGAAAGTGATCATTTTGTCAATTTTTCCAGATTCAAACACACCTACGGTGTTCAAAAAATTTGTTCCGAATTCAAAACTCCGTGTTACATCAAGCTTAACATCTCCCCTTTGAAATGAGCCCTTAAAACCTCCCGTGCGATTTTTTCCATCGTTCCAAAAAAGTACCAAAAGCTTCCATCGAACATAATAAAACAAACTGACGCCCACAGAAGGAACACATATTTTTATCACCAAGTACCGGCTGTATCACAGTCTCACAAACGTGTAGAGTGGGGGGTACAGTCCCTGGGGCCAGAAAAGGAGGGAAATTTAAATCGCAGAAGCGAGAAGCTGTTCCAAGGAAAAGCGTCGAAGCTGTTTATTTTTTTAGGTCGAGCCGAGAGTCGCGGAGGGGAGTGGAGTCTGAGAAGTGGCCGGGAGGCAAAAATGAAGGTGCAAAAGTCTTGGAAAAGCGCGGCGCCATATTCGCATGCGACCCGTTTCGAAACGAGCGCCTTGGGAGTCGACGCCTAAGGAGCTCCTCGCCGCTAAGCCTTAATCAGCAGCCCGTCCCGCGAGTTTTTCTGCATTTTTTCGCCCCTTTTCCGTCAACGCGACATCACCGCGTTCGCCAACTTCCCCGACGAAATTTACAGTCGCCGCGCGATCATGCGCGCCGCGATTTATAGGTCGCGATCGCTCCCCTGGCCGGCTTTCCAATTTTTCGGCGAGCTTCCACGACAGATCCCGGCGTCCCCGGGACGGGGAACCGTGAATTTACCTTCGAACCATCTTTCTACTCCCCCCCCCCCCTGCAACTTCCAGGGAAACAATTTCAGCAATATCGCGGAGATAACGACGCCGGGAGCTCGCCAGCTACCGGGGAAGAGAAACGAGCGAAAAAGTTCCAGAGAAAAACGGCGAAATAGAGGAAACCCTGCGAGGGAAGGAGGGCCGGAGAGATCCAGAATGATAAATGTCCCTCGAAGAAGAACTTTTTACCGAGTATGGAGTGCGAAGTGGCTGTCGCTCGTTTCCTTCTTTAAATCGCTCGGGAAGGGTGCTGAGATAAGGCAAACTTTCGGAATTCTTTTTACGAACTGACGCGACGGAACTCTTTGAGATTTTTCACATATTTTAAACAAGACCTGTATTTATGGAAAATAATTTTTCTCGTGCGATCTTACGTCGAGAAACAATTTTTTAGTCAGCGTGAAGCTCCTTTTTCTATGGTTTTCAGGGACTGCTGGAGGTACGGTCAGATTTCAGAATTTTCTCCGAAGAGACGGTCCAGTGAACCTATTTGAAATTTCACTCACATTTTGAACAACATTTCAAAATACAGAAAATAATTGTTCCGAGTCGATTTTCCTCCGTAAACAATTTTTCAGTAACCCAGGAACACGATTTTGTAGCGACTTGGATGGTGCTCCGAGATAGGTCGAACTTTGACAATTTTTTCCAGAAGAACGACTCGATGGATTCCCTTCAAACTTGTCTTATATTTTAGAGCAGAGTTCGATCTACAATCCCGAATTTTTCCGCCCCAAAATCATGCTACATCCCGGAGCAAAAATATCCTAAATCTGAAAGTGTGGTACCAGTGAAAAGGGTCGTCAGTTCGAAAACAAGGCGCGATGTTTTAATAAGTATTGAAGCTAATTGGAAAGAAGCACGGAAAAGACCAGGTTTCACCAGCTGTCTAGATACAGTAGTAGGGGTTAGGCTGATGGAACGGCGTCGCGACGCTCTGAATCTTCCATTCAGCCGACCGAAATTTTATCTCGCGACGCCTCGATTTATTCCAGTGAATGGGAACTGTGGTTCTCGCGCTCGCGTTCGCGCGCGTCGGCATGCACGAGCGACACGTGTGTGCCGTATCGCGGTATCTCCGGGTTTGGTCAGCATTCGACATCAAAGCGCGGCTACTTCAAATAATTAGCCGCCCCGAGCGTCGCTGACTTTGCGCCGCTTTTGTGCAGAGGCGTCGCGAACGAGTTCAAAGGCTCGAAAGGATTCAAAGAGCGCCGGCCCCCAACGCCTTTCAAAGGACGAGCCCAGCCCCGAGACGGCCGGACAGAGACCAGCACAGATGCAATCGGAAAAAGAGATGAGCCTGACGAGGATGGAAATGTAGCATCTCGGAAATGGAGCCGATTAATCCGATTTCTCGCACCCTTCTGTCCCGGAACGCCTCCGAACCATTCAGACGCTTTTTCAAAACCTTTTTCACGCCGCAAACCCTCTTACGCGATGACTAGGCTTGATGCAAAATGCTGACAATTAATTTACAAGATACAGCTCACTTTCAGTATGCGTTTGATTGGACTAGAAATAATTTTAAATAGTCGAATAAATCGGAGCAATACGGAAAATGAATTCGTGATTTTCTAAGTAACGGTTGTCGCGATCGCGTGGCTTTCATTCATCGAAAAGATCGCGCAGAATGGCGGCCGTTTCATTCACGGCGAGGCTCGGAGAAAATTGCGTCGCGAGAAAGGAAATCGGCGTGAATAATGCGCGAGTCGTCGCCGCGATTGCTATGCGGCCGAACGTTTCTAACCGCGTTTTCTACGGCCGCGTCTAATTACGCTCTGTTCCGCAATCGATCGATCGATCGACACTAATCTCCCTATCAAAATTTATTCCGGCGAAATAATCCGTTGTCGAACGAATTAACGAAATTTGCTGTTACGGTGAAATTTTCGGGGCACGAAAATGTCGAGTATTTTTTTCGGGAGACAAGATCAGCGCCCGGTTGAAGTATTACCGATTCTTCAGGGAGCGATCGCTGTCGATCGGGCCGGCCACGAAATTTCGCCGCTGCTTATCTCCGATCATTAAAGACGCGTAAAAATTAAGGGTAGTGATTTTCGTGGGAACGGCTCGGGCCGGTCGCACGTCGTAAATCCTCGAATTACGATGGAAAACGAGCAAAACGCGCGGCCCGTTTCAGGCCGCGCCGCGGTAATCAGATTCACGGCGTACACGAAATTCCAGGAGAAAATAACGTCTCATTTGCCGAGGCCGCCACTAGCCGCGCTGCGCCGTAATAACATGCAATTTCACCCCGCAAGTGTACTTCTCCCGGGCTTGATCGACTTTCCCGTCTTCTTGTTTCATCCGACAGCTGCCCCCGGCTGTCTTCTGCCTTTCGTTGTTACTCGAAACACACAGGGAATCGCTCCCTGTTTCATTTATTCCACCGAAACACCATTCAACCCTTTCTGCATTTGCCTCAACGTTTGCAGTCGCTTCAAACATCTTTCTCCTGGCACCAGAATTTTTGGGTAGGTCCCAGACACTTGAAGGTTTGACCCAGTACCCCTTACTATGGCCTGAGATAGCTCCGAGTATTGTGATACCAGCCCAACTACCGATTTTATAGGTTCAAGTCTGTTTGTGCTGGTTTGAACACTTTTTGAGCGAGTTTGAAAACTTTTCTGCAGATCCCAGGCACTTGTAGGTGTCATCCAGTACCCCTTACTGTGGTCTGAGATAGCTCCAAGTATTGTGGGACCAGCTAAACTACCGATTTTACAGGTTTAAATATGTTTGTGCTGGTTTGAATAGTTTCTGTCTCAGTATGAAATTTTTATACAGGTTCTAAGCATTCTCGGGTTCGATCCAAGTATTGTAGCGGTGGCTTAACTACCGACTGCTTAGGTTTGTGATCTTGTTTGCGAGTGTTGCACAACGTTGACTCAGCTTTGAACGCTTTTTCGCGTGTCCTCGAATTTTACATTAAATACAGGCACAGGCGTACGACGAAACGCGTCGAGAAATGTAGTCAGTCCATCAAAATAAGAGTCGCATACTCATCACAGGACAGTTTGGAGAGTGAAAAGGCGCGGGATCTTGCAAAGAACGTGTTCAAACATATTTCCAGCGAAGTGTCGTTCAACGAGAGTTGCGGTTAAATTAAAGAGCGAGGCAAAAAGGAGAGAAACAGCGAGCGTCTTCTCAGCGTCGGGAGATGGTACTGCGTATTTTTCGAGGCTGTTTTCTCTGGTTAACGAGGTGGATTGTCGAACCCGGCGCCGGACAGTATGATCGAAAGGTTCGCGACTAGTTTCGAAACAAGAAGATCGAGAGTGTCCGTAGGGGGGCCCGTCGAATCGTGACACCGAGAGGGGGCTACCCGGTACCCTTCACCGGAGGGGGTGAGGCAGAAGAATGGTACCGGCAACCGTGGCGGCAGCGGCAGCAGCAACGAGGAGTAAGATTGATCGCACGGCTGCGAGGCTGCATCGCGAGTCGCATCTGCCGCGCGCGCGAGTCGCTCTCCGGCGCGGGGGTGGAGGGGGTGATGGAACAAGAAAGAGAGACACAGAGAATCAGAGAGAGAGAGAGAGAGAGAGAACTGGCGACTAGAGGCTCCGCCTTCGGTTGGCGTGTGCATTTGCGCAAGATGGCGGCGGTCGCGCGTTTTGCACGACCCGTGCGCCCAGAGCCTCGGACCCTCTTCTCCGTCGCGAAAGAGGGAAAGAGAAGCTCGGAGGGGAGCGCAGAGACTCGGGGGTTGAAGACGAGGGACCGGTGCACCGACCTCCAGGCCGACAGGGAGGAACGGCCGCGTTCCAAGCGGAAATAGAGCGAACGGGGTTGTTATCTTGCGCGGAGAAACTGGAACGGGAGGCTGGATCGAACGGAAAATGGAAAGAGCGGGCGACCGCCCGGAAAAAACGCGCCGCGAGACGTCCCAGCAATGCGAAATGTCTGATCGAGTGATCCCTCGATCAGAAAGTAATGAATTGTGGCCGTTCCCTGTGGTTCGAGCCCTCGTAGACGCGTTGTTCAATGGGTACCTTGACCGATCACGGTATTAATCGTTTTGTCGGTGATGGGCAAAATTTTCTATGGAAATGCGACCAGCGCCATTCCAAATGGTGTTGAAAAAATGAGTAATCACGGGTTTTTGGTTAGTCCTGGACGACTCCTTCTGCTCGGAACAGGACTGCTCAATAGCATTTTCACTCGATATAAACGACAAAAATGAGAGAGGCTTGAATAAACATTGCGAGAAGTAAATATTTGCATATACGGTTAGAAAGCTTGATTTTTTTACAATTTTCTGACACAAATTGAAAGTTGATACCTGATCTGGTTCGAAAGTTATAGCCCTCGATAGATTTTTCAAATTTCGAACTTTGACTCCCTCTACCTTCTAACCTAGCGGTCCTACCGAAAAATTATTTCATGGATTCGATGTAGGATCCATAGGGCTACCAAAGTGCCGAGTTTCAGCCCAAACGGTTAAGGTGCATTTCATACGTATTTTGCATACTTCATTCTATTCTACATACCGGGTGCCCTGAAAAGGCTATTTCAACTCTAAGAACGGTGAATAAAACGAAGAATGGTGCCACGAAAACGTGTGAAAATTTCCCCGTAAACCTCTGCCCTTACTGAAAACAAAATTCAAGTTCAATCTCCAGAAACTGTCTGATCACTGCATACCGTTTCCACTTCGCGCGCGCCGAGCGTTCAGCATCGATTTGCTGGAGAACGAAGCGTCGCAGAAGAAAACTACCAAGTACATTTTCCATCGAGTTTTTCCCGTAGAACACGCTGGTGGTGCTCGTTTTGGAATCGCGACCCTGGTACAGCGCGTAGCCGCAACGGAAGAGCGTTTGAAATTTTGATGAAAACGATACGACGTCGAGAAGGGTCGGGGAGAGGGCAAGCGCGAACCCACGAAAGCGTCGGCCTCCCGTGGCCCGCAATTACGCATGCAGCGCCGCGAGGGCCCGCGGGCTTCGCGGTCCGCTGCGCTTCCTTCCTGTCTGCGCAACAACCACCTTGTGTATTATGCATCCCCGCGCTCATCGGCCGTCCGCCTGTCTTGTTTGTTTTTCCATTCTGACCGGCTGGCTGGTGAACTCCGCCACCCCGATACGCGTCGCGCTCTCGACGATCGATCACTCGCGGACAGAAACATCGCTACGGGAACCTGGCGAACCGCTCACGGACGGACCCTCTCTCGGCAGACTCGAAACGAGATCTCTCTATCCGCCGTCGGATAGCGGAGAAGTTTCTCTCTGCAGAAGAAACCGTGCACGAGGAGGCCGACGGAAAAAATTCCACGGGACCCGGCCGAGAAAGAACCGTGGACTTTTACGGGGGTGGGGGGCAGGGGGAGGGGAGGCAGAAAAGGGAGGAGGTAGAAGTCGTAAAGAAGTCGCGGAGACCACGTTTGGAGCGGCTCCAGCGACAGATAGAGATTTGATTCCGATTAGGGGCACCGGCTAGTTTTTTCGGTTTCGCAGCACGAGTTAACAGAGGGCCGAGTATGATCCATGCGCGTCGGCGAGAATCAGGGATATCGCGTTCCCGAGCCGCCTCGAGATCCCGACCGGCTGTGTATCGAGTTTCGTCGCTGCCCGTGCACTTTTTGGACCCCTCTCCGTGCTGAATCCGGGCCCTTATTCCTCCTCTCGGTCTCTTGCCCGCTCCCACCCTGCCCCCCGCTAGATGCTACCTTTTTTTCACGCTCCGTCGACAAGCAGACCGGTCGAAATTAGACTGGGACTACTGCAACCGCTGCTGCGAACTCCGCAGTTTTCTTTTCGGCCCTACGGTGTTTTTCCAAGACCCGCAATTTTTTTGTCGACTCTACAACTTTTCCCGAAATTTTTCTATTGGTGCAACAATCGACCTTATATGGTTTTTCTACGCTCTACGATTTTCTTTTGGGCCCCACAGTACACTGACGATCGCAATATTGAAATATTGCCGACATTCAAACTGCTGTAACTTCACGAGAAAAAATCGTAGGCGGATCTACCAGGGCTCATTTTAAAGGCTGAAATCTGCATTTTCGATACCTCCGAGTGATTTTCTTCGAAAAAATTTTTTAGCTCCGCGAACAAGGGAAATAAATGAAACCGGTCATTTTTTCAATCTTTCCATATATGATCGTCCCTAAGGGTTCCAAAAAATTTTTTCCAGAATCAAAACCACCCTGTACTTGAATCTTAAAGCCTCCTCTTCAAAATGACCGGTCAAAACTTCATGTACGATTTTTTTTCCTCGTTCCACATTCTCGAATGTCCTAGAAAGTATCATCAGTCATGTCCGAACGAAAAGTCCCTTCCGCTTCGTGATTACGTTGGAAGTTATTACAACCAAACCAATGGTGTTTTCAAGGATATTTTCACGTTGAATGATGCAGAATGAATTGCGCCACGATGCGGCAAAGAAATTTGCGGGAACGGAACGGACTTTTCGATCGGGTCATATCGTGGGTAGAGCGATCGAAAAAAAAACGGACTTACTATGAGCATAGTGTGCGGCAGCCGCGGCGGCGGGGTGATGCGCGGTGGGTCCAGCGTGAGGGTAGTATCCCCTGTAGTCGGTGGGGTTGCCGACGACTCCGGCGACTCCAGCGCCTCCCGAGGGCGGCTCCAAGGTGGATCTAGGTGGCTCGTACCACCTAGCCGCGCTCGACTCGCTGCTCATGTCCATCCTTGTCCAGAACCCTCCTCTGTAGCGCCCGACCCTTCCTCCACCTCCTCCACCTCCTCCACCTCCTCCTCCTCCGCCTCCTCGTCCGCCCCCTCCTCCTCCGTTCGTGATACGAGGGGGATGCTCTCAGAGGGGGTCGTTCGACGGACAAGCACGGAGGAGATTAGGGGATCGGAGGGATGTCCGGGAAACGCGGGGGTGGAGATTAGGAACGCTGCCAAAAACGCCTCTCTGACGGAAACCTGGTCCTCGCGAGCACGCTCCGAGAGATCATAGGGCCAGGCCTGGCCGGCGACGCAAAAATTCCACCTACGCCTTCTGAAACAATCGGTGAAACTGGTTAAAACAACCTAACCACAAAATTCTTTCGATATTTCATTAACTTTTTTTTTACAGTGAACAATTTTCCGCGCAACATCTTCAGCAATCACGCACACACAAAACTCGAAACACGTTCATCGATACAGCCGCCATCTTTCGATGCATAGCAAACCAGAAAAAAATGTATTTCTACTCGAAAAGAACTGTACAAACACCTCCTGACGAAAAACTTTTCAATACCCTATCCCCTTTTCCAAAAAAAAATTCCCAAACACGCCCATTCCCGGAAACTCGTTGAACCGACGAAAAACTGCGAAAATCGTTAATTAGTCACCGCGGAGACGATTTCCTGTAGATTAGATAACCACGAGCGTTGTCAGAGACTCGATTCCGTCGCATAGTCAGCGTCTCTTTTGGTTTAGGGGAGTCCCGACACTGTCACATCATCGCCGGCGTCTCGTCGGCGCCGGTTTTTCATAGAAAATTCGTGTTCCCACAGTCTGCACGCAGCCGGGTCCGTTAATTAGCACTGTCGGACTGTCGCGGGCCGATTGCGCAAGCCGATTGCACTCGCAGGAGCGGAGTAGCACCGCGGGAAACCGAAGGAACTTGCCGATCGATCGGCCGATCGGCGCCGATTTCTTCGCGGATCGCGCGTTACCGATCGCGGGAAAAACGATCGCGCGTCGATCGAGGACCGATCCCGGAAGGAAGATCGATCGGTTTGAACCGATCGACACGATAAAATGGACCCGGAAACCCGGGGGCCGGGTCGCGCGCGAACCGTTCGACGCTCTCGAGTCACTTACCCGGCACGATCGCCGATGATAATCGATCAGCCGCCGAGATCTCGGTTAATTGGGTCCTGATCTGCGCTTTAGTGCGTGAAACACTGATCATCGGCCGACCCACTCGACGATCAAGTGCCTCCCGAACGATTTATCAATCGCTACGGCCACCGCAGGGCCTCGCCTCGCCTCACCTCGCCACCATCCACGTCAAGGTCATCGATGACGCAACCGAACAACCGGGGACCCTAATCTCGCGATCGGCCAATCCTCGCGCTGCCCCGATCTCACGGGAAAAGGACCGAGAGCCCTTATCTACGCCGCGATTAGGCCAACGCTTCCCGGACCGATCGTCCACCAATTCGATCGAACTAGGCAAAATATTTGGTAATTTTTTAGTCGGATACCATGATTTCAAGGGATGGAATTATTTCTTCTGTTTTCTTGTGTACAAATTTTTGCGACACCCTGTTGCCATAATTAACGACGATTTCTGAGCAAAGTCTTTTATTTTGGTTTAAATTCGTTACGAAAAGTAGGGTCTCTTAGGGAGTTTTTTACTGGGAGACTAGACGATGGAGGGTTAAAAATCTTTTTGCAGTATGTTCGGGAATGATTTAGTAGTGTATGTCAATTTTTATACCGAGCTGGGTTTAACGGTGTTTGTTGTAGACGGCTACGAATGAGACCTGAATTTAAAATTAAGATAATCAATTTCAAATTTTTTGAAAGCAAGACAATTTCATTGGAAAATGTGTGGACGCCTCCAAAAAATTTTGTCGAGCAAGACAGTGCTCCGAAGAAATCCGTCGCGATTCGAAACGAATCGGACGCCACAAGTAATCTCCCCATGAGCGTCCACAAAGTATACCTGCGGACGTTCCGTTTCCAAAATTGTGTGTCCAAGGCAAATAAAATACTCGAAAACAAGATCAGATAAGATATACACGAGAAACCGATAAGATTAACGCCAGCGAATATCGCTCTTTCACATTTCGCCGCGATTTCTTCTCCCCGAGGTTCGATCATCGATTTGATCGAATTTAATTCGATTCGATTCGTGCGCGCACTTTCTGTGCAATTACCAACGTTTAGTATCGTTCAAATTTTACACATTGAAGCCCCATAGATTCGCCATCGATTCAAATCTTTATTTCTAAATTTTTTTAACACGGGGTCAACACTGACCCGGACACCGCAAACCAAGGATTTTAAGGTCCGCGCCCAATTCTTTTTAAACTTTGCAAATTGGTAGCCCTACAGGTCCGGCATAGACTCCACCAAGTAATTTTTTGATAGCTTGCCTGGGTCAAGCGGGAGAGGGGGTCAAAGTTCGAATTTCACAAAATCTATCGAGGACTGTAACTTTCGAACGAGAGCAGGTATCGACTTGCAATTTGAGCCAGAAAATCACAAAAAAATCAAGCTTCCCAACCATATATGCAATTATATAGTTCTCGCATTGTTTATATAAGTTACCCGCACTTTTATCGTTTTTATCGATTAAACATGCTATTGAGCAGTTCTGTTCCGACCAGAAGGAGTCCTCCGACGGTAATCAAAAACTGATGATTAGCAGTTCTTTTGACGCAAATTCGACCGGCGTTTGTCATATTCCGAAATAATATTTCGTTCCAGTGATATAAAGAGGAGGCAAGTGTCGAAACGAATGCTCTCAGAGACATTGTCGAGTCGGAATACTGAAATTTTTTTTAAAATAGAAGCAACGATCCCGGAGAATTGTTGGAAGTGTTTTCCACGATTTCGAAGACGTTCGAGGCCGCCCGATCGATCCCGTGAGCGCGTCACAGGAAAACGAGTGACGTGAATCGTGGTCGAGAGCACTCTCGAGATTAGCTCGCCCGATATTTTCGACCGATCACTCCTCGGAACCGTGAGGTGGGCCTGGACGAGTCCGGCGATCGAGATAAGACCGTTCGAGCCGATAACCGAAAACTATCGGACGATTTTCGAAGGTTACGCGAGCCGTACGCCCGCCCGTTCGGAATCCGCGTCGAACAACCTACGACATTGTCGCGTTCGATCTGCGATACTAATCGAACCCGGGAACGATTTGCTTCCAGAATTCGAGATAGAACCACCACGCACAGATCTCGATCCGTTCGGGATCATCGATCCGCCAGATACACGCGAGATGTTCAACAAAGTAAATAAATGACCACTTCGAGGGACTTTTCCGAATCGAGAGTCACTTCATCTTCGCGAATTTTTTTGCGTCGAATGGAAAGAGATAGCAACATGAGC
The DNA here is from genome assembly GCF_050948215.1 of Halictus rubicundus. NCBI lineage: Eukaryota > Metazoa > Arthropoda > Insecta > Hymenoptera > Halictidae > Halictus > Halictus rubicundus. The sequence continues at coordinate 15,370,837 of NC_135159.1, forward strand.
TTTCTCGCAGGAGATTCGTTGATCCTTTAGCTAGAGGACAGTAATTTTTTAGGTGAAAAATTTCACGATCCCTGTGCTGCAATAAATAAATAAGCCAAGTCTCGCGAGACTCTTTGCCCCTCGAGGTGAGAATATTTGCAAAATTTTGAGAATTTTTTGACACGGAGAGGAAAGAGATATCGACACGAAATTTTTTCCATGAGATTCGTCGATTCTTTGGCTATAAGATGGAATTTTTGTTTATTGAACATTCTCAAAATGACGGCCGATGTGGACGATGTTTGGTGGCCATGTAGATTGAGCGAAATGTGGGATATTTTCCGAACGGAAAGTTTGGAATTATTATAATTTATAATTGAATGGAGCGGTTGCGGAGCTCGTAGGCTTTTGTGTAGAATCTTCGAGCGAATATCGAGAGACTCGCGAACTTTGATCGAGATTCGAAGGCTGTTGACAAAGTTAATCTCGCGTGCCACGAGTCGGCGGTGATTTTCGGTGGCGCACGTGCATCGCGCCGCTCTCCGACAACAATCGATTAACGGACGTCGATAAGATTAGTAACAGCGATACGTGATCGAACGGCTCGCCTCGATGGAGGGAACTTTTCGGGCGGATCACGTAACCGGGCCTCGCTACGCCAAAATTTCGAACGTCCTTTAAAATTCTCCACACAAAGAACGCATCAGAAAAATACGAGTATTCCCCCTTCTACAACACCTGTTTAAAACTTCATGCACCGTTTCATAATTTTGCATGGTTCGCCATAATTCTATGCACAAGTTCTTAGAGTTTAAACGAAAAGGAAAACAGAGGAAGAACAATAATAAATTGTAGACAATATCGTGGAAAATACTTTACTGTAGAAATTAGTGTTTCCGAATTTTCTCGAATTTTTGCCGAGGTGCAAGGATCAGTTATGCGAATACTGGAGAAGCAAGCAGATTTCAGAAAAAGTGTGGCCTCCGAAATTTGTCCGGGTGGAAGCGACAGACGTCGATACGAGTCGATAAGAGTGGTTACGTCGCGGCCTGTAACGCGATTCAATAAAATAGCATTGTTGCTCGGGACTCGCTGATAAGAATCTCCCGATAAGCGCAGCGCTCGGGGAATTTTTCGAGGGTTCGAACTTCGAACTGTTCGCTTCGACGAGGCTGTAATCAACCGATTATGGTTTCATACAGCAACGTAATTCACCATTTTCTGCACAAAAATTCCCACAACCGTCCAACTCTCTTGGAACAAGCGGTACTCCTCGGACAACAAACAGCCATAAAACGGAAAGAAAAAATCGTACATAATCGATTTTTGACTGGCCACGAAGAGGAGATTCTGGACTAGAAATCCGGGTTGGTTTCAGTCGCGAAAAAAATTTTTTCAACTGCTGCGAACAGTCAAACTGGAAAATTCCATTTAATTCAAGGTGAAAAAATCGTGCTCGCTCATTTGACTGTAACTTCGAAACGAATGAATATTTTCAGTTGAAAAAATTACCGTGTAGTCTCGAAACATGGCCGAACAAGCCCACAAACTTTCAGAACGATATCTGCAACGGTCTTGTTCTATTAAATTGCGAAAGATCGGTGTTCGTCGGCAAGCAGCGAATTCGGCGAGATAAGCGAAAGGCGCGAGATCTACACGATCTACAGATCGATCCAGCGCGGCCTCGCCGTCGGTGGTGGCCGACGGCAGCGATCCACGGTGATCCGATCGAGTTTCGATCGGCAATCGCCACGGTCGCACGCGTTTTCCATCGACAACAGCCTCCGAAAACTGAGAAAGTGGCACGCGCGTAGATCGATCGTGTTCACTCGATCCTGCTCGATCCCCGCCGTCGGATCGAGGCCGATCGAGCTTCCACGAGACACCACGGGCACGAGGGGGAAACACGATACCCTTCGAGGCCTCTCTCGAAGCTAAAAGAGGAACCAACCGGAGGTGGACCTAACGCGGAGGAACGTCAAACTTTACGATTCCAATGGAAATGAAAAAGAAAATCGAAATGCGGACTCTTTCGGAGCAGACTCGCTATCCCCAGGCTACTTTAGTAGATCCTGAGACACTTATATTCGATTATTTATCGCGAGGACCCGACCGCTGATCCCCCCCTCCCACTTTTTATTATCTTGTCCTCGCGCTTCGCTCAGTTTTATTCTGTTTCGAGCTTCGTTCCGATCCTCTGCTATTTTGTCTAATTATTTTCACCCTGTTCGGCGAGTACGTCGATCTTGTCGATTTTTAGCACGATCAATTCCCTCTTTCTCTTTGTATTTTCTATTTTATTTTATGCGGATAACTTGCCTATTTTTTAAACAATTAATTTCTAACGATCAGGCTGGGTGTTGATTTATTTTCCAACTTTTCGATGGGCGTAATGTTTCAGAATTTTGTGTTTTGTCAGAATTTTTTGTCCGTTGTAGCTTCATTTATTTATTTCAAAACTATTATTTATGTGTACACTTTTAATCGAATTTTTCTGTTAAGGACTTTTTACTCTGGCAGCATTATGTATTTATTTTATTTTTCTGTGAGCTTTAAATACATTTCTAACTGCTCAAATAAGTTTGTTACCTTACCAAGTACATTTGAGAACATACTGACTTAATTGTTGAATTAATTTTCCTTTTCCACATGGCCGCGTTCTAATGCTTGAAAATAAATCCAAGACACATACATTTTTCTGCTAGCTTAATTGATCGATTTCGATCGCGAAACAGCAACGATCTAGCGATCGACGGGATCACTGGTTCGGTAAAAGTGCAAACAGCGATTCACCGGTCTAACGAGAGCGATGAATTCGATCGAAAGCGCGGCAATAACGATCTAATTCTTTCGGCGTTGAAAATTGAATGGAAATACTCTCCGTTTCGATTGTAGTACGTGCTCGCGGCGAGTTTGCGAGGTTCTGTTGCGCGTGCCATAAGTGCACAAAGACACGCAGTCTGCTTGTGCGTTAATAATCTGTTCTGTCACGAAGAGGCTTTCCACTGGCTACAGATTCGAGAGATCCGAGCGACGCGATGCGAATCTCGCCGCTCCGGCGAAATGAATATTATTCAACGAATCGAAATTAGACATTCTGACAACCAACGCCGAGTTGAATATTGCCGAGTTTAATATTGGTCGTAATTGTTTCTGCGCTCTTGCATTTAAGGTATTATTTACTTTCTAGCGATAGAACTGCCGGCGCGAGACCGAGCGGACGGGACTCGGCCGCTTTCGTGATTTTTTTCCGCGAAAACTGGACTGAGCACGCTAATGAAACTTTTTGGGATTTTTTGTACTAGAAATTGAGTATACGACACGATTTTTTTGCTCAGGGTTCGTGCATTTTTGCGGTTGCTATGGCGATTTCAGCGACGGTACCGCCCGAGTTTGGGGAGGTTCGGTGTTTGTTCGGTAGCGACGAGAAAATTTGGTGAAAATTAAATTTCAAAAGATGGTTGCATACTTAATTTACAATGGAATGACCCCCAAAATGATTCATTGTTGTAGCTAGTACCTACAGTTTTCTCTGAAAGCAACGATCCAGGTGATTCGATCGAGGCGTGCACTTACGGGAAAAAGTTACTATAAAGTAGTTGAAATTGAACAACTGTCGAGTGGAAAAAATTGTTCGTATACTAGATTTATAGCATAACAAGTCTAGAAAACTGTTATCCTCGTGCAATGTATAGTTCTTCCTGGAAAAAATCGCAAACCGTGCTCTGCCGACGATTCGTCAGCAACATACACTTGAGTGAAATAGTTTGTAAAATCGTAAGAAAAAGCGACTATGATTGAAATTAAAAAATATTTTGCGATACTATACTGACTATAGAATGAGCCCCAGGTACTTTTGTTGCCATAAATTTTGCAGTTGTCTTCAGGAAAAATCTCGAAGGTGAGGTCCGCCTCGATCGACTGAATCGAAAAGATCGTATGACGATCAAAAGGTGTTTAAAAAATGGAAAAAGGGTTGTATCGCCGATCGATTCGAGGAAAGTAAAATAGAGGAACGTAAAAGATCGACGGAATTCCACTGGAAAGTCTGCGTACGCTCGAAAACGGAGGCGTCCGGCGGAGCTCGAGCGTTTTCGCCCGGCGAAAAGAATGTTTATCGCGAAGAAACGAGCGAGCTGGCTTCGAATGCATCGTTGCGCTAATAAGCGGAGGCATTTCGCGGTTAATAAATGAAAACAGAAACCGACGGCCGTTTATTATACTTGCAAATTGGCAATTATGGGCGGCGAGGAACGCCGGCGCAAATATTCCCTCCCTTTCGCGAGGGAGCGACGCGCGACCGGCCGCTTTTCCCTTCGAAAACCATCGCGAGAGTTTCTCGCGAACCACGAAACAATCGTTGCGAAACGATAGTCGATCGTCTGCCGGCCATTTTGAGCCCTCCGACGCTTTTTTCGAATAAAAACTCCGCCACCGAGACCGTCAACGAAAGTATGTGCACAGAAACTGCTTTCGTAAAAAAAGTCGGATTTCGATTTTGATGAGACTCGGCAGAAATTGTAGTCGATGATTTGACGATCATTTTAAGACCTCGGACGACTTTTTTAGACGAAAATTGCGCCACTGACAGAATTTATAGGAATTTCGCCATTGAGAGCGTTTACGAAAATTCGAGCTACAGAGAGTAGTTGCGAAATAATGCTGTTATGGAAAAAATTGGATTTCGATTTTGATGAGAGTTAGTAGGAGTTATAGTGGACTGTTTGACGGTCATTTTGAGACCTCGAACGATTTTTTTGGACGAAAATTGCGCGACTTATAGAATTTACAAAAAACCACCCCCGCCGAAAATGGCAGATTTTGATTTTTATGGAAATTCGTAGATTCCTGAGGAAATTAACGACAGATAAACCAATATTTGAGTTTAGATAGTGCCATTAAGAGAGATTATAAAATACGATGTAGTGATTCAAATGTTTATGCAATTTGTTTAGTAATCACAGTTGTCTGAACTATTTCCTTTTTTGTGATATTATAAAAATGAACTAGCTCTGTACGATTCAAGATATAGTAGGCACTGTATAACGTAATTATAGTTAAACTAAGACACCTAATCGAAAAAGTGGACCTCAGAGCACACCTACTCCTGTCCGACGGACACCTGTCCGAGCCCGACGTTCGAAGATACAACAACCCTCTTAAAAATCATTGTTATTAACATTATGAATCTCCTAGATTAACAAATTTAAACATTCTCACATGTTTGAATATGAATATAAATGTTTAATTGAAAAGTTCGAAACTTTCGCGTCTCTTTAAACACTCCACAGAATAATTTCACAGTCCACAAGATGGCGGAAGATCGTCGGATTGGTACACGCTCGAAATACCGCGAAATTCAAACAACCAGCCAAAAGTTTGTCACACCATGAAGAAACAAATTGAAAACAATTTAGAAGAACTGCGTGGGAGGTACAAAGTACAATGCCTAGGTACCTCAAATAAAGTTTATAAAATTCAGCCAAGATTTTGCTACTAGTACTTGCTAAAATAATGCTACAATTGTTCATTGTTACGATCGACTTAATAAATGCAATTATTCATACAATATGTATATCTAAAATTTAAATAACTTCAAAAATTGATATCAGTCTTTCAGAAATTGTGTAGTCAAGCCCATTGTCCTGGCTCAAACGAATCCGGTCAAACTCGAGCAAAAATAAATTCCTGTCAGCTCTCTCGACTCGAACCAAAACTACAACTACCCTAAGTAATCAGTAACGGCAGAATATTCACTTTTTATGACGAATTGTCGACAAAAGTCATGAGACCTGAGGGGTTAAGACATTTAGCTTCGAGGGCAAAGAAACTTTGTTGCTGTCTGTCGGGATAGGTTGCCGAGGGTCTCCGGTGAGGCCCAGCGATTTCCTTTTCGGGCCCGGGGAGTCGAGAAATCGAAATTTCCGCGTCGGTGGACATCGTTGCGATGGCGGGGCCGCTCGTAGGAACAAAGGTGCTCGGGGCCTCGCGAAAAGCGACGCGACGCTCAGCGGGGCCTCTGGGCCCGGCTACCTGGGCCCGTCGGGTCTCGTCGGCCCCCCTCGGTCCCCGTTCGTTGCGCAATCGAGCGTAACGAGTCATTATTCGACGATCGGTCTCTAATTTCCCCGGAGGAAAACTGGCCGCCTGCAACCCGATCCGACGGAAAAACTGGACGCTCTCTATCCAATTTCCACCAACAGTCTCGACGATCATGTTTATACTCCGAGGACTTTGAGCGATATATCGGACAGTTATTTTTCTTCTTCTTCTTCTCCGGGGATATTAATTGTAAGAGCAACGGCGAGGCGAGAAAGTAAAATACGAGCGAAACGGTCCGTCGAGTGTGAACAGGCGCCATCTTCCCGTCCCTCTCGCTTCGAGAGACAACAGTTTCCTTTGATACAGCGAGCGACGGCTCTCTCCAGAGCCAACGAACCCTGGCCATCGCAAAAACTACGCTGCCAAACAGACCAACACACTGCCAAACGAGCCTAACTTCGACCAGAGGGATGGGGACCCACGGTGAACGGAACCCACGGACCCACGTTTTTTCATCGCGTTCTCTCATTATCAACTATTTCTATTCTGGAAAATTATAGCTTGTTCTAACAGGATTTTCACAGCTGAATTTTTACCTAAAAACCGCTTTTTTCTGTCATTTTTAGTTTTTAAGATATTCCACTTTAAAGATGACAAGTGAACTGCTTTAGCTTTAATAGTTAGAGGGAGCTTTGGGAATTTTTTGTGAAAAAACTACGAAAGGTATGGCACTGTTTCTTGCGTAGAATGATTTCGTAGACTCTCCCGAATATGACGATACTTTTTCAAGTATGTTTGAACTGCATTTGTTCGATGGTGTGTACAATGGCAAACAGAAAGTCGAATATTCTGCTGCGAGAGGCTAAGGGGGGATTCGAAATGTTTTTGCGGCTCAGGTGTAGACGGTAAACAAGTATTTCTGATGTAGAACGATTCGACACGCTCTCCCGAATATAATGACATAGTTTCCATTAGGTTTTTGATGTTTAAGTGAATGTAAAACAATTCAGTCCGAAGGTAAGATTTGACAATTTCACTGAACCGTAGAAATTACGCAAATATTTCTCACGTAGAATGACTATACACACTCTCCCAAATACAATGATTCAGGTCTACTTAAACCATGCTCAAAGCGAACCGAGATACCTACAGTAGCCATCCTAATCGATCAAGACGCAACTGCTTTCCCTAGCAGACTGCAACTGCACCGCGAGGATGCAACTGCGATTTTTCCATCGATGACAGATTCCGTACTGAACATACATCAAGCTTTTCCCATCCTGTCACTGACAGGAGTCATCGAATCAATCTCTCCGAAGAGAAACTGCCACTTCCCATTCTCAAAAATCCACAATGTACAGTAATCGTGCGATGATTTCGATTGCATAATTAACCGAAAATTCTTTGAAATAAAATTCGAAATAAAATCAATTTTTACCGATTGAAATGTTGATTCGGAAACGTCTCGGATTCCCTACGCCGTGTCAAAGAACTCCAAAGATGGTGGGAATTCGATTGAAATTCCAGGAGAAATTGAGAGCCGGTATTTTCAAGATCGTTTGCATGTAAATCGCAACGTTCGACTCGCGAACGCGATTTCCCGCATTGTAAAAGTTGTGCGCAGTGAAAAGTGCATATTTAGCTCGGTGTCTCCGTGACAAGTTAACGGCGAGAGTAAATTCTATCCCGTTTTATCGAATTCGCGGTCGACTGCCGATTCCAGGTTCGAGAATCGCGATTTTCCGCGCGCTATACCGATCCTGGCCGCGCAAACCAGCTCCCCGTCGCACGAAACACTATAGCCGGGAAGGTTTGCGAGCACACTCCGGTACAAGGTAACACTTATCGAGAGAACGTCGCCGGTGCTCGTTACGAACTCGATTTCGCTCGCGATTTACGATCGGACGGCCCCACACGCGTGCTCAGCGGTCCCAAGCACACAACCGTCGGCGGCCATGATGCGCGTTTAGGCGAATTCCCAACGAAAAAACCACGACGCTATTATCCACGAAATTTCTAATCAACTCGAACAGTTTCTATTTGAATTGAACTCAGTCTAGGCTAACACTTGACACTTTTCCGACACACTATCACAGATGTACTTCTGAAAGACACAGTTGTCATAATCGGAAACCTAACTCGACGGAGCTGTTGAAAATAGGCAATTTCCTAACGACAGAACATCTCGAAGTAGAGAAAGAGGTTCTTCAACGTGATGTAACTCGGTGGAAAAAAATCGGAGAACGATGAACTTAGGCTCGTTTTGAAGCGCGAGTTCTGCGCTTTAAACTGCCGTAAGTTGTTTTGCCGTATGATGTTTATAAAGTTCGCAGTAGGCGAAATAGTGGAGGCTATCGATTTTCGGAAGTGTTTCGACTTCGAAAGTCTGTGGAGAAATGAAAAGTATCTTTTTCGGAGTCTAACTAACGTGGATTCGAAGGCTGAAGTTTCAGCTTTACGCAGAGCACAAGAACATTGAGTTGCGATTTTTTCTCGCCGTTTTATAGCACTTTTAGTGAGGAGGCTACCGCTCCTATCCTACCGCATCCGCAATGTCGACATTAGCATGACATTCAATATAGTGTAACTCTAAGAAAAACTATCGGAGGATGATGAACCCAGGCTCATTTTAAAGGGCAAAGTCTGCGCTTTCGAATACACCCGGTGGATTTTTTAATGAAGCACTTTCGCATTACGAAACCGGCAATCGCGCGAAGATAGTGTCTTTTTCGACACTCCACGAATTCGAAAGCTCCTGCGGGGTTCAAAAAATTTTTCCCGGGACTCGAGCCAACGAGGATTCGAAGCCTGAAGTCTCCGCTTTCCAACGAGCCCAAGAAATTATATCTATGATTTTTTCTCGCCGTTTTACAGCACTTTAAGTCAAACTATACACCGTACGTACACTCGCAAAAGACGAGATCGCCGAGAGATCACTTTCATACGTGAATTTCGAGAAGATGGATCGAAGAGGATTAAAAATTTTGATGTTATCTTAAAGTACATTGTTTCGAGTATATTCCGTGAAAATTTCAAGTCGGCGCGATCAAGATCGACGGCGGTAAAAATAGAACCGAAAAGCTATCGATTTATCCTGACAGCCACGGTTTTCCGAGGTCGCAAGAGATACGTGATCGTAATCATCAAAATGACTATACATGGTCCATCTTGAAGATGACTGAGACTAACAATAATTATCATATTCAACCACTACCACCACTATATCTCCGAAAACTGCCCAAACGATTTCCCAGCAGGGGTGAAAACAAAAAACCAAACAATTCCCTCCAAAGCCCCTGGACGAGTGTTTAACGGGCGGCAACAGGAGCCAAGCGCAATACCCTCGGGTTGCCCTAACCGCGTCAGAAAAGATTCGTGTCCGAGAGAGAAAGAGAGAGAGAGAGAGTGCACGGCGACGTATCTCTCGATCTCTTCGCAGGTGCGCTTACCTCTTTAGATATCACAGTGTCGCGGTGCGTCGCGATAAGGAGCCGGCGGGTCTCGCCAGGCAGCGTAGAAGAGTGGTACCGTTCGGTGGGCGTGTTTATAAAATCGTTATCACTTTCGTTAGCACCAAGTCGACGAAGCAGAAGTAAAAGACACTGCACTGTACACACACACAGCACATCGTGGGCTCTCTCGAGATTTGGCCGGCGGGTAGGGAGATTCGGCGTGTGGGGTTGCGGTTCCCCGGTTCCGTTGGATCCGGGTCCCGTCTGATAACTGACCGTCTGTCTCTCCTCTGGTGCGTCCTCGGGTGGCCGCGTGTGCTCCAGATCCGGCCTCGCACGAAACCCGAGAGATTGGTAATCCGTGAGAAACAGAGATATCGAACCCCGCGCGGTCCGCCAACGATCGGGCTGGATTTCTTCGTTTTGCGTACTCGATGATGTAGTATGCGATATATCTCTGTAACCGCGCTCCTCTCGCCCGGGGAGGGGAAACCAGCAGCGAAAACGGAGAAAGAAGAGAGAGAAGAGAGAGAGAGAGAGAGGCTTGTGAAGCACGCGCGCGCGCGCACGTAAACTCGAAGCGATGCGACTGTCGTGGCACCCGGCGCGGAACTAAGGCGAACGAAAACACCGGCCTCGGCGTTCCCCTCGCGCGAGCCCCGACTCGGCGATCCTCGGTCGCCGTCGGCCCCCGTCGGACACGCCCACCGTCCCAAGGACCAACCCACTCGCGGGCGGTCGCTCCGGGACCCCCCACCGCCGCGCGAATCTCAACGCCGTGCCTCGGCCCCCCACCAGCGCAAACCACACCGCGAACCTCCCACCCCGCGAGCCCGCGCGGTCCACGGCCCGCTTTTTTCCTCGTTTGCGCCAGACAATGCGCCCCGGGGAATTAGGATCTCGCTTTTTTGCCGGCCGCATGAATGAACCGGCCGCGCGCACGCCGGATACTGTTTCACGCGCGGCCCCGAAACCCGTAAGACAATACCCCGGCCGCTTTGAAACACGATCGAGAGATCCACCATCGACACCGCAGCCCGAACCGACGATCCGCGGGGCCACGCGACACGTCGCTCGCGTTTTACGCGGCCCCGAAATTCTCACAATCCCAGCGATCGATATTCCGGTGTAGACCTAACCCTTCGTCTCTGATCTATTAATGCGGGTCAGCTGATATTTTATTCTTTCGCTTTATTCCAGTCTTCTTCGCATTTTTAAGGGTGCTTGCTTGACGTGAGAACCAGGTCCAAATGAGTTTTCTTTGATTTGACTTTTTGGGTTGGATTGTTTGGGAAGTCCATGGGTCCAGGGAGCGATACGCTGTTATAGTATGACATAAGCGAGCCGCGGCAGCCCGTTTAGGGGTTAATAGACTGCGGATGCTCGTTTACAGCTTCACACAGCGAAATCAAGATTTTAGTATAGATTAATGGCGTAGATAGCTTGTTGGCGGATCGCGGATATGGATTCTTATTACGTTTGATTAGGAAGGTTGGATTTATTGATCTGTAATGGTATATTAGCCTAAATTAACTGCAGATGAGATTAAACGTGTTTAATACGTGGTAGCTGCAAACAACACGCTCTGGCTTCGAACGCAGGCGGTATTTGAGAATGGAAAAATTCTTATCTACATTCCAAAACATCCTTTATTATACACGGAAAGTTTCAAAAAGATCCTTCGAACTGGTTCTTCAGAAAAAATTCTCAAAATTCACCTTATTCGCAGCATTTCGTGGAAGACTTTACCAAGACAGAGTCGCTTCGCGGTTACCGCCAGAGTAATTTACCTGGAGGAATCGCTCCAGAAAAAATATACTCCACATTCCGAAACATTCTTTAAAACGTCTGAAAAGTTTCGAAAAGATCCACCGACCCATTCCCACGAAAAAAATTCCCAAAGTCGCTCTGAATCTTAGCATCCTCGGAGAACAACAGCTACCACCGGCCGACTCACTTCGCGGTCGCCGCACAGATAGTTCACCCGGAAAAATCATTGTAGAAAAATCATTTTCTGCATACCGAAACATGCTTCGAAACATTCAAAAAATTTCAAAAAGATCGTCCCACCTGTTTCTCCTCAAAAAAATTCTGAAAACCCTCGCGAAACGCGTCGCACCGTTCTACGCTCTAACGCACCGCGGCGGCCGCGATTTCGGGGCGCGTGTCGCGATCCCTGTGATCCATGGATCGCGCGCCGCACGCGCCGGTAGGATCGCCGAAAATCCGGGCGCGCGATCTTCCGCGTTACAGGTTGCCGGGGGTCAGTTGATCGGATAAGCGTCGCATCGGAGAGCTTTCCCGACTTCTATCTCGATGCCGGTGTAGCGATCGCCGATTAGGGGTGTGGGAGGGGGTCGAGTGGATCCACCCCCGCGCCCCCTCTACACTGGAGCTCTCTCCCGCCCCCCGGAAGTCGACCGAGGGAGCGCAAATGAGAAGACAAGAGAGAAAGAGAGAGAGAGAGAGAGAGAGCGAAGGAAAAATCTCGTACGCGAGAAACATCGGCGAAAGCCGGAGAAAGAGGGACGTGGTGCGAGGGAGAAGGGTGGAGGAGCCCGAGGGAGAGGGAGAGAGCGGGAGAGCGAGGGAGAACAGTCGATTCCGTCCCGGGAAGGACGAGCGTTCCGCGCGAGGACGAAGGACGCGTTCGTCTCGCTTTCGCGTCGCCTCGGCAGGAGGGGTAGGGGTTCCGAGCGACTGGCGGGTGGGCGGGGCGAGGGGAGAGGGGTTCTCGTAGCTGCAGAGGTGGTGGGGGAGCCACGGGAACGGGTTGGCGGCGGTGCCGGGTCGCCGGGTGGCTCGAGTACCAGCGGAGAATACAACCGAACAATCTGTAGAAGCTTGTTCGGGACGAGAGAAGTCCGTAGATCAGCCAATCAGATAGGCATACCCCCTCTCGTCCATTGTCACAAAATGGCGGCCCTAAATCAGCCTGACTCCGCCTATCCAGCCCCCCCACCCCCACCCCACGGACAAACCTCTAGCGCCGCGTCATGAAAAACTCCGCCTATCGATTCATTTTTACCGCTCTTGTTTCCCCTCTCTCCGGCGGCTTTCTCCGGGCGCTCTCTTTCTCTCCGTTTCTCTGCTGTTCTCTCTGGCTCCCTCTCTCTCTCTCTCTCCCTTTCTCTCTCTCTCTCAGGTTCTCTCGGCCGATTCCTTCTGGATCCTCCCGGCACACGGAGCCGCCGCTCCGTGCATCCTGATTTCGAGACCCTCGTCTACGCGCTCGGAAAATCGATGGGAAAACGCGCGACGCTTTCCTTCTCTTCTCTCTCGCTCTCTCGTCTCTCTTTTTCTCTCAGTATACCCAGCTTCTTCAGACAAAGGGGCTCTAATACTCACCAATTCACATGGTTTCTACAATTCTAAAAATGTGCAGGCCCTGTACAAACATGAAACGAATAAACAATGTGCGTTATCGTAAAAATTTCTGGAGGAGCTGGAGAGCACTAATAAAATAAAACACAATAATATTCATCGATTCTCACATTTTCTCGAACTCTAAAAATTCGTGGACCCTCTGAATGCATAAAACTGCAACGGATAAACACTGTAGAATATTGTAAAAATTTCTGGAGGAGCTGGAAAGCACTAATAAAATAAAACACACTAACAGTGATCGATTCTCACATTTTCTCGAATTCTGAAAATTCGTGGACCCTCTAACTGCATCAAACTGCAACGAATAAACACTGTAGAATATCGTAAAACTTTCTAGAGGAGCTGGAGAGCAGTAATAAAACAAAATAAAACACGCTAATATTCATCGATTCTCACATTTTCTCGAATTCTAAAAATTCGTGGACCCTCTGAATGCATCAAACGGCAACGAACAAATACCGTAGAGTATTGTAAAAATTTCTGGAGGAGCTAGAAGGGTAATAAAATAAAAGACACTAATATTAACCGATTCCCAAATTTTCTCGAGCTCTAAAAATTGGTGGACCCTCTAGAACTGCAACGAACGAATACCGTAGAATATTGTAAACATTTCTGGTGGGGCAAGGGGAGTAATTGCATCGTTCGTGGTATGGTTGATCGCTTAGGGCAGCATACGGAACGTACTGGCACGGTGAAAACGCGACTCGGCAACCGGGCACCGAATAATTCGATCGCAGCGTTATTCGAGCGGGCGAGCGCCGAGCAAACGAGTTTAATGATAATGAGCTGCGACCCCGAGAGTGCCGAGTGCCGGGATTATTTCGCGGGCCGCTTATTCCAAGGCTGCGGATCCGGATAAACCGGGGACCCCGGTTCGAATACGTTCCCGATGAAAGTGCGAGTGCATTGTCCGCGATAACGCCGATGCACCGCAAGGTCACGCGTGCACCGGACAAATTATCCCGCGGTCCGCCGTGTCGGCGACGCCATCTTCTTACCATAAACCGCGCCGATTAATTGCAAATCGATAACAAAGTCGGGGAGAACGGCTTCATCGTGCGATCTGAAAAAATCTGCCCGGAGCAATCGCTTTCCGGAAAAGTGCCATTTTCATTTGGGACGCTGTTATTCGTCCAGGATAATTTTATCATATTTTCTTTTTTAGGGTTCGAGCAGTCGAATCTGCTTTGCACCATCGCCATTTTGGAAATCGTTGTCGGAGGAAAAAATCCTTACACAGAGCCTGTACTCGTGTGTATTGAAGAGCAGTTCGAAATTTAGATTTCGGTTCAATGGTTCGTGCAGGAAAAATCGAGGAGCGGAGGCAGCGATGTTGAAACTCGACGCCATTTTGCGCAACACGCAGGCGACTTTCCGACAAGGAAAAAATGTCCACCGATGCTTCAAAGTGTGCGCTTCGACGCTGCACAGTTCTCTTTTGGCGGGCAGCTTCGGTTTTCCATGGAAAAAATTGCCAAATACCTCGGAGACGTCCGAACCGTTAACGACGATTTGATCGACGGCAAAACCGCGATTTATGGGCTCGAAACGTGTGTTTTCGACGTCGACGGTCGTCCATCGACGCGAACCAGTGCCGGACACGTCCGGGGGCGGAGGGGTGGGGGGTTGGATTGATTTTTATCAGCGCTCGGCAAACCAGATTCCGACCGCCGTTCCCGGTGACGACGAGATCCGAGCCGATACGGGAGTTAATAAAATCATTAGGCGAGCATCGGTTCCGACAAGCCCCGACGATTCTCGACTGTAAGCGATCCCCAATAAAGCCCGTGAATTTGCGGCCTGCGTCTCGTTTGTCCGTCAGGCCCAGGTACGAGGTGTGTAAAAAGTTATGGTCATCCGTCCTAGGGGCGAATCTACACCTCCAACTGTCCTCCAAAGCGTCGTCCCTCCCCCCCCCCACTCCCTTGGGACGCGTCGATAATTTCCCCGGGAAACACGTTCCACAGAAAACTCGCTCGTTCCAAACTAACAACTTCCGGAAAAGTCGATTTCCCATTGTGTTTCCCTCGATTTTTATTTTGTACCGCTCCCTAGCTCAAAATGACAATTTTACGATTTTTCTTGGGTCCGAATTGTGACCAAAAAGATTTTCAGTGTATTAATAATGATTTTAAAAATTTTATACCGTTCTGATTTTTACAATACACGTTTAACCGGAATAATAATAGTTACGATGAAGATAGTGGTTAGAATTCTAATTGGGGATAGTGTAGCACTGTCTTAAGAGTCATTTGTTTAATTGATTTTTAGATTTGGTTGGTAGTTTTACAATTTTGTTTTTCGTTTTGCTAAATTGTGGGGTTTATTTTCGGGGAAAGGTAAGGCTTCGAACGATCGGAAGCGTAACCGAAGGACTCGCCTAATCTTCAATGAGTCACCGTGTTCCATTAACCGCTATTAACGGAATCTCGGGACGCTTTAAGTAGGCTGCTCTTAATGTCCCCTTCGAACGCCGCTTAATTATCCTTTGCCCTTCGATCCCGGCCGCTTGTTCAACCCCGACAATCCCGTAGTCAGGTGTGCTCGAATATTATAATCACTATACCACGAAGCCCTGCGGAAAATTCTCCAAACCTGTAACTGGAAATAGGAATTAAATAAAAGTGTGCTCCTCTGTTGATATACGTTTCGGAATAATTTGGGAGAATTAAGAGTATTTTCGTCGGGTAAATTTTTGGAAATTCCGCAGGATGACGCGGTTGTAATGATCGCGGCATTTTTTGGAAAGTTTCGACGTCGCGCGTCGGCTCGGGGTCTTCCGAGAGCCAGTGAGAAAGAAAAGTTATTATCGTCTTTGAATTTGACTACTGGGAGAAGAAGAAGGCTCGCTATCTGAAAGGACACCCTGGAGAGAGCTCGGTTTCCACCCTTATTCTTTCCACCCCCTGTTCTCTGAGCTCGATACCCCGTCGCCAGATTTTTTTATCGCGTGACCACTACTTTTTCCCTTCTGCCCTTTAGTATTTATTTATTTATTTATTCATAAAAGAATCCACATGAGAAAATCTAAAAAAGAACCTGCACTGGCTCCGAACGGTATCTGAACACTAAACTTACAATTTGTTAAAAAATATAAAATCGAACATGCTCAATAATTCCTGGAAAATTGCTCAATTTATTAAAAATCATGAGAAACATCTGTTCATATAAAAATCGAATCAATAAATCAATAAATAATAATCCACAAATTATTTTACGAAAATTGAATTAGTCGAGACACTCGAATTACCAATTCAAAGAGTCTTCAGATTAAAAGTGACACAATTCACGGTAATGATTCCAGTGGTTAAAATAAATTTACGGCTCCGTTAAAATTACGGTAAAAATGTCGAACAAACCGGGGGATCGACAGTTCGACGAACCGGCGTCTATCGGAGCAACAAAATGCAATATTCGTGAGCGGAGCGGCCCGACTAATTAAGATTCCAGTTAATCCGCGGTGTTTTCGCGCCGAGCTCCGAAAAAGACCGACCGAAATCCAGAGAAGGAAGAAGAAAAAGAGGGTTGGGGAGCCGATAAATCTGCCGGCGAGTTTCCGAGGAAGCGGTAAACTTCTTGGCCGGAGATCGGATCGACGAGATCCTGGCAAAATGGCCGATTCTGTCCGGTTTAATTAACTACCACCGATTAACCCATTAAGTCCCCAGCAAGGAGAAACACGATTTCTACATATACAATTGCTTCTCTCTCACAAAGCTCCACGAGAAAACAGAAAAATGCCACCGAAAAATATTCACATCTGCACCTTTCACGAAACAAAATACTTCAATATTCAATAAACAATATTCATTATATGTTTAGTAATTGTTGTACAAACCGTTTCAGTTAACAGAAAAGTCTCAAAAGTTACTGATAGAGTCCCCCTGATTGCAAGGGAATATTGCAGATTTTTTTTACAGACAGGTAATGAAGACAATAATTTGCAACTTGGCGTGCCTATAGACCGGTATCTGAGGAATGTACTCAAATTTTTCAGTAAAAATATCAATTTTCTTCGAGGTTACAGAAGTGTCCGTAATATCAATTAAACATGGTTGACCTTCATGGAATAATCTATAATTTAGGAGGTACTTGCGTGGTTAAATAAAAATTGTGCAAACTGTAATTAAAGGTAAATATTGCACGTCTAGAGCCAGAGATGAGCAAAGTTTGTCCAAGCCTCGAACTACAAACGTGCCAATTTCCAGGATAGTGTACAAGGGTAAAGAAACAAACACGATCGAGAATCAGTCGTCGCAGCGATCGAGAAGAGAGCAAGCTATCGTTTACAGTTTGCCTAGCAGTCCGGCCGGCAGCAGTCCCCGACCTGAACCTCTCTCGGTCCCGTCGCGTTGGGTAAACAAACAATGGCGGGCTAGCGGGAGAAAGGTGCCGGTCCCCGGGGAGAAAGGGGCCCCGAAAAAACAAGGAGAGGACTTTCCCGGGGCCCCGGCGTGCTCGTGGACCCTCGGCTAATTTACGACGTCCACCGAGCGCCCTCGACTTTCGGCATTGTGTAACCCGGACTCGTAAAACACAGACACCTCGTCGGGCCCCGACCGCGGGGCCCGGGCCATCCTCGTTAAACGACATCGATATCCTTGCTCCACCTTGGTCCCACCACGGTTACCGGGTCGAGCGGACAAAAAAATACGTCCCCGTTTTGTTTCTCGAGTTTCGCCGATCGCAAAAGAGTTTTTCCCGGGACAATGGGCCCCACGATTGCTATGATTCGACATGGGCCTGTCGGGCCTCGACGTCTCCGGCGCCACTCGCATTTCTTTCCGGTGCATTTGCAGTATTAAATCCCGACAAATGTTTTCGTCACGATTATTATCTTCAGACACTTCCTGCTGTAACTTTGAAGAAAATTAGTATTTTTATATAGAAAAATTCGAGTACGTTGTTCGAATATCGGTTCAAAGATCCCAAAAAGTTTCAAATTGTTGTGGTCGATAGTTTTCTTTGAAAAAATTCCGAAAGATGGCGTTACGTTCGGAGCGTGAAATCGAGGGAACCCTTTAAGTGATCACATTCGGGGCTCTCCGGGTAACTGAACGCAAGAGCTCCGGGAGATACGATCGAGTTCACGAAGAGCGAAATTCGCGTCGAGTTCTTCCGTATTTGAACGAGCACGGGCGGAGGAGCGGATCGAGGCTCGAAAAACTCGAAATTCTGCGTAGTCAGGGCCCGGTTGATGATCGTCCGCGAGATCGCCGGGCCCGATTCGGGGCCCGAGATGCACCGGTGGGTGGATTTATTGTAACGTGGTTGTAGACGCGTGTCAGCAACGCGTTGCATCCGCATCGCGGTGCGATCGCCGTGTATCAGGTCCGATAGAAAGCACCCGGAAAACGATCGAGTTCTGCCTCGCGGGCAAAAAAAGGACGGCCAGCCCTCGCCTCGGGTCTCTGTGATTACGTTAATGCACCGACACGATGCCCTCGCCCTTCGACGGCCCTTACCCGACAGCCAGCAGCCTTTTTAAACGACTTTCCAACCGGAAATTCGGCCTCTCGCCGAGCCGAAGATCGTTTCCATTAAAAATCCGTTTCATTGCAAGCTCATCGCTCTGTATATTAATTCCTACGGCAAAGAAATTCACAGAAGCGATCAATTTCTACTTTTTGAAGGGTGTTATGGTCGCCGGGAATTTTTATTTTGGTGATTCTCTAAGGGTAGTTGAATACTCATTTAATTCCTGATTGTGAATTTCTGTTTCAGGGATTAAAGGGATTCAATAGGAAAAATAGCATGAGCGAAATATGTGCCGTAAAAATTTTTTTTGGGGTTACGGGTTTTTCGAAAATTTAAGAGTGGCTGTTTTGGCGAGGGGTCGAGGGATTTTGGTCACAAGTGTGTTTCGAGTTTTTCGTCGATCATTCCGGTGCAGGGAAGATCGACAATCGATCCTGCCAAGGACAAAGGACCAGTGTGCCCGATCGACGAGTATCGCAACAGTGGTTCGTCGCTTTTGTGCAGCTCCGGAGGACACAATGGAAGGTCCTGTGAACTCTTCTATGCTCGAGAAGCAGAATCCAAGTCCGGGGACTCCTTGGAACGTGTCGTTGCGCTCTCTGCGAACTGTCACTGCGGAACGAAGGATTCTGGATAGCATCTGTGCCTGCGAAAGAACATAATTTTCTCTGAACGATAGCTCGACGAAACTTCTACACTCTTTTCGCGATTTTATTACAGTCTGAGCACTAAATTGTCGGAAATCAAATCAAAGGAAAAAGTTTTAAAAAATTGTTTTACAGTGGTAATTAGATTCGTGGAAATAGTGGGCCAGTCTCCAGAGGACTATTACGCGTTAGGGGCAACTTGTCATCTCCGCGCACAGAGAAGACAAACGGGCAAACGTGAGCGGGAATATCGAAGCCGAGGAAGCCCGAGGAGACGCACCTGGCCGCCAGGTTTACGTAGCCGTGTAACAGCCGATGTCGCCGAGGAGTCTAGAGTAATTAAGGATTGAAAGGCTAAGCCGACCCACGAACAGGACAATTACGTTGCGGCGACGCTGGCTGACCGACCGAGAGAGTCTTGAAAGGGCGTGACGCCGTGTCCGAGGCAAGCCCTTTCGTCCTTGCTCACGATCCACGTGGTTTCCCTTGTTCGCCGGAAACGGAGGAAAGGGTTGAGCGGCCACGTGCTGGCATAAATCTCTTTGACTCCGACTGTCTACGGTTTCGATGGCCAATTTTCACTACCGTTAGCCTGTCCTTTCCGACGATTTTCACGGTCTACTTCGAACTTACGAGCACGGAATCGGTTACACAGCCTGGCAGAAAAATTCTGGAGCTCGTCAAGTAATTCTGGATGTCGGGGAAATATTCTGGAGTTTATCGAAAAATTTTGGAGCCTGTGGAATAATTGTAGAGCTCGCTGAAGAATTGCAGTAAACAAGCCGTAAATTAGCCTGTATAAACGCGAGCGTAGCTCTGAGGAGAATTACAATTATTCCTCGAGAAAATTCGAGTACACTCTTCGAATACCAACCTGTGTACCCACCAAGTTTCAAATTTTTATCTTTGTTACTTACGTTTAAAAAAATTCCCAAAGACTGCCTTACGTTCAGAGCGTCGGGCCAAGAATCGGTTCTAGAGGATACCAAAAAAATTCCAGAGCTCAGCCAATAATTCTGGAGCTTATGGGAAAAATTCTGGAGTTCAGCAAATGATCGCGTAGTTCACAGAGAAATTGTGGAGCCTGTGGAGAAATCCCAGAGCTCGTGGAAAAAATGTCAAAGTCTGTACCTTGCATGTATTCATTTGCTTCGCCGTTAGAGGCACGCTTTCATGCCTGCTCGAGTAACTTGGCTATCATTCGACACTGTATGTTTCGACTGGTGTCGAGACCAACGAAATCACTCGGTGACCGATCGGTGGCTTGTCGAGAAGATCCTGGAAAATCGTAGGACAAGTGACAGAGCAGCAGCACAGCGGTATACTAAAAAAGAGTAGCAGAGACGTGAAATACCGTCGTCCCCGGTTATCATCGTGGCATCGACAACCGTGAAAGATCTCTTTTCCAAAGTGGACCCTCTGCCCCCGCTCCCTTTTTACCTTCCACGGAGCCCGTGGCTGTCCACCTTCGCCTTTCCTTCGTCTCTTCTGCCCCCCCCCCGCCCTTCCCCTCCCCCGGTTCTTCCTCAGGACCCGGCCTATCTCTCCTCCAAATAGGTCTTGTAGTACTTAGGGTTCATCGAGATAACTCCGGGCCTGGCTTTGTGTTTCCTACGACGAGAAAGAACGCTGCCGCACCGCGGAGGAGCAGAGGGGAACGGGGGCCATATTGTGAGCCGCCGGAGCGACGGCGAGAGCGCGCGTGCTTTATGTTTTTGCCCTTTTCGAGATCCTCGGAGCTGCACACGTCAGCGCGAGTTTACACGATTTCTGGGAATCGGGAGTTTTGTTGCCCGGTGGATGGAGGACACTGTAACGTTGTGGGAATTGTTTTGCTCTCGTTTTCTTTTTTCTTTTTTTTTTTTTTTTTTTTGGAACCTTTGGAGCCTCGATCTTGATGCTTTTTGAGCCGATGTTGCCTGCGATTCGAAGCCTCTGGTGTTTCCTGAGTGTTTCCGAGGGTTGAGCACGAGGACTCCACAACCTCAAAATATTCAGGAGAGTCCGCAGAATTTGTCTACGCGAGGAACGTCTCGATATCTTTTTCCATTGTCGCACAGAAAATTCCCAAAGTCAATTATTCGTATCGAATGGAATCAAGGATATAGTAGGGCTACCGGTGCAGTGTTGGCTACGAACATTTTTCAAACAAATTCAAACGTCGATCAAGCAATAATAAAAATACCGTCGTACTCGGGAGAGTCTACAAAATATTTCCACGTAAGAAACGTCTCAATATCTGTTGCCATTGTCGCAGAAAAAATTCCCGAAGTCAACTATTCGTGCCAAATGGAATCAAGGATACGGTCGGGCTACCAGTGTTGGCTACGAACATTTTTCAAACAAATTCGAACGTCGATCAAGCAATAATAAAAATATCGTCGTACTCGGGAGAGTCTACAAAATATTTCCACGTAAGAAACGTCTCAATATCTGTTGCCATTGTCGCAGAAAAAATTCCCAAAGTCAACCATCCGGTCCAACTGACTTTGTCCGAGCCCCTACCAGAATCTCTGATGGATAATCAGTCGCGGACAAGAATGCGTGTCGACCGGTGTTATCAGCGTTATCATGCTCTGATCTAGTCTGTGTAAACAATCCCATCCGCTCGTAAAAATCGCCGGTGTCCGGGAAATCGTAGCCGGTTAGGAAAACCCTTTCGAATTGGCGAGATTACACGTGTTTCCGGTGGTCTCCTGTAAAAGCGGTGGCCACGCCTCGCAGATAAGGCCTGCGGCGTCGAATACAGACAACAGGGCGAGTCCGTGAGAGAGAGAGAGAGAGAGAGAGAGAGAGAGAGAGAGAGAGAGAGAGAGAGAGAGAGTGAGAGAGAGAAGTGGAGAGCGGCATCGATAAACTCCGATTCCGAACAAACGAGGAAAGAGCCGCGGAAGGCCGGCAAAAGTTTCGACGAGCATCCTCGACACGCCCCGACACCGTATAAAACCGCGCCGTTATCTGTCCGAGCCGGGCCCGGGACCGGCAGCAGCAGATAAGTGGCCTCTCGCATCTCTCGCCTCGTCCCGTCCTTATCGTGTTCATTTTCTAGCGGTTCCTCGCGAGGAAACCGGTTATCGGCCCCCGGCAGATAGCAATCGATCCTCGTCCGGCCGCGATTGACAACGCTTTCGCCGCCCTCTCCGCTCCTATCGCGTGGTGATTGTCGATCTTGTTTCGTTCGATCGAGAGCCCGCCGGCCGTTGTTCGCGATGGGATATCGATCCGCGATCCGCGATCCCACTTCCAACGACTCGGAATTCTTCCTAAAATTCAGCTGTTTGATTTCGGCGGTGACAGCGAGTCATTTTGCAATTTATTTTAAACAAAACTAACCGTTCGAGGTGAAAACCGACTGGGCTATTCTGTAGAGCGGACTTTCCCCTCTCGGACGCCATAAATAAATTTTGGATAGCTAGTTCCGTTCGTCGGTGGAAAAATATAATGTGTCCGTAGGTCAGGTCGAGCAGAGTAAAAGCATGACTAATAATGCTGATTGTAACGGGGTGGTATGGAGGTATCGGGATCGATACTTTTGTAGGATCGAGCTCGATCGGGGACACGAGTCGACTCGGAGGCCCCGGATTGAGACGCCTCGTATTTTCATGCAAATTCGTTTCGGAGAGGGCCGGGACACTTTCGAGAATGGTTTTAGGGCGGAAGAAAGAGGCGAGGCGAGACCCAGCCGGGTACATTGTAAGCCAGGCGCCAGGCCTTGTAACCTCTAAATACTGTCTCCCCGGTTCCCGGTCCCCTTTCTTCCCGGGGGTTAGCAAACCCCGACGGCATCGTCTTACGCCGCAGCATTCCGCTCCGCCGGCCGTCCGACTCGAACGCGACACGTCTCTATCGATTCGAGACTCGCCGGCCAGGTCGATCCTCGTATTCGGCTACGTGACTCGACATAATTCCTCGAGGAGCACCAATTAGCAACCTGAAACCGGTGAGAAAGCGAAATTCTAGGCTGGAGCACGCCTGGAACACTTCCAGCCGCGTATTGCCCTCTGGGGCAGCGATTTGGCCCCGTGCGGCGAGGCCACGCCCTCTCCAAATTTTTTAAATGAGTACATAGAAGGTTTCTTTTATTCGGAAGTTAATTTTTAGTGAGTGTAGAGTCTCGGACAGAGGCAGGAGCACACATTGCCCTCTGGGGCAGCGATTTGGCCCCGTAAAGCGAGGCCACACCCTCTCCAAATTTTTTAAATGAGTACATAGAAGGTTTCTTTTATTCGGAAGTAGATTTTTAGTGAGTGTAGGGTCTGGGACAGAGGCAGGAGCACGCATTGCCCTCTGGGGCAGCGCTTCGGTCCCGTGCAGCGAGGCCACGCCCACTAAAAATTGTTTAACACGTTGAACGCCACGTGAGCCATATGTGGCTGACGGAATTATTTGTGCAGGTTTTAAAATGAATTTTTACGAGGATATATTCATTGTACTAAACTTAATTAGGATCTGTAACATGCAAGAAAGTCGGAGAATTACTCAGTATCGTACATTTAATTTTTTGCCATATTTATTTCATTAAATAACTTACTTTGGTTTTATGGAATTTTTGGGGTTTCTAGTTTGGCGTTCAAAGTGTTAAATACGTAGAGAGTAAGATTTCTGTGTTAGGAGATTGATTTTCAGTGGGTGTTGTATCAAGGTCAGGTGCGAGCTCGGGAAATAATAAGAAAAGTACGGGATCCATGAAGAATAATAAATAAAGGACGGTGCGGTGTCGATTCGGTAGCAGTGGCGGTGGCATCGGTGACAAATATTATCCCCGGAGGATGTAAGCTCCGAGCCAGGCCATTTAATCGCGGCATAGTGCTTCGGGGAGGACGAAGGGAGCCCAGGTAAGCGGTTCATGGGGCTTTGGTCCCGGTTCGTGCACCTTACGGGCCCCCTGCTGGCACGGTGGACGTCGCTAATGCGAAACTGGGTCATCCTTATTTAACCCCTGTGCGCCCGTCGAAGTGCGCTCCAGAACACAGATGCCTATTCACCGGATTATCGCAACCGAGACTCGCCAGGTACACAAGCATTAAGACAGTTGCCAGTTTCGTGAAAATTACCGGGATCCTCGAAAACATTTGTTCGGGGCGACGCCTGGTTACATTGCGGACAGCCTAGCCTAACCTGGGCATTGCTGATCTCGGGCGAAAGCGTCTCTGGCATACTCTGTTTCAGTCTAATATAGAACTAAATCAGTGGGTTTGTGTGGGAGCTAGTCTAAGATTGACTGGGTCAGAAGTGACCCGGGCACTGTCACCTGGAGGTTCAAAAACGGCTCAACCACTCCAGGTTGCGAGTAAGTATAAATTTTTACTAGGGGCTTTATTTACTTTCGTTGGAGGTTGCTCCGACGACCTTGACCTTGAGATATACGTCCTTGAGTCAAGGATACTCTCGTGAGTAACCTCCAAGAGTAACCAGGCCTGATATAATTTTCAAGCATGATCATTTCAGACGCAAAAGATCTGTATTCTAAAATAAATAATATAATCAATTAACAATTAAATACGTGACCTATTGGCAAGCGCAGCTGAGTGTTAAGCTCACGGAAAATTCGTTCGAGAGAGTCGTTTGCCATAATTTCCTCGGTGGCGTCATAGCCTTCGGTATTTGGGGAGTGGGGGACTCGGGAAGCGGTCGCGAGCACGAAACGCTTTTTACATTTTACGGGGTTCGCACCGTCCCATAAATCAGCCGCTACCGACCATAAAACCGTGGTATACGAAGGTATACAGGAGTAAGCAAAGCAAAAGCAACCGCGATTTCGTCGTTCGACTCGTCTCGTCTCCCTAATGGCACCTTGGAGTCTGAAGGGGGCCGAAGGGGGCCTTATGGCGTCCAGGCAGGGTGTCCGGGTCGAACGGACAATGGGGCCCCGACACGTAAGACATTGCGACATTTTGGAGCGACTACAACGGCTCTATGGACCCTCGTACCTGAGAGAGCCTAAGCTGGATGAAACTCTTCCGGGAACCTGTACCACCCCCGCGATGCCAGAAAAGAGGATCAAATGAGCCCAGCATGATTTCATGATCTGGCATCACCGTCCCACGATTGAAGTGCACGATCCAGGAACGAGTGGATGGTCAAGCAAAATTCTGTTTCTAATGGCCTGGGCTCGCTGGGAGTCTTTGTCATTTCCAGACCTTTGGAGTTTTTGTGTAATTAACACATTCCCCTAAACAATTCTTGTTCGAGGAGGTTGATTTGAATTTAATGTTCTCCGTAATCGCCAAGGCTACTACCGCTTTTATTGGCCACTTAGAGTAACGAGGGCCCGGCTTATTTAAATCTCGCGCGGTTTGTGTGTACAGCGAGGAGAAAACGGGGCCCTTTGGCCAGGCGACCTTAGGCACAGCTATATTCTCATAATTGATTTGCTGAGGTATCGATTTCAACGGTCGTAAATAACAGTCCAGCCCTCAACACGGGGTGTCCTTGTGACTCGAGCTGTTTCGCATTCTTCCCGGGGATTAGGGTAGCAAGGCCGATGCCTTTCAATTTTATGGCGCGTCCGAAGCCTCGAGTCTGCGTACCGGCGACCACTCTACAATCGCTTTTCTATATTTCCCATTTTTTACACGGTCTGCCCGAAGCAAAACGAAAAGCCTGCGTCCTGCTATCCAAAAAGACACTTCTCATTTATTTTTCATCGTAACTTCCAGTGGAATAATGGTGGGGGAAAAACGAATACACTGATAGCTGCAGTTTTCCATTCTCCACAAGAAAGTACTGACGCATTTGTGGCGAAAAGTTATTGATTTCGGAGAACGATTAATTGATTCATTAATGCATTGCAGTTTTATTGAGAATTTACAGTTGTTAGACAGGAGTGGCCGAGTGCTTTACCGTGGAAAATTGCTTACTAAAGTAAGCAGCTCATTTTAAAACAAAAAACACGGTTGACCTTCAAACGACCTTGAAGCCTTTTTCAGAATGAATAGTCAAAATTAATAGATTATTATTTGTGTACTTCTGTGGTATGCTTTTTAGCTCAGTTTTGAGGATGTTGTCAAATTGTCAAACGATTCAAAATGGAGGAAGCAAGGTGTTCGGCCGCGCAAATAACAGTGATTCGATTTTCGCCGTGTTGAGAGAGAGAGAGAGAGAGAGAGAGAGCATAATCGTCGGGAGGCGATCGAGTTAACCCTTAATTACGAGGGATGATGGTGTGGGTCCCGATCGAGCTGTCGGTGAACGTGGAAAATATTGAGGCGGTAATAACAGAAATTAGGATCACCGGGGCTTCCGGTGTTTGACTATGCCGACTGTTAGGCGGCCCGGGGCCGCTACCGTATAACCACAGATCGCCGAATTCGTCGGTTTAGGTCCACGGAAGAAAGGAAAAGTGGGAGGTTCCGCTCCCGAACCGTTATTAAAGGAGATTTCGACGTTCCTCGTCACCGTCGAGCGTTAATTGATTTCCAATTACGCGTAATTACGATCGTTAAGTCGCGTTACGAGCTCTTTATCCGTCGCCTCATTTCTTAAGACAAATTAGCGGTTTCAAAAAGTCGCTGGATTTATCAAAATTGTTTGTATTACATCGGCAGATAAAAAGGGAACCGTGTAAATGTAACGACACGCTCGTTAAGCACACGAAAAGGGGCTGTAGCTCGGTATTCCCGTGAGATCGAGGATTTCGTTGAAGACCGTCGTGTGGGAGGCGAAAGCGAACGGTAAATCCTCGGTTAGGGGTTATGGGTACTCTTTCGGGGCCTTACGGGGCCCCATAGGAACGCGATTTCCGTGGTCCCTTCGGCGGTTCGACGTTGGAGCGCGGAAAACAGGGCCACGCCCACCTCGTTATCGAGCACGGGCGACTACTTATCCCGGACAAATGCTTTACGACCCTCTAATGTGCGGTTGTCCTTATGACTTTTGGCTTCGGTTTCCTATTCGTTTTCAGCTTCCGTAAACATCGACGTCGGCTCCTACGGGCCGAGATATCGTAAATCACCGGCGAGCACCGGGGCCAAATGGGATTTTGCGTGAGACTGTGCGCCACACGATCGTAACGCTGTCTCCAAACCTCTCCATGGAGTCCCATACCACACCCCTACACCATACGCGAAGCTCCCGCATCAAAACTTCCTTCCGTTTCCTCTCGAATACCCGAAACTCAACCGCTCCACGCTCACCAATTTTTTAACGACCCAAAGAGCTTTCCAAAAAATCTGAAAAAATTCACGGACACTCTCTATAACCGTGTACAGACACTATAAAAATTTGAACAAAATCGCTTTCAAATTTCCAGAAAAAATCAACATTTATGAAAAAACCCCTGCACCACCCTTGCTCAGTCTACTGACAAATTTTGGGAATTATAAAAATACTGTGGGGTTCCCAGGGGTTCAGTTGATCCATTAAAACTATTACAGAGCCTTCGATAAACTTTTAGGACTATTAAAAAAATTAAAAAAGCACTCGAAAGTGTCGTGCAGCCAGTATAACGAGATTATAAAGTAATTATATAATTGTTGCTTGAACATAAAAATGTCAGGGGCTCGAGGGAGCCTCGTTACAGTCCTGCGGGCAAAAATAGGCGAGACACAGAGCCGAAAGAGCCCACGAAGAAGCCGCTGTTTGGTCTGGCAGGAGATAAGGAAAATCATACGCGGCCGTGGTGTCCAGGAATCCTTGCCAGCCATGCATAGGAAAGCCATTAGTGTGGCCGTTAATCCAACGTACGGGCCGTGCCGCATTAAGCCGCATTTCCAGCGTCCGCGTGTCGCTCGTTAGGCTGATTTGTCGCTTTATTAGATCTTAGTTTGCGCACCGAGTCCCGGGATCGTCGACATTACCGCGTAACACGCCGTGAGAGCGACGGAGAACGTCCCGGGCAGATTTGCAATTTGCGTAAATTAGACGATTGCGCATCGGCCCGCCCCTTTCCCCTCTCCCCCAACCCCTAACTCTACTCTCCCTCAATCTCCCTCTCTCTCTCTCTCTCCCCCTGGCATGATCTCTGCCAGGTCCTCTGTCGGAGACGCGATCTCTGTTTCGCTTAAAGTCATCCGGAGCTTCTCTAATGGCACGTGTAATTGCCCGATAATTTGCGCCAGGTGTTTTGACGCGCTAATTCACTGCAACTGCTCCTGAGGAGCTAACGAGCCGCGAGATCGCCGCAAATTTCTACCATTTTTTCAAAAATCCTTTCACACGGAAACTATGGCGCCTCTCTATTAGTTCCTGTGCGCGGACCACGCTGAGATCTGTATCGAGGCAGGTATGTGGTTCTGCTGTATCCCCTCCACTCGCTGAGAGCGCGGTGAGGATGAGTCCGAGAACTGTCTCCAGACTGTACAGTCGAGTTTGCTATTTTTTCTCTCGGAAATGGAAAGAGGTACGGTCACGAGACTTTGTGGGTACCTTCAGTGTTCTTTTAACTGTCATATGCTGTGAATAAAAGTGAAAAAGTCGTTGGTTTTCGAAAAAATTCTAGAAATGGTCATGCACGTTCACGGTCTGGGGCTAGTTCGCGGGGGATCGTGGCTCGTCGACGTCGAAAACGAGCATGGAGCAACACTTCCGGTGGTCCTTCGTGACACGACAATGAGAAAGATCAGAAGCCGGGGCCCCGGCCCCGGCCCGGTGAAAAGGCTGCACTCGACGCCGTCGCCGCGAAACTCGAGTTACCTTTTTCACCCCGTAAGCTGCTCGAGTGCGCCTCCGAAGAGGGCCACGATCTGCCCTATCGACATCTAGAGCCTCGAGGGCGCTAAAGCGTTTAATGCAGGCCACTCGTCGAGCCCCGTGCACGCCTCGACGAGTACGCTGCTTCTGTGAACGGTTTATATTATATTATGTAACGACGATCGCCGAGAGAGACGGCGAAACACTCGAGGAGGAACGAGGAGAACGAACGCGAGCGATGAGCGCCCTCTGGGGCGCTGCGCTGGCCCCTCGGAAATCGCGAGCGCCCAAGCCACGCCCACCGACCGCCCATTACCATTTTTATGAGACCCACAATTTTTTCAAACCCTCCACAATCTTTTCACAGGCATCACTAGCCTTTCTGAGGTGCTACAACATTTTTGGGGGACTTGGCGATCACTTTAGGGCCCTACAATTTTTTCACACACCGTATACAGTTGTTCAGCAAACTATATAGGCTGTTTGAAGGCATCACGATTTTCCTAGGGAAAATCTATACAATATTTTTTGTGTCCCCTACGTTTCTGAAGGTCGCACGACATTTTGGTGTGTCCTATAGTTTTCAGGGAGGCATCATAATTTCTCTAGAGGGCCTATGATATTTTGTGGGCCCGTAAATTTTTCTATAGGCTGTAAACGACACTATTGTGACCCTCACATTTCTTCTGAAAGCCATTCAACGCTCTGGTAGACCCAACTATTTTTCTAATGATGTTATAATATTTCTGTGGGCCCTACAATTTTTCCAGGGACCCTATAAAATTTTTTATATCTTCTGAAAGGCCTATAAAGTCGTTTTCGAGGACCGTAGAATTTTTCTGATACCCTACAACACTTGTATAATGTGTTTGTGGCATTTGAAAATTTTTGTTTGGGGTCCATAATATTTTCACAGATGTTGCAATTTTTCCGAAGGTTCAGTAACAGTTTTGCGAGTCCCAAAATTTTTTCCACGCTTCGTAGACCACGACTGGGCCACCATGGACCTGCAATGTGTCGCTGGATCCTCGTTTTCCGACGACTCGCCGAGCCTTTGGATCGAAAGATCGCGATCTTCGAGAGGAAGCACGTGCTCGCGGTTCCATCTCGTTGTGACTTATGGAGACGAGCACGGCGGCCACGAAGTGGGGCTATCTGCGGGCAGCGAAGCGATGGCCGAAATTAATTTCGGCTTGACGTACGACGCCTCATAATATTGTCTCATAACTCTCCGTCGCAATCGGGCTTATCGGGCGCGCGGTGGCGTTTCAATTAGCCGCAGGCCTGCCCGAAAG
Organism: Halictus rubicundus; assembly: GCF_050948215.1. NCBI lineage: Eukaryota > Metazoa > Arthropoda > Insecta > Hymenoptera > Halictidae > Halictus > Halictus rubicundus. Next base: position 15,400,747 of record NC_135159.1, read on the forward strand.
TCTTATCCCTCGGCGCGGTCGCATAATGCATAACGCATAAATACGCCAGCGTTCAATTAATTCGCGAAGGACTCGCCTGTCATTTTGCAAAATCAATCGGCCCGACGAGATTGCCAAAAATCGGTGTCAAGGAGTTGTATGTGTAAGGTGTATGTATGGTAAAATCTTCCAGGAAAAATTGCCGACGAACACAGACGTCCAGATGGCCTAACTGCTCCCCGGAGGCACGATAAAATAATTTCAATGTCAACACCGGCCACCCTATATAGCTCTCCATGACGACTTAACGTCCGAGGAGACAGGTCCCGAACAGATGCGCGAATCGCTGTCGTACGATCTAGCCGATCGAGATCCGCGGGTGGTCCCGTCCAGGGGGTGAAATAGACACCCCGAACGACCACCCTCGAACCGCGAAAACACCGTTCCGGGCCATTGTTCGACCTCACGTAATTGCCGGCGACGCAACCGGCTGCTATACTCTCGCTCAACCTGTTCCCCTTTATATTTATAGGAAATTCCTTTGACGTTAACAAGCTCTGTTGTTTCTCACTTTTTAATTAATTTATTGGACTTCAGACACTAGGGTAGGACTCACAAAATATTTTATGGGACATCCAGAATAATTGCAGGGCCCACACAAGCATGCAGTATCTGTGAAAAAAAAAATTGGAGCGCCTAACAATATTATTGAGATTATATTAACTGGGTTTCATTGAAACACTGTAGGACCCACAGAAATGATATGGGGTCTCAAAAAAAAAAAATCGTTGGGCTTTAGGAAGTCCGTATGAAAACTAGAAAAATTACAAACCCCTAGGAACCGCTCCAGAGATTTCGCAAAAATTGTTAGCCGGGCGAAAAAATCGTTATAAATATCTTGGGAAAAACATGATACTTCCAGCATAAAAATTGAGTTCGAGGCAAAGTCCGCGTAGTATCGCGACGACTGCCACCCTCCGCGGGAGCAAGTTGCCGGCACGGTGGTGGCAGGGGTTGGAAGTCGATAGGCCAGCCCCGGCGAGGAATAAGAAAAGTTGCGGAGATAAAGCTAGCAAGCTGGCAAGCGAGAGAGAACTCGGGGGTGGAAGAGAGAGAAAGAGAGAGTGAGAGAGAGAGGGAGAGAGAGAAACAAAATTCCGGCGGCGACGGTGGACGAAGGGGTGGCGGGGGTGGTCGGTTCGGAAAACGGGAGCAGAAAAGAGCATAAATCAGACGGGCACCCGAACGTACCGCGGAATACAAAACAGAAGAAGGATAGTCCTTCCTCTCGACACCCCCTGCCACCCCTCGCACCCCAGCCATGGTGGCCTCAGGATCTCAGAGCGGCCGACTATTTTCCAATAATTTACCCCAGGGTGGAAGGGGGTTGCGCCGGGTGGCGGTTTTCCGGTTAGGGGGTGGTTAGGCGGCGGCGGAGGTGGTGGTGGTGGTGGTGGGTGCTCGAGCGCGCAGGACTGACACTATCGCGGCCATAAATACTGGGGAGCAGCCTCTGACGTCACCCGGCGAGGGCCCGATATTATACTTTATCTCGAAACTAATTCCCTGCGACCAGATTTATTGCAAGAAAAGGGGTGAAAAAATATACCTTCTCATCCCTCCTTCCGACACCCCCTCGCCCTACACCACCCCCGCACCCTGCCTCGTTTCGCAGACCTAGAGTTATCCGTCCAATGGAAAAGTAACGACTACCCCCTCCCATAAGATTCTCTTTTGCCACCCCCTTGTGACCACCCCCCTCTTGCTAGCTTCTTCTCGTAGAGATTCTTCGGGATGTTGTGGCTGAGAATTTATTTAGGAATTGTCGAAGATGATGCTCTGCTTAGTGGTAAATAATTATGAGTACGCTGTGGATTTTTAAATAAATTTTTTTCATTATTTAGAACCGCTTTTCTAAAATCAGTTTTCGATCGAATTAAAATTGTCTTATCTCATGTATTCTACGTGTTGACCTTACGACGACCTCGAACCCCCAGTTCACCATAAAATTTGGCTGAAGTTTCGCAATCTGACTCTTGATTAGAAATTCCAATTCTAGCATAAAAATCGAATAAAATCTCGAAAAGTGGTAAAAACAGAGATAGTAGTTTTTCGGTGGGAGGGTGGGGGTTTACGAGGTAGGTAGTTGGCATAACCAGCGGCGAAACGGTCGTTCAAGGCGGCGGCGGGCTGGTTTTAATGAGAAATAGTTTATTTTTGTCGGGGATTGCGGGCAGATGGTTTCGATACAGCGCAGACGGCGAATAAAATAATGGAACCGTTATCTCCGGTTAAAATATTTCACACAGGAGAATGACTGCCGGCTGGCGAATAGGATATATGGCCCGGTATTTGTACGCATATCCCGCAGGCTCCTCGTAAAAATGTCTTTTTCCGGTTCTCCTGGCCGAAGTATACGAGTTCGATATATCTGGCCGCAGATAACGGCCGATATCTCCGATATACATATATCGCCGCCTCTATATGGCCGGTGTCCTCTCCAGGACACGCTCCTCCTCCTCCTGCGGCTCGTATATTTCCGGTGCCCGAGGAGGAATTCGAAAAAACTGTACGATCCCGCGGAAATTCCCGTAAAATCTTCACCGGGCTCCACCGCTGGAAATTTCTCTAATCGAACGAGTCCCCTGCAATTTTAGACCCCTAGCTATGCACAAAAATTGTCCAAATCGGTCGCAAAATTTTTCTCATACTTTACTCGCCACGATTTGCCTGAAAATAATCTTGAAATCGATCCAGGCCTCTGCCATCGAACTCTGCGACCGTGCGTAGATTTTCAAAATGGGTCGCAAAATTATTTCATATTTTATTCGCCACGACTTGCCTGAAAATCATCTTGAAATCGATCCAGGCCTCTGCAATCGAACCCTGCGACTGTGCATAGATTTTCAAAATGGGTCGCAAAATTTTTCTCATATTTTATTCGCCACGATTTCCCTCAAAATAATCTTGAAATCGATTCAGGCCTCTGCAATCGAAGTGCACAGATTTTCAAAATGGGTTGCAAAATATTTTCAACATATTATAAAATTGTCTGTATAAATGTACTGGGTGAGTTTAGAAGATCTGCACAGAAAGTTGTGTTCGCTGTAAATAAAATAAAAGATTAAGTATAGAAAGATGAGGACCACTGGTTGGGGCTATCAAAAGAGGTGGAATTGTCGTTTTCGGTTTTCGAGTTCTCGAAGAGTTTAATCGCAGGCAAGAGTGATTAGGCGACTTATTAGAGGAGCTAATATAATTACTGGCAATCGAGGCCGATCCCCCTGTAAGCGCGCCACCTTTCCGCGCCGGTCGCGCGAGGAAAGAGAGGGAGCGTAGTCGAGCGTGCAGACCGCAATCGGCGAGCGCTTTAATGGAGACATCGGTTATCCGTGTCTATTCTCTTTGTACTTCCAATTACCCCTCCCCTCGTCGGCGAGTCACGTTCCTGTCCCCACATACGGGGCTCTTGTTGCCCACCCCCTTACGGGAGGGTTCCGTCCACCCTCGTAGAGAACCGGAGAGAGACAGAGAGACAAAGAGAGAAACAGTCGCATTGTCTCTCGAACAGCAGCGGGACCTTAAGGGGGGATCGAACAGAAAAACTGTGGGACATGCAGAAATACTGTTGTTACGTTCACAAAAGTGTTAGAGGGATGGCAGGAAAGTTGTGGGCCCCAGAAAAATATTATGGACTCTTTAAAATTTGTAAGAAAATTTGTAGACAGAGCTTTCAGAAAATTTGCAAGGCTCTGAGAAACCTAGTGGAGCCTATAGAAAAAATGTAGAGCCAGGAAAAATGTTATGAAGCTTTTTAAAAAATTGTGGGTCCCCCAAAACTGAAACGTAGGGCTTCGAGAAAAATTCTAGGACTCTGAAAACTATTGTCGAGCGCATGCAAAAATTCTAGAGCTTTCAGAGATTGTGTACAGGCTCTAAAAAAATTGTGGATCTCGCAGAAGCATCGCAGGGTCCCACAGAACAGTGGCGTTTGCATTCACAAAAGCCGGCCGGTAATTCCGGGGGTAAATGGAACGGGGTTGCTACTCTGTCTCGCCAAAAAAAAAGAGGTAAAATGGCGAACGAGTCTCGCGTCGGAGCGAATCGAGAGCGTCCTATCGAAAAAAGGAAGAGACGCTCGTCGCCGAGGCGAGGGAAGGAAGAGCGGCGTCGGACTCGTTTAATTTCGCGGTTTAATTATTTTCGAAATTAAAGCCGGCCGCGCGCCGGGGTTGCACGAGAGGGGGGTGGTGGTGGTGGTGCGCGCGTTTTTGTATTCCTTGCGGAGATACGCCGGGAAAGCCACCCTGTCCAGAAGCCCGCGAAGGGGTGAGCGGGTCCGGCAGCCTCGCGTCGCTTTCAATGTGAAATACTACCCCCGTCCGAGGGGTGTGGGGGTGCAGAAGGGACGAGGGGCGCGAAGGGGCTGCCCGTTCGTTCACCGCGATGGAGCTCGGCCAGGGAAAAAAGGAGAGCGCCGAGCAAAAATGTAAAATGCGACTCGCCTCCGGCTCCACCCCCCACCCCCGGCGAACCCACCCCGTGGAAACCCGAACCGCCAGGCATTTTTTCCGGTTTTTGCTTTTTGGCTACTCCGGCTTATTTTATGGGAATTTAAACCAAGAAAATTGTTGTTCGATTTTTACAGGAAGATACGGGGAGGGGAATTTTTTGTCAACCCCCTGGGAATTTTTTCCACCCTTCTTTTATACAATCATATAATTTTCTACTATTCTTGTGTGATTGTCAAGATCTAGACGAATACAATAACGCATAGAAAGCCTTTGATATGTCTTTCATGTGACCTTGATCTGACCTTCAGAGCCAAAAATATAGAAAAATGATCAAAATAAGTAGTTTAAATTTACATATCAAGTTTTGAGGGGACAGTTGTGCAAAGGGAGATTCCTCTTCAATTCTGAGGTGGATTGAAAAAAGTCTTATTGTTATTTAAAATTGTGTTCGAATGTGTGCAGGTGTCTGCGCTTTGTTTCATTGTTTCAACGTTGCCGATGAAGTTCAGAGTGGTTCGAGGGCATTGTCCGGGTTCCCGCGAAAGATCTGTCTACAGCTCGTTAATCTCCCCATTGTTTTGGTCCGTGGAAACGAATCGATAATTGGTAGATTTTCTACGGGGGAACAAAGGATCGGCACGGAACGATGATTAGTCTCTTTAATCGCGGTCAAATCCCCGCCCCGGGGCCCGTTACAGGAAAGTAGAGCGGATTTTCGACACCGGAAGGGACCCGGCGAGATTTGCCACTTGCCACCTGACTACCTAGACGAGCCCTTCTTACAGTTCCCGTGTTCCCATTCATCGTCTTCCTATCCTTCGTCTCGAGAGAATTGCGTTAACGATCCGTATTAGGAGCACCTTGCTTAATACAGGTCACCATTATGGTCGTTCACGTAATGACAACGCAGAAAAATTACTAAACATAATCTATATACGTATGAAGATATCTGCAAAGATATCAAGATATGCAAGATATTTTGTGAAGATACCTCCTTCGGTTTTTGCAAAAAAATTCTCAAACCGAGCACTCAGAATAAATCACCAGAAAGGGTGTACTCTTTGTGTCTAAGATGATCAACCTTTGGTACGAATAACCATCGCGATTCTGATGCTATCGATGTACAAAAATTACTAAACGTAGTGTACACTTGTATGAACATATCTGTAAAGTTTGAAAAAAATACACCACCAGGTTTTGTCAAAAAAAAATTCCCAAAGTGCACCTTCAGGGGAATGGACAGAAAAAGGAATCTTCCAACTTCTAACATAAATAACTACCGCAATTCAAAAGCTATAGACGCAGAAAAATTCCTGAACGTAGTGCACACATATTCAAACACCTCTGTAAAATTGCACAAAGCTCCTTCACTCAGTTCATCCGCAAAAAATTCCCAAACTACCCCCTCCATTAACAACTCTTAAAAACCACATACTACTTAGCTACTATTCTCCATTAAAAACCGAGAAACTGGTGAGAAGACAAGCTAGCCACCTTCTTCAGCATCGAATCCTAGGTCGCTGTGACTGAAGACGATTCAATTAAAAGGAAGATAATAGCTGAAAACACTGTAGGCAGAGAGAGATGGTCTATATAGAAGTGTAACGGGGATGAGGAGGTTGGGGGTTGCGTTGATGTAAATTCGAGGGGTAGTATGGCAGCAGCAGCAGCAAGCACGTTCGCAGCGTCATAGTGAGAGAGGTTGGGAGGCGAGGGTCCGTTCGGTGGAACCTTCTCTCCTCTATTTCGAGCGAATGAATGGAATTAGTGAGGAGGCTAGCTGAATAATATCGGTTCTATCTGTGGGGGCTAGACCGGGAGTTGAAACGTATCAGCTGGCCGTATCTGCATAGACGACGAGGACGTGGACGAGGACGGCGACGATCACGACGTAGACGACGACGACGACGACGACGACGACGACGGGCTCTTGCCCCGTCATAGGAAACCTCCTTTTCTCTCTGCCTTAATCCAACCTCTTCCCTCCCCGGCATCTCCTCCAACGTGCCACCGCATCTTACACATCTTTTTCCCCCGTCTTTGTAATTCCACGGTGTCCAATGCATGGGGTACCCCCTCGGGCCTTCAACAGTCTTGAGAGATTCACCCCTTTTCTCCCAGCAGCCCGCATTTTTACCCAACACCCATCCCCCTCTTGTGTCTCTGCTTGTTTACACCTTTTTCAGGATTGGCGATGTTCAAACTATTGCAACTTCGTGACAAAAAATCGTGGGCAGATGAAACTAGGCTCATTTTCTGGCGCAAAGTCTGCGCTTTTAACCCCGTTTAGTCGTTTTTCGCTACCACTAGTTTACCATTGCGGGCAACAGAAAGAGTAACAATACTCGTTTCTGGAACATTTTTCAAGTTTAGCTACCTCTGAGGGATACAAAAAATTTTTTTCACAATTGAGACTTCAATAGATTCGAAGTATGAAGCTTTAGCTTTCTAACGAGACCAAAAGAATTGCTCTACGATTTTTTTTCCATTCTGTGCCACTTGGAGTGAAAAGAGTGCCATTGGAACGAGAATTCTTGACTTTCGGGGCACTATATCCTAGGCAAATATTTGTCGATATTTAAACTACTGTAACTTCGCGAAAAGAAATCGTAGGGCAGTGTATCTGGTCTCATTTTGAAGGGCGGAGTCTGCGCTTTCGATACCCCTAAGTATTTTCCTTCTAAACCATTTTTTACCGTCGGGAACGAATGAAATAGAAAACATGGTAAATTTTTCCATCCTCGCAAATTTGACTGCCTGTACGGTGTTCAACAAATTTTTTTCCGGATTAAAACCACAGTGATTTCAAAGCCTGAAGTATCAGCTTTAAAACAGGACGAAAGATATTGCTCCACGATTTTTTTGTTTCACTTTATAGCGACTTGAACAAATAGTGACTCGCGGGTTCGAATAAACTTTTTTCTCCGGCTCGAGTTCGAAATCTCGATTTTGAGATGCGGTGTGGATTTAAAAAAAAAATGAATGAAGAAGGGAGCCAATAACGCCTGGAGTCGCGACTCGGTATCGCTTTCCCCCTCCACCCCGTGGCCCGTCGATCACGAAACAGCCCAAAGCGTTGCAATAAGCCATAAAGATACCATGGTGGATACTGCACGGTGCACGCGAGCCCTTCCTTATAAAGATACTCGTATCCTGCATCGAGAATAATTATATAGACCGGTGTATCGGCCGCGAACCGACAGATACGTTCTCTAGATTCCTCCCCACCCTTGTCTTTCCCCTCCCCCCTGCCCCTTGTGCCACGCCCCTTTGTCTTCTTTTCTCAAAGAACGGACCAGTACGAGGTTTCCGAACTGTACACATGGTTCTCGTAACCGATCGTAGAGGCCGATACGGAATTCCGGAAGTTGCTGTTCGATTTTCTGAATCTTCACGTCGCTGACGAAGCATTCTTGAATTTAGGGTGTTCTCGGAAAACAAAAATCAAATACAACAACGAGAGACCCATCAGCAATCTAGCAGAAGAAGAAACACCAGATGAAACACTTTGATGAATAGTACTGGGTAAGACCCAGCTCGGGTCGCATTCAAAGTATTATAACCTGGTAAAAAAAAATCGTAGAGCAATGGTTTCGGTCTCATTTTAAAGCGTAGACTTCAGGCTTTAAACGCGCCGTGATCTCAGGCACGGAAAAAATTTTTTGAACCCCGCAGACTCGTTCGAATTCGGAAAAATTGAAAAAATTACCATTTTCACTATTTCGTTTGACCCCGAAGCTGAACAATTTTTTAAGAGAAAACGACGTGGTGACGTCGAAAGCGCAGGTTTCACCCTTCAAAATGAGCCTAGTCTCATCCTCCTGCGATTTTTTTTCACAAAGTTACAGTAGTTGAAATGTCGACAAGTTTTCGAATGCCAATACCGAGAGTACACTTTTCACTGAAACTGGCATAGAATGGCCAACAAAAACCGTGGAGCCATTTTTTGGTCTGGTTGAAAAGCGGAAACACCGTTCTTCAATGTCGCGTTGAATTCGCTGACGAGAAAAATTTGTTCCTGCTTGATTAATCACAAGAAACAGTGGGCCACGTAAAAGGTGCAATTGCTACGACAAGAAGAGCAAGAGGAAAGCGACTATCGATCAGTCAGGTCGATAGTCAACCGCAGCAGATGTCGATGGCAGTGATATCTCGTTTGTCGCAGGTGCATCGATCCCGATCGGAGACAGCCGAGCTCGACAACGATCGACGGATTATTATCCCTCTCCCCTCGGTGTCATCGATCCCTCCGATCGTGTTCGATCGAAGCGATCCACGCTCGATAGGATCGCCACTACCGGTCCGTTGTCCTGCTGGAAAAGTAGGCTACCTTCTTCAAGGTAAAGCTTCTTCAGGCTCCTCTCCGCGAGCCTCTCCTATCCGGAAGATCGCGAATTTTAAGATCCTCTGCGATTGTCATTGTCTCCGGTGAGCGAAAAAGGCCGGCCCCAGTTTTTCACGGCCCACGACCCTGAAGACTGTGGCACTCTCTTCAGGGCTTGCGAGCCCCGCTGCGCAGGGTCCCCGTTAATCCTTAATGCGACGGAAAAGCACAAAAAGAGTTGGCGCCGATCGAACGAGAGCCGCGTAACACGAGAACACTATGGCCAACCTGCTCGAACAATGAGCCTCTGCCTAAGCCCTGTAAACATCGGCGCCCCTGAGGCGACGCTCTTCTACCCCGAAGACTATTCAGAGGTTTGCCGAATTTTTGGAATTTTTCTCCGTGCCAGAAAAAATCGTTTCACACCCTGAACAACAATCACATTTTAATTAACTAACCGGCCGGGGAAAACAAAAGCCTTGACGAAAACGAATCTTCCGGAATTTTTTCTCGAGAACGGGAAATGACCTTGGAATGACCTTTTCGTAACCTTGAGCACCAAACATTATCTAATTTTGTAGAAAACATCCTTCTTCGTAGTCGATTCGTTCGGAACGAAATGATTCCGAATAGTTAATCGCGATATCGTGACCTCTGAGTGACCTTGAGTACCGAAAACAATCGAAAACGATCGGAAAAAAATCGTAGATCTAGTTCCGAGGGGTAGTTGCAAAAAGGAAGCTTCGATCTTCCAATTCAAGGTTGATTTCTTGCGGGGAAAAAAAGTTTCCGGTTTTTGGGACGAATTTTTTAAAATAGCAACAGCAATTTGGATAACAAAACTAGTTTGAGAAGTCGGTGGTTCATTGAGATATTTTTTGTGGGCGTTGTGACTGTAGAGTGTTTTGTTATTTTTTTCGAAGGGGGACAGTTTTTCGAAAAGCCCTTGCGGTGGAACATTCGCCGATTACCAGGCGGCAGGGGCGCATAGGGGTTGCTGGGGCCCCGCGCCCCGGCCCGAAGGAAAGAGGAGCCGCGTCGGAAGAGGAGAGCTACGTGACGCAGACGTCGCATCAGATTTGGAGAGAGCAAACGTGCGTGCACACAAACGTATCTCGCGATAATCTCTCCCTCTGTCCTCTGTCTCTCTTTTCAACCCCTCCGCGAGAGAGCGCACGCTCTCGCGCACCCCCTCGCTTTTCGGCGGGCCGACCGTGGCCTCGGATACCGCTCAAGATAATCTCGATCTACGCCAAACAGCGTGAGCGGCTAAACCCTTGCTCGGATAATATAGATAGCATTCAACGATCTGCCATCTCTCCCTCTCCTCCTCTCTCCCCCCCTCTCTCTCTCTCTTTCTCTCTGTGCTGTGCTTCAGCCCTTTGATTTCGTCCTCGTTACGCTCCCGAAACCTGTTTGTCTCCTCTATCTGTCGACCCCGCCGCGAATTACTCGCTCTCCGTGTCTTCCGTCCCTGGAAACTGACGTACCACTCCGTTCCTATTGAATTACGCTACTTTCCAAATTTGGAAACTTCCATTTTTTTTTTATTGTTTTAACTTAGCTCGAATAATCGTACATTCGAGATAGATTCCTTTCCACGGGGAGAATTTTCTTCAAATTGCTGTAAAATACAGAGGAAAAATCGTACGACCATGTTTTTCGGCTCATTTTAACGCTGAGACTTCGGGCTTTAAGCTCCACGTACTTTTAATCCGGTGAAAAAATTTTCGAAATCCCCAGAGCCCTTTAAATTTGGCAAAATTGAAGAAATTACCAGTTTTCAATATATATTTCGTTCACGACGCTAAAAAATGTTTCACAAGAAAAATACCTAGCAGTGTCGAAAGCGCAGACTCAGCCCTTCAAAATGAGGGCAGATTCATCGCCCTACGATTTTTCTTCAGAATGTTACGAAAGTTCGTACGTCACCGATCCCTCATCCAAGCGACAACTCGGGATCGTTCGATCGGAGAAGCCCATAAATTTTTGTTTTATCGTGGCCGGAGTATTTTCCGGCGACTACTTGTCATGCGAAAGGTTCGTTAAATGAATGATTATCGTAACATTAGGACGAACGATGATCTGGGACGCAGGAATCCGCCTCGGAGCGACGCGAGGATGTAACATCGACGACAACGATCGTATCGCGTACGAAATCACGATCTTTCGTAAACGCTCGGACCAATCAAGATCCTAAGTCTTGGGAGAACACCGCTCGAAATTCCTTCCCCCGCCTCCCCTCCTCCCCGTGCCTACCTGCTCCACCATCGGAGAGAAGGAAGTCTCGGGAAAATAATGACTGGGGAAAACGGAATGATCGTCATGGAGGATGAAGCGAGTTCCAGGATGTAACTCATACATTATGTTCGGTGTTGGGATAGGTTTGCATCCTGAGGGACTGGTAGCGCGATCGTTAACCGTAGGAGGTCCCGCAACGTCCTGGGGGTTCGAGGGCTAGGTATCAATCTCGACACCTGGCCAGACTGATTTTCCAGCGGACGCAAGTCACCGTTGTAATTTATTTTCACCGGCGTTACACTCCCACGCGATCTCTGAAACCAGAGCCCCGGCAACAACACTCCATTGTCTCGAAATTCAATTAACATCGAATCCCCTAAAAAAGAAACGGGACACAACAAACGAGACGAAACAATTCCTTGAAAATTCTACGGCGATTCTTTACGGGAATTCTACGTTAAATCTGGGCAGATTAATTTAATTAAAACAGCTAGAAATCGATTGAATTCGTGGGAATTATAATTCCTTCGCGAAAGTAACAAATATCGACCTGTGAATGAGCTCGCGTGTTTCGCGAGGAAAAAGGCGGGAAAGGGCCACGAATTTGAATGTTGGGAGTAGAATGAACGCGTAGGAAGATAGAGGAGGTTCGTGGAAGAGGGAAAACGGGAATTCCAGGATGTAAGAAAAGGAAAAGGGGAAGAGGGCGTAAGGGTGTGGCCAACGGTAGCCGAATCAGGCGGAATCAGGCGAACGAAACGGTCGAGGCTTCGAGCGTTAAATATGGGTGTTCCCCGGGGGATAACAGGATGTCCTCTGATTGCTGCTCTTGTCCACGAGATTACCAGCGCGGGAATTTCTCGGGATATTAGCATTTTTAATGTCCGAAACGGTAGTCGCGGGAGGGATTTAAATACGCTCACGGACGCGGCCAGCCACCTGGCAGTCTCTGGCCGATCTAGACTCGATCCTGGCTCTCCGTACGAAAGAGGATCAGTCGAATTCCGAGAAATCGACAGCCGGGCCCCTGGCGGTGCGCTATCGAGACGCGAGGATCGATCTCGCCGCGACGCGACGCGACGCGACGCGGTGAAAAGAATGTCCCGGCCGGGAATTTCGGGTGATTAAAAAACAAAACCACCGCTCGGATCGTTTCGAAACTTTGTAGGGTTGTTCGCCCGCTTTCCGAGAATGCACAGAAATTTTTCCGAGCAGAGGTACACGTCCGGTTCGAAATCATGGCCGCGAAAGGCAAGTGTTTTTAATTGAATTGTGTTTCGCGAATTCAGGTACCTGTGGGAAGTTGAGAAAATTTTTTTCGCGAACGAAACCAACGTGGCTGTGACAAGTGAGGATCCAGCTTTACAACGACACCGAAAAAATTGATCTACGATTTTTTTTAGCCGTTCCGCAGCTTTTTGAATAAAAGCTAGAATTGGAGTCACGCGTGGATCTCCGGAGGTTGAAATTCGTGGATGTTTAAACTATTGCAAGTTTGCGAAAAAAGATTGTAGGGGGACGTAACTTGGCTCATTTTAAAGCGCAAAGTCTGCGCTTTTAACGCCTCTCTGTTATTCTCCGCTAGCACTTTTTTACCGTTCGAGGCGACAGAAAAAGTGGAAATACTCGTTTTTGGGACGTTTCTCGAGTTCGGGTACCCGTGGGGAGGTCAAAAAATGTTTTTCGCCGGGAGAATTATTATGGCCTTGAAGAATGGAGTTTTCGCTTTAAAATGAGACCAAAAACATTGCTGTACGATTTTTTTTCACCAACCTGTGATACCTTGAAGCTCGAACTGTCTTGCAAGTGCTGTTCGTCGATCTGTCGAGTTTAATGGTTAATTAAAATTTGAGAAAGGCAGAGAGAAAGAGAATGATGTTGCTATGCAAATGAAGAAGAAAGGAACGTGATTTTCTATCGAAAAGCCGGGGAAGCTCGGCGAGAACGAAATTCCGATGGCTCCGAGGAGCGGCTCCCCCTTCGGCCGAGGGATTCGAGGAATCGGCCGAAAGCAGGAGATTCCGGCGATTAATTAGGATGCAGCGAAACACGCCGGCTCATCGATGTCCTGTCAGCAATTCTTTCCGGCTCGGTCGACGCCAATTGCGCGTTAAGCAACGGCGAGCGAACGGCGCCAGCTCCCGCTCTTTCTTTTGCCAGTTCTCGGGATCGACTCGTTATGCACGCGTCGGATATCCCTCCGCCCCCGCATTCTGCATCTTCCACGAAAACCACTCCCGCGACCCCCCCTCTCCCCCTGCCACTCCGAAAAAATCGTTTCACACTCTAATCCAACAACAATCACGTTTTAATTAACCAACCGGCTGGAGAAAACAAAAGTCAGAACGAAAACGAATCTTCAGGAATTTTTTTCTCGAAAACGGTAAGACTTTGTTGAGTGAAACTTTTCCGCATTTGAAAAGCGTACTTCGGAGAGTAGCTCACTATTTTTTCATTCAGAAATGTTTGTTAATTAGGAAGTTACGAATAATTTTGTGGCGGTTCTGTTAAAACGCAAAGAGGTGCTGCAACGCTTTCGCGGTGCTGGGAATATTGTTGAAAATTGCTCGGTCGGAATAATTTGCAATTTGAGCAGAAATTCCATCGAAATCGAGCATCGTTTAAGAAGACCGGAAGTTGCAGGGCAGCGCGAATCCGCCCGACCGTAAATCAGATAAATCCGTTTCCGTGTTATCTGTGCCGGCTTTTCAAAAGTGCATTTTTTACACTTCGTATATTTACAATCGGCAGATGATCTCGAATTAACGTGGCCCATAAATCAGTATTAGTTCCAACGATGCCCGCCGCACACCAACTCGACAAAAAATCGCATACACACGCGAGCGTGCGCGCGCGCGCAGGTGGAAACGGGCGAAAACAAAAAAGCAAAAAAAAAAAATTCGCACAGAGGACGCTCGGACACGTCGCGAAAAAAAGCCCGATCGAGATTAATTCTGTTTTTGGCCGTTCGACGACAGTCGAGTTTTTATAAGCCGCTGCATAATGCCGATAACTTATCGGATTGGTATCGCGAATCGATATCCGCCGAGGCAGTTTCACCGACGGCACAACAAAAAAAAATTCACGTATCTATACGCATACATGTACATGTATGCTATATATATACGTGCGTATGATTTCGATATGACCGGTTTTTTTTTCTCCCCGTCCAGCCCGATGCAAATGCAAATGCAAATGCGCCGGTTCTGGATGCGCTTTTTTTCGGGAATTGTTCGATTCTTCCCGTCGGACCGGTTATCTAGTCACAGTTTTTGACCACTTAATGCTAATTCAAATCGCGAGATGTTTATCGATAGCCTAATACAGTCGTCTACCTAAATTAAAACAGTTGATCATTGAAGTCGGAGAGCTTTCAAAAATTGTTTCACGCGGTGTAACTTTATGAAAAAAAAATCGGAGCCCGATGAATCTAGGCTCGTATCAAAGGGCGAAGTCTCCGCTTTCGCTGACAGTATTTGGATTTTACTTTAGATGAGTTTATTTTGTGATAATGATTTTACTTTAGCCAAGGCACATCCCTCTGCGATTTTTCTTCGCAAAGTTGCAACCTATGGCACACTTCTCACTGAAAGTGGCACAGAACGGGCAAAAAAAATCGTAGAGCAATTTTTTTGGTCTCGTTGGAAAGCGAAAACTTCAGTCTAGAAAATCACTATAATTTTCCACTGGAAAAAATTTTTCGAACCTCTCAGAATGGCTTGAACTTGAAAAATGCACGAAAAACGAGTCTTCTTACCTATAACCGCGGTACTAGAAATTGAGACGATTTTGGAAAAAGTGACTTCCCAGTGTCGAAAGAATAGATTTCACCCTTTGAAATCCGCCAAGGTACATCCCTCTGCGATTTTTCTTCGCAAAGTTGCAACAGTTTAAACATCGGCAATTGTTCTTCTAGGATGCAACCGTGAGTGATGGTTTCGTGTTGTTGCAGGCTGAGTAACACGCAACTGTGAACTGTGTTTGATGGATTAATCATCGAATACCTGGTGATTGCGTGGCCGTATTGGTTCCGCGAGAGAGAAGAACATGCGAGAGGGAGGGAGAGAATAGCAGGACTAGCGTCAGGCAGCTGTCGCCCATTCTGCGCTATTGTCGCGCGATGTTTTGAGTGTTCCCGAACACTGGAGAACACCCGGTATTGTCCTGCTCCCGGAGATCCGACGATTACGCGGTCCGATACCATCTCATCTGCATCCCCGCTCTCTCCTCTCTCACTGTTCTCTCTGTCTCACTCCCCCCCCCCCCCACCCTCCCCCGGGCCATTCTTCTTCCTCTTGTTCGTCCCGTTTCTTTGGTTCCGGCGACGTAAATGCGTGGCAGCGCGCGGTTTGCGCCCGTGTAAGCGAAAACACGCGTCCAACGGTCCGCGTTCATATTCACGTGCTGGGAAGAAGCTTCCGAGAGCCCCGGGACCCCGAACAACGATCATTCCACGCGAATTTAGATGACGAGATTGCTCCTGACCTGCCTGCTCCTCTCCCTCCCTCTCCTTTTCTTTCTCTCCGCCTCTCTTTCACTCTGTTTGCCCACACGGGACATCCTTATTAAGAATGGAAATTCTGACATGTGCTCGCCCCGCCTGCTTTGTCCGCGATTTCACTGTGCTCGGCCTTAAACCTCAGCCTGGATCTACCCCTTGTCTCCTCCATCCTCCGACAACCACCCTTAAGTTGTCTTGGTTTGCTGTTTGTCATTTCTATTTCGGTCATAATCATTTTATTTTACCCCTCGTGCGTTTATGTCGATGTCCCGACGTAAACTACTATAACTTCGCGTCGAAAAATCGCAGGGGCATGAAATTAGGCTCATTTTAAAGCGTAAAGTCTGCGCTTTTAACCCCGTTTAGTCGTTTTTCGCTATCGCTATTTTAGCTTTCGAGGCGGTAGAAAAAGATAGAAGTCTCGTTTTTGGAACATTTATTAGGTTCAGCTACCTCTGAGGGATTCAACAAATTTTTTTCGCAATTCAGGCCACACTACATTCGAAGAATGGAGTTTTCGCTTTCCATCGAGACCAAAAGAATTGCTCTACGATTTTTTTTACTCACTCTGTATCACTTTCAGTGAGAAGTGTGCCGTAGGTGTTGCAGTACCTGACTAGACGAACATCTGTCGATATTTAAACTACTGTAACTTCGGGGGAAAAAATCGTAGAGGGATGAAATTAGGCTCATTTTAAAGCGCAAAGTCTGCGCTTTTTACTTCTGTCGGTGATTTTGCCTACAAAAATTTTTTGGCGTCAGGAGCAACGGAAACATTGAAAACGGTCACTGTTTCGACACGAAAAGGGAGGTCTGGCGACTAAACTCGTCCAACTGAAAGAACTTGAAGAAAACCGTGCTCCGCCGAGCAGATTCGAGGCTCCTGTCGCAAGGAGGCAGTCGAACGGTAAAGCCCGAAGTGAAAGCGTTCGCGTTCGAGTTGCAGGGTGTGTGCAGTAGGGGGTTGTCGCGCACCCCCTCCCTTGTCGGCCATAAAAACCGAAAATCCGCAGATCGGCGATCGCCGATAACCGAAAATACAGCTGCAGTTTGCGGTCGCACGATGCACGGCTGCCTGTAGATGTCCGATCGCGATTACCCTCGAGAGGAGCGGGGACGAGAGGAGAGGAGAGGAGAGGAGAGGGCAGGGGATATATTTTGGCTAGAACGGCCGTAATTTGCCGAGCATTGTCGGGAAGCATTGTCCATCGATCGGCGAGGAGGCGCGATGGCGTCGTGAAACGCGGAACACGGCAAATGGCGCGCGTCTTCGCGTCAAAGGATCGACGGGAGACGGGCCTCCTGCCCGAGAGAGAGATCCAGCGAGATCCTGCGATCTACACGCGACCAACGACTACCCCCAGGCAGTTTTGTTTGCGTACCGATCGTGTCGACGGAACAGAATCGATGATCCCGACGCCCATTGTCGATGTTGTGGCAGGTTTTCGCGCGGGAATTTGCTCGACGCTCTTTGTTCAGTTTGCGACAATGCCGGCCCCCGATGGAGACGTCGCGGTGCCACGCAATTATTCCACCGATGGAGATGCGTGCCTGATAGAGACTGTATAGCTGCTGATTTTTTCCCAGTTATAATGAAATATTTTCTCGGTTTGTTTGCCGAGGGACACAGTTGATGGATGCTTGGGGAATTGAACATTGTGGTTATGCGTGTCTCGTTGGAACGCGATGATTCTTGAATACCACAATAGTTTCCCTTGCGAGCAAAATCGTTTTCAAACAACCCCCGAAGCAGCGGTGCTAAAACTCAAAAGCACAGATTTCACACTTTAAAATTAGGTACACCCTCCTACGATTTTTTTTTTCACAAAGTTGTAACAGTCCAAATATTGACAAATACTCGTCTAAGATGACCCAAAGTCAGGTATTGCAATACCAGTAGCATTCTTTTCACCCCTCGCTTCGAAAAATTTCAGATCAAAATAATTTTAATTGTCGAGGACTTGGTTCTTCGGCACAGTGAAAATTATTTTATAAACATACGCACAGGCTTCCAACAATGAATAACCTGCGGCCAAAGGAGGGGGTGAATTGCAGCGGCTACGGTAGGGTGAAAGGCGCTCGCGCAAAGGGGTGGTTTACCCCCTGCGACCCCCGGGGTGAGAGTAAATCGACTAAACATATACCTTCCGGTTCGTTTAACCGGGGAATATGTTTTCGATTTGGTCGGACCTTGGGCGCCGCTCCGGTAAGTCGGCCAATTAGGCTCTCCCATCCAGAAGAACATCCCGGTTCGATTACGCTGTTCATAGTCCGCGCAACTAAAACCACCGGAGACGTTCGGAGAAGCAGAATCCTCTTACTGGCGGGGAGTGGAAATTAGAAAACGGTAGAAAGGTTGGAAAAAGGATGTCCGAAAGGAATGCTGGTGGATCGAAGGGCTGTCGGAAGGGCGAACGCCCAGCACTTCGTTCCATAAACGCCCATCCATGGAAATTTGAATACCATTAACCGCTCGCGCGACCTTCTTCTTCTTCTTTCGGGCTCCGCGAACAAGATGACGCGGCGCGTTCGGACGAGATCGTCCCCTGTTATTAGAGCAGTGTATTTACTGTTCCCGAGCGTCGGCGGTCTTCGGCTAAATCACCACCCCCACCCCCACCCCTCACCGCCCCCCATCACGTGCTCTTGTCGATCGAAAACGATTTGGAGTACCGAGGAATTCGCTCGGCGAGGATCGAAAAATAGTTGGGATCGTTGGCGGTGATTCGTCGATGTTCAAACCGTTGCAACTCTGTGAAAAAAAAATGGTAGGACAATGCACCTTGGCTCATTTTAAAGAGTGAAATCTGCGCTCTAGATTCCCTGAGGTTATTTATTTTTAGCATTTTTTTACTTTCGGTACCGCAGTCATACGTGCGAAGACCCGTTTTTGCAATATTTCTCGAATTTCGGTATCTCTGAAAAGTTGACAAAATTTGTTCCCCGAGGAAAATTATTGTGGGTTCGAAGAATCAAGTTTCCGCTTTCCAACGAGACCAAAAAAATTGCTCTACGATTTTTTTTTGCCCATTCTGCGCCACTTTGAATGAGAAGTGTGCCATAGGTGTTGCAATAACTGATTCTGGGAGGCTCTGCATCCTAGACGAATTTTTGCGATGTTTAAAGTATTGCAACTTTGTGGAAAAATATCGTAGAAGGATGAAACTAGGCTCATCTTAAAGCGCAAAGTCTGCGCTTTTAACGCCTTTCAGTCGTTTTTCACTGACGCTATTTTAACTTTGGAGGCGACAGGAAAAGTGCGAGGTATCGTTTTTAGAACATTCATCAAGTTCAGCTACTTCTGAGGGATTCAAAAAATTTTTTTCGCAATTTAGACTACAGTGGATTCGAAGAATGGAGTTTTCGCTTTCCAACGAGACCAAAAAAATTCCTCTACGATTTTTTTTTGGTGACAATATGACAAGTTGAGTGAAAAGTGTGCCGTGGGCGATGGAACGCACTGCGACCATCGCGAACATGTTGAGACTATGTCGACTGTGAAAATTGTGAGTTATCGATCGTAGATTGTGGATCGTAGATCCCGGGCCGGAGATCGTGGCCGCATTGTCCCGCGGATCGAGGGATTAAACCGGCGGGTATAGTAGCGCGATAGCAGGTTGCTGGTCGGTTAATAGTCTCTCCTCGGTAAACTATCGACGCGCAATACGGGGGTGGCCTGTCCCCATTAAGAAACCCCCTTAACGAGGGTTACGTGGCCAGGACATAATGCGGAAACCCCCGTGGCGATCCTGTCGCTACGACCCCGGCCGTGTAATTCGCGTGTGACGCGCATCTGCGATCCTCGGGACAACTTGTCTGGACCGCGTTTACAGAACCTCTGTCTCTCTTTGCGCGTGTCCGTGCGTGTCGATTGCCTTTTAAACACCGTTCCCCCCAGGGGCCGATGCGCCAACGGCACCTTAGGAACCCATCAATCCACCCCCTCTACCTTCATTTCTCATCGGCCCATTGTTTCTAACCACAACAATTCTTCCCCTTCTCTGCAGCATTCAATATGTTGCGTCACATATTACGACCCTCCGATTCCCGACTACGCCGAGACGCTAAAAAATTTCTTTCGGGAGCGAACTCAACGGGAATTCGAAGAACAAAGTCTGCGCTTTCCAACGAGTCCAAAAAAATTGTCCCACGATTTTTTTGACTCTTCTACGGCACTTTGAGTGAAAAGAGTGCCATCAAGATTGAAGTAACTCGCGCGTCGGAGAATGTGAAAAATTGTGCATATTTAATCTACCGTAATTTTCTGAAAAATAATCGTAGAGGGATCTACCTTGGCTCATTTTAAAGCTTGAAGTCTGCGCTTTCGACACTGTTAAGTCATTTTTTCCTATATCCTTTTCGTTTTCGGTACCGTCGCTCTACGTAAACAGACACATTTTTGGGACATTTTTCAAGTTCACGTGTCTCTGAGGGATTCAAAAAATTTTTTCCACAATTGAGACTAACACGCTTTTAAAGAATGGAGTTTTTGCTGCCCAACGAGACCAAAAAAATCGTCCTACGATTTTTTTCACCATTCCACGTCACTTTGAGTGAAAAGTGTGTCGTCCAGACGAACATTCGTCGACATTTGAACTGTTGCAACATTATGAAAAAAAATCGTAGAACAGTATACCTAGGCTCATTTTAAAGATTAAATTTTCCGCTTCGAACGGCTCCAACGCATGTACTTTTTGGAACGCGTGTGCAGTAGCAGGCGGGCCGTAAATCGAAAATAGCAATTTCTCCAAGGCTATCGGCTTCAAACCTCTCTGGAAACTTTATGAAATGTTCTCTGCGATTCAGACCTCGCCGAGCTCGAAGATTGAAGTCTCGGAAGGGTTTCAGGAACACCAACAGGAAAGGGAAACGTCGCGAGATGGTGGACGGGTGCGGGAAAAGCGGAGTGACAGACTCATTTTCGCCGGATCCAGGCTGGCCGCGGCGGAATCATCGTCGGCGACGTTCCGATCGACGGACGTTTGAAATTTTCATCTGGAAAGGTGACCGAAGGTTGCCGCAGTCTCCTGTCTACGCGAGATCGGCGTTCAATTTGAGGGAATCCTGGTGCGAGCTGAACGAGGGACGCCTAAACGCTCGGGGTGGAGAAGTTTTCGAGCAACCTGTCGCGAAACGTCGACTTTTCCGTGTGTTTGCGACGGGGGACGAGACACGGGGTTCGTGACAGGGGGTTCCAGATAGAAAATGGAGCCCCCTGTTCCCAGAAACCCGGGAGACAGGGTCCCGGAGCCGTGGCCGGGACGCGCACACGCGGTTAGCCACCTTAAAGAAGGTCTCGGCCAGCGTTTTGACGTTTCCCCGACATATTTTGACGCATCATTCTTCCCGGAGGATTCCCGAAGCCTGGGCCGAGCCTTTTTTTCCACTTTCCCCCTGCGGCCGATTCGGATGACAGGCTTTCCCGAACGGTGTCAACCCTCGAAACTCGTGGCGGACGCGAGGAGCCGTCCCTTTGTCACGCTGCCGCCTTCGTGGCTCCGGTTTTTTATTTTACACAAGCGTTCCTCACCTCGGAACCGCGTTCACTGTTCACAGGCTGTCATGTAAAGCCTTCGATCTTCGATTCCACGGTGGTTCGACTCGAGGAAAATTTTTTCGAAAGTCCACACAAACATTTGAACTCGAAAAAGTCAATCCGGAAAACTGTCCTCGTTTCCTGGACTGTAACTTCGCATCGGACGAACAGGCCAGGTTGGAAAAATTTATGTACACTCTCGAAACATCCGCGAACAACCCCGCGAAGTTTCGAAACGAAAGCTCCTAGTCGTTTTTTTTATCTCCAAAAATGTACCGCTTGTGCAAAAGTTGAAGCGACAAAGTCCTTCGAAAGAGGACAAAGAAGCGGGACTTGGTTTTCGGAGCTAGCGGCCGGACTTGACGGTGGTTTATGGTCCCCCATGGCCCCCTCCCCTCGGCTCAGCTGGGTCTTTATCGATCTCGAGACGTAAAAAGATCGCGGGAGCAGCCCTGGCCGAGGTCGACGTTTCGTCCCCGATTCCCGTCGCTCCGTAAGAATACTGCCGCGCGGAGATAAGAGTTATCTGTCGGGCTCCGATACGATAGAGCCCCCGGGTATTGCCGGGAGATCGTGTGCGTGCAACGTACGGGATCCTTCGCCCCCTTTCCACCCCCTTTCGACCCCCGTTTCACCCTCCTTTCACCCTCGTTTCACCCGACGAGGCTGTGCGCGCCCGAGGCTCTCTCTCTCTCTCTCTCTCTCTCTCTCTCTCTCTCTCTCTCTCTCTTCCTCTCTCCCTCTCTCGCGGTTCTGGAGGGTGTTACGAGCCATTGTTGGCCATGATGCATCGCCTCGTAAATATTGTATCGGGACGGGAAGTAGCTTCGCGTTTAGGCACGATAAACCTGCTCACTCGCGGCAGATTTCACCGAGATTTCTTCCGTGCCGCTTCGATCATCGTCTCCGGGGACAATACTAACGAGAAACTAGCCTCAGACCGATCCTCCAACCTCTGCGTACTGTTGTTGCCACAGTCGTTCAAGGACGAGGCGAATTTTCACTTTGAAAGCGATTCTTGCTTTTTGAGTTTGACCTTATCTCGTCGAGTTTGACTTGATCGTGTTGAAAATGACTGGAAAAAATGGTGACGCAGCGTTTCCACACATACTTTAAAAGCGGAAACTTCGAGCTTCAGAATGAGCCCAGGTGCATCCCCCAACGATTTTTTTTCTCGAAGTTACGATGGTTTAAATATTCACAAATTTCTGCCACCGTGAGTCAGGAATTCGAGTACCAACTGTGTTCACTCAAAGTGGCATGCAATGGCTAAAAAAAATCGTGGAACAATTTTTTTGGTCTCGTTGAAAAGCGAAAACTCCGTTCTTCGAATCTACTTTAGTCTCAATACCAAAAAAATTTTTTGAATCCCTCAGAGGTAGTTGAAGTTGATAAATGTACCAAAAACGAGACTTCTCACTTTTTCTGTTGCCTCCAAAGTTAAAACAGCGATAGCGAAAAACGACTGAAAGGGATTAAAAGCGCAGACTTTGCGCTTTAAAATGAGCCTAATCTCATTTCCCTACGATTATTTTTCGCGAAGTTATAGTAGTTTAAATATCGACAAATATTCGTCTAGAATGCATTGCCTTCCTGAGTCAGTTATTACAACGCCTATGGCACACTTCTCACTAAAAGTGGCATAGAGTGGGCAAAAAAAATCGTAGAGCAATTTTTTTGGTCTCGTTGGAAAGCGCAGACTTTGTTCTTCGACACAGTCGCAGTCCTATTTGCGGGAAAAAATTTTTGTACTTCTCAGAGCTGTACGAATACGAAATATTTTCGAAAAATTATCGTTCTTACTTTTTCCGTCATCTCCGAAGACGAAGAAGTCCTAGAGGGAAGTGACTCAAGGGATTCGAAAGCTCAGATTTGGCGCTTTAAAACGAGCCAAGGTGGATCGTCCTGCGATCTCTTCTCACGAAGTTGCAACAGTTTGAATACCGTTCGAACTGTCGAACTGAAGCGTCACGATCGATTCAGCTTGGAACGAAACAACAAAGAGTCGTAGATCAAAGTTTCTGGGCTCGTTCGAAAGCGTGGATTTTATTTTCGAAAACTGAGTGGTTGTAAAGTGAATTTCGGGGTCGAGCATAATTTTTCTCGAGACTTTTTATTTGATTCCGGCGAGTGCCCGCAAGGAACACCCTGTAGAAGAGGAAACGAGCGATCCACATTCTACAGGGTGGTTCCGTATGCAAATAAGGCCCCCCTCTCTGTGCCCCCCGCCTCCTCTCGCTCTCTTTGTCTGCCTACCGCCGGTCGTTCCAGCTCCACCCCCGTCCTCGGGCGTCCATTGTGCTTAGGGCACGTATGGGCGCGTACACACCGGGGAAACTCGAGTACTGGAACGTGTTACACATACGATCGACGGCCTCTCTATCTCTCCCTCCCCGGTTCCCTCCTCCCCGGCGAACGGGTAAGTATATTAATAATAATATACGCGGTGGCTCGGGGATCCGATATAATTATAGTCCGTGGCTCGACGCGGAGATACCATCGACGAAGATCGGGGCCCACGGAACCGTCCCCCCGGCAGCCTTCCACTTGCCGGCAGAGGAAACCGCTTTTCGAATGGCAACCTGCCCCCCCCCTCTTTTATTCATACTAGAACTGTCAAACCGTATGCAACATCTTACAACCTGTTCTCTTTCGATATCAAAATGTCTTCACGAACCGTCACCAGTGTCGATTGGTCCTGTACAACTTCATATTCAACCTTCTGTAGCTCCGCGAAAAAATATCCCAGGAGAACCTATCCATGCTCATTTTCAAGGTCAAAGTCTCCGCTTTCGAAACCTCTACCTTAACTTTTGTTTCGAAGACCTGTTCGCAGAGAGACACACGATGAGAGAAAAATAGTCACTTTTCGAAGTTTTTCGAATTCAATCGTCTCTGGGGAGTTTGAAAAATTTTTTCTGTGGTTGAAACCACCCGGAATTCGAAGCGTGAAGCGTCCGCTTTAAAACAAGATCAAAACAATTGCTCTGCGATTTTTTCCCACCATTTCGTGATTATTTGAATGAAAAGTGTGCCATCGGTGTTGCCGATGTCTTACTCGAGGGGGCACTGCATCCTAGGCGACAGTTGAATTGTTGTAACTTTCTGAAAAAAAATCGTAGGGGGATGAAACTAGGCTCGTTTTAACGCTCGAAGTCCACGCTTTCGACGTCTTCACGTCAACTTCTGCTAAGAGTACTCCTATATTAAAAATTTCGCGAGAAAGTCAAAATAATCGCTTTTTCCAAATTTTTCAAATTCCAACCTCCGCGAGGAGTTCAAAAATTCTTTTTCGCGACCCGGACCACCACGTGTTCGAAGCCTGAAGCTTTCGCTTGGAAACGAGCGCGGAACCATCGGGCTGCGATTTTTTCTGGTCGTTTTATCCGACATTGAACGGAAAGACACGAGCGGCTGCAGTGGAACCGATATCCTGACGGAACGGCGATCACGAGATTTCTCTATGGGATTGTGGGAGTCCCATTGAAAGATTCCCATGGAACGGTATCGATATTGTATCGGCCGGAGCTCCGGGCAGCCACTTAGTCACGAGATTAGCCGGTCCCGAAATTCCACGTGTCACCGTGGTCGGTTCCCGTGGTGGTTGGGCTTCTTTTCTCCAAAGTAGAGACGCATCATCGGCGAGACGTTCCAATGGGTGGAATGACAGAAACACAGAGGCCCGAACGGGATGAACAGGCTAGAAAAAGAAAGAGCAGAAGAGAGTGGGAGAGAGAGAGAGAGAGAGAGAGAGGGAGAGAGAGAGGAGAGGAGAGTGGTCGCGATCGGAGAGGCCGCAGGAGCACAATGTTCGTCAGCCGGACAATGAAGTCAGTCTCTCGGACGATGGGCAGAGGACTCCGGACCGAGTATCGATACTAATCGATGCGCGCACGCACACCGACGCGTGCGTGCCCGTACCTTACGCATTGTAACGCGTACAGTGCCCACAAAAATTTCAATTGCACCCCAATCAATGATCAACGTCTTCACCAAACATTGCATCAAATCCTTCAACTTCAGCTTCGAATTTCGCATGATTAGAATTGGCGAAAAATTCTGCAAAAATTCATTGTGATACCTCCAAGCGTATACTTTGAGACCATAGAATTCAAGTACCTAAGGAAAAGAAAGAAATCTCGTAGTTTCACCTGACGTACGACTACCGTTCGGAAAGTCCGTGCACGAAATTGAGCCCATCATACATAAAAATATTAATAACTATGGTTTTGCAAATGGAATGAAAAATGCAACTGCACCAGTCGATGCAGCTTGCAATTCTGCAGGGAAAAGTACTGAACCAGTTTCATCGAGCAACCATTAGTTCAGCAGATGTTTTTGTGTGAATCAGAGGTGAGAAGTGTTCGCAAGATGAACACGCGAAGAAGATGACCCAAATTCAAATTGAAATATTTCAGGAACAGATGATTTTTTCTTACAAATGGTTCAGCACTTTTCTCTGCAGAATTTCGAGCTGCATCGATCGGTCCGGTCGAGATTTTGCGAATCGGTTTGACAATCGTGGATATTTGATGGAACATCAAGGAAACTTTTGCCAGGTGTTGTACGCGAACGCAGACTCGCAGAGAACGCGAGATTCGATTAGTCTCCGCATTGTGCGAGCCGCGTCTATGGCCGAGCATCGGAGGGTCCGTCGAATGCCGGCTCGAGTCCACGTATCCGTGTACACGAGCAGCAGGTGTGTCCGAATCGCATGCACGAGGGACTCGAATACACTCGCGGAGGAAGAGGACCGAGTGTGTGTCATTGTTAGTCGGCCAGCCCGAGGGCCTAAGTGATTCCTGACACGTTGTCCGTGAAAATGCTTCCTGAGGAGATCGAGAGTAGCTCCGACGTACGGCTATCTTCTCCTAGAAGGATTCTGGTTTGGCTAGAACCCGCCGATCGCTCGCTATTACCGTCCAGTTCATCTGGAGTCCAAAAAGGACCCTCCACACACAGCATCGAGTTTCGATACGTGCCATACGAAAGTTGCTCGATATTTTGCTATGAAAAAATTCATGCGCGTAGCGGAAGATGGGGTCAATAATCGTGCAAAGTTTCATTTCCGTGGGTCTCGTAGTTTTTTCGGAAAAAATTCCTAAGTGGCAGCCTCTCCACGTGTAGGTATCATCTAGGCCCCCAGACTTATCAAATACTCAAATTTGTCATTTGTATAAACGCATAAACAGACAATGGTGAGCGATTCTATGGTGTTTCTTCGAACCCCCCACCATCGATCTATCAACCCCCCATCATCGAATTCACCTGCGTTTGTACATTGAAGAGTTTCTTACTGGGAACGTCTCCCGGAGTGGTCGAAGTTGGTCACCAGGCTAGAACAGCGAAGTAAGCATGAGTCCCAAGGATCAATTTCCGGGACAAAGTCGCATTAGGGGCCCATTCTATGCCGGTGGGTTTCAGCCGTGGGTCCTGGGCCCCGGGGCCCGGGGTTCCAATTTCACGGGCCGTTCGACGGTCCGTCTTCAATTTTTCATCCCCGAAGGGAGTCCTCGCGAAGAGCCGAGGATTCCACGGTTGCTCGGATAGTCAAAACAGCCCCACCCTCTCGTGATCGCGCGCTTTACCCCCCGGAACGTCTCCCTCTTTCTCGCTCTCTCCCTCTGGAAGAGCGCGTGTCCCGAGGGTAGAGGGGGACGGCAGCCAGAACAGAACCGTGACACCATCGGGTTACGCCTGTTTTGTACACAGATTCGGCACGGCCAATAGAACGGCTATTTAGGTGACCGGCCCGGTAATAAAATTATTCAAGGTGCCGCGTTTGCCAGCCGGCACGACGAGAATATCATGGACTATTTCAATTATCCCGGCCCGATCCCGGGTGATTGATACCCGCTCGGTGAATCGAGGAGGCGTGCGAATCGCGACCAACCGGAGTCGTAAAAACGTGGCCGCGATTCTCTCGCGATTCGCCACGGTCCGTAAAATTTCCATAAAGTCCACCGATCAAATCGAACCACGAAGATGAGACGCGAGCAGTCGTTCGTAAGCTCCAAGCGCACGACTTTCTGTGAAATTTGCACGTCGGTAACCCTCTGTGCGTCACCGTCGATTCGATCTACCATTTACAAATATTTTTTCAGTCTGGGTCAAGATTGACCCGGGCACCGCCGACTCAGAATTTTACGAACGGTGCCCAATTTCCTCGAAACTTTGCAGGTTGGTAGCTCCACACAGCCCGCATGTTTCCACGAAATACTTTTCCAATACAGGCCCCAAGCTGGGAGAAAGAGAGGGTCGAAGTTCGTTTTTCACGAAACCTATCGGGGCCCGTAACTTTTGATCAAGACGAGGTATCATTTTGGGACTTGAGCTGAAAAATCACGTAAAAATTGAGCTTTCGAACGGTGTAACACGCGATTCACTGGACTTATTTTTTCTATAAGTTTTTTTCTACTTTTATGTTTTTTGGCGTGGAAAATTGTTATTGGGTAGGTCTAGTTTCCCAAGAAGGAGCCATTTGCTGTTAACCAAAAACTCATCCTAGGTAGTGTTTTCGGCGCTCTTTCGAATAGCGTTTGTCAAATTTTGAGGGCACGTTCCGTTCCTAAGTTACGACGGGGAGAATCGTCAAGATCCACGGTGTACGGGGGATTAATGCAACTTAATAGAGGGTTAACGTAAATATCCGCTTCGAGGAGCATAGTTATACCGTTATTGTGGTCTTTATAGCTTCCTAAAGCCGCTTTAGAGCCAACAGAGAAACGAGACCTGAAAAAAGCAGTCGTTTCGCTCGGATACGGTCGCGACCCTTTAGTTCCGACGCGCGACGGTAGACCGACGTGTGTTAAAACGTTTCACGGTGTATCGACGGTCTTTCTCTCCTTTTTATTTATTAGGGAGCCGTTGCCAGACTCGATTTATCAACATTTTAATGTACTCCGGGCCGTATAATGGACTCGCAGCAGAATGCTCGCTCGCTCCCTCAAACCTTTTTTCCCAGGCTCCTCTATAGACCCACCCTCGAAGAATAAGAATAAGACGTTGACACATGGAGGGGCCCGTACAAACACAATGTCCGCGGCACAATGTGTACGCGACGGTGTAACGATGCTTTCCCAAAAGGTCTGTTACGGATTATGGCGCCGGAGTCACGGATTCGTCGTCGGGATCGTTCGGGCTTCTATCGGGCGTCTGAGCGACTCGTTCGGTCTCCCCGCGAGGCTTCATATATCATCCGCAGGAGCGTGACTCGGGAAACCAAGGCGACGCTCGTTTCACGAAACACTGAAAGAAGCCTCGCAGCATCCCCGACTTGAGTGACAAACACAGCACGCTATCTTTGTATCCGGAAGAAAAATACATTCGCACTTTCGATGAACGTAATTAGCGAAATACGAAAGATAGCGACGTGGAAAAATTACTGGACATGGCACACAGATGCACAACCAAGTCTGTAAAATTTCACGGGGGTAGCTCTACTAGTTTTTTCGAAAAAAAAATCTGAAAGTCCCCTCGGAATAAATTAGAAAATAGCAATAAAGTGAGGTTTAGCTACCGTGACATTTTTGTGGATTCTGCGAGGAAGCAGGGGGTAATGGGGCCGTCTATCTAAATTTGCTAGGTGTCTAGATGGCCGTGGTGTTACAGGAGCTCGGATGGCAGAGCGGGGTCGATCGGGTTCAGCCGGGGAGAATTAAAAGTCGATCCCGGGAACCAGACAATTTCGTTCCCCGATCCGTGTCGTTTCCGTTTACTTTCCATCGTCGTGGACCGGCTAGATGAGGGGGTGGCTGCCGGGTATCGTAGCTAGAAAGTAGTGCAGCGGCGCGATAAGGAACGCAATCCGATGCGCGTGCCAGATAAGTGGCTGATGCCTTTAATACGGGGAACGAGGATGTTTCGTTCTGTGGGTTGAAACGGCCCCGGATCTCTCTTTCTCTGTCGAGGGGTCGCCCCAGAACCGACACCGCACCCCCGTCCCCGGCCCCGGCCCCGGGGGTGGCTCGACCAAAAGCCAGGGAGTGGCGCGGCGTGGATCGAATTATGCCGAGGGGATGAAAAGTCGTTCGCGAGCCAAATGGCTGGATCAAGGGAGACCGGGTCATTAATTGGTCAGCCTCGGCGAGCCGCCACCCTCCTCACGATCGTGCGAAAGTCTTACCCCGATCGACTTCCCGTCGCACAAACACCCTCGCCACGATTCTCTCCAGAACAGGAAGTCCAATCGTTCTCGGTTCAATCTGAGGGGCCACTTTCGGAATTTTTTTCGAAAAAACTGGACGAGATATTTTTACGAAACTTTACAGATTTGGTCACACATCTGTACACTATGCTCAGGAATTTTTGCGCAACAGTGCCACGTAAACTATACTAATTGCACGCACAAAAGTGAAACTCAGTAAAGTGGGCATATCTTCGACGATTTTCTTAACATTTCTTAACAAAAAAATTCTGAGAGTTGCTCTAAGATATCCCCATTCGAATGCAAAAAGTCGCGTCTCGGAAGATTCATTAATCTCCGAGAGAAAAATTCGCAGACAACCCTACTTTGGCGGGGGTGAAACCGTATAACCCCGAAAACAGGCTTCACGGAAATTCTCGTAAATCCTTTCCTGTACTCAATTTCGAAAAACGAAAAATTGGACGAATTGCTATGAACCTGACAGTTTAAACCGGTATAGATCGGCCGAGGCTTCTCGCAACGGCGGTCACCGTAAAAAATGCAGTCACCAGTTTCGAACGGAGAGATTCCGCAAGGTGAGAGACGCGAGCATTGGGGTGGACTGGAAATGATCGCCGGTGTAAGAAGAAGAATGCAGGATCGGTTAGCGTCGCACCGCAAACGCTCACCTTCCCGAGGAGCCGTTTAACGACATCCCCCATCGTGCCGGAGTCAAGTGCATCGTTTTCACGAGGTAACGAGTCGGGCCCGCGTGAGCTTGCGCGAAATAATGCGGCGCACACCCCCGCGGAGAGGTGCGCTCCTCGCGGACAATGGCGCAATCCATAGTTTAGGGGAACAATGAGTGCGAAACGCGCGGGAATCACACGTTTATATCTGCCAGGTCGGCGAGCCCCCGCTGTCACGACGGAACGAAGGACTCTATCCCGGTTTCTTACCGGTGCGCCGTTCGTTTCCTCCGAGAATGCCCCTGGCCCCGCGTCCAGGACGTCCTCGAGAGCCCATGGGTGGGCCAACCTGCCCATGGGAACCCGCGGAGAAGTCCTCACGGGGCCCCTTGGCCACCGACACCCCCGTGGCTCTCGCGCACCTTGCCGATCTCCTCTTCATTTTCGTCGATTTCTCCGCTTCGACCGCGTTCCTCTGCGTTTCGCTGCGTTTTTGTGCAATATATCTAGTGTAAATCTGGACCCCTAATTATTCCCCCGAAAATAAAATCGCAACGAAACGATGTGCCATTCATCGTCAAATCGTGTTCGGCTCAGCTGGAATTCGGACGTAATGAGGAATTAATTTGTCGGGTTTTTCAGGAAGGTGCGAACGAGCGAATAACTCTGGATGACACTATCGGGGGCAACGAATTAAACAGTTCTCTTGCTCTCCTGCCTCGGATGCTCGGCATTCGCATGTAAATTAGCATTGTGTGTCAAGGTAATTGGGATCGCGTGTTTCATAAATTCTATAACACGTCGTCGAATCATTACCGAACGATAACGAGTCTCTTCATCGGCGAGGCGGTACGGAACAACGTGTAATTTCCCTAATGCGGTTAAGATACCTTGCAATCTGCGGCTGATCGGCGCGCGCTGAGAAATCTGCGGCCGCGTTGCCGGCGTATCACTCCTACGTTAATTCCGCTTCCTTGAAAATAACCTCCGAAAGGTTATAAACAAAACTATTGATTTCCGAAAAAATCTTTCCACCCTCGCATCCTTTCGAACAGTGTGCCTCCGTTTTTAACCTGTTGTAACTTTGCCAAAAAGAATCGTAGGATGATGCACCTAGGCCTATTTTAAACCGTGAAGACTCCGATTTGAATATCTCAAAGTATCCTTCTTCTAAATTTCCTTGTTCTTCAGAAATTTACAGAAACGTGAAAACAGGCATTTTTCGGAAATATGTCAAATTGAAAAATCTCTGAAGGCTTTAAAAAATATATTTTTGGACTGTAACCACCGCGTATTTGAAGCTTAGAGTCTCCGCTTTGAAACGAGTCCAAACCCATTGTTCTACGATTTTTTGTCACCGATTTGTCACGGTTCGAATGAAAAGTGTGACTCGTGTTTATGACATTTGTTGTTGGCTCATGTTTAACGTATTGTAACTTTGTGATACAACATCGTACCCCGAT
The DNA here is from genome assembly GCF_050948215.1 of Halictus rubicundus. Lineage (NCBI taxonomy): Eukaryota > Metazoa > Arthropoda > Insecta > Hymenoptera > Halictidae > Halictus > Halictus rubicundus. The sequence goes on from NC_135159.1 coordinate 15,432,119, forward strand.
GCTCCTAGGCTCATTTCGAAGGTTGAAATCTCTACGTTGGACAGCCCTACGTCCCTTTTCTCCCTTGCGACGTGTTCACCCTAACACGGGTAACTGTTTCAGGCGAGATTCCTGGATGGACCACGAGTCGTCGGTGGGTCTCGGACCCAACTCAGCTAGGTAAAAATCCGTCGTAATTCACAGTTTTTACGACTCCTTTGTTCAGAAGTCGCCGGAAAATTATGCGGACTGTGTGCAAGCGATCAGGGTCGCTTTTCGACTTTGAAGCTCGTTTCAAGGTACCTGCTCCGAGTACCAGGACCTGGACCGAGGGATCCACGTCCCGAAAATCTCGTGATAGGATCACATTACTGCGACGTTAAGTATAATTTGCAAATTGGGGGAAAACCGGGGCCAAAAGACCGGGAAAGTTTATCTAAATCTCACCCTTTACCTAGGCGCCGAGATTCAGGGGCGTCGTCGTCTCCGTAGTAGCTATAGTGATTTTAAACTTTATGGAGATGATCACTGATCTTCAGGGAATATTAGAAAAATAGTTGAAGCACCCGAAAAAATTAAACTCGATTTTTTGGAACGATCTCTGTGTAAATGATATGAGGAAAAATTGTTTAAATTTACACGCCTCCACAAAGTTCAAAACATTTTTTTGGATAGTGAATTCAACGTGATTTTGAAGAGTAAAATATCCTCTTTAAAATGAGACTAAAAACATTGCTCTACGATTTTTTGTTGTCATTATATGATACTTTGAATGAATAGTGTGCCGTGAGCATTAGAATAAGGGGCATTCAATTTTCAACGAAAAACCGTCAACATTTGGACTACCATAACTTTGCAAAAAATAATTGCAGAACGATCTACCTAGTCTTATTTTAAAGGGTGAAATCTCCGCTTTCAAGCCTGCTAAGTGAATTTTTTGAGACTCTTCACAAACAGTCGCAAGAATTAAATATATCATTTTGGTGCAGTATCAGAAAAGATTCGGGTCTTTATTAATTTTCCAATTAAAAATTTTGCGCATTTGGGGTGTATATTTCGAAGCTTACCCCATCAGGATCATAGATCCAGCTCTCCGGAAGACGTCCAGCGTAGTTTCAGTGCTGGCAACGCGCACACATGAGCGCGTTAGGCGTTCGTACGAAAACCAGGAGGCGAGGCATCGCATAATTGATAGACTGAGACGCGGGCACAATGGCGGACGATTTGTCCGGCTACCCGAACACAATCAGACTTATTGCCGGCGAACGGATGCATCGCATCCGTAATCTTTTATGTCTCGCGTGGCGGGCCTTATTCAGAGGCGCGCGCGCAACCGGCCTCCCCACCCACACGGCCCTTTGGAAAAGTGTCTTGTTACCTGGCGATATTAATCCCGGCCATTAAAAACTGGACGAGTGAAAAATAGTCGCGCAAAAGGAGCATCGGGCCCCGGGCCGGGCCCAGGCTCACTTAGCTACCTGTATTCGGATGGGTGGCCGGGCCCAGGAGTGGGGATGCGAACCCCAAACTAGTTCGAGCTCGATCCTATTGTCTGGGACTGTTCGAACTTTGGCTATCATTTTGGGCCTTATATCCCTTCCGAGGTCAATCAATTTTTTGAACAGTAATTACCTTCGTATTTGTCGTTTCTTTGTCCGTAACAGTTTCTTTGTCAATAATATTATTTGTTTTATTTGTTCCTGTATAGGGCCCAAATTCTACATTTTTGTCTTTTTAGTAACAGTGAGTGAAAAGGATATGGTGTAATAGTGAAATAAGGTGACAGAAAATCGATATAAAGTGAGCGACGCCTAGGGCCCAGGAGGTCCCAATAAGGCCCCAGGTCCCCGCTTCAACTAGACACCTAACGCTGCCCTCGCATAATGTCCTCATTCGTCACGAGAGCTCGCCTCTTTCTTCCACGGCGGCAGCAGTTTATACGCGAGCATAATACGCAGCCCGGGCCAGCAGATCGGGCCCACCGAACCTCTTCCGATGGGCCTGACGGGTTGCACGTTGGGGGTGGTCCCCGGAACGCGGAGAGAGGGACGCCACGCTGCGAGAGACGAGAACTCCCTAATTGAAACGTTCGCTTTCATTTGTTATTCGAGAGCTACGAGATGTCATCTTCCTTCCCGGGAATCGGGGACCGGCTGGGACTCATCTGGGCCCAGTGCCCCCACCTATCGCAACCAGGACGGACCGCTTTCACATTTCACGCGCTCGACATTGGCGCGAAATTCAAATTTCCGATCGCTTGAAACCGTGTTTTCGGGTCTTTGGAAAAATCTTTGAAATTTTGATAGTAATTCGAACCAGCTATTGTTTCTGGGAGCTATTGATGGTAACATGGTAGCACAGGTAGCGAAGCAAATGGAGCCGGCGGACAACAAGGTTGATGCAGCGTTGATTCGATCTGCGCGGAGATACGCATCGACGACGCGGATTTTCTGGTGGGTTCAGGGGCGGAAGAAGGGGCGCGAGGCGGGTTGCAGTTACCGGATAAGATCTGCTCATCCTCCCCCGCCGACCCCTTTTGCGGGGGTGGGTAGACATCGCGGTTTCAACGTCACTCCCATCAACCCCTGTTTGCTGGCTCGCCGACCCGGACGAGAGCTTTTATATGTCGCTCGTTTCGCTTTACTGCCGCGCTTATAGGGTAGCTAGGCCTCTGATTTTTCCGCCCCCTGGCCCCTCCGCCCTCCCCGAACCTCCCGAGAGTCCTCCATGGAGACGGGCGACGTCGACGTCGACGGCGAATTAGATTCCAGTGTCGTTCACCGTGTTCCCTGGCGGAAACCTCGACGAACGGTCTATTAATACTTGAATTTACCGCGCGATTGAAAACTTTCCAGGGCTGTATCACGATCCTTCCGCGCCCTCGGCACCCCTGGAATTTTTACATTTATTTTACCCTTCTCTTTTCGGTGTTCCGGAGTTTGCTGATTATTGTTGGCTTCAGGATTTCTTTAGTAAAGTTTTCAGAGGTTTTCAAAGACGTACGTATTGCATCGGCAGAGCGGAACTAGCCTAACCCGGCCCGTCAGGGGTGAATTTACGGTCCGGAAGCGGCGGATCGGTTCTAATTCTTGAAAAGGCGCGCACGCGTTCGTCGGCGTGCCGAATATCTTGGTTTCTGGACGCAAGTCGGTTATAAGCCGGGCAGATACAGCGAGATTAACGAGCACCTGGACGGGGACCGCCATCCAGGCGGAAGCTCGTCGCGTTTTATTATTCCTGTTCCCGGCCGGAGCGGACGGTCACCATAAAAATTCTAATTTCACGAACGGTCCTTGCCGCGGCTGCTCGTATATCTAGCCTCCTTTTATCTGACTTTATGCCGTACCCTGCTCCCACCCCTGGACCCCCGGCCCCCTTAGTTTTACGCTCCTGGTTCGCGAAGGAACGAGGCCCACCGATGAATTGTCGCGTTTCGACCGATTTTCCACTTGGAACGGTCTTCGGATTACCGAAATTTCGATTAAACCGTTTCGGAGGAAATCCATGAAAGACCTGGTTTCGGCCCGTTAACGGTTTCCCAGCAAAAATGGCGGAGAGAGGGGCGGAAAGGGGTGGGTAAGGGGTTGCGAGGGGGCGGCGGTATCGCGGCGAGGTTACAGGCTCGTCTCTTCTTTTATTATTCTCCCGGCAGTCCACCGTAAAAATTCTAATTTCGCGAACCCTTTTTCGCGTGCGCCACGGCCCGCCCGTATATCTATGCCGCTCCCTTATCGGGCTTTATGGTCTTATATACGTTATACTTTATATTTTATAGCGTACACACCTACCCCTCGCCTCGGCCAACCCCCGAGCCGCGTTCTACCCCTACCCTAAACCCGACTCGACGGTCGCATGCACCCAACGTTCCTCCAGGCGAGCTGATATTACGAGCCGCGGTTAAATCGCTCTGCCTAGTTGAAATGCGATTTTTTTTTTGTTATTTATTGTTAGCTAGAATGGAAATTTTTTTAGTTCCGCTGAAACTTCTGAAGTGGTTCGGATGTTTGGATATGTTACAGTGTTTTGGGATAGCCTACGATTGCTATGGGACTATGAAAGTAAGCAGGAGGTTCATGAGATCGCCGCTAGAGGGCCAACTTTCTCGCTAGTACTCGGTCCGGCACTGATTTGTATATATACGGTCGTGGAGATTCATTGAGTATCCTGTACTCGATGCAGGGACATGTTTGCGAGGTTATCTTAGCAGATCTAGGATGGCTTTTGTCTCCCATAGATCGCTAAAGAAAAGTCATCGATGAGGTTATGTGCCCCCTTTAGGGCCCCTAGGAAAGAAGCAAGAACTCCCAAGAAAAAATTTCTAGTGAAACATTTTCAATCCTGAAAGTTTTCTTCAGTGTCTGGCACACGGCTCTCGAGGTTTTCGAGTTGCAGCACGTATCGAATTCGGCAAGGGTCGTTTTAAAGGATCTCATGGCTCGTCAAAGGTGCCTAGGAAAAGATTGCGGTTGGTGTCACGCGTCGGTAATCTAATCGCGAAAACGACTAATTGCTCGTCGGCCACGGATGATCCTGGCCCGGGAGAAACGGACGGACGGACAGACGGGCAACGTCGAACGCGCAGAGAAGGTCAGCGATTGTGGCTGTAGGGTTGGCGCCGCGTCAGCTCCCATGGTAGTCGATGTCATCTCGATATCAAGCTATCGTATCAGATATACGCGTCCATATCCCGCAAGGTATTACAATTCACTTCGGCACAATAGATATTGTTGCCGGCTGACGTGTGACTGACAGACAAGGCTTTCGCGAATGCCCTCTCTCTCTCTCCCTCTCTCTCTCGGAACCCTGGTCTCGTTTGCCGGCATGTTATCTCCGCCCCGGGAGGAGGATATGGATTTCTGATCGATTCGACGCCGATTCAACGCGAACCGTCTTCTACGTCGGCCCGTCTTTCTGCCACACTTTTGCACCCGGCTGAATCGAACGCTTCATCCTGATTGGAATACACCTGGAACCTGAGACAAAAACACTTTCTGTTTGGAGTCAACCCTTACACCACCTGGCAGACCTCTAGAGGACATCTATTGGGTCTTGAGTCCTTCCTGGGATTGCTAGATAACCTCGCTGATGAGTACTCTACGCTAGTAGACCTGGAGACATCTAGTAGTCCTGGTCTCCCACTGTTGAGCACTTTGGTAGACCTGAGAGACACCTAGAAATCTTGGTCTCCCACTTTTGAGTACTTTAGTGGACCTAGGGGACATCTAGAAATCCTGGTCTCCCACTATTATTCTAGTAGACCTAGGAGACATCTAGAAGTCCAAATCACTATCGATTCTCCTCCGTTTCTGATCTCCCAATTATGGTTTTTCTGGGATTTGTAACGAGAAGTTAATTTCTGTAGGAAAAATTGACATGATTTCTCCGAGCACGTGGAACCGCGGTCAAAGAGAAACATTTTTCCGAGGCATTACTTTTATCGCACGCTCTCGTACGTGGCCTCCGAGCAGCGATGCTATCCGCTAATTAATTGCCGCGCTCCCGCGACGGAAAAAAAGAAGGAACGGGGCTAAAGAAAAACCGCGTTGCCAGGGCGAATTTCAAATCGTGGGTGGAAATCGGTTTTAGGGAGGGGTGCATGCGTGCGTTCAGGTGACGCTGTTCGTGTCTGGCGGCAGTTTCGAGGACCGGGAACGGTTGAACGATCCTGCGACGATCTTGAAGCCGAGACGATGCAATGGAAAGTCGGGTATGCCCGGCTGACGGGCGTTCATGTGCTACTCGACGGTGTAACTACTAATTTCGTAATGTCAGTCAGAAATTTTGAAATTTCTTCAAGTAAAAATATTTTGGTTTCGTTGAAAAATCCCATCATCAAAATTTTGTACTTTCACCTAGGAACCTGGAAGGAAGCCAGGATTTCTAGATGTCTCATAGGACTACTCAAGCACTCAATAGTGGGAGACCAGTGTTTCTTGGTGTCTACTAGGTCTACTAAAGTACTCAATAGTGGGAGACCAGGGTTTCTAGATGTCTCCTAGGTCTACTAAAGTACTCAATAGTGGGAGACCAGGGTTTCTAAATGTCTCCCACGTCTACCAAAGTACTCAATAGTGGGAGCCAGAATTTCTAGATGTCTCCTAGGTCTACTAAAGTACTCAATAGTGGAAGAACAGGGTTTCTAGATGTCTCCTAGGTCTACTAAAGTACTCGATATTGGGAGACCAGGGTTTCTAAATGTCTTCTAGGTCTACTAAAGTACTCAATAGTGGGAGACCAGGGTTTCTAGATGTCTCCTAGGTCCACCAGAATAGCCAATAATAAGTCTTCCTAGCAATCCCAGAATCCTCACAGAAGGATCACGAGTTGTTCAAGTGAAAGACTGTGAATGTAGACCGTCCTAGGCTGTGGAGGTTCTAAATGCAGAAGAATCGGCAGTCTAGCCTCCAGAGGTTCGAGTAGGTCTTAATAGGTTCGGAAGTATCTCTTCTGTTGGCGGGTGGCTATCGCCACGTACCGACGCTTAGGCGTGCGGCGTGTGGTCTCGAAAGGGTCTGGTTTAGGTGGTTGCCTACTCTCCCTCTCTCTCTCTCTCATCTCGGTAACGATGGAATAACTCGAGAACCGTCGAAGCATCCTCGACGCACGAGCACGCATTGTACGGCACGCGCCCGCTACTACAGATGCCGCGCACTTCGCTTCGAGTGCGCCGCATATGTTTCGAATCAGTTGCGAAACCTATCCGGTCGATTGTCTGGCCAGTGTGTGTGCGTGTTTTTGTTTGCGTGCGTGTGTGTATGCGTGCACTGCGGCAGCTATTGGCCGCGAAACTTCCTCTTTCGTAGTGAGGTCCTTGCGAAACTCGAATTCACAGCTCGTCGAGCGTGTCGCGGATTACCGGAGTAACCGAGCGTGGAAGGACAAGTTTGGAAACCGCTCCGACAAGGCGCATCGCGCAACCTGCAATCCGAGCTGGCGTTATTTCTTTTCTGACGTTGGTTCAATCGAACTACGCGACCGTGGACAATGGTGGACAATATTTTAAATGTTGACGAGAAGTGAGAAAAGAGCGCTGTTGGCACCAGAATATTTGAATCACCGGGTTACAACCTAGGTGAACATTTATCGATATTCGAACCACTGTAACTTTGTAGAAAATAATCGTAGGAGGATGAACCTAGGCTCATTTTGAAGGGTGAGATCTGCGCTTTCGAAACCATCAAGTCATTTTTTCCGAAATCGTTTTCATTCTCAGCACCGCTGCAATACGTAAGAAGACTCGTTTTTGGAACATTTTTCAAATTCAAGTGGCTCTGGAGACTTCAAAAAATTTTTCTCGCGGGTAAAACTTCTCCAGGTACGAAGAATGAAGTTTTCGCTTTCCAACGAGACCAAAACGATTGCTGTGAGATTTTTTTTCACCGTTTTACGGCAGATTGAGTGAGAAGAGTAGCCCATTGGTACTGCAACACCTCAATTTGGACTGGGTACATCCTAGACGAAAATTTGTCGACATTCAAAATTTCGTAGCTCCGTTAAAAAAAATCGTATTGCGACGAACCTTGGCTCATTTTAAAGGTGGAACCCTCCCCTTTCAATATCCGTAAGTGATTTCCATCGAGAACATTTTTTAGCCTCGGGAACGAACAAGACAGTGAAAACCGTGATTATGAACATTTTTTCAAATTCAAACGACTCTGTGGAGTTTAAAAAATTTGCTCCGCGATTCTAACCACCGTACGTTTGTAGTCTCGAGTCTTCGCTTTCCATCGAGCTAAGAAAAATTGCTCTACGATTTTTTTTCTCCATTCTACGAATAGAATTAGCGACGCGCGTGCGGGCGCGGTTCCGCGATCCGTTGATCGAGGATCCTCGGGATCGGGGCGAGCGTCGAAGACAATTACGGACCGAATCCCGGAGCAGTTTCAAGATCTGTTTCCACGGGGAGTCGCGCGACCGCGTCGCAACAATGGAAGCGTCCTAAGTTATATTATTGGATGGCCGGTCGGGGAGTTTGCGAGAGCTGAAATTGAAAGCATTGTCGGGTCGACGCGGTGGTGGTCTGCATCCACCCCCGAGCCCCCGAGCAACCCCGTTCAGGCCCTCGCGATCTTCCGCAACGAACGCTGCGCCTAGTAGCCTCTATAAGTTGAAACAATAAAGCTTAACTACCACCACGACGGCACTCGAGTCATCCCTGAAGTGTTCTTTGTGAGGGCACGCGCCCCTGTCGCCGGCCGACTATACAGAGCACCGGAGGCTGCGGTAGGTTTAGGTTTAGGGGTTGCTGCTGCTGCTGCTGGCTGCTGCACCTAGCCGGAGAGAGCAGAGACAGGCGACACACGTTTCCATGTGGCCATTGTGTTGCCCACCGAGGGCTGACAGTATGCTCGTTACTCGTGCGTTACGGGAGGTCGATGCCGGGGACAACTCGATACCCAACCCTGCGGAAGCTCACCCCCTACCAGACACCCTGGCCGATCGCAATTGCAACTCCGGAGCACCTACCTTCGCTATCAGGTTCCTCGTGCTTGCTCCTTGCACCCATGTCAAAATTTCAGTGGCAGACCTGACACTCTACCTTTCGAAAAAATTACCATTTTCTCCGTCTCGTTCCATCCCAGCGCCAAAACGTTTTTTCAACTGTTAAAATGGGCCCGGGAACATCCTCCTGCGATTCCTTTCTAACGGAATTACGATAGTTTGATTGTCGACAAATTTTCATAGGTCAGGCGTTGCGGTACCAATGGCACACTTCTCACCCAAAGTGGCATAAAATGGTAGAAAAAAATCGTAGAGCAATTTTTTTGGGCTCGTTGGAAAGCGCAGACTTCATTCCTTGAGAGCACTTTATTCCCATTCGCGAAAAAAATTTTTCGTATCCGTCAGACGTGTATGAATTTGTAAAATTGTCAAAAAATGACCATTTTTACTGTTTCCGTCACCTCGAAGGGCCAAAAGGTTCCAGAAGAAAATGACCGGAGTACGTTGAAAGCGTAGGTTTCGACGTTTCAAACGAGCCCAGGTACATCGTGCTACGATTATTTTTCATGAAGTTACAATAGTTAATAATCATCAGATTCAGCAACGTCGTTGTAATGCTGCGAACTAATTTCTGTCCTCTTGCTTCCAGCGAAGAGCAGGGTGATAAATACGTTCGGGAGCCATTTCAACAAATAGTAATGTAAATGTAAAAATTGTAGAACAGCATGGGAGTTGATGCAGAAGCGAAATCGGAGCCGGCCGAGCCGCAGCAGAGCAAACAATCGATCCGCCGCCGTCGTTTCCATTCCCGCCGCGCGGAATCCGTTCTCGGCGTTAATGAAGTTATTCGCGAGTGTTCTCAATGATTGCGGTAACATTCTGCTTGGCAAACAGCGCGGCCACGCTTCAGAGGGCTCGCGGCAAATTAATGAAAGATTAATAATCCGCCGATTTCGATCCGAAACGAGGAAACACCCGGTGACGCAACCGCTCGAATATTCTTTGTTCCGCGAAACCGGCGGCTTCCATTAATTAATGCGCTTCCTGCTGGCAGGTTTTAATTAAGTCAAGAGCCCTCGTTCCACTTTCCTGAACGTCTAGCTGTGTGCCGTTTTTTTTTTTTTTTCAAAAGCGTCCTTGCCCATTTTATTCGAGACGCGAATCAATCGGAGAAATAAAATCAAAAATATTAACAAGAAAAGCTGACTGTTTCGGGAATAAAATAGTTGTGAGAGGCAGGAATTAATTCGTGGACCCAATGACGATGATAACGTTTCTTTGACGATCTATTCGATGATTTCGGGGGTTGGGGGTGGGTCGGGGTGGTGGCGGGTTCGACAGCCCCGAGTAATCTCGTTAATTTGCGTGGCCCGGCGTTGCTCGGGCTACCGTGGAAAACCGGGGGCTGGGAAACGAGGACAAGGATATCCTCGACTGTGGAATCCTTCGGGAGAGGGTTGGAAAAGCCAGTCGGGGCGCGGCTATACATAGAGGAACGATAACCGAGGGCCTCGGTTGTCTGATGGCAAGATGGCGTCCCACGATAGTGACGTCACAGGTGGCGGTTCGAGATGGAAGAGGACGAGGAGAAGAGAAACCGAGACCGAACGCAGGAGCAGGGTGGAAAAGGGAAAACAGGACGCGAGCAAGACGGGGATCGGGCGGAGGGGTGCCCGCTAGCGATGGGCACTGATCCTGGAAGCTTTCGAGCAAAAGCTCTTTGAGCTTTCGTTTTGAAACTTTGCAGACTTGTTTACGCATGTTTCGAAGATACACACCATTTTTTGTAGGTCGAAATACTCGCCCATTTCAAAATTACGAACCCGCGAAGTGCAGCAAGTTTTGCATCTTGAATAAAACAGGATGTTGCAAGTTCAAACGCCTTCCGAGAGTTCGAAAAAATTTTTCTTGCGACTCGGATCACCGTGGATTAAAAGGCCGAAGTCTCCCCTTTAAAATGAGCTTGAAAAAATTGCTCTACGTTTTTTTCTTGTCATGTTACACCACTTGGAGTGAAAAGTATGCCCCTGGTGTCAGAATTCTAACTCGGGGGGTGTCGATGTCCTAGGTGAAAATCAGTCGCAATCAAACTATTGTAACATCGTGAAGAAAAATCGTAGACGGATCTACCTTAGCTCATTTTGAAGCTTGAAATCTTCGCTTTCAATCATCCCAAGTCCTTTCCTTCTGAAAAATGTTTTAGACTCCGGAGCAACCGAGTCATCAAAAATGGTCACTTTTTCAATCTTTCCAAATTTGAACGGCTCTACAGAGTCGAAACAATTATTCCCCGAATTCAAACTAGAGTGATTTTGTAGCTTGATATCCGAGCTTTAAAGCAAGCGTAGGACCATTGCCCTACGATTTTTTGTTTTCACGTTATCGCTAGTTAAATGAAGAGCTACCTTCGGAAGCTTCCGACGGAGAGCCTCACAGGGTTTTTAATTTTGCAACTCGAAAATTCGTTTTTGCAAGAAAGTTTAGGCCAACGCGGATCGCTCGGAGGGTTCATAAATCGGTGGGGGATGTTTTCCTCGGGCGTATCGAGGCCATCGCTACCGGAAAGCGGAGAACCGTGCGAGGAACGAGGGCTGCGCGCAGGGGGATGAAGCGAGAGGGTGGCCAGGTCCAGGAGGAGGAAGCGGAATAATCGGCTGGAGGGAACGGGAACGGGAACGGGAAAAGGAAAGAGGGACACAGAGGGGGGTGGTGAGGGAGAGTGAAAAGGAGAGGGAACGAGCCGTTCTCCCGGCGAGGAGAACACGGGGGAGAGGAAGGGAGAGAGAGAAGCATAATATTGATCGCATCTCCGTGGCTACAGACAGCATCTACCCTCTGTTGACGGGGTTGTTACTTGGAGGATTTAACTTTGATTCGTCGTGCCGCGTCGCCACGAAGATCATAGGCGTGACTCCTACCGCCCCACCAATATGGCGTACCTCCTGTGTGTCCTCGAACCTAACTCTTCTAGGAAGACTCTGATAGATCGCTTTTCTATGTGTTCGTCACAATTTACACGGGATCTGCATCGGTAGACTGCGCACCTTTATGCAGAAGCAAATTTGTCTAAGTTCTTTGCAAACAACGCGAGCCAGGTGTCCCTTCTTTAACAATTTCAATTATTTAAATTTACTCCTTTTGTCATGAATGCGTTAAGTCCTCAGTCTGTTGACGAGTGTGCCAGAGTAATTGCTTTATCGCACTCTACAATATTTGTATTTTACACCAAAATCTAAATCACACTGCACGATTCAAACTTCGTCAAACTCTCGCAAACTTCCCCAAATTTCAACTCTTTTTCCTAGTCGAGATAGCCATGCACCTCCGTGATGCACTACAATTTTTCCACTGGTTTAAATCACACCTACTCGGTTTTATCGTAAATGCATAAAATCCTCATCAGTGACGAGTGTGCCAGAGTGACAAGGGTGGAATTGGGTTGATCAGTTGCTTTAAGGTTCCCAGTTCCGACTGCTGCATTTTGTTGCAAATTGCTGTTTAATTTAGAGTGTTCTCCGAGTTCGTTATTGCACTGAATTTTGCACCAAACCATTCTACACCGGTTCAAACTTGGCCAAACTCTCGCAAACATCCTGTGGCACGGTAATGCGAGCGAAATTTCTTTTTCCTTGTCGAGCAAGCCATGCATTCCGCAATGCACTACAATTTTTCCTCTGGTTTAAATCACAGCTACTCGGTTTTGTCATAAATGCATAAAATCCTCATCAGTGACGAGTGTGCCAGAGTGACAAGGGTGGAATTGAGCTGATCAGTTGTTTTAAGGTTCCCAGTTCCGACTGCTGCATTTTGTTTCAAGTTGCTCTTCAATTTAGCGTGTTCTTCGAGTTGGTTATTGCACTGTATTTTGCACCAAACCATGCTACACCGGTTCAAACTTGGCCAAACTCTCGCAAACATCCTGTGGCACGGTGGTGCGAGCGAAATGTCGACTCTTTTTCCTCGTCGAGGAAGTCGTGCACCCCCTTAATGCACTTGGGCCGGTCGACGATGTCCGTTGGAAAGGTGTCTCGCGGCGGAATTAAGCCGCTTATCCGATCGAAACGAAACGCGCGGCTTGGCTCGGCGCGGCGCGGCGCGGCGCGGCGTCGGCGGCAGCTGTGTTTCACGACACACCCGTTTAATTCGGAGTTCGATATCGGGCCGGCCTTAACTCACCGGCGAGAGAGAAGTGTCGCCGAGGAAGCCTGAGCGAAAATAATCGAGCCTGGTATCTGGTAAGCGAGCACCAACAAACAGCGGCCAACGAACGAACAGCAACGGCCTGCGACGTTCTGTCGTTCGCTACCCCATTTGCATACACACGCGTTCCGCGTACGACGACTCGCGATATTGCGACGATCGAGCCAGATAGAGCACCGCCGCCGCCGGACATTGTGTACGCGAATATCGGACGGATTCGATCAAAATCCCCTCGAACGGGATTGGCACTTGTTGCGGTCAACGTCTTTATTGCCCCCGGACATCTGTTCCCGATCAAACTCTCCGAGACCGTTTCGGATCGGGCCCGGACAAAAAGAACACGCTGCCTAGGCGGACGAAGATAGGCGCGGCAGCTGGGTGTCATTAGGCCGTCGCGTACCCACCGTACGATTTTATAATGACAGTTTTATCGGACGCGCGTCCTCTGCCCGAACGATACGCAAGCCGTTCGAACCGGAGGTTATATCTTCGACGATACCTGCTGTAACTTTCGGAATAAAAATCGGACGAGGGTCTGACCGGGTTCATTTCGAACAGTGAAGCCTCTAGTTTCACATGCATAAAGTATTTTTTTAATTAGTCACCGTCTGTGCTCGGAGGCGAGCGAGACGGCGAGCGTGGTGCGGTTTGCGTTTGTGCGACTTTGGCGGCGCGGTTTTCGTTCGGTGTGCTGTAAAGTGATGAGAAAAAAAACATCGGAGAGCTATCTTTTTGGACTCGTTGGAAAGCGGAAACTTCGATTTTGAAGATCCAAGTGGTTCCAGTCGGAGGAACAATTTTTTTGGAGGCAAAGCTTGCTCTTAACGTACAGTGAAAATTGTTAGTTTTCCATTTGCTGCGACTTTGTGAAACATAATCGTAGGACCATCTACCTAGTCTTATTTTGAAGCTTGGAGCATACGCTTTCGATACGCGCTAGTTATTTTTGGTTAGGATCTCTTGCGACCATGTGTCGAGTGGAAAAGTGAAAATAGTGACTTTTTCATGATTTTACGAGTTTAAAAGTCTCTGCGGAACTGACAAAATTTTTTTCAGCAGTCAAACTGGCATGGGTGTAAAGGTTGAGGTTTTCGCTTTCAACGAGATCAAAAAATTTGATGTACGATTTTTTCCTGTCGTTTTATCACATTTTTAGTGAGAAGTGTTCTTGTTAAGCGAAAGTGTTGCGCTAAGAATTTGACGATACGAGCTCGGATTGTTATTCGACGAAATACAGCTGCGATCCGTGGGACGATTTAATCGTTGCTGGTGGCGAGATACGCGTGTGCACCCTGATCTCGACGAGACACGCATAGTTACGATTATTGGAGTGCCTAAGCCCCGACGCGACACGACGCGATGCTTTGCGACTTCGAGGGTATGTTCGAGAGCACATCCGAACGGATTTTTTCGGAAACCCGAACTGTTTTCTAAACTTTAGACCTAGTGCTACAAATCTGCGGTGGTTTCAGTGCCCAGAAAAATTTTTTGAATTTCCTACAGTTCCCTGGATTTGTGAAATTTCCAAAAATCGCCATTTTTGGTTTCCCATCCAATTTCTAGAAGAAAAGAATGTTGTAAGGAAATAAAACTTACACTGCCTGAAAGTAGAAGTTTCACCCTTCAAAATAAGCCTTGAAACATAGCTCTACTATTTTCTTTAACAAAGTTACAATAGTTCAAACATGAAGAATCATCTTCGGTTTGGTAATCCCTCAATTTGTTGCGACACTGGTGGCACACATTTCGTTCAAAGTGTCATAAAATGGTAAAAAAAAATCGTACAGCAATTTTCTTGCACTCGTTGGAAAGCAAAGACTCCATTCTTTGAATCTACGTCCGTCTCATTCCCGAAAAAAATTTTTCGGACTCTTCAGAGATATATAAATTCGAAAAATTTTCAAAAAATCACTATTTCTACATTTCCTCTTGCATTTAAATGCAACAAAGTTCCAGAAGAAATTGACCGAATTGTATCGAAGGCGCAGTCTTCAAGGTTCAAAATGAGCCTAGGTGCATCGTCCTCCAATTTTTTTCCCCGACGCTACAGCAGTCCAAACATTGTCAATCTTGCATTCTCGATTCAGTGGTCCTAAACCCGACCCTGCCGGCGCACTTTTCACTCGAACTGCGACAAAACGGCGGCAAAATATCGTAGGCCAATGCACCTAGGCTTATTTTGAAGCGTAATCCTCAATCTTTAAACCCGCGTAGGTCCGATTATCCGAAAAAATTTTTTCAACTTCCCAGAGACGGTTAAGTCCGAAAAACTCTGAAAAATCACTACTTCTGCTTTTCGTGCTGCATTTTCGTGCCCAGGCGTAGTCAGAAAAATTCAAAATAGGGGTTTGAAAGCGGAGGCTTCCAGCTTTGGAATGAGCCTAAGTAGACTGGTCTGCTGCTTGTGGTCGCAGAGTAACAACACCTCAAACATCGTCAAACGGTGAAAATCCAAACGGCTAGTTTCGTTCCTCTCAGGTCCGTCGATTCTCAGGCTCATTAGGCGTGTCGACGGGTCTCAGGCCGTCTTCTAGGATCCTGTTCGATCTTCGTTGAGCCGCGAGGAACGATATTGGTCGACGTATTCGCGACGAGTGCCGCGGTGTATTACATCGGCGAGTACACACGGAGGAGGATGCTCTCGCATAGCATTATGGTGTATCTGGATGGCATCGTAGCTCGGCAGGGATGCGGCATAGGTGCAATCTTCGCACGCATCGACATGTGTATTTAAATTAGTCGCTCCTACGGTTGGTAGCGAGCAATCAAAGATGGAGAGAGAGAGAGAGAGAGAGAGAGAGAGAGAGAGAGAGAGAGAGAGAGAGAGGGAAAGTGAGATAAGAAGAGAAAGAGAGAGAGAGAGAGAGAGAGAGAGAGTCGAGGCTCCGAGCAGCATCGGGAATCGAGCTACACGTTTACACGTATTCTCGGGGACGAGGATCCACGCACACCTATACACAGATGTACAGGACACGCGCACACGTTCTCTGGCAGCGACGTGTAACCTGCCCGGCAAGCTTGTATTCAAATTAACTCCCCGAGAAGCTGTTAATTAGCGGTCCTATTGCTACAGGCCCTTTCATTAGCGGGCCTCGCGCTTCGTTATCCGCGTAACTCTTAAATATCGCGCGAGCCCGCTCCGCATCACGTGCCGAACAACCTGCGGGAGCACTCGGACCCGCACGCACCCCGGATTACCGACGTTTACTCTGCGACTAAATGATAGCACGCATTAGGATCTACACGATCTCGATTTATTTTCGCATAGCGACCGAAATTTGTTTCTGCATGCACGCTATCTCAGGACTACTTTATTTCGTCCCTTACGCGAGTAGAACTTTCGCATCTTTCATCGTCTTATAATGTTTTAACACTTTTTCGAGCCAATTGTGCCCACTTTTTCCGAACACATTCTGAGCAGTTTGTACTAAAAAATTTTGCAAGCACGATGTGACATTCTTTTCCATTCTGTGCTATTCTCTAGAAGCCTCATAAGCCTTTCGGAATATTTAACGCAGAATCTGGTTCGCCCTAATTTCGATAAAATCGGGAGAAAAGCGGATAAATTGAAAGATCGTCCGCAGCACGGGGACAGATCCTATCAGAGCACAGAGTTCCCTTCGGATCCCATGGGACGAGCGATCTTTCCCTCGTTTCCGTAACCGGCGAGAGATAGGCCGTCATCGACGAGTTAGAACCGATTCGGCGATTCGCCTTCCAGGCCATTATAAATTCACGGAGTAATCGGCGGACGCGATCTTAGCGAGGCGTACGCGGGCGCGGACGCGGGCGGGCGCGCGCGACGGGCATGCGAAACGCGAGAGCGCCAGATATCGGCCTAAGCATAAATTCCTCAAGCGTTGTGACACGCAGCGCCAGGCATAATCTCACTAACAGTGTCGGGGGCTGCGACGCGACGGCTCGAATCTGCGCGCGAACCCGCGCCGCGCCCCGCGAGCCCCGCGCAATATCGTCTCAGATTTATGACCGGGCAAAGATAGCCCGGGAGTGATATTCGACACACGATGAATCGGCAACGGGACCCCGCCGAATCTAGATCCACCTCCTAATTGCCGGAATCGCGACCGTTTTCATCGTGCCTCGCCCGAAACCACGGGAATCATTTTCCAGACTAATTTTCCCACTATCTAGAACTCCGCAAACCTCCGCAAACACCCGCAAACCACCGAACTAAGAACTAACCCGGACACAGTTTCTGGTAGGAATTTTTTCAAGAAATGAAACTTGTGCGGTCTGAAAGTAGAAGTTCCACCCTTCGAAATGAGCGTAGGAACATTGTCGTAACATTTTTTTCCACAGAGTTACGATTGTTCAAACATGGACAATCATTTGAGATTCAGTAACCGAGTGATTGTCGTGCTGGTGGCACAGTTCGCGTTCAAAGTGCCGTAAAATGGTAAGGAAAAATCGTAGACAGATATTTTTGGTCTCGTTTTAAAGCTGGGACTTGAATCTAGACGTGTACGTTGGTTTTAGGGTGCAGAAAAAATTTTGGAGATTTTCAGAGACGCTGGAATTCGTAAAATATATAAAAATCGCCGGTTTTGCTTCCCTACCCCATCTTTAGCGCACAAAATTTTTTAATCGAACGGGACTTGGGCTATCTAAAAGCGGAGAATTTACACTTTAAAACGAGCCTGGGATGATTGTTGTACGATTTTTATTCTCGAAGTTACAACACTTTAAATATCAATAAATTGTCGTCCAGTGATTGGTGTTTCGATCTCGGACTTTATTCTGCTCAGCCATGCTAGTCTTACTTACCGAGAAAAATTAAGAATGGCATTTTGAATAGAACAATTGAGCAAGCGGAATGATCTTTGGAGTAAGTGGAAGCGGCGAGCCATGATCAGACACGCCTCCTTCGGTGCAAGACGGTATCGAGGCGGTTTCGTTCTCGTTTTTTCTATGCGGCCTGGGCATGCATTGCGCGGTGTAAAATATTTTCAGTAATTAGAACGTAGTTAGAGGAGGCGGGAAAAAAATAATTAGAGGAAAAACACGGCGCGGTTATTTTCGCCGGGATCTAGGGGAAATCGGGATCGTAGAGGGGCGACGCGACGCGGCAATTTCAAGTCGATCGGCGGTGGTCAGCGGGTGGAGCGTGCTCCGGAGCGCGAAAAAGACCATCCAGTGTCACGCGAACTGTTCTCCGCTCCCATTGGCTCTCCTTTCCGAGAAGATCGTCGACGCCCCCGCGCACGCACGCGGGACGAGCTCTCGTGACCGGTGACAATATTCCCAGCCACCATTTTCGTCCTGCCGCTGTTTTTTTTTCCCGCGGCTTTCACGCTCGCCTTCATGTCCACGGCGCCGGGCCTCGATCATCGGGAAGATCCGCGGGAAATCGCACGCGAGACAGCCGGCCTTAATTACTGAAAATCACGAGCGCCGCCGATTCGATCGAACGTCCAATAAAATTCTAGCCGGCGCGTTCGTTCGTTTCCCATCAGTTTCATAATGCAGCGTTGCCCGAAACAAAATTCACCCCACTGGCATTTCGAAAGTACAGTCTTCTACCATTAAAATCAGCCTAGGTACGTTGTCCTACCATCTTTTTGACAGCACATCTACGCTAATTTAAAATTCGGAACAGGTCGCCTAGTAGTCAGACAGCCTCGGCACACTTGTCACTGAAACAACCATAGAATGGCGAGAAAAAATCGTAGAGCAATCTTTTTGCACTCGTTGGAAAGCCGAAACTTCAATTTCAATATTATGTTAGTCTCATTCGTGAGAAGAATTTTTTCAATTTCCTAGAAGTAAATATATGCGAAATTTTAAAAACAAAAACTATTTTCACATTTTCTATTGTTGTCGAGGGTGCAGAAGTTCTAGAAGAAAGCGACTTGGATCCCGGAAAAGCGCAGGCTTCAAGGTTGAAAATGAGCCCAGGTGCATCGTCCTGTGATATTTTTTCACAAAGTTATGTTAGTTCGAATATCCTATTTGTAAATCATTCTAGCTACGCTTCGACGAGGAAACCCAACCGATTCTAAAGACCAGCTTTTCGTCCGGTGACAATGAAAATTATGGTTGAAAGAACTCGTTGTGCAACCTGATATCACGATTGCAACACAGTTGCAAACGGAATCATTCTGATCAGTGTATAAAAAGCGGCTTTCCACGTGTTTTCTCAGTCGGCTGGTCGCACTAATCCGTGGCTCACGTGCACAAATTCTGGATACGACTAATTACCCCGAGTTTTCCTGATAAAACGCGGATAACCGGTATTATTGCCTCGCCGCGATCTAGGATAGCCCGAGGCGCGCGTTAATTAACGCGTTTCCTTCCGTTACACGCCCGTGAAAATCTCGAATATTGTTCGAACATTATTAAAGAAAATTGTTACGAACTTCTCGTGCCTGTTCGCTTGTGCAACCCGCAGGATGTGCACGGCCGCGTGGAAAACTTTGTTGCACGGAAAATTCACGGGAAAATTCAGCAGGTTCTCGCGTGGGAAAAGTTCGGGTCGCCGCGTTCGGCGAACGCGCAGTGTGTTTTTCTTCGGCAGTTTATTAGGAGGAAGAGCATGATCGTCGCGTCGACGTTCCGCGGAGGAACCGGTGAAACGGTGATCCAAATAAATACGCGGCCATTGGCCATGAATCACTGATAGGATCGTTCCACGCTCGGTCCCCCCGGGTTCACAGCCAGCCAGAAAGAGAGAGAGAGAGAGAGAGAGAGAGAGAGAGAGAGAGAGAGAGAGAGAGAGAGAGAGAGTCGGAGAGCAGGCTCGTTTGGAACACTGGAAGCTTTCTGGTTTGATAGGTGTCGCATGATTGAAAGGTTCGCCTCGCGAGCCGATCGCTTATCGATCGATGATTCCATTTCGGTGCTCTCCTCCGGGAACTTCTTCGGGGAGAGAGAGGGGGGGGGGAGAAAGAAAAAAATAACGGAGAAAAATAGAAAAGGAGAGAGAAAGATAGTCGGTCGTTCGAAGCAGCTTTCCTCGAGCGACCAGGAAGATATTCCCGAAGATACCGTAGCCGATCCCAGGGCCCGAGAGGATCGAGCCTTCGGCTAGACCTCTCTCGTACCCTTCCCCTCCCTCCCATCCCTCTTTTCGCCCACAGCCGCGTTCACGTCCCTCCGGACAGGACAGATAATGATATTGAGATATTGAGTGGACCCGGTCAACGTTTCGATCTATTAGTCCGAGAACCACGCTCGAGGACCATCGGGAGACCCAATCGGCCCTCAGCGACAACGGAAGCCTGCCAGACAGGAGAACAAACTGTCAGTGGCAGAATAAATAATCATCGAAGGGAATTTGATTAGCCTCGCTCGACCACTTCGTCGCCCATTTTTTTGCTCGAGCTACGACAAACTGGGGAGAAAAAAAGATCGTAGGTCGTTGTTCTCGGTCTCGTTGCAAAGCCAACACTTCGATGTAGAGATTCAAATTCTTTTTGGAGGGCAGATGAATTTTTCGAGGCTCGCGGGAACGATTGAATTCGCGAAATGATCAAAAATCGACCTTTTCGCTTTACTACCCGATCTCTAGAGCAAACATTTGTTTTGGTCGAACGAGACTTAGGCTATCCGAAAGCGGATACTTTGCCCCTTAAAATGAGCCCAGGCTCATTTCCGAACGATTTTTTTTAACGCAGTTATGGCACTGTAAGTATCGACAAATATACGTCTTGGGTATAGTGACCCGATCGGTCAAGAATTCCGATACCAATGGCACACTTCTCACTGAAAGTGGCACAGAATGGGTAAAAAAAATCGTAGAGCAATTTTTTTGGGCTCGTTGGAAAGCGAATACTCAGTTCTTCGAATCTACTTTAGTCTCAATTCCAAAAAAAATTTTTTGAATCCCTCAGAGGTAGTTGAAGTTGATGAATGTTCTAAAAACGAGACTTCTCACTTTTTCTATTGCCTCCAAAGTTAAAACAGCGATAGCGAAAAACGACTAAATGTGGTCAAAAGCGCAGACTTTGCCCTTAAAAATGAGCCTAATTTCATCCCGCTACGATTTTTTCTCGCGAAATTATAGTAGTTTAAATATCGATAGATGTTCGTCTAGGATGCAGTGTCTTCCTGAGTCAGGTATTGCAACGTCTACGGCACACTTCTCACTGAAAATGGCACAGAATGTCGAAAAAAAATCGTAGAACGATGTTTTTGGTCTCGTTGGAAAGCGAAAACTTTACTCTTTAAACCAACGGAAATCTCCCTCGAGAGAAATATTTTTTTAACCTCCCACAGGTAGCTGAATTCGAAAAATGTTCAAAATTCGAGTATGTTTCCTATTTCTGTCGCCTGCTATGATAAAAAGGTGCTAGCAAAATATAACTTCCAGGCTTCGAAAGCACAAATTTCACTCTTTACAATGAGCCAAGATACATCCTCCTACGATATTTTTTCATGGAGTTGCAATAGTTTGAATATCCTCAATTTTCATTGGGAAGAGAAATGGCAGCAGATTCGCCGCTTGCTCTTAGTTCAGAAAACAGTCACGAACCAGAGATTTTTTGGGGGTGAGCGAGTGCCAGGGATAGAGACAGAGGTTTTGTCGAGGCAACGAAGCGACGGTTTCCGCCGGTTCCCAGGAACCTGCTTCCTCGTGACGTAATTCTGCGACTTAGCTGTCGCAGCCCCCGTCGCAGCAGCGAAGGAAGGAACACGCCGGTTCCCATATCGGGCATGCAAAGCTTGATGTATCGACGCTTTATGACGACACAGGGTCGCCCGAATACAGACCGCCCACCCCTGAAAAGCCGGGGCTCGTGCGACGGCCGCTTCTCCTCGCAAAGTCACCCTAATGGCCGGATTAGTTGCCGATAGCGGTGCTCGAGTAGGCCGGTCAAAACTCCGTTAAACAAGATTCGCATTCATGAATGACGTTCCCCAGTCTCCGAGCCGTGAGCCACGAGCCGGTCGTTATTAATTATTCATTCGCACGCGCGTGCACGCCGACGAATTTTCCGAACAACTTTTTACCCGAACCGCTTTCCGAAAGGACCGTCGATTTCGATTCTCATGCACTAATCCATAGCAATTGGAACTGGGCAAAAACTTTTGTCATACTATCTGGAGGTTCCATTATGGTCTAACCAAAGTCTAAATCTGGTTAGGCAATTTTTTCAAACCGTTCGCTGCAGCTGTAGAAGGTTGTAGTACGTTGGAATATGTTTCATTGAACATTTGCTGACCGGCAATGTTTGAGTTGTTGCAGCTTGGTGAAAAAAAAATCGTACGACCATACACTTAGGCCAGTTTTCAGGAGTGAAGTCTCCGCTTCAAAATGAGACCAAGAGCATCGCTCTACGATGTTCTGTTGCTGATCGGCAGCAGTTTGAATGAAGAGTATGACGCCATAATTAGGAACCGCTTATGAGTCGCACTAAGTAGGAAATTGCAGATGTTTGAACTACTGCAACTTTCTGAAAAGAAATCGTAGGGGGGTGGGACCAGGCTCATTTTGAAGGGTGAAATTTACGCTTTCGACGCCATTGAGTCATTTTTCTCGAAGTCTTTTTAGTCTTCAGTACCGCTCCCATACGTAAGAAGACTCGTTTTTGGAACGTTTCTCGAGTTCAGGTAATTCTGCGGAGTTCGAACAATTTTTGTCGCGGGTGAAACCTCTCCAGGTTTAAAGAACGAAGTTTTCGCTTTCCAACGAGCCGAAAAACGTTGCTGTACGATTTTTTTCCGCCAACTTATGCCCGTTCGAGTGTGTAGAGTGCCGTGAACACTGGAACATTTGAATCACGAGGATACGACAGCTGTGGTAAACAGATTTGTATTAAAAACATTATAAGAATGTTCTGGCGTCTTGAACGATCAGAATGAACAACAATCATCGGCCGGCAGGCTGGAGGCGCGAACAAATGATCACTGATCCTAAAGAAACAAACGGGACTGTTCGAGCAAATAAACTCGAGTGGAGCATGATGCCTGTTGACGTCGGGTGACTTAGCGTTCGTTTACCCTGTGAATCTTAGTTTGTCAGGGGGGTGGGGGGTAAAGGGGAGGATTGCTGACAACCCCGGGACTTTGAGCCGATGTCAGAGGGTGCGACACAGCCACGTGCCGATCTCTGTGGGATCGTTTAGGGCAGGGCGTTAGGATCGAATCGATCTCCGGGGCCCGAGAGTCATCTCCCTTGTAACTTTAAACCCGATTATGTGCTCGGTCTCTATTCTTCCCCCTCTCTCCCTCCCTCTCAATAGAACGCGCGTTCTATTCACGGGACAAGGAATCGCGAATTCTTCTGATTCCACGAGGAAGCGAATTCCAAGCGACATCGCCGGCTCTCGCATACTAATCGCGAGAGTAATCCGAGCTGGTAACCTGTTGACCGAACCGTTTCCACGCTGCTGTTCTTCGCGCTTTCTCCTCTTTGTCTTCAGGGACACTTTGTTCATTTTGCAACACTGTCCCCTTTCTCGTTGGCTCTACCGTTTCTTATTTTAACGTTCAAATGATTAATTATCCGTGTTATTTATCGAGGGATGATTTGGTATGAGTGGGGTGCGAATGGAGAAACTTCTGGACTTTTGTTGAATTTTTTTACCTATCTTTGAGGAGCGGTTAGGCACAAATTCGGCATACCGTTATGTTCTTCCTGAATCACTCTACACACCCACAAAGTTTCATTCGAATCAGTGAGCTCCTCTGAATCGAGTGAATGTTTTTGTCAACCTTGGTTTCCCTCCGTATCTTCGCACCTTAATTTTGAGGTTAGGTTCTCGAGCTGTTAAGGACCAATTGGGGACAAAGCAGGGGTGCTGATGTTCTCATTTTGGATCACTCTACGCGTCGAAAAAGTTTCTAGTAACTTTTGTAAGAATCTAGTAACTTTTTCGAATGAAAGTCTAAAGAAGTGGGGGAAATTCCCTGTTTCGGGATTCTCACAGAGATCGGCGGCCGTCCGCGGTGTAATCGGTATAATAAGCATAATCGGATGTCTGGTGGCTAGCGTAACGAAACACGGGCCAACATATTGTCCTGTTATGGGGATCCTCCGCGACGGGACGTCGATGCATGGGGGGTGCGGCGTCTCTTTTCTATCCGGGCGACCGACCCCCCATGGGAACATTTCACACCGGTAACCACCGCAAACCCCCTTCCTCAGATTTGGTTACGCAAAGTCGATTTAGTTAGGGATGGTTTGCCGGCTGATTTATAACGTACCAGAACGAGGAGAGAGAGAGAAAGAGCGAGAGAGGGAGAGAGAAGGAAAGTTAGAGTATCGGACTTGCACGGGTCCATTCCGATTCCACCCTTTATCGTTCCTTGGCATCGTTCTTCCCCCCGAAAGAGGTCAAGGTGCCGCATCGATAAACCCCGCGTATTTATCTTTTACACTTCGCTGGACCATGCAAATAAATTCACCCCTCGAAAAACTACGTTATCGGAGTTACCTGCTATCGGGCCTATTTCCACGGGGTGGTCGTCCTTCGATTTCGTTGGAAATATGGTATGACGTAGTCCACGCGATATTAGGGGAGGTTTCTGTCATCATTTTTTTCTATTCTTATTTGTTTATAAAATACCAGGCTCTGAATTTGACAATCTTTGCTGTCTTAAAAACGAGGCTAACGAAACAGGGTGCGTTTATCAAATTTTATCTCTGGAACCGTTCGTCGAATCGAGTTGGACCTTTTTTTATTTGAAGCTGGAAGGTTCAGTCTGTCATCTAACCATTTTTTTCAGTCGGAATTCCAATTTTTTAACGTCGAAAATGATAAACGAATTTTTATTCTTCTAGGATCGCGTTAAGGCGAAAGAGCGAATTTCTGGACAAGCTGTGATTTTTGTTGTAGCTATCGAATGCGTTGCATAATTTGGTAATTGCATCGAGAATTCGAGAACGCAACGAGAACCTCGCGTCACGGGTCCACGGGCAATTTCATTGTTGGCTGATTTGAAATGCAAAAAGTCTCTCTCGCCGGGACGTCTCTCGATCTCCGTCGATTCCATTCCAGGTGTCACATATATCTTCCTCCGTGGAAACTATCCTCCGAAGAGCCCGGTGCTGCCCGATGCCCGATAGTAACACCTACCAGGTACATGTGTTCCCGGGGGCAGAGCGTTGTCGGTGCATTTATTAATTAGAGGTTCGCCGAGGAAGTCGAGAAACGGCGAACTGTTCCTGCGAAAGAAAGAGCAGGGGGGAACAGAGGGAGAACAGCAGTGGACTGTTCCCTACGTTCCGAACCGAGGACTGTCGCTGCAGCGATGGCCTCGAGTCGCGAATGCACCGTGCACTATGCACTTGCACCAGACGTCACTACCTCGAACCCTCCGACACAGAAAATTCAATAACTCCCACAATTTTTATCATTTTCCAACGAAAAAACTACCCACTGCTACTCGAAATCTGCTCTATGGGATCCCGTAAAAAGCCCGGAAATACATCGATGAGGTTTCCTATAAAAATTTCTAAACCTCTTCAGGTTTCAATCGTTAAATCAAAATTGTTGTGTGTATGGTACAGAGTGTATCTTTGACAAATCTGATTATTCTTCGTTGCAAAAATTACTGACACATGTCGGATATGTGCTCTACATGACCCAGTAAAATTCATAAAAATCGATCGACCGGTTCTCCGGAAAAAAATTCCCAAAGATTCACGAATCTGGAGTGCCTGAGTAAAAGTCGACAAATACGACTTATATCGTATGGAGCCTGCATCTCGCACAAATTTTCATATTTTCCAGTGAAGAAATGATGTAGGCTCGTCCAGCACGTGCCTGATAAGACCCAATAAGGTTGACGGGAAAAGATTCGGACATAGTCGAATTGTTTGAAAATTGGTTGGAAGGGTTCAGGAATGCCCTCTGCGGCCGTCTCTCTTTCTCCGGGCGTCCGTGTACACGGTAAGAAGCACGTCCTCCGGCCGAGATGAAGATACTAGAAGTGGGCGGACTTGTCCGTACATAAATCGTCGCTCTAGCGAGAGGCCGAGGTGCTAGGTGAACGCACTGTACGCTCCGCACTCCGCGGAGCCGCATTGTTAAACTTTGCACCTACGACGTGCTCGCCTCGGGCTTCCTCGCACTCTTTCCTTCCCTGCCCTTCCTCTACCCCCCCCTCCCTCCCTCTCCTCCCGCACCCCTCCTCCACGGCCCCTTGCTCCTTTATCTCGAACACCTCGCTCCCGTTCCAGTTCAAACACGGTTCTTTTCTTGCCACGGTGGATGGCTGGTGTGTTCTATAGTTTTCGATCCTCTTCTGCTCCTTCCACTGCAATTTATTCGCGGCCCGTAACGCCCCGGCCGTGCAATTCCATTTTTCTCGGCCTCATAGAGCACCGTTTAATCTAGACACCCACGCTTCCTTCCTTCTTCCTATCCTCCGCGTGCTCAAACAATTTTTAAAACCCCTCGAACTCGACAATTTCTCTATTTTCGAGTCTTCGATCAGTTGCACTGGCGCCATCTTCGATTCTTTCGAAATTTCCTCTACGTCGTTTTGCTCCTATTGAAAGGACGATCAAATTTCGTGTAGAACGTTTCTCTCTATCTCTGTTACTCTCGAAGATATTTCATGAAACAGTCAAACTCCTCTTGCTCAACTTTAACACTAGGTTTACGGAGCACTAAACGTGACTGTTTTGCATTACTTCATAAAAATAGCAAGAACACGCTACCCAAATTTATAGCAATATTTTTAAAATAATATATACCCAAAGAAATGGTAAATAATTTCTCACGTATGCATCCTTGGAATCTTAATAATTTTTAAATTAAAAATATTAGAAACCGTCAGTTTGACGTGTCCCGTGGACCTAGTGTTAAGGGTCGTCCTCACCTCCGTAAATCGGAGCAGCCCTAAAAGTTCGTACACGTTTTGCGGATTTGTTTTTTCGATGAATTTTGTTGGATCTCGATCGAACGGTCCCGATAGATCGGCGACGCTTGACGGCGAGAAAGTGTGACTGGCCCCCACGGGCGGAATTCGCTCATACTCAAATAACAGGCTGCGCCGGTCAGTCCGCTGGCGTGTTATTAAATCGTGAGTTGCGACTCGCGAATGACACGCAGCCGAGATTTACGAGGATACTCCCCTCTGTGATTAGTTGTTTCTTCCTGCGCGGAGGATTTACGCTCGCGCTGAGCCGGCAGCGCGCGAGAGACTCTTCGATCGTCCTCCCGCTCCCCCTCCCGCCCCTCCAGTCCTCTCGAACATTCGCCCCCTCCACCCGTGGCACCACACCCCTTCGATTCGTCTTTGCGCACCGATTTTTCGGTGCACCCACTGCTCCTGGCCGTGGGAGCGCTCCGTGTTGCTCCTGGGAGCAGGTGACGTCATTGTTCAGGTGGCACCGGAGCTCTCGACTGCCCCAGAGGGCCACGCTTCACGGCTAGCCGAGCTGGAGACGGGAAACACTTTGATCTCGCAAGATGAACGAATTTATAGAGTGTTCCTTCTGTGTAAATTACCCGAAGGGGGCGTGGCCTCGCGGCTCCCGCTTCCTAGGAGGGCAGATCGGTGCCCTATGGGGCACTTCGTGTTTCCGTGGCTGTTTCAGGACAGATCTCCGGGCAATTTTTCCATCGTTTGATTTACGATGCGAGATTCCCCGTGGAAAGAATCGCGATACTGTCAGCAATGAAAAGGGAAAAAAATGCGTCGAATAAAAATATTATATCCGCGGGACGGTTCACAATGGCGCGAGCGGCGAGCATTTTCTCACAGGCTCGCGCAACGATTTTTCATCGAGGCGCAGTTTCATCGTTCCTTTAATTAGAGTGACGCAACCGTCTGGACGAGCGGCACGTGAGAAAACGAAAGTCTTTTTTACGACCTGGTTCGCGACTGTGATCGCATTTTCCATTTTATTGCTATTATGATTGCTATGTGTCTGACTAGTCCACTTTTTCTCGTCTGCTCCTCCCCTCTCAACCACCCCCACTCTGTCCCTCTGATTTATTTTTCTTTGTATTGGCAACCGAACTCCCACTATTATTTGTCAACAAT
Organism: Halictus rubicundus; assembly: GCF_050948215.1. Taxonomy (NCBI): domain Eukaryota; kingdom Metazoa; phylum Arthropoda; class Insecta; order Hymenoptera; family Halictidae; genus Halictus; species Halictus rubicundus. Next base: position 15,459,698 of record NC_135159.1, read on the forward strand.
TTTCTCCTGAGCCTGATTTATTGCTCTCGCGTTTACCATTATGTGCTGTGCTAGTGAATTACCGTAACTCTTTGTTTTTTCTCTCCACCTAGTCCCTATCAGTCCGTTTTTTACTGGGGGACTCAATTTTTATTTTCATTCGAAGACCAAGGGGATGATTAAATAAATTGGTGGTGTTAGTTTAATTGTTGTTATTTTATTGTCAAGGAAGCTAGGAGGATCGCGATAGGTCGAAGTGAACCTCTGATCGATCCCGTCTCGCACAAACGGTGGTCGGAGGGCGCGCTCCGAACAACCCTCGAAAATGATTGCTAAGGGTGAGCACGCAAATCTGGGGTATCGATGACGGAGAGAGCCACCCTCGAGTGTCGGGATTAGAGATTAAATAACAACCAGCATCCCCGGAGTTAACCGCCCTTTTAACGCCGGCCCCGGATTCACGAGTGGTCGGACGTAAAATCGCATTTGGGGACGAATAAGCTGTCTACCACCCCTCGCAGCGCTAACTCGCTTCTGTTCCAAATAGACAAAACGTCCTACAACAATAGCGAGAAGCCAAAAATTCGATTGACCGGCCAGAAGAATTAACTCCAGCATTGTGACCGGGTTAAAACAATTTTAAGAAATTTTTAAAATCTCTGTACAGGGCGCACCATCCCCAACACATTCCACTTTCGCCCTGTTGTTCCCCCACAGGTCCTAGAACCGTTTGTTGGGCCTTAAAATTGACTCGAGACCTCCACAATTGTCTCACAAGGCCCACAATTCTTTACGTGGGTCCCAGAATTGTTGTTACAGGGCCCACCAATTTTCTATCGGCCCTAAAACTGTTTCATAGGTGTTCAACTTGGCTCATGGGTTCAACGATCGTTTCGCAAGGCCCAAAATTCTTTTTATGGGCCCTAACGTTTCTGTCAAAGGTCAAAGGTCAAATTTTTTACAGGCCCTGCAACTGTTTCACAGGTCTTCCACTTGGTTCATGAGCTCCATAATCGTTTCATAGGGCCTATAATTTCAGTCATTAGGCCCACAATTCTTTACATGGGTCCCAGAATTGTTGTCACAGGGCCCACCAATTTTCTGTGTCCTAAAACTGTTTCACAGGTCTTCCACTTGGTTCATGAGTTCCATAATTGTTTCGTAAGGCCCAAAATTTCCGTCATCAGGCCCAGCCTGTTGTTCATAACGCTACGAGCAACTGTGCAAGGAAAAGGCAATATTATTTGTGCTACAGTCTTTCAGATAAGACTCACGGTCGACCAGCGACGGATCCATCCAGAACGATCGATCGATCGCAACGCTACTCGACGGTGCGAATTCGTACGCTGATTGTTGGCCACCCCTGCGATTCCTTTTTGTTCGCCGACATGGGAAGCGAGCATCTCCACGGCCGTTCCTCTCGCTCCATTAACTAGATAATGAACCGACGACGATCGAGGCACGAGCTGCCAAACGGGGGAGCGTGCCTCCTCAGATTTCGCCAAGAATCATCGTCCATCTTGCTCGCCATGACAGCTCCCGTAACTTCGAGTTTCAGTCGGGGACACTAATAAAAAACAAAAACAATTCTTCAATGGGTCCTACGATTATCTTTTTCGGCCTCAAAATTGACCAGGAATTCTTGTCATGGGTCCCAGAATTTTTTCCCCGGTCCTATAATTTTTCCATAAATTCTGGAACACTTTCACTTGCCGTAAAATTATCTGACAAGCGTCACGGTCGTTTCACCAGGCCGAAAATTTGTGTCGTGAGCTCCCAATTTCGTCCATCATCGAAATTGATTTTTCTCGGATGTCGGCGAGAAACAAAAAAGAAGAGGTGCGAACCGAACGCACTCGGCGCCGATACGATATTTCTGCGCACCGCACGGCCGGCGTTATGCCTCGTAAATTCCGAGCAAATTCTCTCGAATATGCCCTCTCCCCGAAGAAAGCACGCCCGTGTTCATTACGCTTAATGGCCGCATACATTATGCGCTTACAACCCGGAGTTAACGATGCGGCGATAAAGGCGATAGGCTGCGATACGAGGACGATAGGAGGCCCGGTGGCCCGGTGGCACGATGGCCCGATCGGGGAATCGAGTTCAAGCGGTTCCGCAATCCGACCCAGGCCCACGGGCCCCGGGGCCCCGGGGCCCCGTCGAGAACCAACGAATTTCGTCGTCCGGCAAATTATAATAGATATTCGGCCAATGTCCCATCGAATGAGGCAGGTGCTGCCGAACGTACGCCGAATATCCGATAAACCTCGTCCTCTTCCGGTCGTTTGGGCCTTATACGACGGACCCGGGGCCTCGCGTGCTCCTCGCTGCCCCTCCAATTCACTGGCAAGCCTCGGAAGTACCCATCACAGTCTTCACGATTTTCCAGTAAGCTGAGCTTGGGTCTACAATTTTTCTCTAGGCCCAAAATTTCTTCTATAGGCCCATTCGTCGACACTATACCTATCACTTTTTTCTACGATTTGGTATCGTTTCCTTGGTTCAAACTTTTCGTGACTGGTTCCATTGCTCTCTTACGGGCCACAAAATTTGTTCATAGGGCCCAGTTATTTTTCTTCACAATCCACTGAACCATTTTTGCAAATTTCCCTAGCCCTAGGTTTCGATTTCTGACTACAAATATTTTTCTATCGATGTTAACATTTCTTCTGGGCCCTAAAATTTGTTTGCAAATTTCTCTAGCCCTAGGTTTCGATTTCTGAGTACAAATATTTTTCTATCGACGTTAACATTTCTTCTGGGCCCCGAAATATTTTTGCATTCTCTCTGTAAATTTTTCTACGATTTGGTTTCGTTTTCTGGGCCCGATATTTTCTGGTGGCTCCTGCGGTTTTCCTAGGGCCCAAAATTTTTTGGAAACCGACGCGAAGGATAGTTCTATTTTCCCGAGAAATTGTTCAGGGTCGTTCCACGGGGCTGGTAGAATGCGAGTGTATCTTCCCCGAATCTTTTGCATGAAATTTCCATTTTCCCTGGTCGATCCGGCCGCGCAACAAAAGGCCGCGAGATAGAGGGATCGTAAAAACAAGACAGCGCCTTCGAGGTGGTTGCTACGGCCGGTGTGTGTGCGCTTGTCGCTTAGCGTCGCCGGCAACCTCGTAAACCGTGGTTCAAGTTTTAAAGGGCAGTTCAATTTCGAGCGAGTTAAGCTCGAGCATTATAATGGCGCGTGCCGCGACGGCCGAGGGGATGATCGTTAAGGGGTTGAAACGAGAGGAATGATGGATGTAGAATTTTCGTAGGTAACCCGTTCGCTCGTGGGAAGGGGTGAGACCCTTCGAAATACGATTTTTTGGCGATTCGAAATTCACATTAGAAATTCACCCCGAATTTCAAACTCGAGAATTATTGACAAATTTCACGAGGGTTGGATGAGATTATACTTTGGGATTAACCTCTGTGTAGTGTAAAATTTCTCAGTTTAAAAGTTCCAGTTGAATTTTTTGTTTTTAGCGAAGGGATGAAATGTTGAGAAAGGGATGGTGCACTTTCGAATCACCCCTTGTCAGTTGGATATTTTCTAGTATGTAATTTAATTTTTTAGACCAGATTCTATCGGTTTGAAAATTGAAGCTGGATTTTTCAGGAGACAAGGGATGGCGAGTGGGAAGAAAAAGGGGTGATTTCTCGAGCACGCGTTACAAACTCGATCTGTCGCTCAAGCCTCCCCTTTTCAACCCCTCGCGAGCCATATTGTCCCTGTCACGAATCGCCCCGTATACTTGGAATGTTTCACACGCGTCGCGAACACGATCGCCCGGACCGTTCCCTCCCCCGATTAAATTTTAAACTGCGAAAGGGTTGACTCCGCAGCTCCGGTTACTTATTTATTAGCCCATTACCTTGTTATCGTTATTGTGTCGCCGGCGGAGGCGGCTCGTTCGAAATTCGGATGACGTAGCGTTTCGAACGTTCGTTCTCAGGCAGCCACCGACATTAAAGAGTTCGGCTTCCGACGTTCCCCAATTTTGAAATCGATAAATTCGATATATCATTCGATCAGGGGGATTTCCAAGCATCCGTGACCCCAGAAGAAAATTTTTTAAATCAGTCAAACATTCATTTTCTTAGGGGGGTGCGTCCAGCTTGTCTGTCCAAAGGGCCACCAACTTTCGGAATTTTTTGAAACGAAACTGACGGGCGAATCAGTATGAAAATTTATTGTCGTGTTCACCAATACTTAGAGTATACACACTATTTTTTTTATGGAGAAACAACGATTTTTACCAAAGTTATGGTCCTTTAACTGCAACGCCGCATGGAAATCGGTGTTCAGTGAATTTACGATTATGGTCGTCGGTTGAACTATAGACCCGATAAAAAATTCGATTATTTCGAGCCGTCAGAGTGGGGAGAACCCTTTAATGCCTCGAATAATCTTTGCATTTGTTATCCTGGCTTCGACTTATTGGCCGTGCGCCATCGAAGCTAGGAATCCCTGGCAGATAACTTGTCAGATTGTCGACTGTTGTGGTACACCCTTGGATCTCATAGAAAATTGGTGCTAGGGGAAAAAAAATTACCATGACAGCCTAGGGAAATATCTAGGGAATAATCTAATCACTATCGACAATTTAGTAGCCTCTTATTCGGTCCAGTAGAAAAGTGTTTTAAATTTCGGAAAATGTCACTAGTCAAAAAGTCCCTAGACATCAAAGAGCCCAGAGAGTCCTGGGGCCCAAAGGACCCCAGAAAAACGCAGGAATCTGCGATAAAATAATATGCGTATAAAATCAAAAAAGAAAATCCCCAAGAAAGTGTTATTCACATTTTCACCAGACTGGTGGAAATTGCGTAACACGACGAGTGGGTCTCGCATGATCGTCACCGGGTCGTCGACTTGGGGATTAGAAACGTATCGGGAGACAAAAGCGTGGCGGTCGTTTGTGTGCAAATGATCGCGAGAAATCGTGACGAGCCGATCGGGGGGGAAGAGTGACGAAACACCTGTGACGTGTAATTAATGCAGACAATTTTTATTTTGCATATAGCAAAATATGCAATGCATCTATAAATGATCATTTCTTTGAAAACAGACGGATATTTTAAGATTCGAATTATAGATTGTTCAATAATGAAATTTTTCGATTCCACAAACTTTTCGAAAAACGACACCACTTTCAAAATAAGCGGTCCAATGTTATTCGAGGCTGGCACGTGGAGACGAGCGGAGCTCTGAATCGAGGGGTGGAGGAGTGGCGAGGGCCAGAGGGGGAGGAGCGGGAGCAGAAGCAGTGGGAGGAGGGTGGACGGTGGAGGGTGGGAGGCGTAGGGGGTGGGAGGAGGCGGACGTGGCCGGGGAACCGCGAGGGAGTAAGTTATCTCGGGCTATCTCGTTCGCTGAGCGATCGTCTTTTGGTTCGACTAACGCGCTCCGCCGCCGCGGCGAAACCGGAAATTACGTCTGGGGTTCCATCTCCGGTGTTGCGCGGGGAGTCGATGCACGCCTTGGCGGAATTCGCCGTGAGAAAACGCCACGTTCAACCCGGTGCCCAACACCACCGGCTCCGCGCCGCTTTCGACGAGTTATTAAACTTGCAGCCGAGAGCGTTCACCGCCTCCGCCTCCGCGTCTAACCCGAAACTTTTCCGTGGCAGCGTTCCGGTAACAAAGGAGGAATGAAAGATGGCGGCCCGAGTCGAAAACGGCCGCACCCTCAACCCGTTATCAACTCTTTTCCCGTGGACATCCTCGAAACACCGTTTTCCCCCGTTAGCGTCACATTTCCGTCCGCAACGCGGTATTTATTCGAAGGAGATACTAAAGTGGGCGTGTCGTGGGCGGGGCCTGAGCAGACGGAGCTCTCGAAGTCCTCCTATCACAGCATACGAATTCATTTAGAGGGAAGTTCTAGGGGTTTTCGCTTTGCGTATGCGTCAGGATTGTTCCGAATTTAGCTACAGAACCCTAGAACTTGTGCGCATGCGCGGAGAGGCGGGACCAACGTGAACATAGCCCCAGAACCTCCTATGCTATAACATATGCTCTGACATCCGGTGAATTTGGGCATCAGGAAAATGTTGGGGATAAAGACGAGACGCTACAGAACCGCTGCACCGCGACGGTACGGAGGAAACTGTTCACAAATAAAGCGCTCATCGCCTAAACACCAAATTTTCCAACCCAAATATCTGCTGCGTAAAACCCTCCGCGACGTTAAGGAATTTTCAGCCAACAAGATACAGTATCCCCTACCCCGTAACGTCTCAAAATATCATCGAATAAAAAACCTATATTTTATCATCACCCCTAGCGATCGATATCACAGAGGACCAATCGCGCCAGGCAACGGTGCGTACAGAAACGCGACGCAACGGGGGTATGGCGAGGCGACGCAACGGAGGGAACTGTTCATAAATAAACCACTTATCGTCCGCGGCTTCTCGGAGGCTGTTTGCGGGCGGGACGAAACGACCCGTGAATAAAAACCGCTCGTTCAGGGCCCGGCCCGTTAAATCATAGATCACGGAGGCGCGGAGGTTGTTCGGTGAACCGGTGCCAACATCCCATCATGAATAATGAACGCAAATAGCGGTGGCACGCGATGCGAACCGGCGCGGCGCGGCGCGGCTCGAGGAGCAGCAAGTGGTTCCTGTTGTTGTGCGTAGTCGTTCGACTCCTCCGTTTCTTCTTCCTCTTCGGCCGGTTTCGTTTTCTTTTCTCGCGGGGGAATCGCGGAAGACAGAACCCGGTGGAAACCCGACACCCGCGGAGAACCCGCGAAGAGGGATCGCCTTCTATATCTCGCTGGCCGAGCACTTTTGTCGGGGGATACTGTAAACTCGACGTTCGCCGACTTCCGTTAGCGAGTCGCGGCGAACCATTTCCATAAGGATTTCCGCTCCTCCTACGCGCGAAATTTTTGCACGGCAAGCTTCTCCCGTTTTCTCTCCCCCCTTTCTTTCTCTCTGTCCCCCCTTTACGTCTCGTCGTCTCTCACCATCTTGCTTTTTCTCTCTGTCCCCCCTTTGCGTCTCGTCGTCGTCTCTCTCTTTCTCTCTCTCTTGCTCTTTTTCTCTCGATCCCCCCTTTGCGTCTCGCAGACCCTCTCTCTCTCTCTCTCTCTCTCTCTCTCGGTCCCTCTCTCCCTCTAGCGGCCCGAGCCACTTGAAATCTCTCCGTTTACGTTTCAACGCGGGGTCACGCGCGATACCATCGCCCGATTCGAGCACGAAGGCCAGAACGCTTCTGTCCGTGCTCGTTCTAGGGAAACAATAGCCGGGTTTTGTTCTCCCGGACGCGCGAGCCAGCCCGAGACCAGTCCACTTCGCGAGACTCGATTTTCCACGGGGCTTTTCTACTTCCTTTCTTTCTCTTCTATTTTCTTTCGTTTTGTTTCGTCTTCGTAATTCGCTCGCTGACAAAAAGCGCGATTGAACGACACACGGGGGCAGCACTGTCGCCGACGTGTCGGGGAATACCTTTTCCCAAAAGCTTGTTGTTCACCATTTGTATGTATTTATTGGGTGGCTATGATTCATTTTGTTCATTTCCAGACTGTTCCGTAAATCAATTTTTATAAATCGGTTCGTCGACATTTCCTGTTACGATTCAGTTTCATCTTCGAGGTGACTGAGAAATCACAGACAAAAAAGATGGCGACTCGATTACCCGAGATCATCAATTTATTCGTTCGAACGTAATCGTAGAAGGTGTATCAATTAAATAACGCATTCTGCGATTCTAACAACATTTTTCTCGGATTCAATCACTCGGCAAAACGTAATAATGTTCTCGCCAATCGCGTTTACTGATATTTTTTTAGGTTATGTCGAGACGGCGGGAAATCACGTAAATTCAAACTGTTCCAGGATGAGATCTCGTGTTCGTACAAAGACGCGCAGTCTATCCACGACCAATCGATCCAGCCACGAGTTCCCGAGGCAAGCATAGTATTCTACAGTCTTCTAATCGCATTTTACAGCAGATCGAATTGAACGTTGTATTCGGTTGTCGATCTGCTCGTCGAGAAAAGACAGGCGAACAGCGAGGAGGAGCTGCGAGGAGGAAGCAGAAGAAGAGGGAAGCAAAGACGGTCGGTATCTTGGGAGATAAAGGCGCAATCTCTGCTCCCTGTCTGCCACCCCACGCCCCCTTCATTCTCACCCCCATTTCCCAACCCTCCTTCGCTCGGTTCGAACCCGAAAGGGTTCGAATTTTGTTGGGTTTCTTGAAATCGAGCAGAAAAATTTAATAGTTGTTTTTAATTCAAACGTTGAATAACTCGGGCAAGAAAAATCGCACGACAATGAACCGACGCTTATTTTACACAGGAAAGTAGCCGCTTTTAATCGCAAAAAGTCTAGCTCGCCGAAAAAATTCTGTTCGGTTTGTGCAACACTTTAAAGCTCACCGAAAATTTCAACTGTTTCCAATTTTTGCTGATTACACAGCCACACTTTGAAGTTGAATTACTCAGCCAGGACAAATCGTACAGCAACGAATGAACGCTCGTTTCACTCGATGCTCGATCAACTAGACTCTGAAGGAAATCAACTGGTTCTCCTGTCACGACCGACGAAGAGAAACGGTGATTGAGAAAATTTTCGCCGGACCAACAACAAAAGTGAATTTTTCAGCGATACCGCGGTGTGTACCGGTGCGTTTGTGCTCGGCGGGCCGCTGTTCAAGATGTCTTCGTCTTCTGGGGGTTGTAGCTGAGGGTGTGGAGGGGTCGGGGCCGTAGGAAGGCGGCCATAAATCGAAGGAGGACCGTAATGTACACCACTCCTAGAGCAGATAGTCTCGCGCTTGTGAACCATCGGCGCCGAAGTCATTTCCTAGAGCGGGGTAGCAAGTTGGTACAGCCGCAGCGAACATCGGCCGAGTCCTCTCTCCGGCTCGGAGGGTAATAAAGCCATCTTGCCAACGGGGTGGTGTTGCTGTCTCCCTCGCACTGCCAACCCGCCCCTCAGGAGGCGGCTGGATAGCGATCTATACTGCCTGGGCACCCCTCTCGTCGTTGCCTGGCAACCGTCACCCTCTCACCCTCTCTTCCTCTCACACTCACTCTCTCTCTGTTCCAACCCCTTCTACACCGAGGGTTCTTCCGACTTCTCTCTGCTCGAAACGGAGGGTGCTGGGAGGGTTGAGGATCTGCGAGTGGCTCGAGCATCGCCAGAATTCTCGATCTTCTCGAATTTTTCAAACTGGAACCTCGTTTGCGCATTTTTGCTAACCAGGCTCGAGTATTTTTGAATCTCAGGGTTGCGAAGGACGTCGGGTGGGACTTAGATCACGCTGAATTTTGCAAGTTAGAGTCTCATTTCTGGTGAACATTGTCGAAAGTTTCAGTTTGGTTGAGTTTGAACGGAGGGAGATGGAAAATTTTGGTCAACTTTGTAATTGTATAGGGAGTGAACAAAATTTTTCAGGCGGACGACACTTTTTGCGATCAAAAGTGCACACTTTCCCGTGTAAAATAAACTTGAATTCATTACCCTACGATTTTTTTTGGAAGAGTTATTCAACTATGAACACAGTCGTGTAAAGAGCAAAAATTGAAAATATGTCAAATTTAGGTCAACTTTGCGACGGTACAGGGAGCGAAAAAAATTTTTCAGACGGGCAACACTTTTTGCGACCAAAAGTGCACACTTTCCTGTCTAAAGTAAGCTTTGATTCGGTACCCTACGATTTTTTTAGATCGAGTTAGTCAACTTCAAACACGGCTATCTTATCTGGCTCCCGATTCTCGCGAAGATTGAAAAATCGTTCTAGTTAACTAACTCTTCACTGGAAAGCAACAAAGTTTTCCGGACGGAGCCGGTGTTGTTTAGACGATGTTCTTCCCGTTTGTAGGATGGGACAGTGGAGCAAGCCGAGGGTGGCGGGGTCAAGGGGTGATTTAGTAAGATGAAAAGCGAGCAGGAGGGTCGCTGGTCGACTGTCGGTGTTATCTAACGCAGACAGAGATTGCCTGCTCCTTAGAAAACTCCACCGGAGGGCAGCGACGCATCCCGGATATCTTTCGCCGGCTCTCATGGCGTGGAAAAGCGAATCTGCTCGCGCAAAGGCCAAAGGGAAAATCGATTCTTGTCCTGGGAAAATCGTTCTGCAAATTAACCCCTGCGTCCTTCAATCCTTAAACACGTACCCAGTCATTACAACCCTGACTGTTCACTGACTACAGCCTACATTTTTCATTGGGAAATCATAAGAGAGACAGGAAAAGAGTTCAAACAAAAATTATAGTACTCTTCGCGGTCTATATTGCAGAAAAATTTTAATTTCGAGAAAATTGTGGTGGAGCTACAAATAGATATTTATTTTTATTTTCTTGCAAAAGGTTTCCGGAAAAAACCTTCTCTTCGAAGATTTTTCATTCGGAAACTATGGCAGATACAAGGAAGAAGTGTAACTAAAAAATGTAGTCTTCTTCATGGATCATATTTTAGGAAAATTAAAACTTCCAAGAAATCGTGGTAGGGGTAAATCAAAATTCCTATTTAATTTCTAGTGTCTACCCTATTTAACTCGTTCGATTGTTATTGGAAGAGGCGTAAGATTGCAACGGTGCCAGCGGACAAAATTCATTTCGCCGGGCAGAGTAATCATTTTGGAACGAGAGGCGAGCCCGGGTAAGTTCGCCTATCGTTCAAACTCTCAGCGAGAGATATAAAAATTTAATTGATCGCGAGGAATGACGTGCCAGAGCCGCGGGCGAGCTTCCTCTTTTTCTTCCTCGCTCGGCCCTTTTCCCTTTTCCCGGCCCTTTCGCTCCGGTGGAAAAGTCGGCCCGAGGCGACTCGAGTAATCGTTTCAATAAAAACTTCTCTCGACAAAGACGTTCCTTCGAACGCGATAAATCATTTTCCACCGAGGAGGATTTCCCAGTGACCGTCTCGCTCGGAAAGTTTCGCCATCGTCGAAGTCGTTAGCGGGATCGTTCTCGACCGAATTCATGCTTGTCCCCGATTGAAAATCACTGTCCGACGAAGTATAACCTTTCCTAATGCAATCTAGATCGCGACCAACTCAAATCCAAACGCCGTTCCTCTCTGACTGGCTGAGTTTTCGAAAAACGTAAATTGAAGGCGAAAATAACAAATTTTCAAATTTCAGAATTTTTCCTGCTGTAACCGCAAAAGCTGCGGGAATAATTCTTGCGTAGAATTGTTCTTTAGACTCTCTCGAATACGGTAGTATTTTTTATGGTTAGATTGCAGTTGTTTAAGTATGTTTAAAAAATGTTTTATCCAACCTCTCTGCTGCCACCAATTCTAGTCGTTTTCCAGCACCGTTTCTTTCTCTTCGAAAACTGTTTAAAAATGTTTCAATGTTTAGAATGTTATTAAAAATTATACAGTTGTATTCGGGAGTGTCTCCGGAGTCGTTCTGAGTAAGTTTTGTGCATGTAGCTCTCACAGTTAGGACAGGAAAAATTGTCAAAGTCGAAAGTTGGTATTTTCCTTGAAAAAATTAATTTTTGTGAGATTAGGGGTGAGCAAGAGAAACGATTTGATCAGAGGGAATTTTATTGTTTAGTCTAGCTGGGGATGGTCGATTTAGCCGAATGGGAGGATTGTTCGCTAGGATTTCGCCGATTAACGTTAATAATCGCGGCGCTCGAAGGCCAGATAATTTCGGGGCAACGCTGACACTGGCAGATTAAATTGCGCGGAAGAAACGAACTCGATAGCCAGAATGAATCGGTAAGCCTGTCGAACCAACGTTCAGATAACTTTTCCAGGTCCCTGGACAACCTTGCCGATCCTCTTTTGCGCAAAAATACCACAAACAATTTTATTTATCCACCGAATCACAATCTCCTCCCTTGATTCTTCTAAAATCATCGATTGTGGCCAAAACATTCACAAAATCGGCTGTTAAAAACAGCTAAAATCATCTCGTATGCTCCATGACGATCGGTATGATCGTTTCACTTGCACAAAATTTCTAAAATTGCAGAAATCTCAGTCGAACGAAGCGAAAACGATATTTCTGATTTTGAAAATTTTCTTTTCAGGTCGGAAGGAAGAATACCGAACGAGTTTTCGCTGAATATGAACAGAAGGGACCAGAAAGGAGGAAGAGGAAGCGACGGAGTGACTCGTAAAGACTGCAAGGAAGAATGGAGTCGTAAGAACACCGGCGAACGATGAAAATTCGGGCAGGACGCGACGGCGAAAACGCTGGAAGAAGTCATAAACCGCGTATTCCAGGGACAGCTTCCTTCGCGATCCTTCTCAAAGGAGCCCGGGAAGCTGCATGCAAAGCATCTGAACGCTGAAATCGACGTGGATGTGCAAGAAACGTGCGAGAAAACCAGTGCTTTTCCACTTGTAACTCCGTTTCAATGCTGCGATCGAACGGGGGACCTTCGGTACAGTGTATTCATTTTATTGTTGAAATTTTAGGGTTGAGAATTTACTGCTCGAATTGTACCGCTGCGATTGCACTGTTGAAAATTCACTGCTGCAATTCCACGGTTGAGAATGTACTGTTACAATTACACCGTTGAAAATGTACTGCTGCAATCGCACTGTTGAAAATGTACTATTGCAATCGCACTGTTGAAAATGTACCGCTGGAATTGCACTGTTGAAAATTTACTGCTGCAATTGCACTGTTGCAAATGTACTGCTGCAATTGCACTGTTGAAAATGTACTGCTGCAATTGCACTGTTGAAAATGTACTGCTGCAATCGCACTGTTGAAAATGTACTATTGCAATTGCACTGTTGAAAATGTACAGCTGCAATCGCACTGTTGAGAATGTGCTGTTGCAATTGCACGGTTGAAAATTATTGACGCAACTGTGGTGTTGCAATTTTGCTGTGGACATTTTGCCGTAGAAATTTCGTTAAATTTTATTTCGAAATTTCACCGTCGACGTTTGACGAACTATTTTATCGTCGACAAACAGTTGACGTTGACAATTACGTCATCACTATGTCGACTAGGTCTTGTATGGAGCACAGAACAGAGAAGGGAACGTTTTGCAGCGATTTGCGACCGTCGAGACACGATCGGAATCAGATCCGCACCGAATACGTTGTAATTTTCCACTTTCTCTTCGATCTGAGCTAATTAATTTGCTTCCAATTAATTACCGACAATTGCTCTCGCTCTAATTACGCGCGGTCGATTAGAATCTACGAAAGTTTACGGGCGAACGGGGCGATCGGAACGTCTTGGGTTTTGCATGTGATTTCTCCCTAATGATACCGGCCTTCCTTGCCTATTCTGTGTACACAGGGACCTCGAGAACCGGCGACCATAGTCTGCCGAGGGGACTTAGTATCGCGATCGCTCAATCGGATCCGATCGGCCACGAATCTTTCCTGCCGCCGCTCGATTTCCAGACAATGGGCGCTTCGAGCAATCTCAAACACAGAGATTTATTCGGGCGCAATTCATTATTTACAATTTATAATCTATGATGCAATTTTCTCAAACCGTGTACAATCCCCGTTGCAATTTTATAAACGTGCACGTTGCTCGCTCCGAAAACCGTTCCGAAAAATCTTCCTAGAGCTTTCGCAATTTTCCAAATCGTCCGGTATCGATCGGAGGAGCTTCTCGATCGCGTTCGCGACCGCGGCGACCGGCCAGAGACCTCGATGCATCTCGTTTGAAGGCGAAGGAGCATCGCGTACCAGCAAAAACCGTAGCGAAAGAAGGGAAGGGGGAGGCAAAGAAGCCGTACAGATAAAGGCAGCTTTGTAGAACGGTATCGGTAAGCGGAAATCAGTGGTTGTGTGGCGCCTCCGTCCTCCGCCCTTAAGGGATTCTCTGGTTCGCGCTCCTGGAATCGCGTCGCCGTCGCCCGGGCTGGCAGCCGGTACCGGGAACTTGCTAACTTCATTAAAATATTGCCATCAACACCGGGACCCATTGTCTCGGAGCACCGCGCGCTTCAACCGGCCGATTAAACCCTGCTCTGCCCCCCTCGTCCTTCTCCGCGAAGGGGGAACAGTAGCTGCAGTTATTTCTTTGTACGCGTTTCTCGCCGCGAACCAGCCATCTATCTAGCCTAAGCGAAATATGTCACGGCGAGTACCACCCCGGTCATGCACTGTCGCCGCCAGTATTTTTTCTCGAGGACGGAGATCTTGGGTGATCCCTTTGCTGTCGAACACTTCGGTAACGTTTCGATTTAGGGTCCGCCGAGGATTTCGTAGAGGTTCTAAAATGAATTTTGACATGGTCCCGTTTGATACCGAGTGAAAAATAGAGGGGTAGTGGGGGGTGAAGCAGGATCGATCTCGCGAGCTGGTCGGAGCTCGCGGCGCAAGAAAAGGGTAGGTAGCATAATTGCTCGGGAGGGATCTGTTGGCGCGGGCGCCTCGTAATTCATTTAGACGGTGGCTACGTCGGGACGGGCTCAATTACATCGGTCGCAAAAACGGCCCGCGGGCCCCTGGTCGGCCCGAGGAGGCCCGGAGAAGGGAGGCAGGGAGGGAGGGAGGGCTGCAGCTTCCTCGTACGACGTGCGTGGTCCCGGTGCGTGTTCGGCGTGTCGCCCCGTAACACGCGTCGCGTACTTTTCTTTCAAAGGGCCCCCGAAGGGCCGGCTCGTGTCCCGCGTCACTCAACCGAGCGCCCCGGCGTACCGCGAACATCGTTAAAGGCTCTTTGTCGTCCGCGAGACCTCTGTCGCTGCCATTAAGTCGAGCCACCCGTACGTGCAGAACGCGAGGAATCCGCGCGCACCGGATTTTCGCCTACTAGGAGGTCCTGGACAAGTTCCGAACCAGCTCGAACCCCCGACCAGCACCGATCTGTCTCCGAATCCTTCGACCCCCTTGCTCCGCTAGCCAGCTTCCTTCCAGGAGAACTCTTGGAACTCGGTTGACTTGAACATTTCAGAGACAATTTTAGACAAATGATCGGGAACATTTTCGGACCCGCTGAAAAAATTGCAGAGCCGCTGAAACGGTTCTGAAGCCCATCGCGAAAATTCTAGAGCCAACTAAACGATTGTAGAGTCCCGCAGAAAAAATTGTGGAGTCTGTAAAAATAGTTCGGAGCTCGTTAAAAGCTGGAGCCAATAATCCGGTTGCGCTCGTGGGGAATAAAATAATAGGGAAATGATATTTCAGCCTAATTAATGAGCTGCATTATTTATTGCATTATTGTGGCCAATGATACTATTCCAAGATAGAACAATGAACAATGGTGTATGTGATCGCAAAATATCCGAAGCATCGTTGATCATCGCGTTCAAATAATTATTGCATTTCATGCAGAATGCACTCTGTTGTAACAGGCAAGCAATTTCAATGTATTATTTTGTAATACAGCGGCTATGATGGTTGTTACAGGTTCGTAAATGTTATTGAATGACCATCGAATGAGCATGTACTCGACTAACTCGATTATGTTTCCTGAAGTGAATGCTTCAAGCGGACAATTAGTAATGTTCAATTTTTAATTGGTAAAAGCTTTTTATGATACTGCTGGCGCCATCTGTGAGTCGACAGCGCATAAATCCCTGTGTTATCAACTTTATATTAAACATTATTTTGAATTATTTTTTTGTTTATTTTCTAATAAACATAAACATAAACCATTCATTACTTCGTGATTCCAGTTTCAATTTATTTACTTCCAAACATTTATTGCTGAATGGCTCTGTCGGTAATTTCCAGACTTTTACCATCGGCGATTTACCATTACCGACAGCCGATAAATTTCACGAACAGTTTGAGCATTTTACCGCTACACGTTTTGGCGCTGTACGGACCTTTGACGCGAGCAAATGATTCGTGCCGGAATTTACATTGTACCTTACGGCAGAAGAACAACAAATTATTTGCTGCTGTACATTCTCAGTGGGAAGCGTCCTCTGTCAGCATTCATTAGCGAATTAAATGGACTGTCGGCGTTGACAGAGTTAACCTAGGAAGTTCTAAAACAGTCAATATTAACAAGATAGCAAGTGTGTAAGTATGTCTAAACGACCTCTAATTAATCACGAACCAGTTCTGCAATAATGCCAGAACTAATTACCGTTTGTTTCTCACTGAAGATTAATTCGCTTCGATATTTCGGTTTTTGTAGGTTATGTTCCCGGGTACTTAAACAAGTATATTAATAAAGTGATGTGAAAAAGAACGTTTTATGTCAACTTGGATCGAGCTCGGAGCCCCATAAGCCAAATCATGGTGAAAGAGGACAAGACCGTAGAATACGCCACGACTGTCGATGGTAAGTTCCTTTATTGCTTCTCTCTTCCGTCTCTCTCTTCCTTTCGTCGATAACATAATTTACTATTGCGTATTCGCGATCATCCATACTAGTTCCCAAAAATAAAAATACAAAACAGGAAGCCCTAGACTCGCAGTACTAAACGGGAGGTACAACGATGATTGTTCAACGGATTAACTAATATCGTAACGTGATGCAAGACGTAATACTATGCGGCTTTTATATTGTACAAATATTAAGGGTAATTCTATCGTTGATCACAAGTGTTGGCTACACAGTGAAGTCAGAGGAAACTCTTCTAGAGATGATGAAGGGTTACGTGGCCCAGTCAGGAAACTCTGATAAATTGAAGACATAAGTGCCCCAAGTGGAGAACGCGAACGTCGTGATGAGGAGAGTGATCACGCTGGGTCCGATGCCAGCTATGGCAAAGTCTCTGGTCTTTATGTGGGCCGCAGCGGTGGCTATAGCGTTTGGTGGTGTGCCCACTGGCAGGTGAAAAGAGAAGGAACAGCAGAGAGCGGCAGGCAACATCAGGTACAGAGGGTGCAGTCTCATGGCGATGCACTGGAACAAAAATCGCGAACATAGTACCACCCCCGAAGTATGATTTCCAATGATCAATACACCTGCGGAACAACTTCCTGACCTCCGATGATTTTTCAATACTTTATAAATCATTGAAATCCGAGGGTAGGTTGCTGTCAGGAAGGTTCAACGATCAATCGACTCACCATTTCCGCAAGGACTGGCAGAATGATGTTCGCAACGGCAACGTTGGAGGTCAGCTCGGTAACGGTTTCTGCGAACAGGCAGACGATGAAGAGTATTGCTAGAGGATCGATGGATTGTAGAGAATCTAGGGCGTGGCCTAGAATGGAAGACAATTTCGAGCTGGTGCTGCCAGCAGAGATGGCGAACCCGCCACCTAAAACAAGGATCAGACTCCAATGCATCTTCTGGTGGATCATCTTCCAGTTGATCATGCCAGGCGATGGCTTGGTAGGCCTCTTGGCTGGGTCCGAGTCGAATGAATGCAGGAAGTCGAGTTTGGACGGAAGTATGAAGAAGAGGAGGATCACGAAGGCGGCTGCTGTCGAGTCTTTGACTTGCCTGCAAGCAAAGATGCAGACAATCGTCCTGTTTAATAACTGGGTGTCACGTTTTAACGATACCTACAAGTCAGTGATGTAGGTGGGCCAGCCGCGAGCGAATCCAGGATTCCGGAAGAACCAAAGCAGGACCACGAGCAGGAAGAGCATACCCACAACTGATTCGTGCCACGTTATAGGGCCAAGCTCTTTGTATTTTTTCTCGATCACGCTCGCCGCAACTTTTTCCCCTTGCGGGCCTATATCAATGGCGCTCGCGTCCTTACTTTCCGGCCGGAACATTCCCATGTACATTATCTGCAACCATAGCCACGTCAAGAACCCCATCAGCAACATGGGCGGGACCGAGTAGAGCATCCATGAGGTCAGGCTGATGCCTGGACTATCCGGGAAACGTCTGGAACACAGCGTTGTTTAACACGGATTACTTTGGGTATCAGGGATTTTGAGGACGGGGGTCTAGCTCCAAAGACGTGGAGATATATTTTGTGGAGGGTAGGTCCTAAATCCTACGGGATTTGTACTTTGTCCCGGGTGTGGGACGATTGGTTGGTAACACCCCCTGGGCGGAGCCAGAGTAGATAGTGGGCGTAAAATGGGAAAATCTTCCTCCCCACTTTCTCCCGTCTTTACTCACCGAGCTTGCGTGACTTTACGGAGGGAAATGAAATGCGTGAACTCACTTCTCAAAGAATCCTTTCAAAGTCAAATTGGTCCCAGTGCCAACCACGGTCCCTACACCTCCGATACTGGACGCATACGCTGCCACAAGATAGTAGACCATGGTGGTGCGTGTAGGCTTCTTCGGTCTGCAACACAGACACAGTGAGGATTGTTACGAAAAAACGAGACTGTTCGTTTCGAAACAAGTTGCACAAGTACTTGATCTATGGCTACGTACGACTCTTCGTTTGCTCCGCCTTCTTCGCCGCATCCTTCATCTTCCGGGACGAACATGCGGCCCAGGCCTTGCTAAAAACAGCACGGAATTGGAGTAGCGGCGGTGCTCGTTTCACGGGTGTCATACTTACCGCTTCGATCTCCAGGAGAACTGTCTCGATGATCGGCAGCATCATCGCCGTGGCGGCGGTGTTGGAGATCCACATGGACAGGAACATCGTCACGAAGAAGAGGCCTAAAGTTAGCCTGTGGGGAGTGTGGAGGATCATTAATGACATATTTCTGTTCTTCAGGGAGGAACCCACGTCTATGAATCGAGCAGAGCATTGTTCTACAAGAGAGGTCCAGACTATCTACATCAGGTTCCATACCTGGGCTAAGGGGTGCACATTAGAATTCACACGAGAGGGTCCAAATTAGGGCGCCCACATTAGGTCTAGGTTCAAGAGTCCTCGTTCTGATCAGGACTAGAGGCCCACGTTAGAAGATCGACATTGGGTTAGCATGTTCAAACGCACGTTCGGATCTATTGTTAAATAGATGAATAGTGTATACCGATCCATAGGCGTCGCATTCGTCCCTGAAACGAGCACCAGCGTGCCTTGGCCCGCAGAGGGATCGACGACCCTAGATCGCAGTCACCGGAGGAAGCTCACCTGCGATGGCTGCATCCGATCGTTTTGATGATCAGCAATGCCACCCGCATGTGAAGGCCGGAGTTCTCGATAACGATCGCTATCACCATGCTGCCGATAAACATCATGGTCGTGTCGTTCATGTAACAGGCGCAGGTGTCGCCGGTGCCCATTATGCCCATCAGCGGGTAGAGGACGACGGGTAGCAGGCCCGTGATCGGCAAGGGGAGCACCTCGGTCATCCAGAACATCGCCATCAAGCCAACCACGTAGAGACATCGCATCGCCGTCACCTGAAGAGTGATCGATGATCAATAATTCATGTTTCCGCGTATTTTGCAACGAGGAAAGACACGGACAGGAAAGCGAGGACATAAAAATAGACGGACCGCAAGAACCAACGAAACGTATCGTTGCTGCAAGGTCATAGATCGCGTCGGGCGTCGTAAAAATATTGGTCACGATCATTCCACGAACCTCGGGGCTTTCAACGACGAGGACGACCGGCAGCAGAACCAGAGGCCACACCACGATCACCAACGATCGCCAGTAGATCGATAGAAATCGGACCAGCAGACCGCCGACGTTCGTCGTCTTTCTGAAACAGCTGACCAGTTCGGATAACAGAGAACGGTCTTACGAGCCCGGTGCAATGTCTCCGTAAAATTAGCAGAATTAAAAAATTTCTATGACGCTGAAGTTCATTCGTAAGGGGCACCCCGCATTAGGGTAAACCACCCCCTACGGGGTTACATCCTCTTTCTAGCGCAGGAAAGTACTATAAGAAAACTTCCAAAAACTTGCTGAGACTGTTCCGTTTATGTTTGGTAATAGCTGTACGGTCTATGGAGACGTGTGTCCATATTTTTTAAATTTCAGTTCACAAAGAATGCAGCAGACACATGTACGTACCTCGTGTCCACGGAATTGTTCATTTCCGGGTACGGATTGTCGGACTGCGTGGCCATTGCTCCCTGCAGAGCCAGAAAAACATAGCTGGTGATCCGTGCAGCTTTATTTGTTTGTTTGTCACGCTACCGAACAAAAAGATAGCCACGGTTATCGCTGAACCGCGGATCAGCCGATCTACGCGCGGGAAGAACAATTTTTCCGAGACGATTATGCAAACTACTAATGCGTTTATCAGTTTCACTAAGCGGAAAGTAATGCACGTCAATACCATTAATTTCTTTTAATCTCTCCATTGTTTTGAATTTTATCTGCACAGTTTTAATCACGAGCACACGGATGTGTCATGTATTAGGAAAACAATGATTAAGAGGATAGTATTCGTGTTGAAATTGATTGGACAGCGTTGCAAAATTTGCGAACGTGTATTACTCTAGTTGTAAAAAGCGTTACGATCATGGATGAGGACATGAAAGTAGTCATTTTTCTTTTGCGAGTAACACGAGGCACCCGAGGTCATTCGAAGGTCGTCGTTTTTCTTTATAAAATTAAATTTCTCAAAAACCATGGAGAAAAGTGTGACAAAGAAAATTTTTTACTGGTTGTAACGTAGATGATCGTATACCGCAAAAACACAGAGAAGATGATTTAATTGTTATTCAATTGAAAAATTCGAGAAGACTTTACGATTCTGTAGTTACGCGTTCTCGTTTATTATCCTTCGTGCTATCCTTTTGTCCGCGAGCGTACAAACGAGAAACGGCAACGAGGGGCGGGGTCAGCGATCTGTGGCCCGTGGAGGGGAGAAGGCGCCCAGCCAATCGGATCGCGCGCTCTCGACACCCGACGCGCGACAAGCGCGCATTGTTTCCCGGCGAATTCGACGATGCGAATATTGCGTAACACAGCCTCTCGCGTGGGCTGACGGTTAAACAATTTTGCAGAGCGAAACCGAGCGGCATTGACCTCCCCAGTCCCGTTTAACCCCGTCGCTAACTGCAAAAACGCGAATATCGCGTCTCTTTATATAAACAAATCAGTTTACAAATCAACAGAACAAATTTGTCACCCTTGAACCGATAAATTTGATTCCCATCATAATTGATTAGACATTAAGAATTTTTTTTTGATTCTTTGATAAGTGATTGATCGATTCATTAGTCTAGCTCGAGGGTGAGATTGAAAACCGAGTCTACTATGCGTGAACGTTGATTATTTTTTCGACAGAAAAATCGTTTTATTGTACTGTTATTAATGTGTAAGTATCGAGGACGATGGAGGTCCCATTTTTATAGCTGTGTGAACATAGCTCACTATTGATCTCAAGTGGCGCATAAACAGCGGAGTGCCGTTTATTTTAGAAAGTAAGTGAACGCAATAAACTGCCTATGCGGATCTTTAGATCGTAAAAAAGGTCATCGATTGCGGAACGGTTTTCAATCAATTATTAGCGTTACTCTGAAATGCACGAATTTTTAATTCGCAATCAAAAACGTTCTTCGTTTAAGAATTGAAACTTGAAAAGGAAAATATTGAATGCGTTCCTCGATGCATTGAAGAAGAGAAAAGCAATTAATCAACTGTTTAGCCATTTTTGATGTTTCAGTCCTTAGATATATCTTCGTAATGAATTTTTAATTGGTAACCGCGTAATTTCCGCGTACTTGGGAGTTTCGCAACGAACGCAACCGATTGAATTTCACTTTGACATTCGCAGCACGCCACCGTTTTCTCTTTCCTGCCGCCGAAAACAGTTTTTCAACCCGCCGGTTGCCTCTGTCGAAATCCGAAAATCTGCCACGCGAAATTGAAAGTGATCACCGCATACTAGAAATTCTAACGAAATTGCGAGCACAGAACCGTTCTCTGCTCTAAATTGTGCCAATTTGTCGCGCGGCGGCGATCTAGCTAGGCGAGAGTCAATTTTGGTGTTGATTGAGCTTTACAAAATCGTGTTACATAATAAATAACACGATGTCCAGTGTTTCCAGAGCGCGGCAGAATTTTGTCGAAAGTTCTTGAAATATGATTTATCGCATAGAACCGTGAATTTTGTGGTCTAAACACCGCGCAGAAGAGGATCTTGTTTGCACGATGATTAAACGAGGAGAATTGTTCTCAACAGCGTTGAAATACAATTCGATACGGCCGCCAATCGATAAGTTGGCATATTCGCATAACCCACAATGTATCGTGAAAAGCAAGTTGCTCGAGAGTGGTCGCATTAACCCTTTGCAATTGGATTACTCGATCGCAAGTATCTTTCGTGAGCCATAATTGATCGCGTGTCCGCGGAAGGGAGTGTTGCAAATTTTTCAAAAGTTGCTTCTCACGATCAAATAGAGTGTATTGCAACGAACGCTATTTTAATGTTTTCGCACTAAAAAAAACTGGCTCTGGACGTCCGAAATAAGTTGAATAATTTTATGTTTGCTGTTGATAAATTATCGGTTTTCTAGTTTGATTTTTCCGATTTGAAAAAAGGGCGTACACCAACCGCTTGTTCACCGGTAACAGTGTGTAGAAGTTTTTTTTTTTAACGGTGTCCTCTAAGCTTTGCGACACGTAACGTACCGTATGTTCTTGTAGGCACGCATTATTGTTTTCTCTTTGAACGAGCGACACGTGTCGTCTATCGTCACTTAAAAATATCCATAAATATCGTTCGACTACGTGCAGTTCAGTTGAACAATGTATCTCGGTAACTATTCAAAATTGTCCGACGGTCCATTAACGGAACCGCGTTCTCGAATTTTTTAAACATATCCAAACGTTTGCAATCTTGAACAAAAATATACCAGCCTGTTCAGGAAAGTCTACAGAATCGTTCCACACAAAAATGATTTGTGTAGCATCAGCAGTCAGGTCAGAAAAAATTCTCAAAGTGAATTGAAAAATAACAAACCGAGAAATCCAACCGAATAGGGTTAGGGTTAAAGGCGGCTCGCTCTCTTCAACAATTTTTTAAACATATCCAAACGTTTGCAATCTTGAACAAAAATATGCCACCCTGTTCAGGAAAGTCTACAGAATCGTTCCACACAAAAATGATTTGTGTAGCATCAGCAGTCAGGTCAGAAAAAATTCTCAAAGTGAATCGAAAAATAACAAACCGAGAAATCCGATCGAATAGGGTGCGCGTTAGAGGCGGCTCGCTCTCTTCAACAATTTTTTAAACATATTCAAAAGTTCACAATCTCGAAAGGAAAAATACCATTTTATTCGGGAGACTGTCCAGTGTGATCCCGCAGAAAAATCATTCCCAAATCTCCCACAGTTAAGTCAGAAAAAATTTCCGAAGTCAACATACTACTTTCGAGCCCCTCAAAATTGGATTTCTCGAAAACCGAGGCCGACGACGAGAAACGGTTTTCGGCATAGCATTCGGCGCGTCAGGATCTTTAATTACCAACCGGTGAGAAAAATCTACAAAATTCCTAACGAATGTTATTGTCCAGACAATGAGGTCCCGATCGGGTTCAACGCACACTTCCTACACTCGGATCGATTCTGGACGGGATCTAGATCGCTCGGGACCACTGTGGCAAACTTGAGGCGTAATTCCGTACCGCGTCGATCGTCAAGGATTCACAAAATCGAGATCGCAGGATCGATGGCCCCGGGAAGAACGCGGCTTTTGAAAAGCGACGGCTGCACGCGCGCCGCTGCACCACTGGCCGTCGATCTACTCGAAGGCTTGCGGAGTCTCTCGTCTCTGATTAAGCTATCACCCCTCTCCTCTCTCTCTCTCTCTCTTTCTCTCTCTTCCCCGATCTCCTTGGCTCTCTCTCTCTCTCTCCCCCGGGTGTCACTCACTCGGACTCAAACGACGCTTCGTTTTCTTCTTCCTCTTCTTCTTGTTCTCGTCCTCTTCGTGTCTTCTCCCCCTTCGACCAAGGTCTCTCTCTCTCTCTCTCTCCCCTCTCCCCTCGCTCGTTTTGCTCTTCTTGAGAGAGCGGAGAGCTCGCGGCACTCTTCAACGACTGGTACGTGAACTCGATAAACCATCGTTGCAGAAGTCGCTGGCCGACGCCTGACCTTGATGCGTTCTTCCGCGGTGGCCAGCCACGAAAAACTGCCCCCCACCTGTCCTCTCGGGGACTCAGGTGAGGCCCCGGGCCCCCCAAAGTGGGACCCCAACTGGCCGACATCGATCTTAACCCGTTTCCACCGGCAGGAAGATGTGCGGTTCACTTCGCAAAAATAGGCTGTCTCGGTTAATTGTTGCTCGTCCGTCGACAGCCAGTGGTTCGCCACGAATTGGCTGGGTCAGCGCTGCTAATTATTGTTTGCACACCTACGCGACGGAACGCACGTTCAGGGACAACACTGCCCGGGTCGATTCCGACCCGATCCATGTTTACAGGCATCGTTTGCTTAGCTCCTGCTGATTAATTTGAATCAGAGGCTGTGTAATTGGATGCAATGAAAGACGGACTGGACAAAGCGGCTTTGAAAGTATGCTGGAAAAAATTGATTGAGGACTGCCTAAATTGAACTAACCGTTTTCGCAACGCTTGAACACATTCACATCTCTTGTAGCAATATTATCTAAAAATAAGTATTTTATGAAAGGATCTTATACTGTACGTTATCGAGGGATTTTAATGTGTGTTTATGGCGCACGCAACTATGCAGGATACAGGTAATTAAAGATATGAAAATGTTTATTTCAAATGCGTGATTTGAACAATTCGGTCCAGTGCGATCCATTGCAACGACGAATTTAATCCAGCTATAACTATTGTAACTCCAGCTATAGCTGTAACTATTTGTCAGCAATAATAAATATCCATTAAGCAACTGTTCCGTTATTCAATTAGTTCGTATAATCGAGGTTGTGCAATTACACACACAGACACACGCCAGAAATTCCCGTAACATGATCTTCCATCTATTCTGCACGGTCTGACGCACGAAAATCGCAATGTACTTATGACCGCCACTTATCCGAGTCATAGCAGATGATTCTTCTATTTCAAAGACCGATCGAGATACTAATAAGCTTCATTGAAAAGGAATATTTTCTTGGTGATTGTCGGTTCAAACGATTCGTTAGAGACAGAGTTCTCCGAAGTTTCCAGGGTGTTATCGTGGTCCGCGAGGTGTTGTTTTACAAAGTTATGGGACAGATAAGATTAGGATGAACGCGGGGGATGAAGGGTTTCGACGGTGAACCCTTCGAGATGTGTGTCCCCCGTTTCGGGAAGGCTCGAGACGACTGGAAAACCGAGGGGACTAATTGGAAAATTGCATCGAAATCGTTTCAGCTTGCGAGCTGGTCTCTCTCTCTCTCTCTCTCTCTCTCTCTCTCTCTCTCTCTCTCAAGAGATAGGATCAGTTAAACTGATCAGCGGACGTGTGCCCGTGGCCCGATACGACACATTGGGGAAGCGAAACAAAGTCGACGGAGCATTCAAATCAATTTAATCGGGTAATTAAACCCGCTCACGCTACCGTTCGTCCTCGTTCGTATTACGCAACGCGTCACGATTCGAGGAGGACGTAAACACACTTCGTAAAACGTTCTGTGCACGCTCCGGCGGCCCGAACTTGGCCAACTTTTCTCTTTCTCGATTCGTATTCCGACAGCAGAGTCTCGGGCGCCTTCGGAAATAGAGCGGTCACTCCTCAGAGTGGCCCCTGGTGGCCACAAAACTGCTCCGGATGATCTTTAGTGATTGTTCAGACTGTTCGGTGATCTACTGGCTTAAGTGTCGCTATTTGCCCCCATTTGCAAATCGTTCATATTCAGGGTGCGAAAAGAGTACGCTATATTGCGAGGAAAATGCCTTTGGGAAAATTGTGGGGCTCAGCAAAAGAAAAACAAAAATTGTTAAACCCTTTGGAGAGAGAGAAATGTTGGGGCCCGCTGAAGAAATTGTGGAGCTTCTGGGAATATTCTAAAGATTAAAGTTGAAACGGTGCCACCGCTCTGTGAGTCGGATGAATGTATAGGTGACCCTGAAGAATGACCTTCTTTCCAGATAAATACAAGGTCTACGCGAGCATATCGTTCGCTGTGTTGCTGCTGGGCGTCGGAGTTCCACTATGGTGGCACACCACAGCTGTTCCAAGGGTTTCGTTACCGTACGCTGGCATCGAGCGACTGTCTGACCTTCAGGTCAAGATCGGTACCAAGATCATCCTTGCTACCACGTCCAGAGAACGAGCAGATGCTCTATCCAATGAAATAATGCAGGCGTTTAAGTCTGCGGGTGAGTCGTTGACCTTGTACCAGAAGAGGACCTTTGACCTTGACCCCCTTCAGCATCGTGTTCTTTTCAGACATCTACCAGGTGGAGGTGGAGCGACAGGTGATATCTAACTTGGTGCCTTCTGCTGATTTTGACGTTGAGGCCGGTCAACTGTTTCTCCTCGAGGCCAAGCTGCCGAACGATGCGGTTCTCGTTGGGTCGAAGAGGACCCTGTACTTTTCCACGACGACCAGTAAGCGTTTATTTTCTTCGTTCTTTTCGTTCAAGGTTGGATAACCTTAGCGAATCGGTTCCAGAGGGCTCGACCTTGGTCAAGGTGCTGTCAGAATGGATGCTGCGCGAGAAATCGTTGACCTTGACGAAGAACGCGCTCACAGAGCCGACCCTGTACAGCCTGGACGAAGAGAACAGGAGGAGGTTCCCGGCTAGCCCCGCCTACGACATCCTAATCACTGTCGTGAACCCTGATCCGGACAAGCTCAAGGTCGAGTGGGACCTGCGCAAGATGTCCGAAGGTACGTAGGACATTTCCAAGATACTCCTCCATCTTCTGTGTCCGTTCATCCTTTTTCTAGAATACGTCGAACCTTTTCTCCAGGAGATACCAATCTCCAACTTCTCCGTCAAGTCCCAATGGCTGTACTTCCTGCCGTTGGAGGTTAGCCCTAAACGTGTGCCAGACAGCAGCCCCTGGGGCAGGCATTTTGCCTTACCCGAGGACGTACTGCCACAGTTGATCACGCCGTTGGAGAAAAAATTGGGTAGGTTTTAAAACCGACACGGTTCAACTGTCTTCTGGAACTTTAGGGAATTGTTAGGTTAGACTTGCTGTTCCAGCCTCCCAGGTGAGCCTCCATCCGACCATCAATTTTGTCATCTACGTTGTGCCCTGCGACAGCGCTCCGTTGCACATTTATACTCGATCGGGGCACCGGTCCAAAGTCAACACCAACGTAGAGGCATTCCTTTCGCCAAGGTAAGAGGACATCTGCGTCGCAACAGGGTTGCCGGGACTTTTATGTGACACGAAAGCGATGCACGACTTCTTGCGATTCAATTGACACACCGTTCCTGAGCGAGCAGTTTGCTGATTGGAGCGGCGAGCCAATGGAATCGTTTTGGAGTGGAGCAATTTCTAAAGTGTAAAAATTCTAGAGCCCACCCAAAAAATTCTAGAACTTGCCAAATAATTGTTGAGCTCATGGAAAAATTCTAGAGCATACCCAAAAATTCCAAAATGCGAAAAGAATATTTGTATTCTTATAATGCTTTCCAATTGCAGATGGGGTGGAGTGGTGCTAATTAATCCCTCATTGGAGTCCATCACTAACAACAAGACCGGTGAGCCAGTGACAGTGGTGCCATCAGAGGCCTCAGTTGTTGGCACCTTCCTCGCTCAGTTGAAGCTTCTTCTAGGCATCCCGGAGCCGGTAATCACAACACTGATTAGCCACAGTAATAATATGAATGTGGTCGTCTGATAACTTCGATATAAAATCAGCAATTTTAAGTCCCTAAATCATGCTCACCTTACAACTGCCCTCGTTGTAGTGGTACCGACTTAAAACTTGAAGACAGACCACCTGAATCCTCATACAGAATTGTCAGACCCTCGCCCGTTGGTTGATACCCCGATACACAAGCGTGTACACCGGGTTGCCATCAACAGGCGTCTAACTTCGTCGTTCGAAGGTTGAATAGAACTTCTTGTGACATTCTTTCTTCAGACATTGATCCCAGGCGTGACCATCGCCTCCTCGGTGGGATTAAAGCTGAACAGCTGGGAGATCGACGCGTTGATGCGTGTACGAACAATAGAGCAGCTGACTTCGGCCAAGCTGACTCTACAGTCGCTAGCCCAGCTCCTGAAGGAGATTGGGAACATCGTGATCACCGACGTGGTTGGGGATAGAATAAAGACTGCCTTGCGTTTGGTAGAGTACTCTGCTGAACGACTAGCCAACGGGGACCTGGAGCAAGGTTTCCTAGCCAGCAAAAAGGCGTTTGTCGCTGCTGAGGCTGCCTTCTCAGACCCTACGCTTCTAGCCTTGCTGTACTTCCCGGACGACCAGAAGTGAGTAAAATCGTTGTGCGAAATAGAAATTTTCTTCATCAATTGGGGATTTCCTTCTCCCTTCGATAATTTTAATAGTACAACACTAATATGTCGGGACTCATAAATTCTTTTAATCTTCCACCGTTTCAAATTGCAGCTACTCATTTTTTCTCTTAAATGCACAATATCCGTCGAAAATGTAAACCTATCTACTAATCCTTGGCTGTTTAATTGTTATTACAGGTACGCCGTGTACATTCCTCTGTTTCTACCTGCCATGATACCGGTGCTGCTCTCTCTGAAGAACATCTACAGGTACTACGTCACTGGAAAAACAAGGGCGTAGCGTTCCGATTCCTCTGGAATCGAAACTGTCGTGTTTTCGAAACATTGTACCGCGACAATCTGTTCGCAAGAAAAATGATGATGGACTAGAGAAAAGAAAAAAATATATTGAGCCAGTCGGTATTCCATCGTCGAGCGTAGTTGACATTACTTTTCTCCTCGACTGTACATCGACAACGCGCACGCACGTGCCCGGAATCCCAACTTTTTCTCTCGTTATTAATTCTTGTGCACGGATAATACGTTCACAATGTTCTCTTGCGTTACGCGTCACGGTGTACAACACCTTCAGTTAGCGCTGAATAAGATGTTTGTTCGTACAGGTACACGTATGGTTTCGTCTCTCTGTACACACACACGCGAGCAAGCAGTCATAGTCGCATTCATTCATGCACGCACGCACGCACGCACGCACGCACGCAACAGAGGCGTACAGACATAAACACACATACACGGTCGCACGCGTATCATCAACATCATCCGAAAATTGTTCCAGCACGCATACAGTTACATACATTTGTTTTACCAGATTTCAAATTATTTATCATTAGATCGTTAAAAACAACTAGTAATCTATGTACAATACATGTGTATCAATCCTCAACCAGTAGTAGTTACCAAAAAGGTTACAAAATTACCAAGTTCAATCGCTATAAAAAAATCTGTTCAATTACCGCGAGACGTGTGTTTCGCATAGAATTCCGAGGAAAAAGTCGAAACGCCTGACAATTTTGACGAGCGATCGTGGATAGAGTGTTCGTTGGACGAGTAAGTAAACGCTGTCTCTGTGTACACTGTCGTCCAAAAGCGGCTGACTGGGAAACTACCGAACGGTCAAAGCGACTAGCGTGTTTTTGCAAGATATTTATATATCGTATTTTATCAAGCAATGAGACTTCACTAGGAAAACAATTTCGCTAATTGTACAATAAAAAAATCTGGGACCGCTTATTTTAATCGGCCCGGTAGCTCCAGCGTTGAACATCGGAATCGGGAATCCCAAAAACGTCAACTTCCGGTCCAAAGGTTTATACCTAGACTGCGGATTTTCTGCATTTATGACAAGATCGTGAGGCGAAGTGTTCGTCGCGCCTATTTTCGGCTGAGAAAAATGTTTGACGGAGGAAGTTCATTTTTATGACCGATTTAGAAAATTCTGATTCCGTATAAAAATCCGCAGACTATCGATAACGCACTTTTGGCCGGCAGTGTACGCGCGCGCGCGCGTGCTGAGTATATATCGCAACCAACCCCCTGTATCGCCGCACACCAGCGACTGAGTAACAAAATCCGACACGCCCTCCATTCCGTTTTCCGGATCTCGATCGGTAGTTGAACGTTACTAAGTGTAAAAATAAATTAATCGATGAATCGCAAAGCTTACACGTACGACAAAGAAATAGAAAAAGAGTCGAAGATGAAAAAAGTAGTATTAGAAAAAGAGAGTAGGAGAAGAAAGGGAGGAGAAAAGGCGGTGAGAGAGGGGAGGATAGAGAGAAATAGTGGAGAGGGGGGGAGTAGAGAAGAGAAGTCAACGAACGGTTTGAACTAGCTGTATCGCGTGTTGCAGAGCTTCTGCGATATTCTGAAAGACAGGTACACCTTCGCGCGTCGCGTAGTCCGACAGGTACATTCTTCCTCGGTTGTAGTCTTTTGTGGCTTGTTCGGTTAGCTGAATACAAAAATTCGATTTTCACAGAACGAGGAAGCCGAGAAATCATATACAGCACTTCCCCGTAACGTCTTGATCTCTCAGGGGCCCGGCGAGACGTTCTGGAGCAGTGAAGGCTATTTGTACGCTCGCTCCGATTGGCCAGCGCCAAGTGCCAATCGCTCGTAGATGGCGCCACGAGGCGACTGAGACGCGACGTTACGGAGGAAACCCTGCGCAAGTAGATTCCCTCTTTATCCGGTCTCGCTTCAAAACTAATAAGTATTTTCCGTATTTCTTTTTCACTGAAAACTTACGTACACAAGACGAGTCACTTGTTCAATGGTAGCTTGTTTGTTTTTTAATTATATTTTTATGAAACGTTCACCAATTATTAAATTGTACGTACCGGTTAACCGACCATCATCTTTTGTTGGAAGAATTTTTTCCAAGTGAAGTGACTCAAGAGGGAATCTACTGTATGAAAGAAGGTTAGGCTGACGAAGTCTCACCTTTTCACCGGAAACTACACAACCTTCAGGAAGCGTCTGAACGCATAAAACCAGTTTAGCACGCAGTCCTATCAGATGAGCTGCCAGTGCCATTATAGTGATGCCGCGCGAGTGCTGCGGCACAATCAGCAATATTAGCCGGGAGTTCTTCATCTTTTGCAACTCCTGCGGCAACACCTTCACGTTGTACTCGTTATACTCGTTCAGGCACGGCCGGTGCAAACTGAGCCCCCTGGACCTGGAAGAAGAAACTTCCACGTAGACTCGCTGCGACGCTGTGCGGCCTTTTTTGCGAAAGCGATGAACGTGTTTAGAGGGTCTCGAATGCTCACTCGATGGAGGGTTTCGCAGCCGTCTCCAGCCAGAACTGGTCCTCGCCGATCACACCGACGTACAAGTCCCTCTTCTCCGTTTCCATCACGAGCGAGTTGGTCCAATCTAAACAGCGCCACCGGTCAAATCGTATGCGTTTCTTATGGGGGACACTGTCACGCCACGCCTTATCGAGTAGCATAATTGAACCGGTGTCCAGAGGAAGTACACTCCAAAAAATTGACCGGGAGGACGGAGAAACAATTTACTTGTTCCATGCCAATCGTGGTTCTTCTAGACACCAGTTCAATTAGTGTTGCGACCGCTCCCACTATGTTTTCATGTGCACGCGTGTTACTAACGACCACTGGAAACTTTTGAGAATAGAAAATACCTAGAAAGCGGCTAAAAGGTTGCACGATAGCTCTGCGAAGAAATTTCGAGGCCTTCCTACATATTATACTCCAAACTGAAGATATCTCACTTTCACAAGAGACGCCATTGCTCTTCGTCCGCCACGCCGATTCCCTGGCAAGGGCGCAGAACTGTTCGAAATTTATCCGTAATTCCGTTGGGTCTTTCTTCGCCGGAAACCCGTCGTCTATCAACCTCCTGTACGTTTCTAGAAACATATATGTGAATTTGAAGTTTGGTGAACGCAACGGATGGTGTTCGGTCGCGAGGGTCCTACGACGTTGCAGTTAAAAAAATCAAGTAAGAATCTATTACCCGACTTATTTACCACATTCAGCAGATCCGAGACCGACACGTTCGACTGTAGCGCCAGCCAAGCCTGCAATCAAAGAAAAATATTAATTAGCAACGACATAATTCGAGCAGAACGAAATTTACAATGTGATACTTACTTCAGCTAAATTAACGCTACCGGTGTCGTTAATGTCCATGGACTTGAAAATGTCTCTGAGCGTACTGCGATAAGGAAGATCGGTTAAATTAGTAACAATGTTAGTACTGATCGACTATCCCTGGCAGAAAATGTTCGATATAAAAATAACTATGCTAATAGGGGATTTAGTAAGCCCCTATTTATTTATCTAGGTTGTGGCTTGTTTGTTTCACCCACTAATTCTTTCTATAAATGTATAAAATCCGCAGTCTGGTAATAAAGATGATAATTTGATCGAATACACTTTTTGCCAGGGGCGTACCAAGCTGTGCAGGCTGTAGATAGAAGAGGGCCTTACACGGAGTCCGTTCCATTCTGCGTGAGCGAAATCCTGACCGGTCTAGTGCCATCTTCGGAATGCAGATCTTGTACTTTAATCTCCTCGCGCAAAACCTACGGGCGTGAACGGTGTATGAGCCTACGTCAGCGATCGCGATTTAACGCGAAAGACAGGTAACAAATACGTTTACTCGATTATGTTTATTCCCCGTCGTTTCAGGATTACCTTGGACGTACAATTAAGGGCAACCGACACGCTCTCGAATATCGGTATCCTCTGCCTCTCCATGAGGTACTGTAGTACCAACAGACCGTTCATCAAGTCGTAATATTCCCTAAAGAAGGCGTGTTTTTGGTCGGTTCTCTTTTTCTGATTTGTTTGCTTTTTTGTTTCGTCATGCATCAGATTTTTGTAGGACAACGAGAAATCAGTACGTTGGTCTGATTACTTACTGAATGGAGACCGGCTCACCGAGGATCGTCTGATCCTGCCGGTACGGGTAGATCACCAGGATCAAGGACTCTCGACGCGTAGCTGCCAATTGCGCTGCTTCGATGATGCCCGCGCTGTTGCGCGTCTGATTATCTATCACGAACAGTAATACTTTCGCCGTCTGTTTCGCCTCGTACTCTTGAGCTATCAGTTCTGGCCCCCATTGCGACACTTGCTGAAATCCCACAAACCATCAGCACAGATTCATTTCCATTATAAATGCATAAAATCGGCAGTCTAGTTTGTAAGTATGGATTGTAATTTCTGGGACCTTGAATAACTTATGTGGCGTACTTATCGAACTAATTGATTTCATGGTAAACCAGACTCCCCCCATAAAATTGAATCAAATACGTACGGGGTTGTAGTAAGTGATGCCGAGGCTCTGTAGAGTCGGTATCGCTATTTCTGATCTCCATGTAGTTGGATTACAAGATCCACCCAGAAATACCTCATATGCCATTCTCTCTGGAAGACAGACAATAGAATCAGAATTCGTATAAATTAGGGATAAACTATATTAGCAAACCTAGTGGTAAATTGACTGGGTACCCGTAGACTCCAGCGATAGTAAGAGCAAAATCATGCACGTAATGTGAAATAGGGGACTTACTGGAGCCGTTTGTCCTGTTATTATCTTTCCCATCACAGTTTAACGGACGAGAGGCACTCATAGGAACGGTTGTTCTGAAACGAGATCGCATCGAATGTAGAGGAAGATTTGTCTCGGGGATACTTTTCGGCGATATTATCACACTCGAACCGTGTATCTCAATCATTCGTTTCGGATTGCAAGAGGATTCGATACACTCTTTCATGCTAGATCGGTCGTTAGACGTGTACTTTTTCGTTGGAGTGTGGTAACTAAATCAACCGTGAACGAATCCGATTGCGAATCGCCGGACATACTTCCAAATATCAAATCCTTTTGCAACGAGGAAAAGCACGCTACGCTGCATCGTCGGCAGAGTGTTTTTCTCGGCTGCGATTTATTATAACCAGTCATTTGTTGCTTCGAACCTACAACACACAGTTTTCACCTTCCTTTGTCACATGTGCGGGTGATTTGGGGAGAAAAATAGGGTTGTAGCTTTGGTGTAACGCTACTGTGTTCGCTTACCCTTCCTTGCACAAGCGTGCCAGTACAATGATGAACATGTAAAATCCTTGGTGCATCATATAAAAATCAAAACCGACTGGGATGCGATCTTTGGCTGTCGGGCATTCTTTGGAGGTTTGCGTCCAGTTTGCAAGCAACAGCATTACGTGCACCTTTTACCCCTAAAACATGTTCATAGTGAGACCAGGTTCGAACACTTCTTAAAGACTTTTTCGCCGAAGGATTCCTGTTGAGACTCACATAGAATTTGTTGACACTGGTTGACGCGAAGTTCCATGTGTATGCAATGAAGCTTCATTGTTCAGAGAGCGTAGAGTAAGCTTGTTCTCATCCAATGTGTGTATCCTTAATTGTCCAGCGGAGGACAACCCTCAGTTTTCCTAAACACATTCAGAATATTATTAGCATCAAAAGAATTAGCAATTTTTTGAGGATTTTGTGATTAGGGGATTTTTGAGTTTCTGGTGTATTAGATTGTTTTTAAGTCTAAATTTTGGCTTTTTTAATTAATTCCGACACATTCTTTCGAGCCAATGTAAATCGTAAATTGTGACAAATTTCACGAGTTTCGAAACTGAAAAGCAATAAAAGTTCAAGGAGTGCACAGTATTTATTTGATACTGGTTTTAAAGTCGTAGGAGCTGATAAAGTAATTAAAATCGCAGAGACATCTATGTATACCCATCAGGCTGTTTTCAAACGCAAGTATCCTTATCAGTAAAAAGCGAAATAGGTTAAAGTGAAAACTTGTCAGCCAAACAGTTCTCGATACTGCCAAACGTAAACAGATAAATTGCTGAAGGTGTGATGTGGGTAAACGAACACAATTCGAACGATAGGCATCGAATATTTTCTAAAAGACAGTGTATACTCCTGAAAATGGTTATAAACAGTTCGGAGACTTGTCTCCCTCGAGTGTCCCAAACAATATAACCAAATTCGAACATATCCATAACACAGTATGTGTGCGTCGCGTGCGTCAAACGAAGGTGGTACGGGGACAAGAATCAAGTTCGAAGCTTTAACAATTGATTTACAAAATTTCTGAGTCCTCTGAGTTTGATCATCAGAGCCCCTAACTTGGACTCAAGTCTTAGACTTCTGTACAGTCTCAGACTAGGTCTCAGTCCCTAACCAACTATTTCGACAGAACAAGTACAACACCAGTGGGGGGTCAGCCGATTTTCCCGCGATCGCAGGCGGCTACACCTACAGAAACGATCGAGCGGAAAGTCTTCAGGAGTGTCTGGGTGCTGAAAGAGCAGCGGGATCGATCGACTAACAGCAACCTTGGGTAACGTGAAAAGAGAGAAGGAGCCCAAGACCGTTCGCTTCCCACTGAAAACAGGAATTACCATCGGCCCCGACAATAGGAAAACAGAGAACTCGACACCTCCTGCTCAGCTAACCTTTCCATTAGGCCAAGAGAAGCAACGTGATCTCAGCAGGGACAAACCGTAAACAACTCTCCGGTTTTCACCATACGCAACAAAAAAAAAAAATCCCCAAAAATGTTTCCTACAGAAGAGAGGCCTCATATTCGTGTCGCGCAAACGAACGAACGGCACACAGTGCGTCGGTGCGAGAACACGATCGGGTATGTCTGTCAGACACACTAACCTTGACGATAGTTCGGTGCTGCATGCCCACGCATCAAGAACATATGTGGCGAGGCCCGAGTAGGAAACCGTGGAATCCGGCTGCATTTGACACGGGCCGTCAACGGTTGATCTATCAGTCGCCGAGTCAGAGGCACACGGTCTCTTTGGAAAAATGTGCGTCGAGTACTCCGTCGGTGCACTCCCGCTATTGCTCATACTTATTTATACACACCGTTATATTTAAAATGTAAGAGCGCGTCGTCGGTCGGTCGGTCGGTCGGTCGGTCTCGGTTAGAGGGGCCACTGTCGCGGGTTTTAACACTGTCCCGTGGTAATGAGCAGGATGA
Organism: Halictus rubicundus; assembly: GCF_050948215.1. Taxonomy (NCBI): domain Eukaryota; kingdom Metazoa; phylum Arthropoda; class Insecta; order Hymenoptera; family Halictidae; genus Halictus; species Halictus rubicundus. The sequence continues at coordinate 15,495,253 of NC_135159.1, forward strand.
TCGGAAAACTATAAGTGACAGTCCCGAAGAGGTACCCTCTCACGATAAAGAGATCGTGTGTGCGCGAGGTCGGCGTACCCGACGGCGGGTACCCTCGGAAATCGGGTAAACCCGCTACCGATCGAACCACACAAATCAGAGCGCTGTGTGTGCCACCGTTGAACGTCGCGCTTCGTGTCCCTCTCTCTCTCTCTCTCTCTCTCTCTCTCTCTCTCTCTGTTTCCCACTCACTCACTCTTTTCAGTATGTATACCTTAGAAGCGTTGGCCACCACTGCCCTCTCTCGCTCTATCTATCTCTCTCCCTCTCTCTCTTTCTCGCTCTGTATCTTGCTCCTCTTCCCGGACGCTAATTTTTTATTGATCCCTCGCGGTGGGTCGATCCCCGACAGAGTTCATGTTTGGGAGCGATCTTCGGCGACAACACCTCGACGAGAAACGACATGCCCGAAAAACACAGGACGTGTTGCGTGCGGTGTGTTGGTTTCTGTGTGTTCCTCCTCGCGCAGCCGCGGCACAGTGATTCTCTCGCCTCTGTTCCCTGTTCTCTGTTTGCTTGCTTGCTTGCTTGCTTGCTAACGCCACTCTCTCTTTCCCTCCGGTTCTCTGTCACTTCCCGCCACACCGATCCGCACGCGTCTAAAGCCTGCTACTTTAGAACGCGCTCGCACCGACCGAGAGACCAGACCCGACGGGAATGACGTAAACCTCCAACAATGAAGCGTGATGTCACACGCGCGGTGAAGTTCGCGGCAACGGAGGTTTCCTCACGCTCTCCGTCGACGACGACGACGACGACGACGACGGCCACGACGGGCCTCGTCATCCAACTCTCTATCGTGCATCATTGCATATCAGCATCCAATCGGTTTTCCGAATGAGACTGACAACGAAAATAAAAAAAACCACGGTATCTGTACGCGTCAGGCTCGCGCGAGACAGATAAGTGCGTCGTTTCCAAGGAGTTTCAGACGGCGAATTGTACGAACGCTTTTATTCCGCCCTGCGGAAGTCCTTCCATATTTCCAAAGCAAGTTAATTCGCCAGATAACGGTGGCGCAACACGCCCGACAGGTAAAAGTGACGTACCCACCCGATTAGCGAGTAATTTATACACCGCCGTTGTTCTTCCGTGCTTCCCCACGCGGACTCCTCGCTTTCTCTTATCGGGAATCTGTTGTCATCCTGCCGAGTTTATCGACTGCTTGGTCATCCAAGGGTGATTCTATCGTGATCTTGTCCTTTTCGGACGATAGCAGGATCATTTTTTCGATGCTCGAATAGTTACAGTTCAGTATCGGAACATTCGTGGAATACAATTTACATTGCAGAGTCGTGACCTTGTTCCTTGGGCAATCGCTCGCTATTTTTAAGTTTCTAGCGTGTTATCGGGATTATGGGCGAATTGGAATACTGCTATCTTGAAGTGCATTCTTTTAGCTTGAGTTTTAGCCCTTGAACGTTTAATAATCAGGGAAGGAAGGTTTGAGAAATAATTTCTTTGAAACCCATTGCAGCTTTTGTGCTCTGGAGATACAAGCGGTTTCCATTTTTTAATTTTTCAGTATGCTAACGTAATTATGGTCGAATTGTAGTACATGCATTGTAACGAACATTCTTCCAGCTTTAATTTCAGCTAAGAAAAATTGAGAAATTCTCACGGAGAAGTTTCCAATATTGTTTTTTATTGCACGCGAATGAACCTTGCCGTTTTCCCGACAAGATCCCATGCTAATTCCGGCAGGAATCATCTGGTTGTATGAAATGTTCGCACAGCGCCATTTCAGGTAGTGTCAAAACGCTCAAACTGTTAGCCAAACACTACCGATAAGGCAGTGTTAGGACACTGTCGGTAGCGCCATCCGTGGCAGAACCGAGCTTCCTGATTCTACCGCTAGTGGCGCTCTGTCATCTTTCTCAACAGCTCTGTCGATAACGTTTGGCTAACAGTTTGAGCGTTTTGCCACTACGTGCTTTGGCGCTGTACGAACACTTTACGGGAGCAGATGTTTCGTGCCAGAATTTATATGGTATCTTGCGAGAAAAACGGCAGGAATCATTTATTTTTGATAAATAACAACATTTCAAAGTAGTCCGTAGAGATTTTTCAATTTAAATTAGCTCGACATGAAGTTCGAAGAATGGACTTCGTGATAGGATCATTTAGGTTTGTAGGAAAATAATCACAACATTCTATTAGGAAATTAAAAATAGCCAGTCAATCATATTGCACGCATTTATTAAAATTATTCAAAGTTACTACAACATTTTCTCGATAAACGTTCGAGAATATCAATGCGATACTGCCAAAGTTATCGTACATAAAGACATTTCGACGCCGAGAGGTTCCTCGTACAACTGAAATTAATCGAAACAGCGTCGGGTATAATCAACCAGCACGAGGGGTGAAGGGAGTCGAGTAGGAAAAAAAGCGTGCACCGTATCTTTGCAGCTTTTAAATATTTATACGAGGCAGGGTCACGTAAGGGACGCGATGAGAAATGCATGGTGCACGGAGTGCAACAGCCTACCACCATGTTGCAGCTCCTGTTCATCCCCTGGTGCCAGATTACGGTCTTTTCAACGCTTTATTTTTCCCAACGCTGGCCCTCTAACTTATTCAACCGACTTCCTTAACTTTCGTTTGTTAACTACACGCTACGATACGCAGACATGTTTCGCGAACTAGAAATGGTTCACTGGAACAGTGCCTCTCAAACAGACCTGTTTGACCTCTTTAGTATTTGACAAACAACGTGTTTCAATTGACGATATGCACCTCGTTTGGTCAATTAAAAGGATTTGAAGCTATGCAAATAATTGGGGGGAAAAAAGAAATTCAACAACATAATCGTACAGATAATTTTCGGAGAATTTGTGTTTGAGAAACACTGTACCAAATGCGACGACTTTCTGTTTGCACTCTTGTCTCGAATCTTCTTGGACGAGGAACTTCAATGGTCGAATTATATTTTTTTCTTGGTATGCTAACTGACAATAAGGCCATCAGTAAAGTGATTTTCCAGGTCGCAGTCAGAGCCCTTAACTGGGGAAACATAATAGTTCAAATTTACAATCCTTCTCTTCCGAAAAATAAATATTTTTCCGAAAGGATGTCGAGTAGTAAAGTAGGATTGTTTTTAGGGAAAGGGAGGGTGATATTGTCGAAAACAGTAAGATGAATGAATAGATTGAAATTTACCACACAGTCCCCAGTATCGACTCGAATCGGTCATCCCGTATGAGCTGCAATTAGGTGGTCCTGATATGTAAGGTTTTCCGTCAGTTTTGAAACTGCACAACAATGAAAACATAACCCTTAAGCCGTGCTGTGAGATGATTTATCTCGAATAGAAAAAGTCACGGCGCGTTAGAACTTTTCGACGGTGAAAGTACCCGTAAATAAACATCCTGCTCTCACTTCCGGTTCTTCGGAGTGTTGAGAGAACTGTTCCATTCTTGTTTACCAACTACCGATATTAAACATATTTTTCATGTCGTTCTTCCTTTAAAAAAATTACCTCCCCACATTTATCAAAATGTTTGTCGCTAGCGAATGATATTAAATAAATATTTCATAATTTATTGCTGAATGAATATCCAATTATTATGGGAAAATTGTATGCATTTCTAATGTGTACTAATCTTTTAGGTATATTAAGTTATGTATACTGAATAAATTCGATGAAAGTTATAAAGCATAAAAAATTATATTTAAAAAGTATATGTGTATAATAATTTTTGTTTAGTTTACGATTCACAGCCAAGGGTTGCTAAATACTTGTAACAATTTTTCTATAAATTTTCCGATGGCATACAAGTTTTAATCATAATCGAAAGACTCACCCTCGATAACACGATCTAATAATGTTTATTGGAATTGTTATCTAAAAGAAAATTGTCTGGTTTCTTTCTATCGATTATTTCGACTTCTTTTCGGTCACGTTGGATAAAAATTGGGAATAAATATTTCCGGTATCGCGCCATGGCGGGTCGAGAGTTTTTCCGGCTGGTGAAGGGATGGAGGGGAAAATGGCGACAGCCTGCAGACGACGATGACGACGACGACGACGCGTTCAATTTGTCGACAGTAATAAGCTACCGATTGACAGGAAATACTCGAGGAACGGAGAAAATTTATGGAAGCTCCGGCCGGATTCAATGCACGTTGCATTCCGTTTTCTTTTTCCGCGGCTGCTGGGGAACACGTCGAAAAGTTGAAATATCGCGCCGCAGATTTCCCTCATTTTCCCCTCTTTTGCCGACTCCGGCCTCCCTCCCCTCTCTCACCATATTGCCGAGTATTTTCCACGACCGCTTCAGAAATATCTCCCATCGCGCAATCAAATTTTTTGAAAAATGTATGACAACGAAAAGGTCAAAGATAAAGCCACCCTGTGCTGCAGAGTCGATTTTTCACAATGTGATTTCAGGTGGGAAGCAGTGGGCATTATTTTAACGCATTTCTATTGGTCATTGAAAAATTATAGGAGATTATGTGACTTATGTGTGATGTCGGTAATTTCACTATCTCACATAATTTTTTAGGCTTCTACAGAACTGGCCAAAATCAAAAAAATGAAAGACTCACCCAGGGCCGTAATTACAAATGTGTCTCTTCTGATAGCCACTCTTCGGGGAGTAGTAGTTCGAGTACCCGCAGCCCACGAGGTACGTGTCAGCCCACACGACCTGCAACCAGTTTAAACACGATTTGAACCTTCATTCACTTCGCGAAGAAAGCATTTTTTCGACAATTTAACGAACGTTCACCTGAATAAAGGGGGAGACTTCAGACTTGTAGATGCCTGTATATTTGTGCACCAGACTGAACCATTTGTAAATATGAATAGGCCACATTTGCTTGTCGCCGTATGGCTGCTCAGTTTTTGCCCACGCCTTTCCCATAAGCTGACTCACTGGGAATCTATCTGTTGTTCATCAATATTACACACAACTTTCAATTTGTCAGATCGAGAGAAAAATTGTAAAAATGTTTTCTGACCCACTCTCACATTAATTAATTCGATACATTTTCCCCTCCTTACTTTTGCTTTCTTTAGGAGAGACTCATGTTTTATGAAACACCCTGTACGCAATAAAGTAGTGGAGAGGTTGGAAATGTTACTTACCGTCGTGTTCTGAACCGCTATACGCATCTGGACACAGATTTGCAAATCTCTGAGCATCGTTTGCCAATTTGTCGTCCCAGAACTGAAAAACAACGCCCTATGTTAAAAAATATGTGCACAACGCACACAACAATTTCAATTCCAAATAATTCTAGTCTGAAAACTTGCTTGCTTTAAAAATCCATAAAATATGTTCTCCTAATCTTTTTTCATCAAACTATTTCAACTACAGCCCCGCCATCATCACAGTCATGGTTCCAGGAGACAAACAGAGCTCAGAATAAGATTCACGAGGCTGAATTGTTGCGTGAATTTTCGCGGCCAATTTATAAGCGCAGTTAAGATTCACTACGATGATTAGGCGACGGGTTACTCACCATTTCCCGCATATTCGCAGCCTGCGGCTGTCCGGGCTGGAATCTGACAGCCATGAACTGTCTCAGCTCGTTATGCGTGTCCAGAATATCCTGCTTATCCTTGCAAGTTAAGCCGCCGCTTTCTAAAAACGGTTCTCCATGAAAAATGTCGCCGGATATTTCACGGAAATTTTCTACATTTGTCCGCGGGACGGGGGTTGACGGGGGTTGAAGCGTTCCGATAATTCAATTGCGATTGCCTCGGACCTCAAGGAAGTATTTTCCAAGCAGTGGCAGCCATTCCTGAGATCGGGGCTGATGATTTCCCAACCCCCAACCCCTATTTCCCAACCCCGTATTTTACAATTGAATAAATTAAATCGTCTAAAAACAGGAATTATTCCATTCTTGAGAGTTGACGAAATTTCTTTTGATTTTAAATTGTTTGCGTTGGTGGGAGTTTTAGGGGAGGTTCGACGATCCAGTTGGGGTTGGAAGTTCAGGGACTTCTAGAAAGTGAAAGTCATTCAGGATTGAATAAACTACATCCCCTTTCATCCTAAAGTATTAGTACAGTACCTGTGGGGTAGAGGAATCAAAATAGGGGTGGTTTTGGCAATCTTGTTGCCTAGGGCAAATCACAGTATTTCTCAATAAAGTCGAATCAAATTTTATCGTTTAAAATGTTTCTGTAGTGATCTCCATTTGTTAAACCAATTTCAATAAACAAACTGTACTAGAATAATTATATATAACACTGCATGTTATACTAAACAGGGGATTCTTTTCTACTCAAGGGAGAAGGGATTTCACTCAAGAAAATTGAAGACTCGAATCTGATCTGAATACCCGCAGCAAAAGATTTGTGGAAGATCGTCGGCTACGAATTATTATGGAAACGCCAACACACGGCCTCTCCTCTCTATTAGACTGACAAAGGAAGGGACGAGTTGCTTTATTTATTATGCAGCCGGATAGTCAGATAATTCGCGACGGAGGGAAATCGAATGTCCATCGTTGGTCCTCGTGGAGAGTCTGTCCTTCGCCACACCATTTTCTCACCCCCGTTGTTCGCTCCTCGTCAGTCTTTCATCCGTTTTCTCGAGCCGCTAAATTGCCCAACTCGCCGGAAAACTTTTCACGGAATCTGCTCTAACGACGTTCCCTCTGTCTTTCCGGGGGTGTGGGAAAGGGGATGAACGGGGGGAGGGGAAACTTTAGTTCCACCGTATTCTTTCCCCTTAATAACTTTTAGTTCCTCCGACGAAAACGAGGTTCCGGCTGTTCGCCTCTACATCCAACCCCTTCTATCCTCCACCACCCCCCTGCAATCTTATGCAAATTTCCACCCTGTCGCAGACTGGATCAGCAATCGAGTTTCCTTCCTTGCCAACCGGCCCTACTCTCTGACCGGCCGCCTTTGTTTCCGCGATTTATGCGAGCCAGAACCGTACGATAATAATTTTACGAGAAACATTAAATGTAAAACGAGTCGTTTGCAATCGGACAATTAAAAATTAAAAACGAAACGTTTCCGGACCGGGGTTAATTAATTTTCGAAAATGACGTTAGTTTTGCTGCTCTGTTCCAGCCTTCCCGGTTAAGTGCCTGAAGCAGTTTACAAGATGGACGACCGATTGATTCTCGTGGTTAAGGGAGAAAAAATGAATTGAGCAACAGAAGAGAGAGAGAGAGAGAGAGAGAGAGAGAGAGAGAGAGAGAGAGAGTGAGAAAGGTGATAGAAAAAAAATAGTCGTAACGGAGGGACAGGTTTATTGCTCCGGTTTTCGTTCGACTACTTCCCAGGGCCGCGCACATGAATAATTCAGCTCGTACATTATTTACGGGGAGAAAATTGGAATCTATTACATTTCGATAGGAGCCGGGGAGGATCGATTCGATTCTAAAAATAGCCGGGGATGGATGGATGCGCGGCCACCATGCTCGATTAGATCAGCGAATTAAAACCGGCCGGTTTGTTTAATCACGGGAAATCCGTGTGCCGAACAAGAAATAGCGGAATTACAATTATCCGATTTGAATTTCCCGCGCGTGCGAGAAATTGAGCGAGTGCCCTCTTTTACCTATGTATTTAAACGTTCATAATATAACAAAAAAATATATATATATTTATCATTGTACTCAGGAGAGTCTGTAGAACCGTTCTACGGAAAAATTATTAGCATAGCGTTCGTATTTTGATCGAGAAAAATTCTTCAAGTCTCAATCCTCTTAAAAATTCGATTTTGTCTTCAAAATTGATTTTCCCAGCAACTAAAAATGATAGAAATGTATGGTTCCGAGCATCCTGATCAACACATCGAAATCTATGGGAGGAGTAAGTGGTTATCGGAAAACAAAATTGGAGTTGTTATGGGACACCTAAATTTCGCGACAAACAGCAAATCGGCGGTCATTAGACGGCCTCGAGCGAATTAAATGTATGAGAGAGAAGTGAAATAGGAGGGAAGAGGAAGGGGGGAAGATGCGCGTGTCCGTTTGGTTTCTTTTTGCACCGGAAATGAGCAGGGCTTCGCCGACGACGTACGATTCGGACCGACACCTGCTAACTCCATTCTGTGTCTCGTGGCCCCGCGATTAAATGGATTTCGTGGGAACTCCGATTGTTAAATAAATAGTGGTCGGCGTGTTCAAACTTTTCCGGTCAATTTCCATTGCTGCCGGTCTAATGCACCGGCCGAAAACCGATAGACCTGCACGATCGTTTACATAGACCAGAAAGTCGCGGTCGATGGTGCCCGAAAATAAATTAGAAATCTTCGTTCTCCGCCCCGTTCGATTTCTCATTGTGTCCCGCGTTGGCCAAATCGCCATGTCGGGTCCGATAGAAAATCATTTCCCAACCCTTACTATTTCTACTGCTGCGTTTTATTGGTGGTCGATTGGAATAATTTTTCTGTACTGAACAAATTTTTTCTGGTGAGTTTTACCCTGTGTTTCCCTGTGTTTCATGGTTGGATAATTTATATAATTCTTTCTGCGACGAAAAGTATTCTATTCCCCAGGGGAGTTGGCGGAAGTTTTGTTTTTAAATTCTGTAGGACTTGGTGGTGTTAGGGGATGAGTTTTAGGGGTGGTTCGATGATTCTGTGGGGACATGAGGCTCAGACAAGTTCTGGAGGATGAAAGTTGGTTAAGATTGACGAAACTTCATCCCCCTTTGTTCCGAAGTCTTGATAAAGGACTCGAGGGATGGGCAAAAGCGAGCATACGGTTGGTTTCTGTAACCTCGTTGCAATAAACTTCCAATCAATAAAATAACACTCTTTAGGAATTTCGACCAAATTTTAGACTAGTCTCTATATTTACTATATAGAATATTGTTAACTTTGTATTGTAGACACTATGGAAATAAATTTGAAATCTGTTAGTGATTGTGTTCGACAGGATCTCTCATTGTCCGTCTCTCGGCGAGCAAATTTCGCTGCCTGCCGGGGCAGAACAATGGCGACCGGAAGCGGGCGCCGTTCGATAAATTCAACGAATTGATTAGGTCAGGTAAACACACACCGGTGTCTCGCCCTTTCACTGTTCTTTCTCTCGTCGCCTTTCAATGTTGTCGCCCCTTTATCTCGGTCCAATAAATAATCGACGAGGAAATAAATTTCCATTATTATCTATTGCCTCCTTGGTCCCGCGTGTCACCTTCTAATAAAATTATTGTGCTCGAAAAGAATTAAATTATTCCACTTATGGTTCTACATGGGCGACCAAAATTATTTATTTTCTTCAATGCATCTATTTGTGCAGATCGAACATCAATTACAAGTCGTAGCGAATGATTATGGGAGTCGGAGGAGATTAAACAAAAATCAAGGTTACGAGAATTGCTGACAAGTCAAACAGATGATACATGAACCATCGTTGCTCGAATAATGAAGCTCGTTAAACGCTAGCTTATGTCCACTCACGTTCTTATCCGCGACGATTATTCAAATTGCTTCGCGCAACTTCAATGTGTTTCTGATTAACCTGTTTATATTAAACACACCAGTGGGTAAAAAGTGGCCCTCACAGTCGGAAACCGTAAAACACTCACTTATCATGGCATTTCCATCGCAGGATGGCTTAGTGCCGTCTGCAAGATCCATCAAGGCGACAATGAATGTCACCATAATCGGGATCGTGTACCCTCCAGGCACCATTTTGCCGATATAAATCGATTTTAGGCTGCTCTTTGGATCTCGATCGAGCAACTGCGACACCGACTGCGCTGGATCCGAACGGAGAGATCAAGAGACCGTGTACCGGATGAATCGACAGATCAAAATAGCCACGTCGTTGGTCGGAACCAGACTGGATTCATGCTTACGAGTGCCCTATATTTATTAATAACAAAAGTCCGATCATAGCGCGCTGCGGTCAGAGTTCACCAATCTTTTCTTGACCGCTTTCACCTATTCTAAGCGCCTATCGTTTGCAGTGAAGCAAATTCTTATCGAAACGACTTCTTCGAAGATACATCGCAAACGTTGTGTCATTTGTTTGTCTTAAAAAAAAAAGCGTAAAGTCACGTGGCTTTATGCAGTGACCATTTCCAGCATTATCACGGTTAATAGTATGTTTTGAAGCATTCCGATGCATACACAATCGCGAAAAAATTTGGTGATAAGAACAGGGGTTTTCCGAGTGATGCATACTGTTTTCCCGTGTTTTCAACCATTTACGTAATTCGTGTAGCGTGGTTGCCGTCTTCAATCTTGCATTCTTTTCTCGCCGAAGCAGATTTGCAGTAACTTTGGAAGGAGTGGTTATTATTGTATAAAAAAAATTTGCGTACGTTCTCTGAACGTCGGTTTATAAGTCCGCCAAGTTTGGGATTCTAGTGCTGAGTCGTTCTCTTTCAAAAAATTCTCGAAACCGCCTTATAATCGGAGGCTCAAACTAAAGTGACCACTCACTGGTTTACGGGGCTCTTCATTGAAATTTCAATCGTTTGACGGACTTGGGTCCCATTTGGTGGAGTGAACTCCCAGTTAAGAGACGTGACAGAGGACTACTTTATATGACACTTATCTCATGAGAATGGACATAATGCTTTTAGTCGAGATCGAGGCTCCTGATGGGCGTGGAGTCTTAGATTAGGTCAAGTTAGCGACCATAAACTTGGTCTAGACCTGTGCCAGTATCGTATGGGACTTGGGCAGGGATTTTATGAGCCTTTTGACAAAGATGGGCTAGGCCAAATTTGGCCAAACTTAGGCGAACTTAGATCCTCTTTGGAAATAGGGTAGGAGCTAGGCCTTCGTGAAACTAAAATTAATTTCACGCTGTGTGTTTGACCTAGCCCAAGTAGACCTTTGTAAAAAATTGCCACAAGGTCGCTGCAAAGTTCAGACACGATCCAGGTCATACTAAATTGCAACTTAAATTCATAGCAACTCCGAATGAGATCCCCACCCTTGAACTAGACGTCCCCAAGTGAACCTGATGGCTACATGCCAGCCAACTCCTTACCCCCGTAACTGCCACCCTGAAATAGTTCGAGCTCCTCAACTTTGAAGACCTTCGTAGACCTTGAAGAGCCAGTTCCTCGGCTATTTAGTCTCCAACGATCTCGCTGCTCTTCATAGATCTAGCATAGTTCTTCGACATGACTCATGGAGCGTTCAAGGTCCAGGCTGCGGGACTCTGGGTCAGGTGAATTTATCGGTTACGCGGGCATCAGGTGCGACCTCAATGATCTGACGCAGACAGAATCACAGAAAGCTGCAGAGATTTACAATGGGATGTTAAAGTTTCAGAGATATGTAAGACGAAAGAGAAATTGCGAATCTGCACACAGCAACTGCAAGCATCTATTTTAGGGAAATGATGCATCGTTCACTGAGCCGTCCTCAGCTATAGTAGCCGGCCGCATCTTACTTTTCGCGAAGTTCAAGGCCGGCAGACTCGCGCGACGGAGGCGTGTTTCGATAATTAATGCGGCCCGTCGCGAGATTAACGAGCATTCCCGGCGACGCGGCGCGCGGGCTCGAATACATAAATCCGAGCAGAACTTTTCGAGCTTCTGGCCCCTAATGAGCAGATATTAATTAGTCCGGGCGAAGTAATCGCGGAGTGATGGGGGGTATGACGGTTACAGGAGGACGGGATCGTTGGGGATCATCTCGAGATCATCGTCGTTAGTTTGAAGGAGCTGCTCTGAAAGGGAAACGCCTAGCATGGTTCGCTCCTAAGTGCTCCTAGTGCTTCGGATTAGGTTGTCGGCACCACGGCTGTGATGGAAAAAAATGTTTACGTTGCAAATATAAATTTTAGCGAGGTGGAAAAATTAATTAACGGACCACTGGTGTATTATAGTAATAAATTGCTAACGGGTTCAGTAATGTCTTTCGTTTTATCGATCGAAATGAAACAATGCGGGAAGGTATGATTAGCAGGTGTGTACGGGGCTTAAAGCGGTGGGATCGTCGAAGTTTTGCGAAATATAAATTCCACGGTTAAAAGTCCGGCAGCCGAGGCTTTGTTAAGCGGACGCCCCGAATGATTTATCTCGTTCCAAGCATTTATCGTTTCGCCTGGAGAAGCTTGCTCGCGGATGCACACGTTGCACCGCGCGCGCGTCGTGCACTTTGAAATGCAAATTTACGCTTCCCGCGGCAGCCGAGGAAGTTTTCGACGTGAGAACGTGCCCCGCGTTTCCCTTTCGAATTATTCTTCGCTACCGCCATTTTGGAACAGCCCGTGTCGAAACTTCGGCCGGTATTCAATTCAAATTTCCCGCCGTTTCGCTCGAATTTCATTTAGAAAGACCAGAACATTGTTCCGCGGTTTATTGTGAACGTGTTCTTCGAAATGTTACGAGGAATTTTGAACGATCGAGGATGCTCGTTATGCTCTTTGTCTCAGGCACGAATAATGAGCACGTGGCTGACGTAATCGCCGCCATTAAAGTCTCGGAATGTTTCGAGAAAAATCACGCACCTCGAGATTTCTATGAACTGAGAAATCGTTCTGGCGATGATTTGTTTCTGAAGTTTGTGCTCAATCGATAGAACAAAAGTGAACTAGTTTAACACTGATTATTTCAATTTTTTTTTTATTGTTTTAACTTGATAATTATTCGATTTACTCTCCAGTAATTCGGAGCTCCCTCCGTTATTGGCCGCCATGTTGCTTAAAGTCTTCAATCTTCGTCCCAATAGCCTATTGATATATTAATTTATTTCTCATTGCACGAATCAGTTAGAATCAGACATGTTTCATTTAATTTTTGCATGGTTTTATTTTTTCATTCGGCATGTTCTCGATTTTCTAGGAAATATTCTGGGGTCAAACCACCACCGGTACACACCGGAGGCACTTCCGGTTGCAGGAACCCGGCAGAAATTAAAGTTGTACGCTGCACCTGCGACTCGTCCACCGAAACACGGATCTGTAATATTGGATTCTCGATGGCATTGAATGAAAGCTGACACTTGCCACTTCGGAGATCCTCTCAGTTAACAGACAAATTACAAATCGTTTTCGATTTGCCGGATCTGCCATTTTCTCTACTTTCTGTAAATTATTCTAACGACTTTGCAAACTTTGCCACTGCTCGCCACAAAATGCTCATTAAAAAAAAAGAAACACGCGATAGAAATTCATTTTCTACCACTCTAGACTATATACTGGGTGTCCTAATAAAAAAAAAAGAATATCTACTTGACCGAAGATTTGGCTGAAGATTAATTTGAAGATTAATAGTGACTTTTATACTCTGCCCTCATTTATATAAAATAATAAGGCCTTTAAAAAACTGATATATCGGGTGTTCCCGAGATGAAGAGGAATTTCACAAAGTCAAAATGCTAGTATTAGCTGGTTTATTTGTTTCTAATGAGAGAAATTTGTCAGAGTCAAAATTTAGTAATTCTGTAAGTGGATCTCCGTTCGATATATCGGGTGACCATGATGTACGCATTACAGCGGACCAAGAGAGTTCTCCCGTGACGTCACGTCTATGGTGCACCCGTTTTCCAGTGTTCGCAGACTAACGACTTCGATTAATATTCTCCGCAACTTTGCCAATTTTTTCTCCGCTATCTATCCGACGTAAGGCAGACATATTGTTACTGTCCGACGTGACCTAAGCTTAATTACCGTTCCGCCATCAGTTCTCTGAAAGCAGGGGACACCAAGGATGTAAACGAGCACGTAGTAATCGTCGTATCGTTTATTTTCATCGTTAACTACATTAATTAATTTTCTCTTATACATAGCTTCATTTATTTTTTCCCCTTACTCTCTTACTCTCTTTCTCTCTTTCTCACTTTCTTTCTCTCTCCTCTCCTTCTCCCCGTTCCCGGTAATCATTACGTACAACGGTGTAACATTTATAATATTTTTTTATGTATAACCTAACAACGTTTAACGCGAGACACACAGTGTTCACAGAATATGCTTCATCCCCCTCTCTCTCTCTCACGTACTCAAACAATCATACGCACACTCGCACAATTTACCTTTATAATATAATATAATATATATATATTTTTCTCTTTTTTTGTTAATTAATGTATCTGGTTTTTGCTCACTCTCTCTCATTCAATTCTCTCTCTCTCTCTCTCTCTCTCTCTCTCTCTCTCTCTCTCTCTCTCTTGAAGCGAAAGCGCGACTTCCGCGTGCGACTGTGTTACACATACATACATACATACATACATATATATATATATATAATATATAAAATTCAATGTGTGTGTATATATATGTATAGTATGTCCGCGTGACACGCGTTGCATCGTTACACACGGGGTGTTCCGTTTTCGACACCCGGTATATATATGTATATATATTAATATATATATATATTATATACATACATGCACTGTCAGCGTTTCTCGATTAACGAGCCGAGTCTCGTCGAAGGAAAAAGGAAACAGATCATCGTCATCCCCGATTGGCTGCGAGTCCACTCGATGCCACGCCCTCTCTACACCGGAAGCGGCCGAGCGGCGTCACTTCCGGTCCAAGGAAAAAATAAAACTTCAGCTGGTGGTCGAGTGGACACGTGGCTTAAGAGAGCGACCACTCGCAGAAAGCACCGGAGCAACTATCTCTCACTCTCTCTCTCTCTCCTTTTCTCTTTCTCTCACTTACTCTCTGTCCCACTATTCGTTTTTCCTTAATCTCGAGAAGACGAACGATTTAATTGAGCACTTCCTTTCGTTTCTTCGTTTCGGGGCTGAGTCCTGGCCGCTCAAAAGCTGCGAGAAGATTGCGAGGATAATGTACAAAGGAGAGCCGCGATAGTATTGTTCGAGCTACTGGAAAAATAGGCGACCACCAGGCCTCGAAACCGCTGCTTCAAATTTTTACATACAGTCGTCTCTGATTAGAATAGAACGTCAACAAAGACTCCTCCAGTAATTTGTTGGAAGGATCAGAACATTTCTTACAATTCATTCGAGCCCTGGTGGCGATACTCTCTCGCTGAAACGGCTGAGACAAATTCTCGAGAAAAGCAACACTAGTTCAGTGTTCAGACCCTTACGATTTTTTGAGATGCCCCGAAAAATTGTTGGGGACCCTTGTATCTTTTTAAGACACCGCCAACAAATCGCCGGGACTCTTGCAATTTTTTCAAATGCCCCCAAAAAATGTTTACGTACCAGAATAGTTATTCTCCTGCCCCATTTAATTTAAAAATGAAAACGATATTATCATTACATTTTACGAAAACGTCTTGTAAATGTTCTTTTTTTTTGGCACGCCGTGTACGATTGAATACCAGCTGCATCAGTTTTTGTTCGTAAACAATATATCATGGGAAATGTCTGATTTGCTCCGAGATTAATAGTTGAAAATCGAGCGGGAGAGTAAAATTTGTTTTGCCCGGCCGTCTCGGCGAATCGAGGTGGTCACTTCGCAATTAGAAAACTCGAGAAAGTACCGGAAGTTCGCGGACTCCGATTGTTCGCGGGAAATAAAGCGGCGGCCGTGTGTTTGTCGCTGGATCCGAGTGTGCCGGCCCACTTAGGCCGAGTTTGCCCCGTGGGGGTGATCAAAGGTCTGGCTTTGAAGCACGCTCGACGGCGCGGCGAGTGTGCAGCGCGGGTTGCTTGCGCCAGGCGCGCATTGGCGTCACCGTCGTCTTTCGTTTTCTTTCCGTATTGCTCCGTTAAAACAAAAAAAGCCTCACCCCAAACGAAATTCCAGGCCGAAAAACGAAAATACCGGAAAATCGACGAATCTACGCGCGTGGAAAACAATTCGACTGGATTTTTATTTTGCGCCTTGGTTCGCCCCGCGAGAAAAAAAAAACAAGCCAATTATCCGACCGGAAATTGGTGAATTCTTAATTGCCCGGTCGCGGAATAAATTTCACGGGATTGGTTTTCGCGCGAGCGCGTTTCGCGATGCGCACACACGCATGTACACACGTCGATATTGACGCCGGGGAATAACCGCGAGCGGCCGCCGCGCAACGTGAAACGAAACGAAACGGAACGGGACGCGTTCACGCACGATCGAGTTATTTAATTAGCGAAATGACCGCGCGTTGTTCGATGCACACATTTGTTTCTTTGTTTTCCTTCCTTTTCCCACGTTTTCTTTTCTTTCTCTGTTTAGCCGTCTAAACACACCCCATCCTATCACCCTACTCGTCGTTCACGTTCCCTATTCCGGTTACTTTCAATGGATTTCTTCGTCCGGCGTCGTCGATTAATCGCGACCGATTAATTCGCGACCGCACGATCTCGTTTTTAAGCTCGTTGGTTTCTTTATTTAACTTAATTCCCCACCGTTTCCCACCGTTCAACAGATTGTTCTCTCCAGTTCTGCTGCTGGCCGGGGGCGGGGCCTCGCTTGTCACGTGACGTCTCACGCGGGAGCCACGCGCGTGTCACGTGACACGCGAGGCTCCGCCCATATTGGCCCCCACCATCGGAATCGCGACGATGCTTAAGCGTACTCGTTTCCGTCGAAAGTCGGTTTTCTTTTAGGCCTGTCGAGTTCTCAAGCGATTCTACAGGGTGTCGCCGAAGTACCGGACGCGTTTCAGTTTGCGTCCCTCGGGGAATGCAATCCCGTGGACTCTCGAGCATCTACAACTTCCGTATGACAGGAATATTTTAAGTAAGAATATTTATTTCGGCTTGGAAATTCGTAAGAAAAGTCTACAGTGAAAAATTGTTCAATTGTAGTTCCAATAATTTTTCTAATTCATTGAGATAATTTTTTTGACCGATTATTAATTTTCTATTGAAACTTTCAGTTGACCAACCCACCGAATAAAATGTATTAATTTATTTACACTGTGAATGAAAAGATTGTTGGCTGTTGAGAAGCACCGGTTCCCAGCACACTTTCCCTCGGATTTGCACGTTCAGGAGGCAAACCGGCGTCCCGGTCCGGACACCGTGTATAGCGAAAAATATACCTATTTATATTCAATATAGTTTCTTTGTTCATTAGTCTGCTATGGGGTTCGCGGCTCGTCGGGACGAGAAAGAAACCGTGTATAGAATCGGGCGTCGTCGAGAGCACGCGTTCGATGACGCGAGGCGAAGCGAGGCGAGGCGAGGCGAGGCGAGGCGAGACGTGCAAAAAGCACTGCACACAGAGAGACCCGAAAAAAGACGAAATAAAAAATGTGGCGCGAGAGAGAACGGTCCGCTTGCCGCGCGCGCGCGAAAATCAAACGATCCGGAGAACGACTCTCTTCCTCCATCCCCCCACCCTCCCCTGCAGTCGGTGTGGACGCCGCGCGCGACGCTGTTTTTTCTGGGTAGTCGCGCGTCGAACGCGCCGACCGCGACGCGAATTACACGCTACAAATTGCACACGAAGGAACCAACTAGTTGAAGACAAATATTGACCCGTCACCGGTTCCCAGGCATCCATTAATTCGACGCGTTCTCCCGTGGCCGATCGAAAAACCAGGCTCGCCCCACCCCCCACCCCCTCGCCCTTTTTCCTATCCATCGGAGCTCGTGGAATCGAAGAATCTCGAAAAGGAAAAAAAGAAAAAACGGTGGATCTAGATTAGCCTCAAGCTGCCCCTCTGTCAGCTTCGAATCAGCTTCGATTTTAGGCGAGGTCCTAACGAGGACCCAGTTACACCAGGGTACAATTGGAGTCGAGTCGAAGCAGATCCTAATTGACCCCATGTTACACCAGGTCCTAAATTAGCATTGAGCTGAGCTAGGTCCTGATTGGATCTAAGCAAAGCGCGAGGCAGTTGTTACTAAAGCCTGATATGAGTCTTGAACAATTTCCAATTGTATACAGCATAGATCCTAATTAACGTCACATTGAGTTAGGACCAGGTCATATTGTACATAAGACTTGAATCAGATCTCTGATACACACAGGTTCTAAACAATTGTGATTTGTATGTCACTGTGGTTCTAATTAGTCGGTAAGGTCCTAATTAGGTTAGCTTAGGCTATAAATGGGACAGTCTAATTAATTTCGTATTAGGCATGAGAGAATTGATAATTGACATAGGCCCGAGACAGAATTTAATCGCACTGGCTTCAAAGGCCAGGTCCCAATTACTTCTGAATTAGGATAAGGGTCCGTTGTGGTACAAACCAGTCTAGAAGGCCGAATTAGGCCTGCGTTAAGCTCAGAGAAGATCCTAATAATTAGGTACGGTGTCCTAATCAGCCTCGGTCTAGTACGCAAGCAATGCGACAATCAGGATTTACGCAGATCCTAATTAGGAGGTTAGGCTCAGCTTAGACACACCATAGGTCCTAATCAGTACCCAACTTAGGCGGGTTTCGAATTAGTCTAGAGAACGCCGGGTACTAAATTGGTAACGCGAAGAATTTCGAGGTTTCTATTTCCTCCGGCTGGTAATTATGGGTTGATTAATAATTACCGGTCGCGTAGGGATATCACGACAGATATCGTATTAATTAATCCGTCGTAAGAGAACGCGTTTTCCTGTCCTTCGGGGTCCGATGGAAACGGGCCAGGCGTGTTTGATGTTCAGGCACTAATCCTAACATTAAGTTTTCACGACAATACGCACGGGTAATTAGCTAATGATATGTGAGGATGTGCTTAACCGTTAATGAGAGGGGTGCGTTGCACTGCCGAGAAGCGCATACGGCCCTGAATAAATTCTACTTGAAGGTACACGTCGATTTCATGTCGCGAAAACGCCACGAACCGCTCGTCAGGGTCAAGTCTCTCGCCTGGGAATCGATTATCATTGACCCGAACCACTCGTAAAGCTGAACTAGCCATCCCTGTATCTTAGAGCCAACTATCTCCGCGATTAAATATCTTTCTATCCGCGATGGGACACGATCGGCGAGATGTGCTCTCGTTTCCAATCCGAGAATAAAATACCGTTGACCTGTACCACTGCTAAATTGATTTTAGGCCATTTTTAGATGCCTTCCATGTTCCAACTGAATGAAGAATTAGTATACATTACTAACATTAAGATTACACAAGGTTTAAATTATATTTGGACCGAGTTTCAGGTAATTCCGAGTTGGGGCTAATTTAGCGTTGACCTATACTACTGCTAAATGGATCGTAGGCCATTTTTACATGCATTCCCAGTTCAAACTGAATCCAAAATTAGTGTACAATCATTGGATCAAGATGACATAAGGTTTAAATTATATTTGGACCGAGTTTCAGGTAATTCTGAGCTGGGGTTGATTTATCGTTGACCTATATTACAGTGACCTGTCATTAGGCCTCTGAAAGGTGCTTTTAAAATTACGATAAAAGAAGAGAACAAACCAACCACCCTTCGATTAAAATTCCACAAAGTCCAGAATACCTCTAAGCTTGATTCGAACCAATTTCAAGCGGCGTCTGAGTTATGGTTGACTTGTACCGCTGTCAAACAGAAACCGTGCCCAAAAATCGCTCCCGTGCCAAACGTCCGAACGAAATCTGACTGACAGATCCATCATCATCAAGCGCCAGCGAGTTCAACCGAAAAATCGTAGGTCTCGGTTATCGTTGACCTGTACCACTGGCGAGCCCAAATCAGAGCGAGTTCGTGGGCAATTCGTGGCAAAAATTGCGAGTCTCCGGGGCCTCGTGACGAAGCCTGCGACGACGGACGATAGTCTAGAGCCCAACGCAGCTATCACACTCACCGTAGAAAATATGTTCGCTCTTTCTCTCTCTCTCACTTTTTCTCATTTTTAATCAAAATACCAAATCCGTAATTCTCTCTTCCCGTGCTTTGTTCTCGGTTTGTGTGCACGCGCTAGTCACACTCGATGCTCGATCATGCTCTACTTACTCAAAAAAATCTTCTCTCTCTCTCACACACGCACACACACACACAGACATACACACATTCTCACACGCACTCACTTTCTCTCTATAGAACTCGAGCTCTTCAGCTGTATGATATATTTATATAGGTGATATGTACGAAATGGAAGATTCATGTTTCGCCGCGTCGTTCCTCGCGAGACAGCAAAGCCGTTTTCCGGTTCCCTTCGTTAAGCTCGTCTCTCTCTCTCTCTCTCTCTCTCTCTCTGTTGCTTTTTAGTTTGTTTTTCGGAGCTCCCAGCTGTTCGAGACCTAGAGGATCGAGCCGTGGATCCCCGACTCCCTCGCGGCTTTCAGAGACAAACTTTCTTTCAGAAGCCGGTCAGATCTCGCCACCTTCTTACCCCGCACCCTAGCAGAACTTGTTGCACGTGTTCCAACATCCACGAGCAACTCCAACGGGGCTTAGGTCCGATTAATTCAGCCGCACACACACACACGCACACACACGTACAGACGGGCCAAGGTCGGCCGCGGTTAGGCCAAGCAAATCCACCTTACTCAGCCGGAGTCCACTCTGTCGATCATCGAGCCCGGAACCGGACACAGCTTTTCCACCTTCGACAGCCCGACACTGCCCGGCTCGATTTCACCCGCAGTTTTTTACCCTCGTCGAGCCGGAACGCCGAGGCTGTCGAGATTTTTGGATCATGGTACCTCGCTCACCCACCAAATGTTCCAAATTTTCTATGGAGTTCAGCAGAAATTGTGAACTCCATATTTTTCCGGGAGATCCTGGGTCAACTTAAAATTGTCCAGAGAATATTTGTAACTGCTTATACATTCTTTTAATTTACTAAATAAATGCCTAGAATATTATCTACGCTTTGAGATTTCGAATTTTTACAATTCCCTGGATGAAAAATAATTTTCGATATAAATCGACGAACGGGGTGTGCCGAGGTGCCTAGAGATAATTTTTGAATTTGTTGAGATTGTTTGAGCAGAGGGGTTCGGGATTGCTGTCTGGCGTGGAACGGCCGCGGATCACTGTCATGGCGGTTAGCTCAGCGATCGAAAAATCACCAGGCGGCCCTTAGAACGTTAGATCTATCTTAATTGGTACTCTCTGTCTCGCTTTCTAAAACGTCACTGTGTCTGTGTGTCTGTGGACCTAAGTTCACGGAAGAAAATTACACGGGTGCCTTAATTGTCTTACGTTCTACGTCAACCTGACGGCACACGTAATTAGATATACAGCTGGTGTAGTTGTCAGGCTGTTGCGCGCGAGAACTCTGGATTTTTTCGCTTGGTATAATCCCCTCTTAAAGCTTCTCCGTTTCTCCGAAACAAAAGCAAATAAAATGGAACGTTAAAACAGAAAATCCCCCGGCATTAATCTACTAAAATAATTCTTCGGATGATGATACCCCAAGTAAAAAAATGTAAAAACCATCTGTACATATTCGTGAATTATGGACAATAATGCTAACAGTATTCGCTAAAGAAATCATCGTGGAAAAAATAATTATGACCAATAATATGTGGGTACGAGAATAGAAATCGCGATTTCCTTCTTGGTCCCGCGTGCAACGGCTCCGGCACATTTAATATGTATATACATACATACATACCTGCGGTATGTATACGTATATTTACATCGCTTAACATCCCTTAAGTGTCTATTTTATTTCTCCATATTTCTTTTTTCTTTTTTCTTTCTTTTGTAACGTGTTCACGATTAATTCACGAGGTGCCGTGCACTTTTTCGTCTTTCTCTCGTCGTCCCGCGATATCTCTGGCAGCGGCGCGACCGAACCGAAAAAAACCATCCACCCCCATCCACCCCCGCACCCCTAACGCCACCACCGACCCTACTTTCGCTCCGTTTCACTCGGTGCATCAAGTTTTCCGCCCCGGAAACCCGGGGAGGGAAAAAGAAACGAACGGTCAAAATAAAATAAAAACAAAAGAAAAACCGGAAAAAAGAGCGGAAAATGAAAGATAGAAAACCGCAACCGAGCGACGAAATTATTTCATTCTACCCTCTCTCGTTGTTTAATGGTTGCTTTTCCTCCGATTTTTTTTCGGTTTTCGTCGGACAAAAGTGAATAGACGAAAAACGAAAAATAAAATGCACCGATCGAATTTGACCTGGACTCTCCCTTCCTCTCTTTCTCTCTGTTCTCTCTCACTCTCTCTCTCTCATCCCCCCGAAAACGGACCCCCTTTTTGTCTGATGGAAACGTTCACGTCACCTCCTACCCCTTCCCACCCGGAATAGATTTTTTTCTGTTTTTTTTGTCCCTTTTAAGTGATTTTTCTAGTAATTTAATTGATCCGCTTCAGAAGCGAACACGACACGACAGTAGACAGTATAACTCTACTTTACCGACGGTATTGTCATGGTATCTGTGCCCATCGTCCAAGTCCAGATCAAAAGTGCCGTCTTGCCCGTTCCTGGTCCGTTTTGAGAGAAAAAAACTATGATCGATCGACGTCGATTCACCCCTTGAGTGCCTCCCACCATTTTGTTTCTTCTCCTCTGCGACCGGTCTCCGTTGGATCGGCCGGGAAAATTGGCCCTTTCAAACGATCGCCGACTCATTGACATCATTGATGAAATTTTCCTCGACAAAAATCCAAATTTTCACCGTTACTTCGATCGTAGATTTTTCTGGTACTGGTCTCCCCCCTTCTCGATTCAAACGACACTTTCTAGTTTGAGAATAAAAATAATTCCGTCGGAAGGGCCATATATTTCCCGGCCAAAAAGATCTCCGAGGACCTCTACGATCACGGTACCGATCTTCGGGTGTCTCAATAATTTTTGAAACAGGTCGAGGATGCGGATCGAGGAACCGAGGAGATCGCAAGCGATTCGGAGGGTCTCGGCGCGGCAAAATGGACCCGTTTCCGGTGAACCGAGCCGAGAAATCTGCATCCGGACGTTTTGCGGATGTTTGCGAGAACAGTAAGAAAGCCGACCTATTTCCGTGCAGAGGGGCGACAGTTTCGAAAAGATTACGGGACCGTGTTAAATTCGATCGGATCTTCGACTATGCCGTTTGTTTTTCGAAATCTCTACCCAGGACTGCACGAATATCCGCGGTCTATTTATTCGCATGCGAGGCCGAAACAAGCGGACCGTGAATTCCTTGGGACACGATCCGCTGTCGTTCTTGTCTGCCCCGATTCCCCGGCCGTTCCTCTTCCTTTTTTTTTCGAGCACAACTGCCGTTGTCCCGGGCTCGTAGGTGTCCTCGAGACGCGTCAGGACACCGGTCTGCACTTAACCCCTTTGAATTTTCGAGTCCCCCAAAACGGTTTCGTCTCCCACCCACCGTTTCCCGAGTTGATCCTCGCCCCATCGTACAGGGGATGACCGATACTTCGGATACCGTTCGATCCTCTTGGTCGGCCTGGAAATCGACTGTCCACGCTTCCACCCCTCCTTTCCCGACCCATTTACCCCCGGCTCGCAGCTGCTGCACTCGCTCCTCCGACTCTGCATCAGCAAACCGGAAGACTCCCCCGGCTCCCGTCTTCAATTTTCAATATAGAGAGCCTGCCATCTTGGAACTTCTGGGAGCACGGAGGATGATCTTCGAGGGTTCTTCGGGGACTCTCCGACTTGCCATCCGACGCCCCTGATCCCCGGGAACACCGGTCTTCGACTGCAAATTTCTCCGCAGGACCTCTTCCGTGTGTCCGGTTGCTTGGCAACCTAGGCTGAAAAATCGCGTGACGCTTTCTACCTGGATGCGATCCAAGTGATCCTAGATCCCCTCCCCTCCCGGTTAGGTCTTATGTAGAACGCGCGGCGCACTTGTTGCGTTCCGCTAATGAATCTTCTGTCGCGAGCCCATCGATTCCGCGAACAGGTGGTTAGCAGCCGTCCGGGCGAGTTGTTTGCGCGAGGACGGACGTCCGTTTAGGCTCGTTTTTTCCCGTCGAGCATCGATCGAGCGCAACCCCCCTCCCCCGCGCGTGTAGCTTGTCATTCGAATCGTACCCCATCCCCCCTCATCCCTTCCGCCGAATCGATTCCGGTGTTGTCAGACGGTACCCGTTGTCCGGAGGTGTCTCCGTACACAGGAGTTTCGTGGCTTCCTTCTATGGTTGGCTCCGGCTCCTGCTGCTCCGGTCTCGCCCCCGTGAATCGATCTAGCAACCCCCTGGAATCGAGGTGTCACTTCTTCGCGTAACTCGTTAACCTGTCTCGCCTCGCGCCAGTCGTTCGTCGATCGTGCCACACACCGACCGGAAATGGAAATCCCGCGAGAGTAGGCGGGGAGAAGAGCACACGTCTTCCAAGAGACACACGCCGGAGGAATTTAATTGGCTCCCGTGTGGTCGATCTGTCCAACGTCGGGAAACCTTGGACAATTTTTTCAACGGTCTCCTCTTCCGTTTGTTCGTCGCGAAGAAAAACCCAAGGATACCGAGAGTGTCGTGTCCTCCCCATCTCTTCGACTGCTGGAAATTTGATTTCTGGTCCACGGCGCGTCCAATGGTGGGGGTAGGGGGTGCGAGACGATAGGGAGAGCGGAAAAGCGACACCGGCGAGGTCCAACGTGTTAGGAGTCTCTTGGTTCCGAGAGCACTCGAGAGGTGTTCCGGCAATAATTGAACGGCTGGCGACCGCTTGTCAAGACCTCGGACCGTCAACGAACCCCTGATTCCCGTGCGCGGCTGTTCGAACGAACGGATTGTCGGCTGTCAGAAAGGGTTGATCGATACGGGCCCGTCTCCCTCCGATCGTTTAGATCACTCTGGAGAGCACCAGGACCGACGACAGGGCCGTCATCATCAGGGAGTTCCGCAGGTCCCTCGACGCCGCGGACACTATCGCCACCGCGCTGTTGCACGCCTCGGGTGCTGGGTCTGCAACATCAATTTCATCAATCAGGAATGATGGCTATTGTTGGGGATTTTACAGTCTTCGTGTTATCGAAGTATGGGGGATAGGATAGGATAGGATAGGATAGGGGATAGGGGATAGGGTAGGATAGGGGATAGGATAGGATAGGATAGGATAGGGTAGGATCGAGACATGCCTAACTTCCGCAAATTAATTTAGTTTGATTTTCCGAATTTTCTTTACACATCTTACCACTTCCGCAGGCGCATACTTTGTTTTTAAGGATTACCTAATTTTCCAGAGGATTAATTAGGCTCCGGAAGGAGATTCGTTTGCTCGGATCTCTTCGTCGGACCAGCCTCCTGGTTGATTTCGCATTCTCTTTGACGGCTGACGAACTCACGAAAACGGCGAGGAATAAAGAACAAGGCTCTCCTCTCGGAGAGAGTCTTTGTGACCCGCGAGAAGGGACGCGGGAGGAATCCGCGCGAAGATTGCGTCGCCGAGCCAAAGAATAAGGGAAAAAATCGCCCGAAGGATAACGAGTTTCCGGTTGTTCGGGACCCCCCGCCCTTAACCCCCACCTGCCCCGCTGTAATCACGCGATCGCAGCCACGCTTTTCGAACTGGCCGAGCACAAACATTTGCCCCTGAGTGTCTGCGAGAGAAAAATAAAAGCAAGTTTCTCTCCCTGTCAGCCTTATTAAAATCGGCGTTGATCACTTCCGCGAGATTAACAGGTTGGCGGCCATTATACGAGACGATCTCGTGTAAAATCGCGACAATCCGTCGGCCCCGTTGAAGCAATTAAGGAGCGGCGATCGATGATAGTCGAATCACGCGATCGTGATTTACGGGCGCGATTTTATCCTGGGTTCGCGAAAAGAGGCAGACCCCTCTTTAGCAATTTTTTCCTGGAAAATTGATCGACGGAAAAATACCAAATTTTGCGGGTGCGTTCGTCAACGTCTGGAGAACAAGGCGATATTTTTTAAATTTTGTTTTACCGTCTTTTCGCTGCAGGGTGAAACGACGAAGAAGGGCTACGGAAGAAAATGTACGAATTTAAGGAATGCCCATGGTAATGGCAGTGATAATCGCTTTATTGGGCTGTACGTGAAATGAATGTTAAATTACGGCCCGCGTAAGGCGTTTGCGTGGTTATTAAAAGAAACCGGTAGCAGGCAGTTACGATCCGATTAAAGGGTGAATTAAGTGTCCCGTTAATTAAAACCGGGGCTGGGAACCAGCGAGCATTCTAATGACCGGGCCCGTTTCGCTGGAACGTTCAACCGTATATTAAATCACCCTTAAGTTGCGCCATCAACTGCGCACCCACATCTTTCGCGAACCTAATCGTTTGAAAACTACGATCGCACTAAACCATGAAAGGGAACATTCCCCGAAGAACACTTCTTTTTATGACTTTCCTGAAATGGACAGACGGATGTTAAGGGCTCAAAAATACTTTAGAGCAGTAAACAGACGATAAATAATTGTGATAGGAACCGTGATGCAGGGGCAGCGGGTAGAAGACTGAATAAACAACTGAAAAAGAGGAAACGAGTGCTTGGTTTTCCGGACGGGACGGGCTGGAAGTCAGCCACATGCGGGTCACGGTGACCCAGGACGGTCTCCTGTGGTCGGGCTATTTCCCATGGATTCGTGGCAGCTCGATTCCCGAGCATGATCGACCGAGTCTCCCTAAAAATTTCATTTTAAAGCTCCCCTCGGCCTCTCTCCGATTCCGATCGATCCTCTAACCCTGACCCGAATTCCGCTCGCAGCCCGGCTGCGAGAGACCGTCCCGGAGGCTGCTGGGACAGGAATCGGAAATCATTTTTCCGTGGAATGCGGTCGCACGGTCCGCCCCCGCGCTCGATCCGACCGAACAATGGGTTTAATCCGCGACGGATCTCGAATAAACAGAACCGTGGAATAACAGGACGACCGAAGGGGGTGGCCAGCCAGGAGAACAAGGAGGTCTGGGGGATGCTCGGCGGTAGAGGACGAAAGGGGTTCCGCGCGTAGCAGAACGCGTCACGCGACCGCGAAGGATAATGAAACACGGAAACCTCGGCAGGGGACACGGGAAATCTGGTCGATATCGATCGCCAGGACTTGAATTATTTATCGACGGACCGTCACGGCTGCGATGGGGACGCGTCGAGATCCGAGACCGAGTCGGCAACTGGTATTTCAAGCCATCGTGACGTACCAGGTGTCACATTTGGGCCTCCAGTGTTGCAAATACGCAAACAAACATTTGTGACTCCTTACGACCTAGAGTTGTACAAGTTGTACGATTTGGGAAGGTTTATTGGAGCCCTCTAGGTGAATCAGGGGCCTCTACATTAAACTAGGCGAGACTGGTTCCAAGCAGCACCTGGACCCTTGATGAGCTTAAGAACAGTTGGCCCTACCCCATAGCCACCTCTTTTCATACCCCCAACCTCCTGCCTCTTGAGGTGGTGCCTTAACACAAAGGTATTTCAATTTTCTTGGAAGCGGGGCGGGGAGAATATGAAATTGTTGCGCAAGGACGATTGTTCCGCGTTCCTCGAGGATGTCCACTAATCAGGAGACTGAGGAATTCCAGAATTAGTGTGGTAGCTACCTGGCACACCCTTCAGCCTGGGCAGAAACTCGTTCCAGAACGCGCAGGACGTGGTACGCGGTCCTTTGCCCAGCCCGTTCGTCTCCGCGTCGAAAATAAAATACTGCGGCTGATCCCTCGAATATGGCGGCCACTCGGACTCCTCACTCGTCGGTTTGCTGAAACATAATCGCAGGGGGGCTAGTGTAGACGGCGCAGCCTTGCATTTATCGCGTCGTAAAAGTAGTGCGGGACATATAAACTCGTAATGGAATAATCTTTCGTCAACTTGCTGTGGCGCTTCTCTGAAGGTCGTGGGGCGTCAGGGGACATTAGCCAATATGGCGGCGATCGTGTGGCAGATCCAATTTACGCGATTACGCGTAATTACGCGATCCATTTTATCGACGAGTATTACAGATCGGTAGATTTTCAAATGATCATTCCATTTACGGTGTTTTTCCGTCATACAGTGTGAAAAAGGTCTGTTTAATGATGTCACCGAATGATGATAAACAGTGATTGATCGCGAATTAGAGATTCCGCCGGCGGCAGATTTTAATTGAATCTGCCGGCGCGAAGCAACACGAGTAACCGATTTGTTCGTCGATAATTAATACGTGTTACACGACCGGCTACACGGCAGCTGGTTAACTAGGCTCGTTTAAAATTATTAACAACGCGCTAACAAACTGTGTATACTACGGCAACGGTCGGGCGTGTATTAATTATTGGGAGGAGCCCGACGGACGTTTAAATATTTCACCGGCAATTTTCCCTTCGTCGATTAATCATTGTCGATTCGTTTCCCGTGTTTTTCTTGTCTCCCGTGGAAAACGATTTCACCGTTTCGAAGGATTACGAGCATCGTTCTGATTCTCTTGAACGGTGATCCGCGAAAGGTCGGAGGTCACGACGATTAACATTGAACGCTCGCTAAAAAGAAAAACAAAAAGGAAAAAGGATCGTAGAGGGAAATTTAATCGATATTCGAAGGACGAGGCACTCGAAACGACTGAAAATGGGGCGAAAAGAAGGATAACGGTCGACAAACGACCGCCCACCGGTTGGTGGCGTCGTCCAGCCTGTTTGTATCGGCGTCGTTAAATAATTCCTGACTAACCCAGATTGAAAAGCCGCGAGAGGGAACGTGTGTCGTTCATATTTAATTGTTGTCGTCAAATACAGCGCGCCACTTTCTCGAATTAACACGGTTGTCCGACTTCTCGGCTGACTGGCGTGATTCGTCAGCTATTCCCGCGGAATTATTTATCGGAGCCTGATATGGAACGCCGTTGCTATTTTCGTAGCCGACGGGGACCGTTTCACGCGTCCTTTTTAATGAAATTGCGGTGATCCAAAGAGCTACTGAACCGAAACATTTGGTCCTTCGCGAAATCCAACATGGCGGTCATCGAATTGAACAGCGAACGATTCGGTAAATTTATTTTATAGAAGGTTGGAACGATTGAAAATCATATTGTTCATTGCGGAGTGATCGAACGTGTGTGCAATTGACGCGCGGTTTGGTACGATTTGTTTGATATTTAGGTTAAAAATTGCGAGGTGGGGACAGCCGAAGGGGGCAGTATAATGGCCGACGTTTCTAGGTGCCGATTCGAGCGCCGGACTCCCTCCCCATGCAAGTCAAATTTGTTGCTCCGCTCTCTCTTCTTTCCCGTGCGACCTTCCCTTGTCACGGCAAGAGGAATTCTCGAAGAGGCTCCTCGTTCAACCGAGTTACATCTCAAACGAGGACGGACGTGAATATGAAATGCAATTTTAAGCGACCGCGAGAGGGACCAGCTATTAAATAACCGGGGCGGAATCGACAGCCCACAATCCAGAGCAATTTTTACAGACTGTCCCCTCGAGCGGACGTCTTCCCTGTCCTGACACGCTGTTCCACTTAATTTAAAATTTGGTTACAGTACCTCGGATAATTTCGCAAGACGAATACATCCACCAAAGAAATTTAATTGATCCTTGACAGCTGTATCTATTCAAATAATTCACTGAAAATCTACTTTTATAATTTTAATAATCGTAACGATTTAATATTGAACATTACTTCGCTGCGTTTTGTTCAGTTTTCACGTTAAACTGAGTTGTGTAGATTGTTCATCAGCGGAGGACTTACCCTGTGTAGGCGAATTTCGAGAAGGAGAGTATCATCCTCAGGGACAGGTCTCGTTCCTTGTCGCTGTAGGTCAAGGAGGTGTTTAGGGGATGGCCGAACACGTACTCCACCTCGTCCCCGTGCATCACGCCCATCCACTCGCCCCATAGGTTCGTGCTCGTCCTCTGTAACAGGGTGGTTTAAACCGGTTTGCATGAAACGCTCGTACAAACATTTTCTCTGATCCCGCACGTCCACGCCGATCGCTTTTGACACGGGAACCACGTTGATAATAACCGTTCAACAGTACTGACAGCTTGCCAATATTCATCTACACCGATGGGCTTTATCGTGCGGGACGAATTTTTGCGAAACAGTCTCTTTGGCCACGCCGGGATCGGTGTATCGCTCTATTAAGAAACTTAACCGAACGTCACCCGACCGTCGATCAAAAATTAAAACGATCAAATTTACTCGAGATAATTTAGGGGCTTACGGGGAGTGGGGTTTGTTCGAGCAAATGGCGGTTCGACCTCTCACACTCTTTTTTAAAATCTTAAAGTTTGGTCGGGGTCGTGTCGGTACAAGGGGTAAAGAGTCTTTGGGGATCAACGAAGCGTCAGGTCAGCGCCGGAAAATTGCAGGCCGCCTCGGGGCCGATCGAAAATCGAAGCAGGTTCGCCTTTGTTAAGAAATTTCCGCGGGAAACTCGGCCGCAACGGGGAAAGACACAGACGCTTGTCAACGTTCCTCAACCGGCGAAAACGACGCGCGGTTGACGGGGCGCGAGACCCACCCCATGGGAAATTCCTCCCCTGTAATCACAATTTTCCGACGAGTCGCGCGGGGTAATAGACACGTGCGGATGAATCTCGACCGTCTCCGATTAATTTCCAATCCCTGGCCACCTGGCTCGGAGCCGAGGCTCTCGAAAAATTACTGTGACAAGGATCTTAAAGCTCGAGGGTGGGAGGGAGGAAAATGGCCTCGATCGATCGATCCCCCGTCGCAATAAGGCGGGGCCAGATGTTTCCGACGGGGAATCAGTTAAGGCTCTGACTTAATCTGGTGACAGGGATCCGGTTCTCGGGGATGAAATGCATTCTGCAGATAAGAATTATCGCCGCTTGTTTGCAGACGCGGCTGTACTCCTGCCGGCAAATCAATATGGCCGCGATCGCGGGGCGGGTCGATCGATAAACCAGCTGCTCCGTCGGTAATGTCGCGACGCGTCATCTATCGGGTGGTTAGCGAGTCAAGGAAAATTCAACGTGTCGTAACTCTGCGAAAAAGAACAAATTAACGAATAATCCCTCTGGAATAACGCAATTTGAATTTCTGTTTTTAGAAATTGTATCTACACGTCTCCATCTACGTGATATTTACAAATTTAGCCTTTCTCTGTTCCGTGTTACGTCGATGTAATTTCCAGGGTGGGTGGTGGCAGCGAAATAGGCCGGTAAATTTTCACGTTAATTATTAAAATTAGAAATTACCCGCAGCTTTTCTGTTGATGCAGGTGGCCGGCGACACGGGCGAGCAAACACGCAGACGTAACGACGTTATTTAAATCGGGCTGTTTGCCACGCGAGCGCAAACTTTTCACCGTGTTTGCGGATACGTCCGAGGACGCTGGCGGATCTCGACTGCCTCGTTGATTTTTTGCGCGAGAGCAACGGCCCTGTACAGAGTCGGCAGTAGGGATGTAAGAATCATGATTTCTCCCCCACCTCCTCTTGAAGAATCATAGTCTCCGAACACGGAGGACAATAGGGTTCACGATTTCCATTGACCTTTCATCGATGAGAAACGAATCGCCTTAAGACCAGCCTTTGTGCTGGAATTCAATTAGGCTCCCGGAGAATAATAAAACGGTGTGGGCGGGGCTAATTAAAATTCGAATCGCCGTGACGGCCGAAGACATTTCGTTTCGTCGCTCGGAGCTCGGAAATGCAGTTTTCAAGACTGGAATTTGCGCGAGGCATACAGAGTGGGGGGTGACGTGTATTATCTCGGGGAGACTCGTTTAACCTTTTGCACGCGGACAACCGAAATAGTTTTAAAGTCGAAATAATGGCGGCTCGGAACGGTTTCATGATACTTTTAGAAGAATGTAAAATACAGCAGAAGAAAATAGGGTAAAGGGATGGTTGGCTGCCCACGCAACGCTTACGTTTCGTTCCGATATTTTCCGTGGTAGTTTCCACCCACGCCGTTTATTTCGGGGAATTTATTCTATTCGCAGGCCCACGCCATTCCCGCGTAGGTCGCATTATCAACAGAGGCGTTTATTGATTCAGCCGGCGCAGCGGCCCGGTCCGCGTATTCTCAAATCCGTGCTGGTTCGTCCCGTCCGACGTAGCCAACGATGCGACGACGTCTCGGCGAGGTTATAAAAAGGACGGCACGCCTGAAACGGTCGGAGCCGGATCGAACGGAGTGGGGTAGCAGGCTCGATTTAATTTACTCGAATCGAGCCCGAGGTCGGACGGAATTGTCGAGGCCACGTAATGGAGACCGATTGAGGAGGATCCGTAAAAATATTTCATCGAATCTCGCCGGAACGGAGATGGCCGCTGGTTGCCCGAGGTCAGGAATGCGTAATAGAAACGTTGGTCCCTAGTGGCACAGTCTGAGACTTGTAACTTGCGCGTTGACATTCATTAGACACGTGACGCAGACGGTCGAGGTGGGATCTATAGCGTGGTTGTGCTAACTGTGCCGAGAAAAGACTGCAAAGATTCCTCAAACCAAATTAAACCTAAGCAAACCTAGCCAAAACTTAATCAAATTTACTCAGACCTAACAGTACGCCCATATTTAACTACACATACCGAAACCTAATCGGAACTAACATCTGTCTGAAGCCAAACCTCCCCAAACCAAATTAAACCTGAGCAAACCTAGCCAAAACTTAATCAAATTTACTCGGACCTAACAGTATAAGAGATTTCTGAGTGACACCCATATCTAACTGAACATACCCAAACGTAGTCGGAACTGAGAGTACGATACCTAATCGTGTGGTGCCCAACTGAGTGCAGGAGATATGCATGTCCGTGTAAGTCTAACAGTACACCTAATGAATTACAGCATAAAATCGACGACATAACCGAAAGGGACCAAACTAGCAGGAAAAGCTGAAGCTGAACCAATTAGTTGGACTCGAAACCAGAGGGAAAATCGGAGCCGGGCGACATGGAGCCTAGTTTATCCACAAAAGTGAGTACCCAATAACGTCTAGGTCCAAGGTAGCTCCTCTGCGTCGTCCAAAGTAGTTTCCCCGAGCCAATTTTATCCTGTCGGCGGTTGGTTCGCATTTGCAAGTGGAAATTGCCATCCGTCCGCTCGTGTTATCGTTCCGGAACGTTTTGTACATTAATAACGGTATCCCGCGTAACCACCCCACCCCCCCCCCCCCCCGCTGCGGCACTACCATCCGACTCTAACTTCTTCGGGTTCCATCGAATGATTCGCAGCTGAATTAAGAACGGCTTGGCGTGTCCGAGGGGAAATGCAATTCAGTTCGGAAACTCCCGGATAAGTTGGTTCCCCGTTTAATTCGCCTCCGACGCGAAATGGATTAATGTTACACATCGCGCTCTCGTCCATCCGGGGGGAGGGGGAGGGGTTGCGAATGGGGATAGCGTTGTTTAACTTCCACCCTCCCGGAGCATCGCGATGGTACGCGCGAGTGGATCACCGCATCACGTTTGCCGCGCGTCGAATTAATTTCGTTTTGGACCCGCGCCGCGTCGTGAAATTGATGCCGGTTTTGCGAACGATTGGCGAAGTTTGATCACATCGTTATGAGTGTCCCCGCGCGATCCCGAGGCCGCCCGGGGAAACCAATCAATCGTTTCGAGACGTTGATTTTACCCTAAACCCATTTCGATTCGCCCAGTTCGAAACTGGACACGGTCAGAGATTTAATTTCAGTTTTTGTTGGGATTGAATTTTGTTAGAGGGTGAACCTGTGTTTAGTAGAGCTTTTGCGACGTAATGATATTTTTCTATTTATATTTTCGAATGGTAGATCGAATTAGAAAGGCCACGAAAGAATTGACGAGTCACCCTCTGTTTAGTCCTTCTCTATGTCTGATCAATAATTGATGTGTACTACTTACAGGCTGACTCGACGTTGATCTGTACTACCTCGACCATTCGATTAGCAAAATATGCCATTCATTTGTCACAGAAATCACTGGGGAAACATAGGCTTGGATGTTGTTCGAACTCTGATCAATTACGGACACATACTACTTACGTTGCCCGACTTGACGTTGATCCATGCTACTTCGCGCAGTCAATTAGCGGAGCGTATTACTAATTCCTTGGAAATCACTGGAGAAATTTCAACCCCGAAGTTTCTCAATGCCTGATCAATAGCTGATTTGTACTACTTACGGACACTGTTTGACGTATCGTTATACGTTCTACTCGCACTCTCTTCGACCACAATTTTCGTCCCCTTTTTGTTTCCGGGTGAACCGAACTGCTACCAGACAGCCCGTGGCCCAGAAAAAATTTTTAATTTATGTTTTTGCTTGATACTTCCCAACGATAGACCGACCCATAAAAGCCATAAAAGCATGGAAAGCCCACGCGCCGTAAATAACGACGCTTCTCCTCCGTTTATGTTCCACGCGAAAAATCGCAGTTTGAACTTTAACGGTCTCTCGCATGAACTTCCCCGGTGGGATGTTCGCGAACTTGTTCCGCCATTGTGGGGGCGGTAATCCAACTTTTTCAGACACAGCTTCAAACTTCCCGGCGCACGATCATTCACCGGACGTCCAGGGAATTTATTTAATTCCGTCGGAATGCGGTCAATTGAATCTGAGGACGATAAATCCGTTGGTACCTCGACCATGGTCTGCTTTCGAACGGATTGATGCTCGAGATTCTTGCAGGATTTTTCGGGAACTTTCATCGAGAGAGAGACCTCTTTAGATTTTGCATAGCGCTGTTAGAGCTGGTAACGTAATTAGGTCAGCTGGCACGTGCAGGAGGTTTTCTGGTTTTCGAGACTGCTTCTATACAAATTTTTCGCAGAATAACTATCGAACCTTTCACAGTAGGATTTTGCACACACATTTATTGGTCTTCATAGTACATGCGTGGTTTTCTTTAAGTAAAAATAAGCAAAATTACATGAGCTATGTATTTTTATATAGAGTGTGTTTTGAAAAAAATGGGAAACCAGAATACTCTCTTAGAACGGAGAGGATTCAAAGAACGGTTCTAGAAATTGAAAAGAATTGTTGTATGTGCCAAGTTTGCGTAAAAAATTCGGTGGAAGCTGAAATCATCCGTGTAGCAAGAGAAGTTATCCGTCGGCGCAATGGTACGGTTGTCCCACTGAGAACATCCGAAGAAGCGTTTCTCGCGGAAAGAGGAAACTCCGAACGCGCCTCCGCGCTATTATGACAGGCTTCCATGTTCAGTAAACGTCGTTAATTTTAACGATCCTTAAAATTACAAAGGCAACGCAGGCGATGGTGGGGCGAGGGCTGCCGAGGATCGTCCAGAGGGACGCCCAGAGGCGAGCATAATGATATGACGATCGATAATGCCCAACGGAACTCGATAGAAGCCTGGAATTTCGTTATGCCGGCTTAATAAACGTGTATCGACCGGTATCTCTTAATTAACCTGGCGATTTCCTACGGTACACACCATTATCGCTGTTACGCACGCCATTTTACTACCCGCGCCCGGACGTTATTGCGAAAAATCCTGCTAATTTTGTCCGCCGACGCTTCAAGGTATCATTAACATTTACGGGGGAAAAAACCTCCGGAAATTCTACGCGCGAATGTTTCTCCGTGTATGATCAATGATTGATACGCACTACTTTCCGAGTCTGACGTGACGTTGATCTATACCACCTCGTCCATTCATTTAGCAAAATGTGTCATATACTTTTCAGAGAAATGACTGAAGTCGGCCTAAACAGTATCTAAAGTCTGATAAATTATTTATACGTATTACTTATAGACGGTGCTTAACTTGACACTCATCTGTACTACTTCCTGTAACCAATTAGCGAAACACATGACTAATTGTTCCTCGTGAATCACTAGAGAAACGTGATCCTTAAAGTTTCTCAACTTCTGACTAATGATTTATACACACTACTTACTGACAGAGTCTGACTTTGAGAACGTGTTCCTGTGACTAGGTTCACTCGATCAGTAAAATATAACTGCGACAGCAATACACATTTCTTGTCAGTAGGTCCTTTCCAACTTTTTAATCGTGCCAAAATTAATTTTGTTACTTTAATTTCAAGAAAAGCCTTGGGAAAAATTTGTTCAACATTTTCCAACATACTCTGTCCGTTCCCAGACCCTTTAAATATCATTACAATTTACTACGACTCTTCTGAAAATGATTACGAAGCCCAACAAACAGAGTTTCGTGTCCGTCGGACAAAGCACTGACTTATACTACTTAAACAGCGCCCGACGCGATGCTGAGCCACGCCACAAAACAAGCTCGACCGAAATTGCAAAGGAACACGAAATCCCACTAAATGGAGCCAGTTCCCGTCATTTCGAGTCGGGGATCATTTTCTTGAATGCATCTTTTAATTTCTCCCCGTTCTTAAACGAACGTCCGATTTAAATAACATCTTCGGGGAACCGTTTCTTTTACTGGCGTCTTCGGCCAGCTGGATTCATCCTTTCGACGCAAAATGAATGGCCCTCGCGCGATGGTTTGCACAACGTGATCCGCTCGCGGTCGATAATGAATCTCGTGCGGAAGACACGCGAGGAATACCACCGTAAAAGGATTCTCGTTGGACGTGGATGATGAAGGGACGGGGGTGGAGAGGGGAAGGGGGTGTGTTCTGTATTCAACGATTCGATGGCCTGCAACTACGCGGCGGACTACAACCGTCTCGTTCCCATTAATTCCTTTGGGCCAATCGACACGCTGGACGCGCGATTCACTTCGTTAATGAATCGGCCGAGTTTGTATTCACTGCCGAGCAATTATTTTTCCGACCGGCGCGGCGCGGCGCGGCGCGGCGCGCGGAGAAAGTTGATTTCGAGGATCGGCGATTACAGAAATTGGAGCGCGTTCCGCCTGCGGTCGAAGCCGCGTCCGGCCGATTCAATTAACAGGCCAGGATAGAGCCTCTCGAACCCATTATTCTTCCTTGGCCCGATCGACTCGACCCGGAAAAATACGACCAACGGGATCACAGGGAAGCTGGAAGACCGCTGGACAATTGATATGAGTTAGTTCTGAAAGGAGATTGGGTTAGGGCAGGTCCAAGTTAGGTTTTCAGAGTCAATACAGACGTTCCGAGGTCTGTGTTAGGTCTAGGAGCGACTCGATCCGAGTCCAAGTTAGGTCTGAGGTTACAACGGAGCTAGGATGAACCTAAATCCCAGCTGGATTCTTCATGATTAACCCTGAGTCAAGGGTCAGGCGAATTATGATCAGTATGCGAGTCCAAGTTAGGTCTGGGTACCAGCTAGGTCCTCAAGTTTTGGATCAACCATTCCCACGTCTATTCCTATTTTTCCCGCGCCTCAGAGTCGGAGTTACATCGGATCTAAAGTGAACTATGATGCCAGGTCCATCAGAGGTAGGTCAGGCGTCGTTACACAGGTCTGGAATATAATAAACTGGGTTCAAAGCGTTCCCGGATCCAAATTGAGCGTACTTTCGAGCGACGTCAATGGAAGCCGCGTCCCCTCTCGAGTTCTAAAATCCTCGGCACACGGTATAAATTCAAATTAACGCGAGCTGATGGAGGGAATGTGTTTGGCGCTTGGGAGGTGGCTTCGGTAAGTCTACAAGGTACACGTGTTCTCGAGGATCGTTCCCAGGTTTCAGCGTTAACCCGTTTCCGACCCAGTTACCCTCTTTGAACTCGTTTCGCCTCACTCGGTTGCGGAACTTTTTCGAGACATTCGAGTGGCTCGCTTCCTTCTTCTACTACTACTACTACTTCCTTCTTCTTCTTCTTCTTCTTCTTCTTCTGGTTCTTCGTTTCCCCGGTGCTAAAAAATTAACAAGAAAGCGGGACGAGTCGTTTTATCCGTCTTCCCTCTATCCGCGTGCCTTTCGGCGCTCCTTTTTGCGCGGCCGGTGTGGAGAGACGGTCTAAGTAGCTCGCCCAAGACGTCGAATGGACCTAAGTCGATTTTCGTGTTCGCTCCTAAGGGAATTCAAAGTGGGACGATAATTGCCCTGGGTCCTGAAGACTGTCAGAGAACGAGAGAGAGAGAGAGAGAGAGAGAGATAGAGAAGAGAGTGGACGCGGTTCGTCTCGTCGCGTTCGTCAGCAAAAAGCGAATCCGTAGACGACGAGTGGCCGCCAAGAGGAAGACAAACGGGATCAAGGAGACGCGAAAGTGGTGCTAAACCTAATCCCGTCTCGGGCCACGAGTTCCTTTCCTCGGCGGTGACGTAATTGACATCGGCGAACGGCAGCCGGGCCTCGTTTCTTTTAATTAAGAGATCCGCCGTGCAACAAGATCCCACTCTGCTTCATGAAGATCGACAATCTTTTCTTCCCGGCACCGTGAAACTTTCGGGGACGAAGACGTTCGGCATCCCTGGCACTGAACAAGCTGGAAAGCTTGGAGTCCAACATCGGAGCCAGGAAAACTAGCTTCAGGCTGCGGTCGTACCTGGGTGGTTAAGCTTGGATCAGTGGAAAAATGTCCAAGCTAGGTCTGGCCTAGGGAAAATTGGGTCCAAGTTAGGTGGGGAACCAAGTTATGTAATTGGGTCCAAGTTAGGTGGGGATCCAAGCTATGTAATTGGGTCCAAATTAGGTGGGGATCCAAGCTATGTAATTGTGTCCAAGTTAGGTGGGGATCCAAGCTATGTAATTGGGTCCAAGTCAGGTCCAGAAAGCCGAGTAAAAGTCGGGTCACCAACGAAAAGTCGCCAAGGTTAGGTCATCGAGGGTTGATCCTGGATCCCAGCTAGCCTTAAGCCGGCTGAAGGATCTAAGTAGATAGCTCCGAACATCTTTCTTGGAGGAATCCGACCGTGCCGAGACAATTACGTCGATTTCACGGGAGAACGCGTCAAGATGATGGAATCGGCGAGGAGATTAACAGCTCGAACCGGAAAAGGAATACATGAATCGTGACGGAACATGGAAGAGCCGAAGACATGTCCCGATGGGTGGATAGGGGAGGAGGGGGTTAGGTCGAGCGTTAAGGGGGTTGCTTTAACCGGAGAGCGAAACCGTTATTAAGATTACGGGCGGCGCGCATGAGTAATGACATCCTCCTTTGCTTCCACCGCCGCTCCCTGATAAATTACCTCCTTCGCTAATTACTTGGGCCTCGGTATTCCGCTTACGCGCGTTTCACGTCCCAGTTACTCGGGGATGCCGCGTGAAACCGGCCGAGATCGAGTGGCTACGAAAGTGAAACACGCCGGGGCTTTGTTTTCAGGCTGCCCGAGCCCTTCAACCCTCGACCCTTTGATTTTTCACGGTACGACTGCTGATCTAATTACTGCAATATTGCACCTTTTAATTAAATCGTTTAATCAGAAATGGTTTGTAACACAATGGCGCAATTTTTATGCCGTAACTTTATGAAAAAAATCGGAGGGCAATGTTCCTTGGCTCATTTTAAAGGGTGAAATCTCCGCTTCCGCATGCATGAATTGATTTTTTCCAAAAAAAAATGTTTTTACTCGACGGTGGGCCAAAAGTGAAGATGGTCATTTTTTGACATTCTTTGCCAATTTCAAGCGTACTCTGTGCAACTGAAAATTTTTTGGGGAGTTCTGGACTTCCATGGATTTGAAGAGCTAAGTCTCCGCTTTCCAATGACACCGAAAAAATTGATCTACGATTTTTTGTAGCAGTCTTATCACACTTTGAATGACAAATGAGCCCAGCGGTGCAATAACTACAGTTCGATTCGATACATTTTTCATTCAAGGTGCGATAAACTGGCAACAAAAAATCGTACATAATTTTTTTTGGTGTCATTGGAAAGCGAAAGCTTCGCTTTTTAAGTCCACGATGGTTTAATGTCCCCAAAAAATTTTGTGAGTTACAGGGAAACCTTCGAATGTAAACAAAAATATGAAAAAGGCGTAGAAAAATAATGAAACGTAAATCTTGGCTTAACCAAGAGATAATCCACACGGTTCTCCGCAGAAACGGCTCGAGAACGACAAAAGGGACTTTGACGAGCTTTCGGCGTCTCTGTGTCGATCGATCCCACAAATAAATTCATTCGGCTCCCCGTTCCCTTTGTGGTGATCCTCTATCATTTATTTCTTCGCCGGCTGAATATCCGTTCTCCGTTAATGGCGGGCTTAAAAAAGCTGGCCTGTGAGTGGATGGGATCGACGTGGAGCTTCCGAGATATCTCCCCATTCTGCTTGACTAAAGCTCGGTTGGATCATAACCGCGGCTCTTCCCGGTGTCGAATTTTTTTCTCGATTTTTATTATTCTGGACACGGTGGCGTTTCAACGACGCGGGAGAGAGTCTGTTCTGTGCGAGAGAACGAGCCTCGCCAGTGGAACGAGTCGATAATCCGTCGGGCATAGCTCGGGGAAGTAGTATAGATCGGCCACCAGTCAGACAGGCAGCGAAATTTTTAATTCTTCAGAGGATTCGACTGTGTTTCGAAATTTCCCGGGCTCGTTGGCTCGTGTCGCGTATCAGTGACCGCGGACAGAACCGAGACACCCCCGCAATTTCCGTGGTTGAGCCACTTTTGTGGGACGTCGCCGCCCCGACGCAGGATCTCGACGACCTCCCTCGAGTTTATCACGAAACGTCTCCCGATATATATGCTCCCCGAAGTTATAAAAGCGGTCTATGTATACATATATACGAGGACCAGAGGAGGGGGTGGAGCTCGCGGAGGACTCTTGAACTTTCATCGCCTCTTTAGCTCGAGAGGACATTAGAGTTCCACAAT
The DNA here is from genome assembly GCF_050948215.1 of Halictus rubicundus. Classification (NCBI taxonomy): domain Eukaryota; kingdom Metazoa; phylum Arthropoda; class Insecta; order Hymenoptera; family Halictidae; genus Halictus; species Halictus rubicundus. The sequence goes on from NC_135159.1 coordinate 15,535,454, forward strand.
TTATGTAACGCACGAGCGGAGCGTTACGAGCGCCCAGAAATATCAACCCTCGACGAGCCGGGGATTGAACGTGAAACAGCAGGGACGGGACTTGAGAAATTTTCGAAATTCGCTGGATTCCTTCGACCCCACTCCGTCCGCAGCCACTTCATACCCCCTGGACTTCCCCGAGAACGTTTCATTCTCCGCTGGAATTTCTTCGAGAGCTTTTAGGGTCAATTTTGAAAATCCCAATTTTGAACGGAAGGCAAACAATGTTTCTCGCGATCTGAAGTATTACGGGTATATGGAGTGAAGTCTGCGCTTTCGAACGAGTCCAAAAAAATGGCTGTACAATTTTTGGTTGGCATTTTGTCTCTCCATCGCCAACCCTAAACTGGAGACAGTGCATTTCTCATTCAAAGTGCCGTAAAACGGCAACAAAAAATCTTACGTCAATTTTTTTGGATTCGTTGGGAAGGGAAGACCTTGTTCTTCAAACCCATTGCTGTCTGAATCTGCCAAAAAATGTTTTCAGTTCCGCAGAGGCACGTAAATTTGAAGAGTTGCTGAAGTGGGGCCATTTTTACAATTCACCCTGCTTTTGGACACAAAAGCATTTTCGAAAAAAAAAAATAATTTAGATTAAAATATCGACTAGGATTGGATCATTCAGGGTTGTATCGAGTCCCGTGCATTATTAAAATTGTTCTTCCCCCGTCGTTTGCAGGGTGAGAAATTTTTCAGCGGGGGCTGTGCCGCGTCTGTATAGGCAGTCCAAGGTGGCAGTTCGTTTGAAATAAGTCTCGAACGGGAATCAGCCGACCCATTGAGCCCGGGAGCCCTTCGTGTTTGCATTTCCCTGGGAAATCGATGATCTTTCTCTTCGGTTGAATAATAGATTCGTCTGGAAGTCGATTCCCGGCGGTCGGCGATAAGGGGGCCGGCTTAAATCGAGCGAAAGGATCACGAGCCGCGGGTCGCGTTATCATTCCCATTTCGCCACGTGACTGTCGTGTCGCGTCCCCCGGAAATGTCAAGCTGCGCCGCGACTATAATATAATGGCCGTCTATCGATCGGACCGCCCCGTGTTTCACGTGACGCCGTGCCTCGCGACCCGCACACGTGACCCATAGAAGAAGAAAAAAAAATGAAAGAGGTCTCCTCCGTCTCTGTCTTGCCTGTGCACACGCTCACCTGGGTGAAGAAGTAGTAGTACACTTTCATTCCGCGGTCGGCGAACAGCTGGGCGAAGTGTATCGACGGGCAGATGAAGAAGTAGTCGCCAACCACGTCCGCGATCATCTTCTGATAGATATAGCCGTTGTTCACTTGCTCCCAGTCCGTGTACTGCAACAAAATACATGATCTCGTCAATGGGAAATCGTATTTGTCATCATCAACACGCCCAATGTGTGAAAACGTTCGAAATTGAAGATTGACGAAATTCTACCTACGCTTATTTCAAAGGGTCGAGCGAGGTATTTTTATGGAAAAAGTTTTTGCATTCTGTGGTGATTAAAAATGTAAAAATTTGCAGCGGAAAAATTTTTTGGGGAAACCGAACCACCTGGGATTTGTAAATTGAAGTTTCCGCTCCGCCAGAAAGATTGCCGTACGTTTTTTCGTGCCCCGTTTTATTGCAGTTCGAATGAAAGGCGTCGCATTAGATGATCTTTCGCCGAAAAATGCACGGGGGATTTTTTATTCCGCGACTGCAGGCTCGCGTCAACGTTGTCATTATTTTTTTCCCACCGCATTTATATTTCCGAGCACTATTTTTCAAGGGATGAAATTTTCCTCCGCCCGGGAAAAAATCTCCAACGACCAGAAAATATTCTGGCGGTTCTGAAATGCTGCGGTTATAATATTACCGGTGGCCAAAATAAACAAACAAGCGGTCCGATAGATCTCCGGCGCAGTTATACGCGGAGCCGAGGCACCAAGGAATTTTTTAATAAAAGAAGAACAGTATCGGGGGTCCGCTCTCCATATTTCACCGGTGTTTAAACAACAAACTGCGCCCGTGAGTTTCCAGAGTCCGGTAAAATTCGTGGCACAATCAAGCTCCATTTATCACGGCGCCTCGCGGAGTCCGGTCCGGTTCGATACGCGCCGATTATTGCTCGTGTTTTCGTGTAAATGGAACGACGCGACGCGGCGCGCTGCTTCGCGATAATCGTCCCGGACGCTGCCAGCCGAGTATCGACGCCGGAGGCAAGAAGATTTCCTCGATTGGTGCGCTGTGCCGGCCAATCTTCTCGCCTCATGAATATTCTTAACGAACTGGCGACGTTACGCAACGGGGATCGTTAATTGGACCGAATATAGGGGTCGTGAATAAAGATTTATTCCTGTGAAACAGCCACGCTGTTTTTCCAGTTTAATAGTGGGCGGATCGGGTCATTTTTTCAACTGACACAGGTTGATATATGCCAGCAAACGAGCTACAGATTGACCTGAGTCAATATTCATACGAACCTCATTCACTGTTACGTATACCACTATTTTCTTCGCGCGCACTGTTAACTGAACCCGCCTACAATTAACTGGATCCGCCTATTTTCCGTGAGGCCCGCCTACATGCATCTGGACACGCCCACGTACAACTAGACACGCCCACATTTAACTGGGTCCTCCTATTTTCGGCGAGGCCCGTCTACATGCATCTGGACACGCCCACGTACAACTAGACACGCCCAAATTTGACTGGACCCACCTACAGTAACCTAGGCTCCGACTACTTTCAGATAAGTTTACCTACATTTATGTCTGCCTACGTTCAATTGGGCTGGTTCCGCTCAATTGCCAGACCCACCCGCAATAGGCCCCACCCATTTCTAATTGGCCCCACCCACCTTGAGGTAGCACCTTCCAATTTCGAATGTAGCTCACACAGCGAGTGAAAATGCGACTAAAACGAGATCCACAGGTAAATAACTCTGGCTCCTGTTTCAGCCGGGCAAGAAGCCTGGTAGAGATGGTAATCTTGATTTAAAAGGGACGCAGAACCTTGTCGTGGCGGCGTGCATAATTCACGAAATGAACGCGCGTCGACTGTCCTGGGCGGTACGTTTCCGCGACAAGAACACGTTACACGCGGAAGATTATGTGTTCGCCCGCGAAGACACTCCATGCGAGCGAGATGTTTGATTAAAGCCTCGAACCACAACGGTGCGTGGTATCGTGTAGCCGAGGAGTTAATTGCGGCCTATCCGCCCGGGGTACACGCGTATAACCGTCTGTGCCACCGGTTTCATTAACCGTGGCGATAGGCAGGGCGAAGAGGCGAGGGGGCGTGTCCTGTAATCGTTCGGAAAAAGACAATGGGACACGGCTCATTTGCGTCCGGTTTAATCGGGTCCGGTGGGTTCGCGGAACGATCTTGCTTGTCCAGGCGTGGAAAATTAGGGAATTCAATGACCGAAATTTAAAATCGACCATCGCCGGTAATCCTTTGACAAAGTGCTGGAGTTCTGCTGGTTGGAAAAGGACACGGAATTATTCGGTACAGGCTGTTGCAATCGAATTCGGGGCTCGCTATGTTTGAATTAAGCCCGGCTCGGAGCTGTACTTGGCCAGTCCCGACGGCAATTTGCCTCCAAAAAGGGGGTGGGAAAGAGACCAGGGCTCTCGTTTCATTAAACTGGCGGACGAGTCGCGCAAAGTAATCTTTGAGCAATCAAAGTTGACCGGGTCGATTCATCAACTTAACCCTCGCCTCTCTTTGCCGGACTGTGATCCCAGCCTGTCAGACGGATGCGTTCCGACGTTGCTATAGCTGGTTTCGGACCAGGCACAGGCTGCGCGCCGATCGAAAACGGGAACGCGAGAAAATGTGGGCTGCAGGCGAATGTGCAGAGGGGGCGTTGATCGATCGACCAACGGCGTTAATTATCACCAACGGGGAAGGCTAATTAATCGAAAGTTAACCGGCGCGCCGAGGAAATCGAGGTCGCACGCTTTCCACGGAAGCAGAAGTTTCCGAGCGCCGCCGAGAACGCGCGGAACTCCGAACAACAGCCTCTCTCTCTCTCTCTCTCTCTCTCTCTCTCTCTCTCTCTCTCTCCGTGTAACTAGTCACGCGTTTCCGCTTCCACTTTTTAGCCCCGGACCGACGACTGCAACCGTAGCCAGCCGGCAACAGGTTCGCGGACACTAGGCCTGGGGAAAACGAGAATCGAAGCCGGCATCTCCAAGCGTTTCCCTTCCGGACCGTCTGGCTGGAAAATTTGTTTGTCGAAGAAACTTCAGCTCCGTGGAACAAACGCTGCGCCCCTCCTACCGAAAATTCATTCACACTCTTCCCTTTAAGCGTACCGGGTGTCCCGGAATTTTTTCCAGCTGGTGCACAAGTCCCGTGGAAAATGGGCGGACCTAAATTACAGAAGGCGGGGTCAGGTGGGTGGAGAAATGATTTATTGAAAGATTGAGGAGCTCTGGGAACTTGTCGAAAGCCGGTCGAATATCGGAGTGGTTGACAGTGGGCGGTTCCCGGTTGAGGTGGGTGTGGTAAGTAGTTAGTAGGCGGACCTAGTACATGATCAGAACATAAGGTTGGATAATTTAGGGGTGTAGGTAGAAAATGGGCGGACCCAGTTGAAGGTGGGCGTGACCAACAACCAGTGGGCGGGCTCAATGAAAGGTGGGCGTGTCCCGCATTAACTTAAATGGTTTGAAAAGGGATGCACGACAATGAACCAGAGGAAATAGGACTGAAAAGAGCTGACAACCAATGGAACGACATCTTCGCAAAGAGGAACCACAGCCGTCGAGCATAATGTAACAGCAGGTGGTGCGAGGCGGCGGTGAATTGCAAAATTACTTAGAATGTATAACCAAGGGCCTCGGAAGTTCGTTGCCCGTCGGGAACTCGGCACCGTAATTCCTAACGACGACTTTTCTTTGCTCGTTAGCTTATTTTTCGAAACGCCGCTGCTCGATACTCGCGGTTCTCCGCCGACGAGAGTCGTCGACGGGAATAATTGAAGCGCCGCGGACCCGTTAAAATGTTCGCCGGCGCTGCGAACGGAGACTTTCATTCGATTAATTAAACCAGGGAAATTCTTCGAGCACCATCGGAGGAATCGATTTTTCCATTCGAGAAAATGCGTTAAACCTTCTATCGCTACGAGTGGGGTGACTGAGAGATCGGACACCCCCGGCGGTGTCGAATTTTCCAAAACACAAAATATCGATTATCGCGGCGTGTTGCGTCGGTTTCTCGTTTCGATTTCGAGAGGGTTGTTAGCGATTCGAGTGTGGAAGGTCGATGTCGTGAAATCGAGCGTTTCCCGCACCGTAGAACGATCGCGCAATTAAAAAGTCATTCCGCGTTTCCCGACAACGGGCAAGATCACGGAACAGCGGCGGCCAAGATGGCGGAAATGAATTTTCAACGGAGCAGGGGGAGAGAGAAAGAGAGAGAGAGAGAGAGTAATGAGCGGCGTGCGTGATAGGACGCCGCTGAAAATCTCGCTTGCCGAGCCGAGCCGAGCCGAGTACTGTGGCAACGGTTAGGTGCCGGCCAGGTCCGGCGATGCTCGCCGAAAGCCCGCCGGCTCGTGACAAATCGAAACGACCGGACGAACTGGAGCGGTGAATTAATGGAGACCGCCCCGCCCGTCCCCCGAGATTGCCAGGACAATAAGACCGGCAATAAATTCGTAACTCGTGAGTAATATTAATGAATCGTCATAATAAACTGGGAACCCCGTCCCGTTTCACTCACGTTCGCCGCGGCCGTTCAAATTTATCGTCGCGATAAACAAGACATGCGAACGAATTAGTTCCCGTTCTACGATTCAGAGCGGTCCTCCTGTACCTTCGCGCTTCAAAAATCACCGTGTTCTCGCCCGGTTCATAAATTGATAGGGGCATGAGCGTCGGATGAATATGTAAAATAGTTTAAGCACTTAAGTGGAGCGGTATTAATGAGCCGGAAGTGACTCTAGCTGCGCCGGTGGTCCGCGGTGCCGGGCCGAGCTGTGGGAAAATATGCGGCCATTTTCCCCGTCGTTGCCGTTAACTATGCACGCGCTTCCCTCCGCCCTCGCTTTCCCCATAAATATAATATTTCACGTCCTTGAATTCTCGAGATCATTCCCATAAATTCGGCTGTTTAAGCGTCGTGAGAACCGCGGTGCGGCGCCGTGAAATAAAGCGACCGGGGGAAAACCTCCACGGATTTTCCACGGTATAATGAAATTTCCATACACGCTGCTGGACCTAGCTTGGATCCTCATGGGGGTCCCGAATCCCATCGGACTCTTTTTGGATTCCAAACAGACCTATAATAATTTCGGCCTCCTTTGACCAGCTTCCCTATTTCACACATGGAAAATGCTTTGAGCGCGCTTGAACCTTGAACGTAGAAAAGAAAAATTGGTTAATCACTTTGAATACACTTTCCCGGCTAAGTGGATGGAACAGGGGCACAGTTCGCTATAAATATAGCAGTGAACGCGTTAATGCTCGAATTACGAAGAGACAAGGTGAGGGGCTCGCTTGTTAGCAGTGAGGCGAACAATTGAAAGTCGTCGAAACGACGCAGTCTATTCAAGACGTTTTCCGGCGGTTCCAGCTGTTACGAGCGGCGCCGCCATTAAGAAGCTCCCGGAATAAGGGCAACAAGAGGGCAGAGAGGATCGCGAGCGATCGTTCCGGCCGTGGAAACGGGGCGGCACGCGCGGAAACAAAGCTTCCCCCCCCCCCCCCGTTTGCTAGTCCTGAGAAAGCGTAGGCTTGAAGCGTGCAACGAAAGAGCGTCGCCGGCGCTCACGGTGCTTTCGAAAGCCTCGACATCAAAGCTGCCGTGGATAATTCAGCGTGGCGCGCGTTCCGCTAGGAAATTAAACAACTTTCCTCGCCTCTGACGACAAATTCGTACCGGTCTCGGAGCTGCGAGGCAGCTGCGCTCCGTGTCAACTTCGGAAACCCTCTCTCAGCCACGAGCTTTTTTCCCCCGGACGAAAATCCTCTCGATGAATCCACTTCCAGCTTGAAAAGGCTCGCGCACTTTTACTTTCAAGTGGCCGGAATAACATAAGGAATTTTTTGCCCGAGCAGAAATCTCACGGATCCTCGGAAAATAGATCACGAAATCTAAGGTGAAAAATTGTCGTTTTTTATCCGGTTATAACTCCGCGAGAAAAAATCGGTGAGCAGTCCACTTTGGCTCGTGCTAGAGCGCGAAGCCTTCGCTTTCGCAGCTCTGAACTGTTTTTGTCCAAAAAAATTGTTGTACCCGAAGGTGAGTATAAAAGCGGAGATAGTCAATTTTTGACAAATCTTTAAATTTATGTGTGTCTGTGCAACTCAAAAAATTTCTTGGGGATTCGAGCTACCGTTGGCGTGAAGAGTGAAGTCTCCGCTTTCCAACGAGTCCAAAAAAATTGCCGTGCGATTTTTTGTTGCCATTTTATCGCACCCTGAATGAAAAATGAACCTCATGGTGAAATGACCCTAGCCTTATTAGCGACTACTATGCTGAGATGGTTCACTTTTCACTGAAAGTGCGATAAAATGGCACCGGAAAATTGTACAACAATTTCTTTGAACTCGTTGGAAATCGTAGACTACACTCTATAACCTCGCATTGGTTTCGGTTTGCTAAATAATTTTTTGAGCTGCACAGAAGCATCTGAATTTGAAAAATGATAAAAATCGATCATTTGTACATTTCTCCTCACCATCGAATGGAAAAAATTTTTTCATAAAAAGTACTTCAGGTATGTTAAAGCGGGGGCTTTGCGCTGTACAATGAGCCTAGATTACTCGCGATAGGATTTTTTTTCACGGAGTTACGTCACGTGAAACATCGAGAACTATTGAAACCGGATTTACCGACGGTTTCCTATTTAATTTAGGGAAATTGCACCGTCATCGAGTGGATAGCACGTGTCGCTAATTTTAGGGTGATATCAGGAGAAGTTTATTTGGTGTGACCCGGATTCTCGTCGATGATCGCGGCCGACCGGTAAATCTGATTCTCGATCGGCCCTGTAATTATACGTGACAGGCAATTCTCATGCGTTGAACCTCGCCGTAACTACCGCAAGCTGTGCTTTAAATTCAGCCACGCGGTTAGCTTATCGACTTAACTCGCCGTCGAGGCATTCCGCGGCTCGAGTACGCGTCTAACCCCGCACGACCCCTCTGCAATTTCTTGCCCGATCAATTTACATCCACTCGCGAGAACATTTATGGTCCCTCGTTGCCAAAAAAGTCGAATAAATCATCCCCGACCTTATCACCGCGAAAGCTCACTGTTAAATGCATCGCTGAACGTATTACAGCTATCGTGGAACAATAACCGAATCCGGAGCTCGTCTCAAAATTCCAGCAAAGAGCTCCTCCGGCAATACTGCATCTCTCGAGTTCGATCATTTAATTTTGAAGCGGCCTGCATTTATTCCACGAACTGCGCCTTTCTCGCGAGAGCAGACGGAGTATCAAAAGGAAACCTAATCGAAGGTTGATCTACATAAATCCATTGTAGCAGCAGCGGAGGAATGGTATTCCAGGCTCGCTCGACTCTCTCTCTGCGTTCTCCTCTCCTTCTCTCCTTCCCTCTCTTCCACTCTCTCTCTCTCTCTCTCTCTCTCTCTCTCTCTCTCTCTCTCTCTCTTTGCCGTTCTGTTTCTCCTTCCGGACGCATGCCCGCGGTGGTGCTTGCGTCACCACGTCGACGGAGCTCTGCCGACGAGGCGTCGGCTGCCGTCGGCCGGGATTCTTCCGCGAATATCAACCAAAGATCGGAATTGGCTATTAAAAGTTCGCGATAACTTTTCGAACCGGATAGTCGAGGCTGCCGGCTCTATCGGGTCTATCGGGTAGCCGAAACGTTGCCGGTTCGATTCCGTTTCTTTGCAAGTCTCGCCCACGCACTGGGTGTTCAAGACACCGTTTCAGCAGAACTTAACTACCCCCAACAGGCACGCCACCTGACAGACGTAATCCTTTAAATTCCCTTCCAAATTGAATTACACATTTTTCGATAGAACTCGATAGGAATTTGTAATTTTCTGCAAAGAAACCACTGGACCACTTAATAATCAAGTAAGTTGAATATTTTTTTGAATTTCGAGGGGTTGATGATAATGTTTGAGAGTGGAACGTTTTTGTACACCCTGTGGATCGCATGCCGGGAAGCATGATGAACTGTGAAATCGCAGTCGATGGGCACCGGCGATAAATTCCGTTATCGGGGACCGCGAAATTAACGGCCCTGTAATTAAACTGAAGTCGCGACGATAACGTCACGTTTTCGAAAATCCATGAGACGCGTAACTTCGCGGGCACACATCCACGAAATCTTGCCAGTCGATCGTCGATCGAGGGCGAGAGACCGAGGGACACACCTGGGTGCGTGTACACGTCGTTACATAATCGGAGAACCTATTTTTTCCCACTGGTTTTACCCTAGAAAGATAACCATAACTCTGTGATCCACAATCTACTTCCCCCCGGGACACAAAATTTTGGAATTTAATCACCCTGTATAAGCAAGAACAGATATTCTGACGTATTACAGGATTTCATTTATTGTGTCTCTGGGAACTGTATTTTTTTTAAACGCCCTATATCCCTGCAAACTGTATTTTGAAACGCCCTATAGAATTGGAGACAAGTGCTTCAGTATATTTTGCGTTGAGCAAGAACAAAAGAAGAAGAAGCCAAGAGCACCGTGGTCGTCAACTCTACGTTTAATTTATTCCTACGGCCTGTATCCTCCATTTTGAATCGCCCTGTACGCGCGAGAATAAATTCTCCAGTGTATTTTACGACGCGGAAAAACCCGAAACGAGAAAACGGCGGCCATCGCGGCCCTAAATTCTCCATTTACGTTCCCTTTTAGAGCCCGGACTGTGTTTTGAATCGCCCTGTATAAAAATGCGAACATACGGCCGGCACCTGCGGAAAATTTGGCCTCGCCGTTTACGACGAAAGTTGCGGCACCGTCGAACTTCTCGAAGCTCCTTTTCGTTCCCGTGAAAGAAACTGCACACTATTTTTCCCACCCCGCGAAAGATTGTTTCCGAGGCGATCGTTGTTCCGCGTTGAGGGAGAACCGGTGTCGCGGGACAAAAGCGGAAGAAAGGGGCGGGGCTAGGGCAGAGAGAGAGACAATGCCGAGCAGATTTTTGTTTAAATAATCCCTATCTCGGCCGAGCGATCTCTGGAACACCTCGGGACCGTCGAGGCGGCGACGTCGTCTTCGTCGTCGTCGGAGCACAGCGGTCCTGACAGGCCGTGTGACCGCTCGAGAAGAAAAGATCCGGCGTCTTCTATTCGGCTCTACTCGTGTTCTTTCTTCGCTTGACCTACTTCAGGAGAAAGGACTCCTTCAACAGCCTCCTCCCGGCCACTGTTTAGCGTATCTATTTCTATCAAATATAGGTCGGCCCCTGTTTCGCCAGGATTAGCCACCGTCCCTTCCCCCCACCCCCACCCCCACCCCCGATATTCACAAATTCGTCCATCGTGCTGAAACTGTCTCTCCAAATTTAATTCGAATCTAACTTGGACCTAGCACGGGTTCGAACATTTTTTCAAGAAAAATTGACGTGCACGTGAGTTGTTGTGCTGACGCAAAAGCTGAGGACAATATTGATGCAGCAGGGATTGGTGCTCAATATGGCCGGCCGTCGTTTTCTTCGACGCTATCACCGCCCTTAAGCACGCGGTAACAGCTATTACGAGTGTCGGCCAGTGTTTCAGGAGACCGGCCCGTATTTACCAGTAATTTACGGTACGACCGTAAACGACAACCGTGGGGAATCGATACCGGTCCCTTCGTGCAACGTGATTATCTTGTTTAGCGGACGGGCTGGTCCGTTCAATTGAAATATGCGGCCGTTTTAACGCTCCAATTCCTCGCGCCGCTTTTCGTCCTCAGCTCAGGCGTCCAACCCTCGGCTATGACACCTCGGATCAATATGGCGCCGATTGCTACATCAATAAGGTAGATCGATACTGTCGGTAATGTCGTCACTGGCATCTGTCGGTAATTCCGTGACCCGCGACAATTTTTTCATGATCCTCAGATTCTTCCACGCTGTGAACCTTAAACTTAAACAAATATGGAGATATCGAGTTCCTCAAGGTTATTCAAGGTTAAACGCCAAGATATTTTTAAATACTGTTTTCTACCTCATTTCAGATTAAATCTTATCTGTCCAAGGTATACGAGGCAGGCTTAACGACAAACGAAATTTATCTCCGTCCATTTTTAGCAAATTATTCCCCGAAGAGGTTATGGTGCACGTGCTAAGTGTCCAGCGAGAAGCATGGCGCGGGTCTGAGCGTAAAAAAAACGTGAAAAAGCGGACAGGCACGAGAGAGAATATCAAAGTTCTTGGGGGGAGGGGAGGGGGTGGTAAACGGGTCGGTTCTCGCGACTCCACGAGGTAGATTTAAGGGGTGGCCACTTATCGAGACTACCGCGTAACCGCACGGCTTGATTTACTGGCTCGATAACCGAGGACCATTAATATCAAGCGGGGAACGCGACCAGCACATCCCGCATGCCGTCTGGTTCCCCGTGTTACGGCCACGGACACCCGTGCACACTATTCTTTTCACCTGTACGCAACGTTCCACCCCCCACCCCTCCAGTCTGGCTGCTGAAATAAATTAACTTCTTCGAGTGGTTAACGAACCTTGTTGATGGCAACCACCCCTCTTGTTAATCGTATGTAAAATTATTGAAAACATAAGCAAGGCTCTTTAAAAGATTATGGGGGCGTAGCTCCGCCCCATAGGGAAAACCATTGTCATTCACTTAACTTTAATTTCTTTGGCCGATGTAGCTAAAGAAAGAAATTAGATTAATAAACAAGAAGTGGCAAAAGACTTATGAGACATGAGCAGGTAAAATCTGTCATGGCGGCCTCCATGGGATAGCCAAGATGGCGCCAGATCGGCTCGAGCGCCCGCTCGGTCGGTAAGGCAGAGGCGGCGGAGATAAGACTGCGGGAAAATTTATAATTACCCTAAAACCGGAGTTATCGGAGATCTGGGTCGGTAATTATGAACACGCGTTCGCGGATAACCTGAAACGCTCGGCCAAGATCGATCGTCGTCCCTCCCCCCGCCATCTTCAGGTCAGATTCTCTGAATTTTTTAAGCGGACATCCTGTCCAATATGTCCGTGAATGATTGAAATGACCGTCGCGTCGTCCGGCGGCATATCGGCCGAATAAAAAGTCGAGCCAGTCGCTGCAGAAAAGTCACCCGGTACGTGATGAATTATCGAGACCCGGTGCGCGCGAGTATGGCCTAAATTAGTGATAATTAAATGCAGAACAGAAGCCGTGGCACACGGTCGCCATGCATTCGAGGTTCCAGTGTGAAATTTATCACGCGCGAGCGGAATCCGCGTCCTTCGCTGCAGTGTCCCGCTCGTGCGTGCCCATTTAGACTCCATTTTGCAGCACGGAATCGAGTTTGCCGCGTTTTTCGTTTTGGAAATGTTTCTTCACCCAATTTCATGTAACGTAAAACATTTTAGAACGCGCGAGATAACACGTTCAATATTTTTACACCATTGCTGTTCGCAAAAACAATATTTTTAATTTAAAAGTGAAATGACACTTAATATTTTTAGCTTAAATTAGAACAGTTTTTTTGTAAATGATTTTAGTTATATTCAATTTCTTCGGTTTCGAATTAACGATGCAGTGGATCTTATTCTCAGTAGAAAAGGTCGATCGCGGTCAGACACCACGAGTTTCGTCTTCCGGGCACCAATTATAGGTCACCTGGTATATTTTTCGCTTTTCGACGGTGGGAATAGAGTTAATGATAAGAAAGTCTGATAACGCTTAAAAGATTGTAGCCGCAGAACAGCAAGACATAGTCGCGAGCTTCGATCGCGTCGAGAAAATGCCAGCGCTCGGAGTACGCCACGCGGCCAGGTGCTTCTTTTTAATTATGCAGGCATCCCACAGCGAGCGCGGCCTTCCCTTCCGCTTTCGTGCCTCCTTTGTGTCGAGATAACGCGCATGAAACGCCCGGCGTATCGTCCGTTACGTTTCGAAAAGATCTGGACAGCCCGCGTTGCCTCGAACCAACGTTCTTTGAGACCGTCTCGACTGCAATTTCAAACACGTAAAATAACAATCCCCGGGTGAAACTGTTCGCGAGCCTAAGCGGTTCGTTCCGAAAAATACGCCACGGACACCTGTTCGCTTTTTACGCCGCCGTTTCCGGTAGAATATTGACTTGACCATTTTTAAAATATTTCTACAGACCGTTGAAAAAATCGGTGGTTACAATGCGCCAAGGTGATCTGATTTTTTCTCATTGGAGAGATTTCCGTGACCTTGAGAAGAGCCTCGAAAGCGTGCCACGAAGACCGCAATGTCGTTCGCACCGAGAATAACGAAGAAACGCTCCGGTGAAAGGCCGATACACCTGAAAAGCAGAAATTTGCCTCCGGGACGTAAGCGTTTAATTTTTCACCAGATCTTCAGTGAATTTTCCCCAGGAATACAGCCGAGCATAAAGGGGGCGGGGGTGAGAAGATCGTCGTCGTTTCTTATTCCGGATGCTCGGGAGCGGAAAGCTTGCCTCGTGACGTTCCTGGAATACTTTCCGGGCACGTATTTTCGATAGCTGGGAGCAGAAGGCGTGGATATGGGGCGCGTCGAACATCCCTGTGCAATTATTTTTGACTGCTGCTGTCATGAAACCGTTCCCCTCCTTGGAAACTATAGAATCATCCTCTTATCACACATTCTAAACCCACTGTTCTTTAGGGAAGTACTTCTGCAAATTTTTCAACTCAAAAATGTTAAACAATCCTTTATGTGTAACGGTTAAACTACATTGGAGACGATTCTGCATGAAAAACTGAACAGCAAGTCTCGAATAAAATTTTCTTGAACTCGACGCAAACTAAGTCAAACTTTCGTTTAGCCTGTCCGATTAGTGCTTGATGTTACTACTTACGGTAAATCGATGATACCGATAATGACCGTGCTGTGTGCTGAAGTATTTCGAAGGCGTGCGATACGACAGCTCGATGTATGTTAACAAAATTAGAAAGTACAAGTAGTAAGGTCGAGCATTAGTCAGACACTGGTGTCACTCAGGTAGGTTTTTCGTTGGTCCTGTCATGGGACGTGGATCTTGGGGCTCGATGCATCTTCGTCGAGGTGATTAGCAAGCACCGGTGACAAAGAGATGCATCGGTCTGTTACGTGACCCATTTCCACCCCCTTTGATCGAAGGGTTCGTTTCCCGGGGATTTGAAGTAATGAACGGCTGAATATTCATGCCTGTTGTGTGACCTCGCGAAGGGGGGTTGCGTCGGAAGGGGACAGCTGGAGGCCCAGCCGGTTGCATCCCCTGGAAGTAACCGTGCATCCATATTTACGCGGGCTGCATCCGATTTTCTCCGCGACATTGGAAACGTCATTTCCACGGATCCCGTATTTACCGAGCACGCCCAGACAAATATTTGAATATGCATGATCGACCGGGATTGCTTGGCGAACGAACTCCCGAAACCTGACGTTTCGATCGAGGGGGATGAAATCGGAGAATTTTCAAACGCCTCGGAGGGTAGTAGGTTGCACACATTCGAATCGCTGGAGCTTTAATCTCGTCGTCATTAAAATCGACGAGAGGACAAACGAGCGACTCGACGAAGTATCAAAATGTTTGACCCACATTCCACATTCCGAAAATATTTTTTCCAACCCCTGAAAAGTGGGGACACGGGTATCGAAATACGCGGACCGAGTGGAACAGGGGTGAAACGCACGTAGAATTTGCGTCGGAATGAGCGAGCAGCTGCCCAAGTCCTTGACCCACCCCTATTTGCAGAGCAGGATGTTAGCAAAGCGAAGTTGCACCCCCACGGGGGCATGGGAAATTATGTTACGCTAGGAAAAATGATTCGAGAACGTTAACCGATGCTCGCGTGAACTTTTCGCCTAAAACCAGCACGCCCCGATCCGGAGACAATAGAATTAATCCGATTTTTAAACTGGCACTATTGGTTGACCTTCTCTGCTTACCGTTTCGAGAATTTTTAACTCCATTATTTATGGAGGAAGTGTGCTGAAAATTTTCGTACGTATAATATGATATTAGAATGCTCGTATCGTGTGCATTTTGCAGTAAGCCTTTCAGCGCATGGGTTTTTGGGATGCTTTTTACCTTTATTACGTTCTGAGGGTGAGTTTTCGAATTCTAACGTGATAATTTCCAATTCACCACCAACCAGCCCTTTCAGTGTTTGTTAATTAAATGGACACCGTTGCCGCCGGTTTTACACTAACTGATCTCCGACTTTGCCGTGTCGTGTCGCCGATGGGAAAATAATTAGCGGCCACCTCCCCGTCGAACAAGGGGTGTCTTTGAGGCGGCATTAACCGTGTACACAACGATATTGATTATCAACGACCTCCTCCCTGTCCTGGACGCGACCCTCTCGCGTGGTTACAACCTCTGTTTGTTCGAGGGAGCGGGGTGACTTCCGACCGACCCTCTACCCTCGACTTTCAACCCTCGACCCTCGACCCTGGCCGCCCCCCGTGGGAAACCATTCTCGAGGGTGAACTCTTTCCTTCTTCGATTTTCCCGGAGCCTGCACGGCACAGAACTTTTCCGGTATTATTTATAATAATACACTGACACGTCTTTGAGGAATTGGCGACGTTCGACTTACTGTAACTTTGCACAAAAAAAAATCGGCGGGCAGTGTACCTTCGCCTATTCTAAAGGGCGAAGCCTCCGCTTTCACAGGAACGAGGTATTTTTCCTCGAAAAAATTTTTGTGAGCCAAGGTACACTGCCCTCCGATTTTTTACAATAAGTTAAACACAGTCAATTCTTCACCCCCAGATTTAGTAATTATTTCCCTCCGGGGCTCAAACGGCAACTGTAGATATTCGAATAAATTTACATTAATATGTTCTAATTATTTTGTTACAATTTTTACGAAAACAGTTTGCGAGAAGACGAAACTAGCGCAAAGATCCGCACTCTAGTTACAACCTGGCGATACTCGGGGGGTCGACGCATGGGTGAACTCGTTTCCCGTCGGCCGGCGAGGTATCAGTTGGAAAGTACACTGACCGAACAAATAAATGGGAAGTTACACGCGGCGAACAATGCAAATCGATTTTCCGCGAGCGTGTCTCGCGAGTTCGCGAGAGGAAAGGTTCTTCGGGGGCGTTCGGGCGAGCATTCCGGGTGGTGCGCGACGCAACGAGGTTTCCGTTCAACGAAATTCTGTCGGCGACGACTGTCTCAGCGAGTTTTTGGTGCATCGGTGCGCGTGAAAGCGTCCGACAAAAGTCGATCCCGGGGGGATGGAAATCGTGCTCGTGCTCGGGCTCGGATGCATCGAGAACACGATTTCCTCGTGAAGGGGTGTCAGCGGGAGGTCCTAGGGGTTGGAGGGGCGAGGGGATCTATGTAAATGCGGCTACCTTGTCGGAAATCAATTTTCGTCGTTCCCTTTTATCTTCGCCGCGGTCTGGCCGGCTCTCGCCTGCCACCTGTGGAAAAGCCTCCCTTTTTCCCCTGACACTGGAAAACCGGCCACCGGTTTTTATCGCGATCGAACACGCCCGCGCACCTCCGCCACCCCCGTTTCTAATCGCTGACGTGGATAACAGCGGAACCCACGGAACTGGAATTAACGGCGCAGCCCTAACATGACCTGGAACTGTTGATTCCCGTCATCCGATTTTGCTTGTTGACGTAACCCACGCTTTCGACAACTTTCGGTTCGATTCCGGTTCACGTGTATGGTATTTCGATGGGTGATTATTTGTGGAACACCCTGTAGAAAGTTCCGCTTCTTTAATGTTTGATATTTTGTGTACAGCGTCATCGTACTTGGAACGTTCGAGTGGTTAATGCTAGCGTAAAGGGTGGTTAACGAAATCTCAGAGGGTGAATTGTTTTAGGGGTGCGCAATTGAAATACCGAATAATCCGGCCGCGAGATATTTACGGCGCCCAGTGGACTGGCTGCGCGGCACCGTTTACCGTTTCGAAATTTCCCCGGGGGTGTTCCACCCCCGCACCATCACGGAAAATCGGTGACAATGCGCGATTAAAAATTCGATTAACCGGTCCGACGGTTTCGAGTCCTCTCTAACCGCGTCGGCGTTGCCCGGCAAAAGGTGAAGATCAAGGGGTTGGTCTGAGGGTGGTGGTAAGTTAATTTTCGCGGGATGGCCGGCTATGTTTTTCGGAAGAGTGTCTGCCCCCCTTGCGCCCCCGGGAGAGGCATTGTCCCGCAGGACCCTTTCGCCTCGAAAAACCGTTCAATTTTACCAACGACGGGGTTGAAAGTGTTTTATAGGGAATTTCGAGGAAAACTTCGTTTCGTGAAAACGAAGAGGACCACTTTAAAGTGCCGTTTGGGGGCGGGTGGGCTACACATGCATGCACCGGATTGGCGTGTGCAACACTATCGGAGTCTCTGACGTGTTTCCCGGCTATCGCAGCCCGCCATTCTGCCTCCAGTATTAACGCGGGTGAAAGGGCGTGGGGGTGACTTTTACCCGAAGCCCCGAGACGAAATTACCTCGGCCCTACCCCGAGCCCCAAAATGACCTAACATATTTACTCTACGAATCTTGCCAATATTCTTCATTCCCTCGCGATACACCCTTGATACGTCGTGATAACCCACCCCCGCACCAGGGCAAGCGGGTTCGTTCCTGCGCGAGCGGAAAATCTAATCTGAGGGACTGGTTCGTCTTTCGGAATAGATCATTCACCGGGGACAATGGCATTCGTTTCCCATCCCCACGAAACATTAGAATTCACAAAAAATTGAGGAAATAATAACAGTAATAGTATTTGACGTGTCAAGGGATTTCCCCTCTAATTTTTCTTCCTCATGTTACAGCGATCTCAATACCGAGACTTTTCTGAGATCTTAAAAATGTTTTTATGAAAGTTGCAGAGAGGAACTGGTTGTTCCTTATAAAAACAATTGGCAGAGCACCGTAGGGAGAGTTTTTTTAAATTGCTGGAAAACTCGATTTGACGAGAGTTCGCCGTTAGGAAAATCCTAGGGCCCGATGTAATAACGCGAACGGATTACTCGAGTTCCGTGTCTGACTCTCGACTTCCATTACCACTGTCTCGCGAGCTACGACTTGGCCTGACTCTGCGCGGTCCATTACTACTGCAGCGTGCGTCTTATACTACTCATCCGGCGGCGGATGTGTCTCAGGGCAACGTGAGCGGAATATCGACTGTCTGAGCTCGTTTCTGAGAGCGGAGTGACAAACTGTAGCACTTTGGGCGGCCGTGCGAGCAAATTCACCGGTGACACGCGAGGCGCGGCGTTCCTACAATTGCTCGACTGCCAGGGATGATCTTCAGTCACCTGACGCGAATGAAAAATTATTTCAACCTTATAGAAACTCTGCACTCCTCGTCTGTCTTTCAAAATTCAGCTCCGAAAATTCTCCGACCTCGTTTCTGAAAATTTCAGTGGTACGAATCGATACGTCGGGTAGCGCAGCTCGACGTATTCAGTAGTACAAGTCAATGGAATCGGTAGTACAAGTCAACTGATGCAGACGTGTAAATCAAGCGATTCGATAGGTTCAAGGCATGAGTAGTTCAGGTCAACGGACTCGGCAGTGGAAATCGATGTTCAGTAGCGCAAATCAACGGATGACGCGACCTACATAGATAAAAATAGTGATCGAGGTTTTAAAGGATATCAGGACTCACTTGGAAAGTGATCGCGTCTCGTTCGATCTGGGACATGTTCTTGAAGATGGTGTTGATGATGCCGAGGAACTTGTCCCGCTCCAGGTAGCTCGCCTGATCCTTCTCGAAGAAGTCGATGAAGTCGTACAGGATGAAGTAGGTCCCTGGAAAGAAAAGACAAAGGTCAAAGAGGAAATACGTAACAAAAGAATCGCGGTCGTCGAAGGGGAGAGGGGAAAAATCGAAGGGACCCTGGGGGTTTGTGCAAGTCTGTGAATAAAAATTAGCAAGTAGTAACGGCGGCGAATAAATCATCCTTATCACCGTGCGGACCGATTCTCTCTGCCTCGTATCGTTCACGCGTGTTGCACACCGAAACCCTGTGCTCCGGCGATATGCAAAAAGCTCGCCTCCGGTAAAACCAACTTTCAGATCGAGCGAAGGGGGTGTCTCCCACCCCTGCCACCCCCTCCGGGCGTACACCCTCCGCTATACAAAGGATTTCCTGTCGAACCGATACCAGCAACCTGTCGGGCTATTTACATTGTAAATATTTTGCCGAAAATCCCTGTACCCTCGCCTCTTTCCACATGCCGACCGCGTCATCCCCAGTGAAATATGAATTTCCCCGGTAGAAATTGGCTGCCTTTGAATCGACGGCCGACGTGGTAGCGTTTAGACGACAAGAAATATTACTTCCTTTCTTGTTACCACGTTATAACTATATTCATGGCCTGTCCGACTTGTGTAAGTGGAATGGGAATCTCTGGGTGATGTTGCATATGCTCGAGCTGGAAATTCTAGTAGTATAAGTCCACCATTTCGGTGGTACATACAAATAGATTAGGTAGTACAAGTCTACGATTTCAAGAGGCTCTGTGGAAATAAAAATTATTTTTCGGAAAACTGAACCACCGAAGATTTGAAGATTGAAGTCCGTGCTTTGCAACCAGACCAAAAAAATTGCTGTACGATTTTGTTTCGAAATTTTTTCGACAAAAATCATTTAGGGGTGCGAAAGTCGGGATTTTGTCGTCCGATTTTTTTTTCACGAAGTTACAACAAGTTAAACATAATCAATGTTCAATTTTGTGTGCATTCAGGGCAACCTTGCCAGTTCCTACAATTGTACATCTAAGAACGCGTTTGTAATACGTTGTTTGTAAGTCGACAAGGCCAGTAGTACAAGTCAATGCTTTCACTAGTACACGTCACCATGTTCAGTAGTACCAGTTAACGATTTCAATAGTACACGTCACCGGATTCGGTGAAACTAGTCAACGATTTCAGTAGTACAGCTCAATCAATTCAGTAGTAAACACCAACCATCCGAGTAGTACTTACTGAAAGACCTACCAACTTCTGAGTAGTAACAGCTTCAGTCCGGCGAACTTGGTAGCGCGAGTCAACGTCGTCTCAGCCGACGAGACCGCCAAATTCAGTGGTACGAGTCGACGGTTTCCGCGAGAGGGTTCCGCCGTGCAAGAATACGAACTCGCAGCGAGCTCTTGTTGGTCGGAGAGCCAATAAGCCGTCCAAGGGACGGTTCACGCGGAGTTTTCGCCAGTTGGTGTGGGCGTGCTTTCGAATGCAGCGACAGCGAGAGCGCGCGGGGGTTGGCAGGACTGCGAAAGAACTCAATTACCGCCGGTTCCCGGAGGATACTCGAGATTCCTCGAGGCTGTGGGTTAGGTCTGTGACGTGTCTCGTGGCCTGAAGTAACAGAGTAGAAACGACGGAAATGGTAGAAGACTGGTGGTGAGGGGCGAGGGACAAGCAAAGCAGAGAGGGGTGGAAAGCATTACGAGGGAGAGGGTGGTGGTGGAGATCGAGGGAGAATGACGAGGGTGGAACAAAGTGAAGGGTCGAGGGTGGCCGAGGAGAAAGTGTAGGAGAGGACGAGTCGCAGGAAACCGGAGACTGCAGGAGAGGGTCGAAAGAGAGAGAGAGAGAGAGAGAGAGGGGGTGACAGCCGTGAGTGGAAAGGGTTGAAAAAAAGGAGGAGCCCGGCAGGTTAGACGAGTCGCCGGTGGTGTCTATCGATTCGGTGCTGGCAACTTGTTGGCCGGCCTGGCGATCTCGTGTTCGCTCCCAGACGTCGGAAACTCACCCCCTCCAACCCCCGCGAAACCTCCCCCTGTATTTTTCCACGTGGCAGCTCGAGAGGGTCCGAGAGGGTCGCCGAACAAACATAACTTCTTTATCCGAATACGAAGTTCCGGTAGGGCGGTCTCAGGCACGAAGGGTCTGCGAACCGACGACGGGGGTGATATTAAAAGAAACCCAGGGACTTAGGGTGCTTCCGCGGAATATCAAGATAGCGAACTTTTACCCGGCCGATTGAGCGGAGGGGGCGAAGTAACGATCCGAAGACGATAGAGGTAAATTTCGATGGGCCGGGTCAAACGGGAACGAGGGCACGTCGATTCCCGTCCCTAAGGAGAGGGATGGAAACAGACGGAGGGAGGGGAGGAGAGGAGTTAAGGGCGACGGTCGATCGAACGGGGAGATAAAGGAAGGCTTACGAAAGAGAAGTGGCCGCGGCAGACCACGGACAGGGACACGACATTACAGGGCTGTGCTCGTAAAGCCGCTCCGAGGCCGGGGCGAACTCAAACACTTGTGGCTCGCCGAGTGGTCGCAACTCGCATTAATGAGACACCTTTCGCGCGCCTGGCAGCCCTCTCCCTCGCCTCCCCCCTCTCCCTCTTTCCTTCTCGCTCGACGTGGCTGATCTCAGAGGGTGGAAAAATTCGAGGGAAATCATTCAAGACGATTTGCTACCGGTCCATTGTGCGACCCAAGAACTATTTTCTATTGGATTTTATTCTCCGATCTCTGGACAGTTTTATTTGGGGTCCTTTTGTTGAACGCATCAGAGAGTTTGAAAATATTGTCGCTGTCGGTCGGGAAACCGCCAAAGGACCATGAATTTTGCATCGGCCACAGTGAGAAGAAGACGACGCTACAAATGAAGAAGCATGGCGGCTACACAGCATAAATCTTTCTGTCGTTAATATCGTCCCGTTAGAATTTGCGTCCGTCTCGACATGGCAGGAAATAACGTCGAGCCCCGTCGCCGACGGCAACGAGCGTCGTCGTCGTCGTTGTAAGAAACCTCGGAATAAACCGGCCACGTGACGCGCGCGATGCATGCATATTGCACCGGTCGAATGCCAACTGAAACAAAACGTATTTCGCTTTTCATGAGCACGCCAACTTTACGAGTCCTGCGGCGGCGTCGCGTTGCGCGATCGCGACTTGCTTTATGCCGTGCCACGTAAATACGTGTCGTTGATTCCCGGAGCTAGTTTAATGCCGGATTCCGGGCTCCGCGACGTAACATCAAACATGCCATAATGGATTTCTTTCGAGTCCTAGTTAGCTCCGAGAAACGCGTATTACGTACACGTTAGAAACCAGCGAAAATAATGGATCTGTACGATACAATTTCGGATTAATGTTCAGGCTGAGGGGAATTTCCAACGAGGCTCAACTAGGTCTGAGAGACATCGGAGTCGCGCGAGGCAGAGATTCCCGAAGTTGCACCGAACACCGTTCCAATATTACTTATCGGGAGCGTGTGTTTGCTCCGAGATCCGTGCTCTAACGAGCTCGATCATGATTTGCCGATACTTTCGCCAAGTCCTCCGATTCGGCGGAATAAAACGAGCTCGCATCGGACACGGGGGAGGCACAGACCCGCCGGAAATTGCGCTCGCAAACTTTGTGGACTTAAGGCCTTAATCACACCTCGGGGAACTTTAATGGTCCGCTGAAATGTCATCCACGCCGTGACGGCCGAGTTCCTCTGGTCCTAATATTGACTTGGGTCTCGGCAGTCGTTCCCCATCGATCTTCCCGTCGTGAAAAGACGTTTCTGGATCTGTCAGAACGGCAGCGAACCTTCAATTCCTCGGGAACGTATAAATCCTGATTGAAGTGGATATCTTGGTTTCTTCCGACGATCAATTAATTCCCCGGGATCTATGAAAAAGAGATGTGGAGAAACGATGGATCAAAAGAAACTGAGGACATATTGGCCGCCCCTCCCCCCACCCCGCAGCGACGACTCTAAGCTTATCAAACATGGGAGGAGCAGGCTGACCTACTTTCCCTCTGAAACATCGTCTGGGCTCGAGGATAACTTGTCGGGGAGAAAACATGCGAAACACAACTCTTTTATTAATTCTTACCCCCTCTCCCCGGCTGCAAATAATGCAAACATTTGCTATTTTTCAATCATCGATCGCACAGTCCTCAAAATTCGCCGGATTGCAGCATCCATCTCGATTTAATCAGATCGAATCCACCCTACGGGGGTAGTTAAAAATTCCCAGCAGCGATGTTGTGCTCCCTTACCGCCCTCGGTCGGCGTACAGATTTTCTTCAGCGGGCTGATCGCTACATTTTCTTCGCGAGACGATGCAGCAGGCCGAGACGCGCAGATTGGATTCGCGTTGAACGACGCAAACCACCGTTTTCCCACCCCCGAAGCGACGGACCGACGGATAAAGGGTGCGCGCTGCGAGCTTTCATCAAAATCTCGGCGAGGTTACCACGAGCACAGGCCTTCGCGAGAGCCTCCGTTTTCCATAAATTTTGTCTGTATTGTTGGCAGCAATGGCGAGGACGGGGCTGCCACCCCCGGCGGGAATAATTGCGCGAAGGGTGCGCAGGAAATTTCCAGACGGACCCGGTTTATTATTCAAGCAGTCGAATAATAAATTGTGGCGCGGGCTTAAGCCGACGAACAATTACGATTTACCACCCTCGCGAGGGGGATGACATCTGGGGAAATAAATAACCCACCCAGAGGAGCCCGTCTCGTGGACCCGGCGGGCTTCAATGCGAAGGAACTCAATTTGCGAACGCTCCACCGATCGTCCTTTTTCGTTCCTTTTTTTTTAAAGAATTTCCACTTTCCCCCGGTACAATGGGAAACCACCCTTTGATGCTCGGTGATGAGTAGTTCCGTTCATAAAAATGATTTAATCGCTTGTTTCAATTTTTTCCTGTTTATTGTTCGATCGGGTGGAGGGGTAATTGAAATGATTGTTTGACCGACTGTGTCCTTGGCTTTCGGTAAATATTTTTTACCGTTTAAGCAAAAGTTGAAGAACATCTTTTTACTTTTTTTTATAACAATCCCTTCACCCGTTGCGTCTAGAAAATTTTTTAAAATCTGTCGACTGCCCTTCATGAGAGCTGTTCTCGAACACTTTATCGCGAAAGGGGGCGTGGCCTCTTGTCTTGAATAAATTTATAATGCAAAAGGGGAGCGAGAGGAATAATTAAACACTGAAATCGCGAATTTCTTGCCGTCAAGTCGAACAATTTCCCTCGCCTCTCTACGTTGTAACATAATAAATGAAATATCCTGTACACAGAGCCGGTCGATGTTCCCCGAAGAGAGCGGAATTCTTCCAAGAATATTCCCGGGGATAATTGCGTCACCGTACACGAAATGTTCCCGTAAATCTGACACGCTATTCTGCCCGGTTCCCAGAAGTATACCGAGTTACGTTATCGGGTGTCCCGTGCCCGTCTAGAGCGGCAACATTAATTGCAATCGCGTTCAAAGCGCGGCGAGCAGACTTTCAGTGGTTCCACGGCGCACCTATTTGTCTAGCTAAGCCAGCGACGGCAACTTTTAGCACTGCGGCGAACCACCGTGTGCTTACCTCGACACCGGATATCGTCGTGAACCGACCAAGTCTCCGAAACTTCCCCGGAATCGAGCTTGATACGCGAAATGGACGGCCATCAATTTCCATAATTCTATGGAACCATTGTCATAATCCGCTGCGGCCATCAGAATCGCTTACGGGTCAGATTTGTCGCACTTTCCTCGCTCGTCTGCCCATTGTCAAACTTATTCCACTTGTCTGGCTCTAGCTAAATTCGTTCTACTTGTCTTGCTAGATGGAATACACGTCTTAAAATATATTTATGAGCCTACTTGTCCGCCGAGTAAGTAGCATGTCTCCTTCGTTAATCAGGCAAGTGGACAACCGGGTTATTAGTCGGACAAGTGATTGTTAAGTCACTAGATAGACAGATAGACTCGGTCGCGATCTAAATAAACAGCGTGGATCAGCCGCTATTCGGGCAAGTAGACTAGCTCGGCTATATGTCAGGCAAGTAGAACAGTCTACGCACTGGTCGCACAAGTAGCACAGCTCTTTCGCTTGTCAGCCAAGTGTAACGGCATCAGGACTGGCCAGGCAAGTAGGATAGTTAAATCATTCTCCGAGCATGTAGTTCAGCCGTTGCTCAGACAAACAGAACGCATCAATCACTCGTCGGGGAAGTAGAACAGCCCAGTCGATTCCCAGACAAGAGTAGTACAGCCCGGTAATTAGTCAGACAAACGCAATAACGGTGTAGCCAGTTAGACAAGTAGAACAGCCCGTTATTACTCAGGCAAGTAGTACAGCCCGACGATTAATCAAACAAGTAGAACAGCCCTCTCTAACTAGTCGGACAAGTAGAACAGCTATAACATAGTTGCCACGGAGGAATCGTTCTCCGCTCAAGGAGGGCGAAAACAATCGAACCGTCGCGTCGTGAATCTCGAGGCGAACGGACGGCGATCGGGTTTTATTTTCTCGAGCCGATTATTCGAATGGCTCTATCCGGGGGAGCAGAGTGGTCGTATGTGCGACTGTTAAGTTTCGTTAAGATCGACGGGCCAAGTTTCTATCTAGTCGCCGGAATTTCCGGCCTCGCACGATCGTCGAAACTTTCCTAATAACACTTCAATGACGGTCCCCCCTGCCCGGTTAGGTTGCACGCGTTCGTCCGCTCTCGTTCGTGCCTCTCCCATCCGCCTCGCGATACGTGCCCCGACACACCACACCGCTGCAAATTAATGTAAACAGTTTGCCACTCCGTCTATCTACATCGTTGTCAAACATTGCGTCACTGCGCGGCAAACAATCGCCAATGAGGTCGCCGTGAAACCGGATTACGCGGATTCGACGTCAGGAACACACCTTTGATCTTGTTCCGACCAATTCGAGACCTATCCTTGCTATTCATTTTGAAAAAGTAATGCCGAGCTTCAAGGATCAAAATGTCGGTCGTCGAGCATTTAAATTTTCCCCGGACCAAAAAGCTCTCTCTCTCTCTCTCTCTCTCTAGCCTGTATTCATCCGACGCAGAAAGTTCCAACGACAACAGAGACGTTGTTTGCGAATTCGTGTTTAACTGGAACCACGACTATAAAGACAATTCCATTTCAGCCGGGACGCTGTTCGTTCCGCGACGATGCTCGTCGAGCAGTGACCAGTGGAATGCACGGACTGTTTCTCGGTCAATTAGAAGAGGAGGGCACCTATACGCGACTCTCGCGATTAGCGAACTTTCCGAAAGTTCTTCCTCGTTACAGTCGAATGCCGTAATGCTCTTGCCATGTCGCATTTAAATGTGCTCCGGTACCATCAACCATCCGCCTGGAAAAGCCGCGTAACGTTCACAATTTTGCTACCGTAGTCGACCTCTTAAATGCCCTTAGAAAATTTGTTAACCTAATTCATTATAGGGCGCGAGACCGAGCGGAGACGCAGCTTAAATGCTAATCCACTGTGTACATTACTGCGTACTGATCTGGTCAGTTAATTCTTTTGGCGGGCCTGTGGTCGATCTAGTTCACTTGTCTGATTAGTGGCCGATCTCCGATACTTGTCTCGTTAATGCTTGATCTTCGCTACTTGTCCGATTTTCTCAGCTTGTGCGACTAGACGTTTATTTCCTCCACTTAGCCGACTGATTGTCGAACTTCTCGACATGTTTGTCCAATGGCTGACCTGTTCCGCTTGTTTCTGCGAAAACCGATATGTTCTACTCGCCAAGGCGACATTTAGTTTACGTCGCGAGTATGATCAATTCGGCACGCGTGTTCTGTTCAATTTAAATTGAACCGGTTCTCGTAGATTATTTTCGGAGCGGTTCTACAAGGGTTTCGGGAGAGCCAGTCGAATATTAAAGCGGGACCCCGCCAGTTCGTTTTAATAAATAAATAAGAGGATTATTGCCAGGGACACGAGACCGTGGCGAATCGAAAATTCGAAGGAGCGGCGGACGGATTAAGCGCGGCTGAAAGAATCCCGATTAATATCCAATTGCACGGAGATGAAATTCATTTAGCCGGCAGTCAGGAACACCGGAGTCGCGTGTAATTGGAATTTTCTCGTCGGCGCGGCGCGGCCGATACCAGCACACTCTCGGCGGCCCCGTGCGAATTGGAAAACTCGCAGAATGAAATATTGTGTTTGGAAAACCGGATGAAAGAGGATGCGACGCAAAACCGATCCCTGCAGCGCAGAGAGAGAGAGAGAGAGAGGGGGGAGAGGGAGAGAGCGGAATTTCGGATACCAAGGGTGGCCCCTCGGGGGCGCGGGGGTCTTTGTTTGGAATTCCCCTAATTTCGGGCAAGTCGGGGCGAATGAGAACGATTGTTCGCAGCGCAGCTGGAACGTCAAATTCCCGCCATTCTCTCGCTATCTCTCTATCTCTCTCATCGCTGTAGTCCCGCTCCGGCTCGAAGAGCTGTAACGCGGAATTTCAGCGAGCACCGAGGAGCTGCCGTGATTACGCGGCGTTTAAAAATCGTTTAAATATTTTCAAAGCAACCATCTCGCTAGCTGACGCACCGCGCGCCGATTTTGGGCAAACAGAATCATACTTGCACAATTCTGTTTGCGACTTTGCTACCCAATTGTGACGGAAAATTAATTATACCACGATACAGATAGATCTATAATCTGCGTTAGCTGTGCTTTGCACTTGGTTTGAATTAATTTAAATTTTTAACTGAGTTTCATTTAGGTCCGCTCAGGGTGCACGGTGATTTTTAGGAGTTGTTTCTCGGCTTGACGGTCCACACCGCAGCGAAGGCAGATAGCAATCCACTCCGTGGTGAGTCTCTCTCAAGTTTCGTCCGGGTCAACGTTCTAGGAAAGCCTCGCGAAACTTTCCTTACACGGGCATCGTTATTTATGTAGCACAGCAATATTGGGCGACCCGGCTGCGACTGAAGGAACTACACACCCCCGAAGTTTCGTTCTCGTTCGGCGGAGGATGGTACCCGGGCGCTCGAGACGGTTGACACCCACGCGATTTCATTCCCCGTCGACGAAGAATGATGTCCCCGGCTGAAAGTCGAGTCGAAAGGTAGATAAATTGCCGCGGATAAATTGCGGGAGAGCAGCGTTCTCGCGCGCTCAGAGCCCGTGTCAGGTAATAAAGAAAGTCCCGGTTAAAGAATACTGCCCTTAGCCGGGACACAAAAGTGAAAACTGGCTCGCCCCCGAAGTCGGTATCGCTCAATCTCGATTTCCAACAAGGTTTCGTTGCGAATAAATGGTGGCACCCTTGCCACGGCTGCGTGAGCACACTTTCGCACTGGAACGTGTTCATTGTCCTTGACTTGATTGCATTTTGCTCGGCCCACATTGCCGCGGGAAAAAGAAATTAATTAGATCTTTTATTCGAGGGGTTGCGGGTCTGGTGAATTGCAAATGTCAGTCAAAAGTGATGAGTGATTTAAATGAGAAAATTGTTAAAATATCGAGCGTGTCGTAGCTTGATTTTGTAGATAATTATGTTACTAATTGCAGCAAAATGTTGCCAACAGGACACCCGGTAGGTGCCAAGAGTTTGCGAAGGAATAAACTCGCAGGAAAGTTGATACCACGGTATATTCCAGAACTGACCGGAGTCCTACCGCTCACAACCGCGAACTGTCAGACTTTTCCAGCTAAGGGAAAGGACTGAAGGTGAGAAAGGACCTGTTAACTGATCGACACTGGCATAGAAACGGTGACTTGAATGCGTATTGTCCCTGCCGCTCGCAATCATATTCCCTGGGAACTCTTGGAAAGTTCGGCTTCCGGATCCCCGGATCCCCGGATCTGAATCCCGGGCGAAGCGTGAATCTTTCCTCGAGGATTTATCGAAAAACCACTCTAAACCCGCCGCTGTACAGATCCAGATTCTATCTCCGGTTAGTCGACGCGGTATCGTGGTGCTTCAACGATCGAACTTTCCAGCGCAAACAGTTTGACCGCCGACACGGAAGGATATATCCTAAAACGATTGCCGTCAATTCGATCATTCAATTCTCTAATGAACAACAAATCTGCTGGACCGTCATATCTCTCAGATGTTTCACATATCGTCGAGATACACTACTTGTTTGATTTCTTACTGATACGATTCCCTTGTCTGACTTATTACTGAGACACACCGCTGTCTGACTTATTATCGACATGTGTCCCTTTCCCGACTGATAATTGAGACACACCACTGTCCGACTTATTATCCAGGTACTCCACTTGTCCGACTTGCTATGGAAACGCTCCACTTGTCAGATTTTTTACCGGGATTCCTTACGACGGAAGAACAGTCTGACCGTCGATAAGTCGATAACTCTTCGGCCGCAGGGAATTTAATTTTCCAATTTTCGGGCCGGCGCGGCGTGGCGACGCACGCAAATTGCTTTTCGTCAGGGAAATTTTGCTCGATCATGCCCTCTGGCTAATCGGCGCCCGGAATTTCCCGGGTTACACGTGTGTGAGCGAGAATCCACGGCGATCACCGGATGCGACAGGATTCGATATCTCTGGCGTGGTAACCGAGCGGAAGTGGCCGCGCGTTCTAGCTGTAACGAGACCCGACGGAACCGCAGCCCGAATTAATCGCGCAAAGTCGTATTGCCTCCCCACGATCGTCTGTCTGTCTGTCTGTCTGTCCGTCTGTTCTCTCTTTGCGTGCCGACTGTAATCGGGCCTATGGGAGCTCGGCAAACATGTTTAACCCGTGTTCACACCCGGCTCGGAGCGCGAGTGTGCGGCGGTACACTCGTGGGTTACAACTATTCGTATCAAACGTTTTGTTCGCCCGAGAGATTTTTCGGCACCTCGCTGGAAAATGGGAGATCTGAACGAGAGGATTTATTTATCATCTAAGTGAAAAAGTCCACCGATTGTCAGACTAGTGGAACATTTCTAGTTGGATAAGTGGAGCAACTCGATCGCTACTCGGACAAGTAGCCTACGTCAGCAACTGGTTAGTCAGGTTTGATTTATAGTGAAAGTCTTGTCTGACTTCTAACTGGGTCACTATACTTGTCTGGCATATATAATTGAGACACTCCACTTGTCTGATTTATTATAGAGATAGTGTGCTTGTCTGACTTATAACTGATGCAGTGTACTTGGCTGTGATATTATCGAGATACCGTACTTGTCTGACTCATAAGTGATGCATTCTACTTGGTTGAGATATAATTGAGACGCAGGTTACTCGTCTGATTTATAGCCAAGATGTTCCACTTGTGTGTGACTTATTACTGAAGTACACTCCTTGTCGGTCGTATTATTGAGATATTCCACTTGTCTGAGTTATTACTCCACCTTGCGGACTTATCATTGAGACACTCCACTTGTTCGACTTACGATCGAGACACTTCACTAGTTTGATTTATTACTAGAGGAGACACTCCGCTTGTCCCAGATATAATTGAGACACTCCATTTGTTCGACCTATAACCGACACTTCACTTGTCCGATTAATGGCCGAGCCGCTCCACTGTACATTAAAAATTCAAGAACCAATTTCTCGCCGGTGACAAGAATAAAAGGCGTTGTGCCAGCACTCTAAAAAATTATTTCGCATCAAAAACAAGCTCGAGGGGATGATCTCAGGGGCAACAATGAATCTGAATCAACTATTCCGGGGGCCGCAGCGCGCCGGAAGAGACAAATAAAACGCGGTCTATCTCCGTGGATGCCGGCATCACTGGAATTCCTCGCCCGAAAAAATGCCGAAGTTGCGCCGTTCCGCTCCCAGGCGACCCATTAAAGCTCTCGCCCCACGCCGAAACATAAATTTTCGAGTCGCTAAAACCACGCCGGCCCAGAATTCCACGGGTGTTCCACGCTCTCTTGGATTCCGTTCGTGTCCCTGAAATTTTCCTGAGACCCCGGCGACACGACTTCCCCCGTTGTTTCACCCTCTGTCGCCGACGGCCGATTCCGATCGATCCTGCCATCGGGGTGGCTCCCAACCCTTAATTGATGGGGCTGGTTTCTTCTGCCATTTTTTTCTTCTGACAGCGAAATTACCGTCCTTTGTCTCGAGCAGATTCTACGATTCAATTTAGCAAAAATGTTGCTGCAGGTGGTACTAAAATATTCATTACAAAAAAATACAGACCATGGAACAACCTCCTATCATAGCTGTATCTTTTTAATACTCCATGTGTTATAATTTTCTTTAATTTGATAAAGATATTAAAACAAGCACTGCTGTTAGTCTTATCATGTTGAATACAGTCAGGCTATGACAACTACCCCTACAGTTTTTCTGAATTAATCCCTCTGGACTCGTGACAGTAAGAAATAATTAAAAAATTATAATTAATTCAGAAGAAGCTGTTGAAAAAATTTTTCTCGGAGACTGAGGACAGCAAGCGTTGCAAGGAGTCGTTAATCGAGACCTGGACACTCGATAATTGTGAATCGAGCTTCAGGGTCCGGATTGCGGCCGAAGTTTCCCATTGTCCGCGGACGAGGCGGAGGAAAGGATTAATTAAATGGCTTCTTTGGGATTGCAATTAAGCGAGGCGAAGTTTTGTTCGAGCCCGCAGGGCGTCGAGCAATCCGTACACCTGGTTCAGAAACCGGGGAGAAGTGGCGAATGCAAGGGTTCCCATTGATACCGAGAAACCGATGGCCCGGAAAAATGAGAAAATTTGCATTTAGAGAAGACTCGTGGGGCTCCTGCGGGACACTTAACTCCTTTGATGCCTCGAGGCGACGGTGCATCCAACATTTTCGGAGAGTGAATAGACTGCCGCATATTCGTCCCCCTACCTCGCGTCCCCCGAATTTGCATAAGTGGAAATTACAAATTCACTTTTTACGGTTTGCCAGAGAATTCATTGACATGTTGAGTCCGGTTTCCGCGTTGCTTTTTCTCGGCCGCCGAATGGGCCCGGTTCTTGTTGGAATACGTGACTTTTGATCTGTGTAGAATTTATGTTATACAGGACGTTCCAAAATTCAAGAGAACATTTTCAATCGATCTGGATTCGAACAAGTTTCTACCAAGAGTCAATAAAAAGAAAACCAGAGCTCAGAGATTCTTACTATCAATTTTTTAAAGATTTATATCGT
The DNA here is from genome assembly GCF_050948215.1 of Halictus rubicundus. NCBI lineage: Eukaryota > Metazoa > Arthropoda > Insecta > Hymenoptera > Halictidae > Halictus > Halictus rubicundus. The sequence goes on from NC_135159.1 coordinate 15,567,319, forward strand.
ACAGGGTGTTTCAAAATCGAAGAGGAATATTTTCTAAAGGGATCTTCATTACAGATTAACTGCACGGGGAGAGAAATTGAAACAAGGAAACACCAGGAAAATATCGAGGATTCTTTCTTGTCCGTATCTAAAAAAAGAATTCATAGTACAGGACATTTCAAAATTAAGTGGAGCCTTTTCCAATGAAGCACGACGTCTGGCAGAAGTGTACGCGAATAGAACAGCGGAGAAAATAAAGCAGACGGAACATTAAAGTTTAAGGAACGTTTTCTTCAATTCTTAAAGGATTCATTCGGTACAGGATGATCCAAAATTCAACGGGGTCATATATAATGGATCTTTACAACGGGCCGCAATTTCTATGAAGGGAAAAGTAGGACGAAAACCACAGGGCGAGAGGCGAATTCGACGATCGTTTACTTCAATTCTTGAACAATTCGTTCTGTACAGGCTGTTTCAAAAATTAAGGGGACACGCGTGAAATACTTCGCTGCCGGCTGAGAAGTTTATACGAGAGGAGCGGAAACGGAAAAGCACAGAAAAGACAAGATCTCGTTCTCTCAATTATTCAACTGCTCATCCTGTACAGGCTGTTCCAAAGTGCACTAGAATATTCACCAACGCAGCGTATACACGTTACCCACTGAATTGAACAATAAAGTGCGTAGACAGGGTGTTCAAAAAATTAGAGAAAAAAACTCGCCGTAGAATATTCCATCGTTAAAGATAACCGTAAAAGTTACGAAATCGAGGGAGTGGCTTAGAGGCGTCAAGAAATTCGACCGCGAAGGTTTTAAGGGCGGTTCGAGCCGGTCGGATCGACTCGGCGAATCGATTTAAAGCGTCTGAACGGCCGTTTAACGAGCTCGATCCACGAACGAGGCATGAATCAACATCGAGCGAGACGAGGGAGGGCGACTCGGCCGGGGGAAAATAAAGTTTTCCGACTGATTGGATCTAACCGAAAGTTTCCTGCTGCGAATCGCTCGCTCGACTTTAATCTCCCGCGGGTGAACGTCTGCCTTTCATTCCGGGCTCCGCCGACGGAGGGGAGGGGCTGGGAGAAGGCAAAGGGAAAAGGAGGATCCTCGTGCGCGTGCCATCCGGGATTCCTTGTGATTTACTGGCGGGCCGCGCCGATCGATCTCATCGACCGGGAGCCGGATCGACGCCTCCGCGATCGCTCGCAGGAAATTCGCGGATAATTTCCGCGACGCCGAGCCAACCTATCAAACGTCCCGAGGGATCGGTCCCGACCGAGCCCTGAAATCGACTATAAATAACGCTCGCGCTTGCCGATCTTAGAACAACCCCCAACTGATCCTAACTTCTAGTAACAACAACGGGAACCAAGATAAAAGAAGGTTAGGTTCGTTCCCTGTTATGTCAGTTTACGTTACCCCCAAGCGAGGAACTCTTACGGGGTCTCACCATGTACCTGCTTCAACGTCCGTTCTGCGACAACACGAAGAAGGTCTTCCTCAGCTTTGAACGTGGAATGTTGACCAGCTTTCCGACGGAATCCGTTTAACACGTTCTCCCGTTTCGATTGCGTTTAGTAGAATATTCAGGCATGTCATTTTCCCCGGAAGTGGAACTTAGCCCGGGCGGAAGCAGCGTGTTGCGAAGTTCGTGAAGGTTTCGGTGGGTTAGGGTTGTTGGTGGGCGTGTGGGTGCTGGCTGCCGGATAGCTGATCGTGCTGGTGGTAGTTGCAGCTGCGTCTCCTGACCGAGTTCTGGCAGGACGGATAGCTCAGGGGATGGCGTGGAGAAGGCGAATGAATAATTTAGAACTGCGGCCTGCCTCATAATCGTGGCTGTCAGAGGGTGGAGAAAGGTTGCGTCGAATTTCTCAACCCTTCCGGGCGCCGCGCTGCGCCGCGCCGCGTTGCCTGGGAAAAAGGCTGCCCTCCATCTTCGCTGATTCGAACCCATGGAATCGCCACGCCGCATGAATTTTTCATCTGCACTTAACGCGTATCCTGTAACATTTATTTTTGCATTCCGCTCGACGACAAACAAATATTCCTGCCGCGTGACATTTTCTTTACACCGCCCGACAAAATTCTGACGGTTTTAGAGTTTTCCGCAACGACGACGAAATTTCTTCGCAATTTTTGGGACGACCTGCCCGAGGAGAAACGGAGTGCCGGGGGAGGGTTGCGAGTGGAAATTAAAAATTGCTCATCGGGGGATGGATCCGCGGGATTCCGAGCGGGCCAAGCATAAAGGCGTTCACTTTCCTCCGCGGAAAAATTCATCGAGAGGTTTATTCGCGATGCTCACGGTATTTCGCGGCAACGCCGCGCCGCAGACTGGCGTGCGTCAGAATCGTTTACCCGTACCGAGCGGACGGAAAATTGGGTCAGATATCCTGGGATATAAGTCCTTCCCTTTGTAGCCTTTTATCGGGCTACCCTTGCACGATACTTATCGACTCTTATCTCCTCCCCGGCCCCGACTCGCGTTTGTTTCGCGATTTTAACTCCGCGACAATTTAGATTACAGGCTTTCCTACCGTTAATTGCTTTTTTCCCCCACCTTTCGCAGCGATCCACAGAAGCATCGAGTGTGTGGTCACATCGATTGCCGACGCTCCATTGGGCCTCATTCCTGCGAAACTGTGCTCCAAATATTTTTTAAACCATTTTCTAACTCCCTCTCGCAACGGGGTGTGAACTCCAGATGAGAGTTACTCAGCAACCAAACGAGATATTTGGATGAAACAAAAGGCAGATTGTACGTGCACATTAGGTGTATTACATACATTTTTTTCGAAATTTTAGTCCACTCATTAAGGGTACAGAACACGATTTCTCTTCAAGGGCAGTTTTGGGGAACAAACCCTTAAGTAATAGCTGCCAAAAAAATCAGGAGCAATAGTATAATGTCTATATATCCTCTGGAAAAATTTCAGAAGCCACGATTTACTGGTTTAAACAATCTTAGTTCCAAAAATGACCCCTGAGGAATACACTTTTTTTCTACCCCTAACAAGCATCCCAAAATTTTCATAAAATTTCACAGTATAGAGCCAATGTGTGCCTACTATTTACAGTTTGTTTCATTCGAATACCTTGTCTGGTTATAGAGAAAAAACCGGTCGAAGTTGCGGGTTCTCACCCCCGTAACTCGATTACGCGCGGGTAAATGGCTAATAAAAATAAACGCGAGAAGCTATGCTTCGTTTAACCAGACGCTCGTCTAATCAACGAAAGGAAAATGGACCGACGATTTTCTGAATGCCAGGAAATTAATATGGGACTTTCGCTGGAGATTAAACATTGTTTTAATCGACCCCCTCGTAAAACAGGAAACTGGAGACGGCGCGGCACGGCGGTATCGTTTTACGCGAATCGATATTCGATTTCAATACGCCGTTCCCCAGCCTCGTTCTCGACTATTGTGTCTCGGCAATAAACGGCTCTAATGAATTCTTAACGGCTACTTTGTTCCCGTGACGATTAAGAAGATTCCATTTCTCTCGTCTGGAACGGAACGGAGAAAATGATTTTCCTTCTTTTTTCGATTTAATCTAGAAAAACCATGAGACACGCTACAATTCTTGAGGCACCGGGTGCGGATTATATAGACACGCCACCGAAGACGGCTCCGAGTCCTCTGAATTATGCTGCGTGCTCACGCGAGAGCCATTGACGAGAGAGATCCTTAAGCTGCGTATTCACTTGAAAGTGGCGTTAGGCGTCGTTAAAGGAATCCTTAATGTCTATAATCACTTGTGAATAATTAGAAAATAAATATGAAGCTGTGTATACGCTTCAAGGTACCTTCAAAGTAATTCTTAAGCCTGGTATCCACTCGCAAGTAACAGCAAAGAAATTCCTAAGCTGTGTATCTACTTGGAAGTAAATCTAAAGGTCAGTATCCACTTGAAATGAACTCGGAAGTGACTCTGAAGCTGCCGACTAGTTCGGAGTGAATTTAAGACGACGTATCGATGAATAAACAATTCCTAAGCTGCGTGTCCACTCGACTGAAAATTCCTAAGCCACTCTCTCTCGCCGAATAGCCACTCGTGAGAACCTCTCAGGCGGGCAGTTCGCTGAGAGGCACGTTTCTAAAGTGGTAAGCAGTGTTTCACCGCAGAGCAGAATTTACATTCCCCTCGGAGTCGGCCAGTGATTTATAAACGATACCGGGGGCCGCGCTCGCGCGCGCGCGCCCGCGAATTAAACCGGGATAAATAACAATACCGGGGGAAAGTGTTATTTAAGAGGCACTCCGTTCCGTCGAGCGTTTTCCCACGGAAAAGACGAAATAATTGAGCCAACTGGCTCTCGGCCGGGCAGCGCTTTCGGTCGGAATTTATTGTGATCTTTACATCGTTAAGCTCTCCGCGAGGGGATTTATCGCGGGCTGCATTAAGCCATCCGACAAACAATGGAGGTGTGCCTGCAAGGGGGCGGTAATAATTCATATTTTGCTGCCGCGCGTAACCGAGCGGCAACGTGATTTTCCACCGTGTGATTTGCCACACGACGACGATGCACGATTTAAAAACCCCCCCGAAGAGCACTCGGAAAAATTAAGGATCGAAAGAAAAACAATGGGCCCGTAAAACCGGAACAGCCTCGAGATCAAAAAGAATAGTCGTCGTAGTCACGACAGGGATGGCAAGGGGAGGAAGAGGGTTTCGCAAGCCGGAGAACAAACGTCGATCGACTCGGAAAATCGAGTTCAAGTCCTTGAAGGCGTTCGCCAGTTGCTGGGACAGGATCCCCGGGGAGCCGAACGAGTGTCGCGGAATGGCGGTCCTCGCAGGTGCACCGAATTATTATAAGGCAGCCGCGCCGGAAATCGATAAACCGTTTTGTTCAAGTCGCACAGTTTCCCAAAGTGCAGGATGCGAAGCGGCAGAGAGAACGAACGAGAATTCGGCTGACTACAGCATCGTTCTCGTCACACATGGACGCCGACAGCGTGAATCATCCTGCACACTGAACAGACCAGCACCCAACAGTTTCAACACAGCCTCTGGATAGCATAACATCTATAAACTGCTCGAATTTTTTTCGCTGGATTTTGCGCGTCGGGAAATCCTTATTCAGGTACTCAGCTTGCCCGACTTACTGCTCAGAGACGCCACTTGCCTGACTTATAATCGAGACAGTCTACTTGTTTGACTTATCATTGTGGTACTCCACTTGTCTGACTTATAATTGAGACAGTTCACTGGTCTGACTTATTATTGTGGTACTCGACTTGTCTGACTTATAATTGAGACAGTTCACTGCTCTGACTTATTATTGTGGTACTCCACTTGTCTGACTTATAATCGAGACAGTCGACATGTCTGACTTATTATTGTGGTACTCCACTTGTCTCATTTATCATCGAGATATTCCACTTGTCGGCGGGATTGCCTTATTGGGATCGGGGTTTCCGTGTGATAGAATTTTTGGCACGATGAAAAATGGTCTCAGGGTCGAGGCGTCTGACTTCTGTTTAATGAAACTGTCGTGGCTGACGAACACGTTCGAGGTATCGAAACGCGCATCGAATCGGGGCAATCACGGCCGGTCATACCGGCCGATCGAGATTTAATGACGACTGCTAGTCGCGTCCGCGATCCGGCACAGTAACGCCGGGAAAAAGCTGGATCTTTATGGTTGTCATCGTCGGCCGCCGAAACTGATTCCCGTCACGTAGCCAGCCGGCTCGTGAATAAAAATTCGATCTCTATGGAGATGAGCTATCCCGCCTTCTACGCGCGGACTACTGATTTTTTGAACGACTAGGCGCTTTTGGCGGCCTGTTAACTTCTTCCCGCGAGGTTTCAGCGTTTCTTCTGTGGTTCGTTCGTCCAGTAAACTCTCTTATGCTAGACAGGTTGTTTCGTTCGAAAATTATGAACTTTTCGAGGTTGGAAACATTTTTGCGATAGTGAAGCTATCTTTTTCTCGTTGTAGAACTGCAGAGCATGAAAAACGTAGTTCCACGATGTACGGATATGTTGACACTGCTGATAAGTCGAGTTGTCGGAAAAAGTATGAGCGGCACGCATGGAGGCTCCGGTCACGTGACCATTATCTGTCGCAAATTACCGTGCGACCGGCGATCTAAATGCGTACATGTGACACATCGTTATCCTCAGCTTTTTATTAGCCACGACACTGCGGTATTAAAGATATGCCTTTATTGGAGGGATAGTAAAAATAATATTGGAAATGTGGATAAATGCTGGTACCAGAAAAACTGTTTAAATACTTTTGGAGCTTCGGGAGGAAGGTAGAAGGGTTTTAACGGTTTCAAGGGACGTCGTGAGAGGTGCGGTTGCACGCGACCAGGAGCAATTCGTTTCAGGTGCAGCCGGACACCTCGGACTAGTCGAATTTCAGGGTGTAACAGTAACGAAGCGCAGTCGTGGCGGCGAAGATTAGATTAAACGGTGTTGCCCGGCAGGTTCATCATTGTGGTCTGAAGTTCGCATAAGTTTGCGAATATCATGGCGGTATGGTTAAACGCCATGGGACCGGCAAGGCCCTGCGGGGGGCGAGGCCGGAAACGTGCACGGCGAACACGTACCCTGGAGTTTCTCTAATTACTTCGCGGTGATCGTTCTCTCCTCGGACGCGTACACGTAGCCGGGAGATGGCTTCCGGTTACTGATAAAAATTATTGTCGACGCACAGCCGCCCTGCCAACGGCTGAACCCCGCAAAAACTATTTACTATTTAAAAAATAAAATTGGGTGGTTAATTATCTGTCGTGCAGTGGTCCGTTCAGCCTGGTCCATTTTTAAATGGCGTTTTATTATTTACTAAGGAAGGGACGAGCGTCGTTTTATGGAGGATTGCAAGTCTCGACGGCATTATTAACGAGCCCGTTAAATATTAGAACGGTCCCGAATGAGGATGTTAGTAAATCTGACGATCTCCTGCGCTCCCGATGCCGCCGGGCCGCGGCGCGGCAACGTGCTTGTTTTTTCTGTCGACGAAATTACAGAAGGCATTATGTATTCCATGCATTTCGTTTGCGCCGAGATCTCGGCGAGAACGTGCCGGAAAATCTGCCGGCAGAGGCGCGACGGGAATGTTATCTCCGGAGTGCGAATGTTTATGCAAATTGGGATCCTTAAGGGTTAATTTATGAAAATAGGTGTCGAACATAAATTTCCTCATCTGCAATTTTTGTCTTCCGAATTAGCGTGCGGAGGAGACGTATCTCTTTGCGACGACGATAATACCAATCTGCATTTACAAACAATCCCATGCATTTACTAATTAGAAATTATAATGAAAGTATGAGCAACAGTCTGGTCGGGCATGAAAGTTCAAAGTTCCTTCGGAATCTGTTGCGAACTCGTAGTCTTCGGGCAAGAAGCTGAAGTTGAGCATAGAGTGCTCTCGAGCCGGGGAAAATTAGGTCCGAATTAGGCTCGAATTTGACAGAGTTTTAGGTCCCAACCATCTGGATCTTCCTCGCAGAGATCAAATTCGACGTGAACTCAAAGGAACGTGGAAGAAACGAGGGGGTCGTACGAGATCGATACGAGATCGAACGAGAAAATGGTGGTGCAGCACGGGCTGCCTACGAGAAGAAAATCCGGAATTTTTCCGGCACGGTGAAATGAAATCGCTGGAATTCCTCTGTTCGATCCGGCAGACAATACCAATTTTAATTTCCCTTGCTTTCGAAGGACTGGAACACGGTGAGTCGTGTGCGCGATTCCGAGTGGTTCGCGGCCGCGTGTTCCGGATTCCACGATTCCTCAGCGTTGCCGGAAACGCGGAAAAATCCTCCGACTGTCGCCGTGTCGCGACATTCGCCTGCCTTTCCTCTGTACCGTTCTGTTGCAGATGCTGTTGCAGAACCCAGCCTCCCGACGGTGGTGCACGCGCGGCCCGGAAATGGGCTTCCATCTCGAGGAAACGAGCGAGTCGCGGGCTCTTTTGTCTGAAAGAGACCTCGTCAACCGGGAAGGCAGCCGAACCGACATATTTCTCGTGGAATGGATTCGAAGGAGCCTGGCGAATGGAGCCAGCCACGCTGATTTCACTCGAATATGCTGGAACGTTGTTTATCTCGAGAGAAACGTCGTCCCGCCTGATCAAACAAACCTCCGGCTCCGACAATGCCTGCGAACATCGATATTAACTGCAACCGTTTCGCTCTTTGAACGCCCCTTGTAGCAAAAGTAAATTGTCATCGTGATTCTCACCCTATTCCTCTGCCTCTCGGATGTATAAAATATACATATTCTTATTCGAATAGGAGCAGCACGACGTTACCAATTTATCGGTGGTTGATAATTAACGTGGCGATCCGACACGTTCCGGGAGGGCCAGAAAAATTACTGGAACGACGTCGGGGGCCGGAGAAGATCTCGTTAGAAAGACAGCCGGCTATTTTCAGCGGCGTCATCGCGCCGAGGTAATTAATTAGAGAAATGAATTGGCTTTCAGCAAAGTTCCCGCAAAAAGGAGACGCGTCCCCTTTTCCCGGGGAAATTTCCCATATTAGTCAAAGCATCGGTTCATTAAATTTTCACGCGTTACTCCGGCCAGGCCGGCCGGGAGACCCGGCCTTAATGAAACTCCCTTTCGGTTTTCGATTACAGCGCGGCCGCGCGCTTTGATTCGCGGCTGCCACCCTTCCCGTCGCCGCTCCCTCTGTCCCCACCCTCTCCCTTTTCCTCGCCTCACCTCTGGCCCGGGAAACACGGCCGTAGCTAATTGGCGGCCGGTGTTCCACGGCGGAAGCGTTTGTCCACCCGGAGGAACAAAAAAAAAGGAAATAGAGGGAAATTCCTCTGTTCGGCCGACACGGGAAAAAGGGTATAGAAATTCTCGTGAACCGAACGCGCTAGCTGCCCGCGGAATTGAATCGAATCGAATCGTCGCGTCGCGACGACGCACGGGCCCTGGCCAACCCACGGTTTTCCAATTTCGATGGAAGAACGTCGGCCAACTTCGTTTTTTCGGACGTTTAATGGCCCCTCGTTCGATACCGCCGATCTATACCGGCGGAAACGACTCCGTGGCCGAGAATCAATTATCTGGAACGGCCGAAAGTAGCATATAATTTTATCCGTTCACCGATCTCACTTAGAGAATTTGCATTTGTTAATCGAATAAAAATAAATGGCACCAAGTCCACGGACGAGTCCGAGTCCCCGGCGACAGGTTCGGCTTGCGAATTTTTATCTCGAAAAGTCGTCGTTCGATCGGGATGGACTTTACTTTGTTTCGATCAGAACATATATCACGTACAGCTCAAAATTTTTCTAGATTGATAAATTAATTTTACAACATTGAAAATTATGAATGATTTCAAATCGCGTGACTGAAAGTAAAATTGAACATTTCATTCTGGAAAACAAGATGGAAAATTTTTTTAAAAATATTCAGCTATACTCGGATGTCTTGCCTACAAAATGAGCCTGGTCTCATGATCGAGTCTCTGAAATTAACGCCGTGGTGAGTTGTTGAAGATTAAATGTACCTGTGCTGAATGTAAGCTACCCTCTTTACCATTTTTGAACAATTTTTTGCAGCCTCCCCTCTCCTCAATCTTGCAAGTGCTTTACATGTAATTATTGTACGTTTTTCCAGCTTTCCAGAGAGCAAAGGTACAACCATTTATCTTCATCCGTTCGGAAGGTATGAATTTTTGAGCGGAGGCACGGTTTTGCGCGCAGTGCGTTGGAAACGGAGCCGAACGGACGCCGGGGAATGCCGTTTAATTGGAAACGGGGGTGATGGTCGGGTGCGGCGGGCTCGCAAGCAAGAAAACGTCAAGCTTTTAGTTATGATAAGCTTATTACCGGGGCGCCCGTAAGCGTATTATCTGCCCCCGTGGAATGTTTTCGATGAAACTTGCGCGGCCGCCTCCTCTAATTAATGGAAATTCACGGTTAAACTGTTCCCGTCGGGCGGCGCCGCGTTTAAACGGATCATTTCGACGAACTGTCGCCGCGATTTCCCGCCCACGAATCCGTGGCTGAATCATCGCGGAGGCGGTCCTCATTGTCGATCGTAGGAGAAAACGCAGAGAACGCAAAGAAGATGGAGAGAAGGATCGTTAATCGATTCGAGACGCGAGTTCGCAAACCGAGCGGAAAGAGGATCGCAGCGGTGAGGCGAGGCTATTAAGGTGTTGCAAAGAGCTCGGGTGAAAACACGCGGAACTCAGTCTTGGAACGCTTACCATTAGGGGACTGTAAGCGCTTTAGCGCCGGCGAAATGTCTTCGCTGTTTTATTGCGTCTGCCGCCTAATCCTCCTGATGTCGCGACGAATTCGCCCGAAAAACTTCCTCAATTCTTCACTTTTTAGTCCTAAGATCAAGGCCTTCATACTTATGCACCCCTTCAACTCTGAGCTTTCCGACCCTGTGCTTTTCGGACCCCGAGCTTTTCGAACCCTGAGCTTTCCGATCCCTGAGCTTTTCGGACCCTGGGATTTTCGAACCCTGAGCTTCTCGGACCCTGGGCTTTTCGGACCCTGAGCTTTCCGATCCCTGAGCTTTTCGGACCCTGAACTTTTTGAATCCTGAGCCTTCCGGACCCTAAGCTTTTCGGCCCTGAGCTTTCCGATCCCTGAGCTTTTCGGACCCCGACTTTCTGGGCTCTTGGACCCCGAGGACCTTCAGCTTTGTGAACCTGAAGCTTGTTTACTCATTCCCTTTAAGATCTTTCGACCTCCTCACTTTCTACGGACTCGTCACTAATTCTGGATGCTAGATTGCTGAGCTTTTTGATTATTAAACGCTTTTGGATCCACGAGCTTCCAGGATATTGAAGCTTATGGATCTCTGACCTAGAATATCCCAGCTTTCCGGGTCCCCGGAATTGTCGTCTGAATTTCGTCGGCTCTCGAGATCCCCAAATTCCCGAGCTTTCTTGATCCCTGAAATATTTCTGGACTTTTCGGAAGCCCGAGCTTTTTGGCGCCACCCCTGCAGCCACTAATAACGTAACGTCTCGTAAAAAGGCGCAAGCTGCTGCGAGAACAGCAACGAACTCTTCCGTTATCTCGTTAACCAAGAATTACGAGGGCTTTTTTCTGAAACGGACGATCCGAGGGGCGGCGAAACGACACGATACGGTGATACGTTGGGGTGACAAAGTATATACAGTTACGTACAGTCAGAGCAAGAAACAAGTTGGCGTCAGCATTAACTTGCTCTTAAAGATAATCCCCGAAGATCTGCGCCTTCTAACACCGCCGCTTAAACAACTCAACAACGCCGATAAACAAAATTGGACAAACCCGAGGAGGAAAATAGAAAACGTGCGATAATAGGCAAGTGATAGGAATTTTGAAAGTGCTGGCAACTTTCCGAGTCGACTGTAAACTACTACCATTTACCACCCAGAGGCAGATAGCGCTGCTTTCTGTTCGGCCTGTTATCTGGCAAGCCTCGAGCTTTCGCTCACAATTAGAATCGAACGCGTTCCGCCAACACGAACAATTTATCATCTCGTCGGCTTCGTTTGAAAAACGTTGACGAAACCGCCACTGATTCCACGGCCATTGAATCCCGTCTACCTCGGCCCCTCGCTCAAAAGAAATCAAAAGACCGACGCCGAGCGGCAGTCGGCGGACAGGAAACGACGGTGAATAGGAATGATTGGGGATCGAGACCCAGCCTCGGCGAAATCATATCCGCGGCAGGATTCTTCTCGAGCTGGATTTTTGGGTAAGCGTTCCCCGGCTCGAGCTAACGGAATTTCCAAAGAACCGGTTACGACCGCGGATTTACGGGATTCGCGGGGAACTTCCGAGCGAGCATTCATTTTTCCACCCTCCCTGTCTCCCCCACGGAAAGAATTAATGGAGAAGAATTTCCAGCGTGGCCGACGCTCGATGGAGAAACGAATTGTAGGATCACGGACCCCGGTCCGAACACAGAAAGATCCCCGTAAATCTTACCACGGGCAAATATAAATCTCCCGGCACGAGGTAAGGGAAAGGAGGTCTGACAAAATTATTATCTGCGGACCCACTTTGGATATTATGGACTCCGTTGGACCCCCCAGAACCTGGGACCTCTTGGGTCTTTTGGACCTCTTGGGACCCCTGGACTCTTGGATTACTTTGAATTTTTTTCTAGATCACCTTGAGACACTTCAGACCCTTTAGGGCCCTCTAGACTCCTCCTGCATCGCTTTGGGACTCCATTTGAATTTGGGACTGCCTTGGATTCCGAAAGTTCTTGGACACCGAGCTTTTTGGAGTTCTAAAGGTCACGGACCCTGATGCTGACAGGCCCCTGAGTTCACCAAATCTGGGACTTGGAGCTTTCTGGACTCCCAAATTTTTTGGATCCGAATTATGGATCTCTGAGCTTTTTGGGCCGACGAATTTCAGAATGATGGACTCCAGTCCGTGTGAAAGGGCTGCCAATAAATTTGCTCAAGCCAGGAAGTAAATTTTCAAGGTACTTACTTGCAAACTGAATCGGGCATGGCGATTTTATCGATCCTCGAGATCCCCCGTGTAATTGACGAACGGAGATGCTGTCCTCGATCTCACGAGAAACACGTCTCGGCAAGCTGGACTGCCTCGAGCGGTCGTAAAAAGATGTACAGTAAATTTCCGAGAGGCGGATAAATCTCTTCGTGAACAGAGTCTGCTAGATCTCTAGCAGGAACATAAATCTTCCGGGGCAACAAGACGGAGAACGTCTTGGCAAGGTTGAACAACGTCTCTGTGTAATTAGAAATCTCCTTCGGCCAGCAATAATTGTTAAACTTTACTCACGTTGAATTATTGGCAGTTCTTCATGCTAAATTCTGAAGACCTGGATTCAGTTTCCATTGGACCAAAGAATTATCACTTATTATAGAAAATTGAATAAATAGACTCTCGACTTGGAAGATCTTTAAAAATTGTTAAATATTTATCGTGGTATATCTAGAGATATTGAATGATGCTGGAATTTTGATAAATAAGTTGGTACACTTGGACGGTGTTAATGGCGTCTAAACAGATAATTGTTGTGAGTGTTCTATCGCTCCGGCGGAGAAATCAAATTCCCAGCCCGAGAAACAAGAGACTGGGGCGTCGGGGAGATAGAGAGAGAAAGAGAGAGAGAGGGAGAGAGAGAGAGATAATGACGAGAAGATGTGCCTAACAACCGTGAATCTGCGTCCGACGTCGTCCACCCACAACAGACAATTGCCGGCCATCAGTGAAATTGCGGGAGATCGCGAGGCAAGAGGCTTCAACGCCTTATCGAGTCAAGATGCCGGTTACGCCGACGCATCTGCCCTAATCTATCAATAAACCGTGTCCGATGAATTTCGAGCAGGCCACAGACGAGATCGTCTCACTATCGGAGCACTTCTGCACTGCTCACACTATTTTTTCCGTGGAAAAATGCATCCCCATTTTCATACAAATATTGATCCAATAAAAATCATTTTACACTTTTGTTCAAATACAGATGTTTTTATAAAATTTCAACAAATTTACCTCGCCATTTATCGTTAACAAATATTTATGTCGGTAATTTATATTTATCGACAGGACTTCGTTAATATTTTTGTGTGAATTTTATAAATTTTGTTCTTACTTGGAATCGAGTGACTATTATTTATTGTTGGAAGAAGGAAATCAGCTATTTATTGAAGAAAGAGGGAGATATTATTCAAACTGAAATTATTGCGAATGTAAGTCCGTCAGAGAACCACCAGAAAATGTATTATATGTTGTTACAATTAATAAATAACAATAATTGTGCTTTTGAAATTAAATTAACGTGGTTACAATGATATGCTGAAACAGTGGTTCTCAACTTGTTTGAATATTTTCAGATAATCAATTGAAATAAATATCTACGCTTGTTTTTAATATTGATCGACCACAATAAATATTAAACGCACTTCAAGCCAGTGGTTGATCAAGTCATTCTTTCTTGAACATTTTACGAATTTTTCTACCGGCACGGAACGTCAATCATTTTTGGAAATGTGAAACCTACAAAATCCGTGGGTAATCAAGCTAATTAAATACGTGCATTGTAGAGAGGCCAAACCACCTTATCAAGTTAATTAAACGCGATGCTAAAAGTACTGTGTGGCAGTGGTTCTCAACCTGTACGAATGGTAGAGTCTTTATCACTTTACCAACATTCATCTCCTATTGTAAAACGACTAAACCCTTTCTAACGTAATTAACTGCGAAATGAAAAGTACTTCAGGACAGTGGTTCTCAACTTGTACAAATCTGGAAGTATTTCCACTTCAATGAAATTTTAGTCGTACTTCTCCATAGAACACCATCGATTTAGACAATTTTAAAAGATAATAACGACAGGAATGATAGCTCAGACTGTAAAATAAATTAATAAACGATCATTTTGGCAGTTCCCAAAAATAATGCTCAGGGTGTAAAGCATTAAACAAATAAGCATATGAGCAGACTCCCAATGGAATGCGAATAATTGTGACAGTTTTAAAAATTAATTGGGACCAGAATGAGGGTGTGAAGTGTTAAATAAATAAGTGGATGAATAAATGAAGGCGATAAAGTCCGCGGGAGGGACTTTCCGGGGACGGTGGCTGAGTCGCGGCGATTTCTCGACAGGCGAATGATTATGAAAAAGGAAAAATTGGAAAATGATGAGAGCGGGGGTGGTCGGCGACGCTTTGATCGTTCGGAACGCGCCGATTCGGAACGGTCGAGCGGTCTGCGAGCAAACACCCGCTCGAATTCCGCTCACGTGAAACTTGTTGCGCTCTGGATCCGACCGAGAGCGAAATAATTGGCTGTTGCGTGTCGCCCGCGATAATATTACCAGCCCGTGGCCTTTGTTTTAATTCGACGCTCGGGATCCCGTGAACCGGAAGTCCCTCTTTAGCCCCCGCCGCGCTGCGTCACGCCTTAAAAATCCCAGCCCGTGCCCAAAAACCTCCGTCCCTGCGGTTTCGGAATTCCACGTTCTGCAGACACGTTGATCGCGATTTATAAATGTCCATAAATCACTGGAAAAATTCATATAGAAAATACAAGGTCTTTGTGAAATTTAATCAACGGTAAAAACAAATACCGAAATCAAATACATATCTGCAGATGGAAAATCGTGGAAAATGTTTTCAGGGAAATTTCTCCGAGTTCGAAATTAATATTAAATTTTTATATTTTGTTCTGTTTGTTGTTATTGATTTGTGCGAATTGTTTCGTATCGGCATAAATCGTGAATTTTAATGGAGACAATATTTGTATGTCTGTGGGAAAACGTGTCGGTCCAATGCTGTGTAATTGTGCATTGATTGAATAAATTTTTAATTATAAAGTTTTGTGAAAATGAAGCAACCCTGGAACTATAGATTGAGCATTTTGAGGGACCGTTTTTTCTGCACGAGAGTCGCGTACCGTGAATTGAGTGAGAAGTTCAAACGCGTTTTCTAGAAACTAGTTTGCCTTTTACGGTGGCGCGGAAAACTCGCGCTGCCTCCGACTAATTAACGCGAAATTTCGCATGCAGTTTTCTCATAAGATCCCGCGTCTCGTAACGACGTATTTTTTTAATCCAATTCCCCGTTCTTTGTTTATTAAAAACGAAAGGGGAATATATTCTTCGAGAAGACTTTTTTATTTGTTTAAACTTTGGCACCAAATTTATCTAACATAAAGACAAAGGAATTTTCTATCATTGAAGATGGAAGGACCCGTATATAATTTTTTATAACTTTCGAAAAAATGAATTTACAAAGATGAAATTTTTCGTACAAGTACATCAAAGTACCGTTTTTATGTGGTAAAAAAATTAAAATGTTTTGCCGAACCGTTCGGCTGTAAAAAAATCCGAAAGATGACGCTCGCTTAAGTAGAAACAGACAGTTATGGTCTGACAAGCTGTAACGAAGAGTGATATTAATTTTATGATGATAATTGATTAGGAGGCGGTCTTCGAAACACGACTAGGGAACAAACGATACTTTTTCTAATTGGATCGGAGGAGCGACGGAGTTCTGGGTCGACACTCGGCAAAATAGTAAATAGGCAGTCGGTCTTTCGATCAGAGACGAACCTTTGACAGAGGGACCGTTCAAATGAGACCTCGGAACCAATCAAACTGTCGAACTCGAGAAGATTGCGGGCCATTCGGGCCAGGAATTCACGGAGAAAGTCGGTTGATTGGCAAATATTTGGTCGCCGCGACGGGTTTGTCGTTTTAGCACCGAGCATTTGCTTTCTACAAATTTCTATACGCTCCGCACGGTTCGCAGAACCTCTCCGAGTAGTACTCTCCGAGATCCTATAAACCTCGAAAAAAAAATAATAAATAAAAAACCTTGAGGAAATATCCTCACATTTCAAAAAGGAAAAAAATGTCCAAATACTCATCATCAAATTGAACCTCAAAAAACACAACGCAGCTTTTCAATCAATCCAATAAATCCAGTTATAAAAGATCGAAAAAGGCAGCCGGAATTATTATTTCATATTTGTATGTGCAACTGTATTGCCGTCGAATGCTGAAAAATTGAATGTAGATTTTTATTTTTATAGTAATCTCAGTTTTTATTTCGATTTTTATTTTTATTTTTATAGTAATCTCAGTTTTTATCTCGATTTTTATTTTTATTAAAACGTGGAGTGAGAGAGAGTTGAAGAGGGGCAAAGAGAGTCGAATAACAATTTCTAGAAGAATGCGGGGTCGCAGGTGGCCGATTAGCCGTTTGAAATACCGCCGCGAGCGACTTCCGCGCTTTAGCGGCGTGAGAACCGGCCGAGAATTTATTGATTGCTTGATTAAAACATGACGGTCGAGGTATGTAGGGTAAGCGGCACAGCTATCGACCCCCAGACGGTGATTCGTTATCGCGGCCGGGCTCACGAGTCGTCGGAACAACCCGCAGATAAACTCTGTCCGGGGCTCTCGTCTATCAAGGCTGCCTCTTAGATCCCCACGAAAAATAAAAACTAACCTTCAGCCGGATTTTCAGTATCTTGCCGTTTCAAATCGGATCCCAGCTTGGGCTCTTTGAAAAGCCAGACTCTCGTATCAGCAGCTGTGGCGTCCCTTTCAAGGGAAAAAGACACGACGCGAGTCAACCGAGACTCCACTGACATCGAGCCTGATCGTAGATGCAAAATAGATGACAGATAAGTGACACCCTGACGCCAGGAAAAATTTTAGCAACGAGATACTTTGCTTCACACACCTCGAAGCATACTAAGGCGTACCTGCTTGGTTACTTTGCATGCTGGGTTACTTCAAAGAGATTATAAATTGAAGTTAATCTAATTACGATGTAGTGAAGACCTAATCCTGTGATACCTAACCATTTAGAACTTAACAAAATGGTTCCTGATGCTGTCTGGTAGCTAATTTATTATGCAATCCAGCTCTGTACTGCATCTAGGTAAAGCCCAGGGCACTTAACTACATCTACATCTACCTGTGAACACGTCCAAGATCCCTCGAGAAGATCAGGAAGCTCGGAGCACGCATAAGTGATCGGCCGGGGCCAACGGGGCGTGTCCCTGACGCCCCACCATTCGCCGGAGGCGGGCCTCGCCCCGCCCACTCAAGGTCAAGCTCGTTCTAATATCGCGGAAGTATCGGATAACGAAAGTATCATGTGTTTGGACACTCCTGATTCCCCTCAGGTCCGTCGACGAGCCTATAAATCATCCTCAGTCATCCTGGCGGACATGTTCGGAACCGATAATTGGACGACGGGTATATCGGCAACGCGAGACCCGTCGGACAAAAGTTTCCGGAGGACTTTCCCGCAATCTCTGGAAATAATCGATCTGCGGTTCGACGAGGATTGGTTAATGCATCCGCCCCTCGTCGCCGGGGCATTCCATTGTGTTCTGTCGGCCGAGACCGCAAACTTTGCTCCCGGATCCCGGCCCAAGGCCGATTAATCCTGGGATCCGGACCGGATTCGCCGATATCTCCGTGCACGGAACGACTTCTCCGGCCCCCGGGATACGGTTTGTTTCGTCCCCGGAAAAGCTCCTCGGGCTGATCGAAAAATCACTGCGCACTGGGCTGGAAAAACGTTTCTCGTGGCCAAAATTATTGTACCGTTATTTCCAGGCTCAAGGTTACAGTACAATAGGCGGTTGGAACACAGAAAACTGGTTTCCGGCCCATGGTGTGCTGGTCCGAGGCTCGAAGAAACTGTTTTACAGTTGCCGAAGAATTCTCACGCCCCCGGTAAATTTTCATATCGAACACAGTCCCGGGGCTCCGTACTCCCGCCGCGCAATAACAGATGTCTCCGGCGGATACACCGTTAAATCCTGTATATGAGATAGTAAGGAGGATATATAGCCCATAAAAAACGCGGTATAGTTCCTTACGAGCGCATCGCCGCGGAAATGGTCAACCGGGACGAATAATGGCCGGCCGCCTGTTCTCCTCGAGACTCTCGGATCCGAATACGCCCTTAAGGGGTATTCCGGTTTTTCATCTTCAAAAATTGGCAACCGTCGACCCATGTTTTTTTCGAAACATACCCTCTAAAATGATCTGTATCTCAGGTAATCGTGATCATTCTTACTTGAAAAAAATCACTCGTGTACTTGGAATACCAAATAAATATTTATGCAAATTCCTGATACAAAAGGATCGATATAGCTTTTCCGAAAAAAATTCGCGCAGAAGCGGTCTCGAAACCCAGAATACCCCTTTTAATTTAAAATTAAACCCCGCGATAATTAAATTAATTTTGGTTTTTCCGCTGTTTTGTGCACAATTCTCGAACCGAGAAACGATTGCGTCACGCCAGGTGCTAAATAAGAACGCTATTCTTCCGGCCGTTATGACAGAACTTTAACGCCAGCCTCCCCGGGAGACTCGTTTCGCCAGCTTCCAGCGACGATCCGCAACGCGCGCCTCAGGTCCCGGTCATTTTCCCCGATCACCCTAACTTCCGACTCGCAGTTCCCTTAAACGCTCGCTAGGCAACATTGAAAACCCGACGGACATCGTAGATATCGGCTTTACAGTCGTTTCTTTGCTTGTTCATTACTAACGACAGTGATCCCGACCCTTTTCGCATCGAGACTTGACTTTATTCGAAAGAAACATAAAATGCAAAAGATAGTGGTTTTACACCTTCTTCGAGTTTCAAAAACACGCCTCCTAGACAATTTTCACCATAAATCAATACCACTCTTCGTTGCTGCTTGTCTGACCATGGTTGTCTGTTTCTACTTACGCGAGGTTCGATTTCCGATTTTTTTACAGCCAAACGGCTCGGCAAATAATTTTTATTTTTTTACAGCGTATAGATAGTATTTTAATCTCCATGCGTGTAAAGTTTCATCTTTGTGCATACATTTTTTCGGAAGTTATAAACAATTCTGTAACAGTCCTCTCCGACGGTAGATATCTGGAAAATATCTACAGATATACTGAATATTTTTACAATCGAAAGGATGGTTAGAAAAATTTGTTTTTCTTATCACATCGAGACACTGCTTTGACGTACTCGTATGCATAATTTCATCCGTTTATAGACATTTTTTCGGAAGTTATGAACAAATTTGTGAGAGTCCTCTCGTGTTCGACGTTAGGATCAGTGCCACGTTGGTTCCGTAGGAGCCGAGGAAAATTGAGTGACCCAGGACACACCGATAGGATCTGTTTCTCGTGATGCTGGAGAATTAATATTACGGAGAACGTCACGTGCACGGTGAACACCTTGCGGCCTCGAAAGATCTCAAAGGGAGGTGTATCGGGTTTGATATCCGCCCTCGGGCCGCCGCCGCGTTGCGGAATAGATGAGGTTCCAGCGGTGACGCGGAGTATTTAACATGCTCCTGTGTTGACACGCGGCCGGGGGAGAGCCCCTGAAAGCCAAAGGACCCTCTTTCCGCGACGGTTCTAAACAGCTCATACATTTTAATGTCCCATCAGAGTACATTTACAGCGAACGCTCGCCCGGTTATCCCTGGTCAGCCCCGCAGAGAAGAGAAGTCCTCTCTCTATTATCCAAGCGAACGATGTGTGCTCTGATTGGCCCCCATAGCCCGGTCGGCTCTGTCCGTAATAATCGTGAAACCGATCTCCGACTGCCACCGTTACGACCATTACACCAAGTTGAGCACACGGGCCATAAATAACGATCGATTCGCGACAAATTGACAACAACCAGCCGAGCCGGGGGAACAGGGTCGCCAGCTCTGATCGAGGACCCGTACACGCCGATGAGAGACTACGTTTCGGACGTTGTTATCTCGGAGACTCGAGAGAAGACGTAGATGAAGAGAGAGAGAGAGAGAGAAACTGCCACCGCCCGCATGACCTTCCGTGGTCGCGACCCTCGAACAGAATTCCTCTTCTAAATTGGAGGTCCGAGATCACAACGGGGCCGAAAACACCGCGTAACAAGCTGGAGAGCTCTTCACCCAATTTTTGCGGACTGCTCGGCGCGGACTTGCCGCTTAAAGAGACCGTAACCGAGACTCCTTTAATCGGCTCTCTCGCAACCCCACTCGACCCTCCCCTCCCCCCTCCCGCCAGCCGCCAGAGGCAATTTGCGGATCGAACAATTTAAAGCGGCAACCTCGTCTGCCGACCGTCCAACACCGTCATCCGAACGTTCCTCCCCACTGATCCATTCATGTTTAATTAATCTCGAAAGATTTTCCCTATGGAATGCCCCCTCGTACAGATTCCACAGCAAGAAGAAGAAAGTTTCCTTGAGAGAGGGGCAATTAACCGGGATAATCACTACTTTCAATGTTTTCTTTGCTGCTGCACTGCAAGGTTCTTTGAAGAGATGCGTTCCTCTCTCAACATAGTGCGCGCGCGAGGAATTCTTCATGAATTCCGGGCCGTCAGAGAGGCTGCTAGACGAGCCGGGCAATAATTTCGAGTGCCGAATAATTCGATTGCATCTGCAGTCGACTCTCGAGCAGCCATCTCGAAATTCCATTTGTCACTGGAGAGCGCACGCAGAGACGGGTCACGCAGAG
Source organism: Halictus rubicundus (assembly GCF_050948215.1). Lineage (NCBI taxonomy): Eukaryota > Metazoa > Arthropoda > Insecta > Hymenoptera > Halictidae > Halictus > Halictus rubicundus. Next base: position 15,588,233 of record NC_135159.1, read on the forward strand.
ACGTCACTACGTTTTCGTGTCCGCTTTCACGGTCCATCCACAATCACGCGCCATTAACGATTGTTCCACACGCCACGCAACACACACCGATCTCTCTATCCGCCTCTATCTTCCCTCCCTCTCCTCCTCCTCCTTCTCCTCCTCTCCTCAGCGCGTTCGGAGATCATCTACGAAATTGCGATCGCGATTTGAGCCGATTAACCGTCGAGATCGCGCCCAAATCGCAACAATGGAATTCGGGGATGGGAATTGGCCAAAAGCTCTTTATCTATATATGCACCACACACACACATATACACACATAAGTCCAATCCAAGTTTCCAACACGCATTCTCCCCTCTCCTGACTCCATTGGAATTTTCTTTCCCAAGTTTCTAAAACTACCTTCTCTCTACCTAGTACAGCTTCGGCTTCGTATTTATCACTATATTAGTAAGGAGGTCAAAGAATTTTTTTCTCCAGAACTCGGTTCCGTTCGGAGAAACTCAATCTCTCGTTTCACGAGATGAGAAGCCGATATTTTTCAATACTGATCAATGAAACGCGGGAAAACGACGGAAAAACCGCACAAAAGAGGGCACCGAGATTCGAACCTGGGTCGTTCCGGTGGCAGTTCGACGCTCTATCGACCGAGCCATAGGCGGCTCGTTAAGGTTATCGACTGTACCGGGTATATCTCGCGCTCTGATCCGTCATCCCTGTAATAGACGGATCCAGATTCGGAAAACTGAGGCTGTGTAGCAGGCTGGTGACCGTTCTGCTCGTGTATGGCTTCACGGTAACCCGAGAGGCAAAAATATTTGTTCTTCAAGTTAAAATGAATATGAAAGGGTGCACGATACAGTGGAATAAAATTCCAGAAAACACCATTGATAATTAATACTTCCCCTCCCGTTTTACAAATAAAAGTATCATCCGCGGTCCAATTAGAGACAGGTCCAAAAAACAAACTCCCTCCCAACATTTCCATTGTTTGTAAAACTGAACGCAGTATGGATAAACTTTTACACATGGTTCAATTAGAATTATTTAGCTCCAGGTTTTTCCTTCGCTTTTTCAATAAACATACCTTTCGGTGAATAATACAGCATGTTTGTTACTTTTAGAACAGAAATCGATGCGATACGAACTTCTGTAAATATCAATGGGTCAATTGGAACTGTTTCCGTAAAATAATAATCTCTCTTGCTGAATATGATGAACTGAAAGCGGTTCCAGACGTTTCCATTATTTTTCGAATAGCAAGAAAAGCAACAGGGACTCCGACGAACGGGAACGGTCAAGAATGAATTATTTAGCAACGGTGCGCGCATTCTTAGCGCAGCGCGTCACGTTCACCCGGAAAGAGTCTGCTAGAATATTAATCGTTGCGCAGGTGTGCAGGATGCGTTCCCGCAATAATAAATAGCAGGTGTTTACGAGTCGCATCGATACATTGTTCACGCTCCGCCGGGAAATCCGTCGCATGTTTTTCAATTATAGAACAACAAACGGACCGCAACGACAGCATACGATTAGCTGTAAACATGATCCGAAGGACGCTAGATACAAAAACGAGGTAAACAAATTCTGTCTGACCGTTACTTTTTGTGCACCCTTGTACACGTTTGATTTGTCAACATTTTTAGTTAAATGATCGCGCCGATTGATTCTGGCTGGAAACCAGCGTCCCGGGGATTCTTTTCCAAAATTACCGGTGGGCAAAGGGTGGGGCAAAGAGATGAGGGGTGGGGTCCAGCTTTTATTTCAGCCGCGGCGTCACTTTGGAACCGTACGCGCGCCGAGAAAGCACTCCTTTCCACCACGAGACGCGGTTAAAGCGTCCCCTTTGAGTTCCCGGCCGCACAAAGCTTTCCGCGGGGGCGCACAGAAACCTTTTCCTCCTCTTTTTCCACCTCCGGTTTTTTTCCCCCGGCGTGGAAAAAGAGACACGACACACTCCTGTGTCCGGCGGATGAAGAGGGTAAAACGTGCACGCTCGCTCTCGGGAACGGCCGTTATTAACAATTGCGTTCCGCTTTTTTTCGAGGCCTCGGAACATCGATTTTTCCCGGTCCTGTCGTTTTTTTTTTTCTTTCTTCTGTTTCGAGTAGAAGAAACGGGCGACGTTGAAATCGGTTTCTCACGGACGGCACGATATCCCGCTGGATATCTCCGGCCACCGAGCCTGTTTAGGATATCCAACAACGTGCATAAATTGATATCCAGGGGATTCGAGTGTCCGGACACCGCGTCCGGCCAATCCCGGTCCCCGCAAACCGCAATTCGGATAATCACTCATAAACGTGCCGATCGACCGGCCTTCCGCCTGATTTGCAATCCAATGATCGCACCCGCGCCCAACCAAAGTATCGAATTTCCTCGTTAGCGCCCGCGAAAGCCAGCCGGCCGCTATTTTACACGCCCGCGGGCCCACAGCCTCGGTCACTGTGCTCCCGGAACGCATTCTACACGAAGAAAAACCAATCCGGTCGAAATACCTCTCTGTAGTTGCTCTCGAGTGGAGACACAGCTTCAGTAATGCTCGTGAGTGGAGACGCAGCTTAAGATACAGTTTAAAGCTTTCTACAGTCGTCCGAAATAATTAAAATTAATACAGAGACACTCATCACAACTTCCCAAGCTGAAATATGACCTCTCTCGTTGAAGACACTCCAGTGGACACTCAGCCGAAGGCCGGACGGAAGCAAAACAGGAACCTGCATTTCCCACAGAGATAGCAAAATCGGTCCCAGGGAAAGTTAGCAATTTTTCGACGGCACCCGGAGCTTGATCTACCGAGGGCAGTTTTAAATTTGTTCGAGGTGACTCGCGATGGGGAAAAATGGCGGATCAACCCCCGTCGGCTGTAACCAGTTAATTAGAGGAACGGTTCCGACGGTCGTTATTCCGTCGGCTAGTCCGAATTTCGACAGGTTTCCGGGACCGGCTTTAACCAACCGTTCCAACATCTGTTGAATCTGGCGGTTCGCCAAGTCCCGTCGAAGTAACGCCGGCCTGCTTCTTGTTTCTTATTCGCGGCGACCGGGTGGCGTGTGTCTGACAGCCGTGACAAACTTTTGGATTAACCGGTTATCGACTGAGCCGAAGGGAAATGGACTGGCGAAGATACACGACGGGCCCCGATCCAGACCGGAACGTTTCTGTCGAAATAGATCAAAGCAATACATTTATTTACAAAGGGTATGAGATGGACCAAAGTGCCCTTGGACCGAATTAAAAGACCTATGAACCAATCGATAGGGCTTTCATTTTTTTTAAACCAGGATTTTCAACGTTAACATCCGAATTAATCTCAGTATAGGACTGAATAGGGAAAATGGGCCAACGAAAAATTTTTTCAATTTTATCCCAAAACTACCCTCCCGGTTATAAGGTTAATTTTAATTTGGTCCCAGGGCCCCTTCCATTTATTTCGTCTGTCCCGTTCTACCAGGAATGTTTCTAGGTAAATTTATTTGCTTTTATTTTTAGGGCACCCGGTATAGGAGAGAACAAAGTGGACAGTGTTTCGTAGGAAGGGAAAAATCCGCCGTTTGAGCAACATGTTGCCAGTGCTGGGGAAAAGAGGCGATAGCTTGACCGAGGGGATGGGCTCGAGTGGGATTTCGACGGATGTCGATAACAATCGCGCGTGTTTTCGTTCGACGGAACGTGCTGCTCGTCCGTCGAACCGGCCAGTCGCGTCTTTGCCTTTGAAATCACAGAAGCGATCGTACGTTTGCGATCCTCCTACGGGATCCCGTTTAAAGAAAACCGCACCGAACCCAAAGATTGCCTTGGATCCGACTGAGAAATTCGGCATTCTAACGTTGCTTCTGTACAAGGACGCTGCCGACGGGGGTAGCGGTGAGCCTACAGCGAGGCAGACACAATTTAAATGTAAATTTTTCGGTGACCTGCATAGCTGTCGGTCAACTATGCATTCTAGATTGAAAAATAAATAATTTGTTTCGATAATAAATTCATGATTAAATAAATAAAACAAATTCTGATAGGATCCGGGGTTTACGTGTGTCGAAGGAAGGATCGTGTGCGTCTCGAATCAGATTGCAAAATTGACTGGTTGTACAAATGATAGAAACAAGAGCCATGCATATTCACGAGGGTCCGGGAAGCTGTCCAGCGCTCGTATCAACGTGTGCGCTAATCGTGTAATCCTAAATCACCTAATGGCTGGGCCGAATACAATCAACATTCGATTGCGCGAAATACTGGGACAGGGGTGTGAATCGGCCCGCGTTAAAACATACGCGACAAGTGTCGGCTCGTTGCATCTGAAATGATGCTCCGATGACCTGGATTTCTGGCTGTGTCCAAACCGAACGCGCGCCTGAATTAACACCGAGAATAATAGACACCACTATGAATAGAATGTGCTGTCGGGAACCCAATGGATTTTATAATATATACAGGGAAACAATAAACGACTGGCGCAGGCATCGATGGCGGAGCGGGTAGGCCGCTCGACTGCCACCCGGTGGGCCTGGGTTCGAATCCCCGATGACCATAGAAAAGATTTTCATTGACTGTCCATCATATTCCACCATAATTTCCGTTCCTAGGGGAAACAAGCGTCGTAAAAAGTGGTCACTGGATATATAGATTCCAATCCCCCTAAAAAATTCAGGAATATTAAAAATGGAATGGGGTTGTGATCCAGAACACTGAGTAGTGGGGGTAATCTTGTCAAGTTCTCTCATCCAAAGAGAGATACAAGTCTAAAAGAGGGAACTGTGTGAAGGTTCCATAGGTTAGAAATATGATGATGAATGCTAGTGACCCAAAAAACCAGACGAAATTCCAGGGAAAATTCGAGGTAATTTAGAAGGGCAAGATTTCTGATCTAGGGAAAAGATATTAATCTAGGAAAAACAAGCTCCTCCAGAAAAATCGTCTAGAGAAAATCCAACTTGAAAAATCCCCTAGAGAAAATCCGAAAGGAATACTGTTGAATAAAAACCGGGGAGAACTGGGAATCATTGGAATTAGCAGAACCGTGTGAAAGTGTTCAGTTGGAAAAAGTGTTGAAAATTCTGGGAAATGCGGCGGAAGAGACGGGCAGAGCCCGGGCTGGGCTGGTCGACGATAGAAAATGCAAGGCATCGCGACGGTCGCATATTTGAAGCCGCAAGGTTATGCAGCCGGGCGCAGATATATGAGCCAATGTATACTAACGAGGTAATCCCTGGCCACCTGACGTTCCAGGCCACGACTGTCGTCATACGTTCTGCTACGTGTGCATCGGTATCCTGATGCAGCAAAACAGGCCACAAGAATGATACATCGGGTGGACCGACCGGCTGGAATTCTGCCAGTGATTGGCCGCGATCCTGTTACGGCAAACGCGCTTCATTCGGCTCGGCTCGGCTCGGCTCGGCTCGCGTTACCAACGCTGAAAAGTTTTCCGCGCGTCGTTCGCGCGTCGGTTAACGCGCGCGGCGTCGATCGCGTGCACGCCCGCTGCATTTTAATTGCATCGGCCCCGGAAGAATCCCCCTTGCATCTAGCGGAGTGCCGTCTGAATCTGGGACTCCTCGCACGCCGACAAATAAACCTCGACGAAAAAACCATCCCCTGTAACTGCGAAGTTCTCTCTGGAGCTGAATAAAAAAAAAGAAGAGAAGAAGCGAATGAATGAAGAAATTCCAGGAAAGCAAAATAAATGAAAAACCTGTAAAGTTCAATCTGGCGAGCGTTTTGGTAAGCAGAATTCGAACCAGATTCCCTTGAAAAAGCAGGTGTGCCGTTTGAAAAATTGCCTTGTTTCGTGTTCACGACTTATTTTTCACGGGGACCGTGTCTCTCGCTCATGGGAACGAGCAGTAAAAATGCACAGGAGTGGCGCGCACATGTGGCTCTCATGCTTCTCGTTATTCCAACGAGAAAAACAGGCTTTACGCGGCCGGGTTAGGGAGAACGGTGCGCGGCACCGGTGCGGCCGCTCGCGTCCGGGATACACGGTGAAATCTCGTTGTTCGAACAGGTCGAACGAGCTCGGCCCGATTTGCAAATCCGGTTGCGTCGGGTTGCACGCGCTTCCGGCCTGATCTCCCGTTACCAGGCATCTTTATGTGAAATCACAATCCCGTTGTCGGATTTCCGTCCGAATTATCAGGGGAATCTCTATCGTACGAGAGATTTGTTTTTCGGCGTTCTATCGGAATTATATCTGCTCTTTCGGTATTCGAGTTTCCATAAAATTTTGGGAGCGAATAAAAAGATGCTCCACCGTATGAAATTTCCATCGTGTATCTCGGTCACATTCTTGAGAATCGAAAGATTTCCGTTGGGAATTCGCGATAGATCTCTCCGGTGACCGGGATATCAAAAATGCCGGTTAAAGGGCTGCCCTGGTGTGTGTGTGTGTGTGTGTGTGTGTGTGTGTGTGTGCACGAGCAGCCGTGAATTCGCAATTAGACCTAAGCGTCCTCGTAAATTGTCACGTAACGCGCCCGTTGGGGCCGGAATCGCCGCGTTCCGGAATCGCGTGTCGTGCCGCGGCACCGCAGAAAAATCCGACGCACGAAACCGGCCGGAAATCGGCCGGCAATCACGTCCATTTCTCCGGCGCGGCGAGGCCGTCCTGTCGCGGATATCCTTTACCCACACCGCTAGAACCCACGTGTCGTCGATGTCTTTTACCCACACTACTTACCCGCCGTCTGCGATATCATTTAACCGGTCTACTTGGCTCTGTTACAGATACGCTTTATCTACGCTACTTGTCCCCACCCGACGATATCATTTACTTATACTACTAGACAGGGCCGGCGACATACTTTACCCACACCACTTCCTCCCGAGGACGAGCTGTGCTGCACTCCTTGGGGATACTATAATCGCTGTATACTTCTCGATGTCTCCGGTAACCTCTACCTTCTGCACTTGGTTCTGTCAACGATGCCGTTTACATGTACCGTTGAAATGCTTTATCTGTACTACTTGCTGGTCGTCACGATCGAGCCGTTCGGCTGTACCACTTGCTGCAAGTCGTTTAACTACTGTAGTCAACCACGTCGGGTTTATGTTTACTACTGGGCTGATCACAAGTAATCGTCCCTTCAATCATTATCGTTCGCCTGAACTACCTGGCGGAGTAAAAAAAAATCGTTCACTTACTCTACATCAACTCACCACTATTTTAACTATGTCGGATTTATTATTGACCTCTACTACTGGAAGACGTCGCCTCTATCCTTCGCTTCTCCTCTATCCTTGGCCTTATCCACCTCATCACTGACCCACACTACTTTATCCACGATATTACTGACCTACACTACTTAACGACCTCACAAAGCACATCCTTAATACTAGGTCGCCTTTATCGTACGGCTATACTACCACCGACTCCACTATCCTTTACCTATTCCACTTGGTCTCTCCGGGCACTGTTCGAGATAATATCATTTATCTATACTACTTGGCGAGCTCCACACTGTCCTAACTATCCAAAGTCCTGTCCATAATCCTTGCCCGTGTATAGTGTCCTTTATATATACTACTTGACGTCGCTATCGTTTACCTGTATTACTCAATCACGTCATTTTCTCACAGAACTCGGCCGCGTCTATCCCTGATCTCCGCTGCTGGCGACAGTGTCCCCGCAATTATTTACCTATAGTACCTCGATTTCGTCGACCCGATTTTCTGAGACTGTTATCCGCTATTTTTCCGGCCACAGGCGCGCTATTTCCATATGGCGAACCTCGGCCGGTGAATTGCGACAGCTGGTGCAGCTCTCGATGGCCGATTAATGGTCCACCGAGATCACTGTGGATCCACGGATCCGACTGAAACGCAACCGCTCGGGAAGGAAAGCAATTAACCGAGTGGTTCGCGCCCCGAAATACTTCCGGCCGCTTTTCAGTGACCGATCCTCACGGATACCAACTGAGAATTTTATTGGCTGTGTGTATCGGGTGTCCTGTAAATATCTGTGCGATCGAAATTTTTATCGATCGTTTAACGAGAAATATCCATATCTTAATTATTCGCTGAAATCGAATGGATATCCATTGAAATAAATTGGAAATTTCAATCTCTGCTCAGGGGTGAGAATAAATTTCGAGTTCGCCCCGTGGGGAAATAGTTTGGAAAACACCGACGGGTGACCCGGATGAAAAAGTTTCAGCCGCGCGAGCTGATTTCTCGAAAATCCGTTAGAACGTTAAACATTTTCACCGTGAAAAGTGTTTCTCGATCGGGGGGAAAAAAATAGACGACCGATTCGAAACGATCGAGACTCTCCACCGACCGTTTCTCGTTACAATTTTGTAAATGGAGGATTCGCAGATGGTATATCATCAGAATCATTCCCACTAATTAGCCGAGCAGCGAGACGGATAGCCCAAGGCCGTCCGAGACGCTAATTCCGCCACGGGAAACGGTTGCATCGGATAATTAAACCGGGTCAGAAGGAATTCCGTGAAAAACTGCACTCCCTTAATTAATCCCTCTCTCGTTAATGGCGCGACGGCTCAAAGGCGTCTGATATCGTCGAATCCTTCGGCCGGCTGGAAATATTAACCGGCAAACTGTAGGCGCAATTAGGTTATTTGAATAATACAGGGTGTCCTAGAAAAACCCTCGCGGGACACGCTAAATGATTCAGAGGGCTGTCTAATAATTTTTTCAAGATGGACGTCACTGTTCATGACTAAATCAAGTACGCCATATTAGAGTAAACCTATTACTGTCCAAGAACATTTTTCTAAAAAATTAATCCGTACTGGCAGTTGTACCGTATTAGAAAGAAAAATAAACATAAATTTTACCAAATTTAGGCTCTGTTCTCCTTTTAAAAAAGATATCCTAAACACATTTCTAAAATTTCAAAGCAATCGGACCCGGCAATTTCTTTCTAAATCACGACAATAGCCGCAGGGAGCTGGGAAAAAGAAAAAATCAATTTTTCAAGTAGTCTCATCGGTGTCCCCGAAATATCGTCGCAAGAAAAAATTCTGACGGCGCTCGAAGACAATGGCGGAAATGCTAAAAGGCCGAGAAGCACAGAGCCGGGTCGTGGCGGAATCGGGAATAAAGAATTGATGCGCGGACACCTGAAACATTCATCGCGGTGCCGGCGCGGCGAGTCCCGAGAAAAGGTCAGACAACGCGAGTCCGGATAAAAGAAACTGAATAATGAAGAGAGTCTGGTTGGCACGGGCCCTGCCGCAGCCTGACCTTAACCCTTTGATCAAACATATTTCGAGTGGCTGGATCCGGTGCTGCACCGATGCACCCTTTCGCTCCTCTCCGAGCTTAAAGCGGACCTACTCATTCGATACACGACCGCAACTTCTCGCCCGGTCTATTAAATTATTTACTTTGTTGGTATTATTCATTTTTCCCACCACGAAAAAATTTCACCGAGATTTACGAGCGAGAGGGCAGAGAGAATCGGGCGAATTTTTGGTGGAATTCCCCCCCTCGTTTTCTCCTCGTGATCTAGCAATTTCAAGGAATATCCAGCTGGCAATTTGTCTCGTGTAATTACACGCCACTGACAAAAGACGTTACCCGGTTTAACCCTTTCCACGATTCTAATGACGTTAGCGTAACGACGCTGGCGGAGCTGTCGCATCGCGAGCGACGCGTCTGGAACCTAATAACCCGGAGATGCACTTTCGTAGAATTATGCTGCGAGCTACTGTTAACCTTTTGTTTGTTTTCGAATTTTTATGATTCTTTTTTTTTTTAACTGGACATTCGATGGGAAAACTTAGGAAATTGGCGATTTAATGAACTCGCAGTTGTGCGAGCCAAGCAATTCGATGAGTGCTTAAGAATACTTAATTTCGTTGAATGGTAACATCTTCTAGGAGCGTTTGCAAATAATATAGTTGAAAACTGCAGAATTTAAAGTGGGAAGTTTGCGGAGGAAGGAGAAACGAAAAATTTCAGTGGTACGGGTCAAGCATTCCATCGGCAGCTTGGAAATATTAGACAATTTTCAGTACTACAGTCGCCGAGGAATATTTGTATATAACATGCTGCACAGAAGCTAAAAAAGTGTGAAATGTAGGACAGGAAGTTCGCGGGGAGAAGGGAACTTAAAGTTTCAGTAGTACGAGTCAAGCATGTCGACGACTAGTTGCAGAGATTCAATTTTGTTCAATCCTGTAGTTGTCGGGGAATATTTCTACCGAGTTTCCTTTACACAAGTTGAGAACTGAAGAATTTAAGACGAGGAGTTTGTGGCAAGAAAGAAATTACGGGTTTCAGTAGTACAAGCCAAGTATTTCGCCAACAGCTGGAAAATATTTGATTTCGTTCAATCCTATCTCCACCCGGCTATATTTCTGATACGCTTTCCTGCTAATTAAATCAAAAACTGATTTATCTACATTAGAGAACCGATACAGAGAAAAACAAATAAAAAGTTGTTTCAGTGGTACGAGTCAAGCATTTCGCTGACCTAATGGAAAATTGGATTGGAATCAATCCGGTGTGTAGTAGAAAGATCCAAAGCTAATGAAAACAGTGCATTAATCGAAGAGAATGCCTGCAGTAGTTCTAGTCAGCCATTTCTACCAGCGCCGGAGTAGATTTAATTCAATTCGAAAATTGCTCCGCGATTTTTCCAGGTGATTTCGCTTTGTTATAGATTCAGGAATGAAAAACGCGAGGCGATGATAACGCTGGAAATGTAACGAGTAGAGCGAGTCGTGCATTTCGACGTCGTCCCGATAAAAGCCGGCTCTCCCATTGTATTTCTATTCTCCGCGTCGCTTTTCTTCTCTTAATTGTTATTGTGCTACTTCGCCGAGTGAAAGGAATCAACAATCGTGATTACGGGAACATGGAGAGAGAGAGAGAGGAGAAAGGGAGAGAGAGCTGCCTTCCTCCTATTCTTTTTTTTTTTTTAATTTTATCCATGTTCGCGTGACTGATGTCCTTGTTCCCGCGTTAATTAGCGCCCGGGTCTTAATAAAAATCTGCACTGCCCGGTTACAACGGTAATAACGCGCTAGCGTGCTCTCCGATCGACCGAGCTAACGACTGTGAACTTTACACTTCGCACGATGTAAATCCGTTTCGTGTAACACGATCGGAGATACGGCGATTTTGCAGCGCTCCTTCTTTTTTCTATTTCCCTTTTTCGCGTGAAACAAAGTGACGTCGAGGTATTGCCGGTATCGGTGCGAATCGGTTTGCGTTTAATTGCTGCAAAAACCGCTCGTTAAGACTGGCCGAGCGTAAACCGTCTAATTCAGCGTCTCGCGTCGGGAAAAAAGTCGTTTCCACCACCAGAGAAAATTTTGTCGACGTCAACCCTCAGTTTTTTTTTAAATTATCCCCCTTACCCTCGTCGTTATGGATACCACTCCTATATGGAAATAATTCTTTACCAGAAGATCTGGAAAAATTGGACTCCTGGGTTACCGAATATTTATTCGTCCGCGAGGATTTTCGCGGTCTGGTAAAGCGACCACTTCATTCGGCGAAACAGAGGTTCCAACGAGACTCGGTACACAATTAATTAAGCCCCGCGGCGATTAAATAAGAAGCATCCTTAAATTAAAGGGATCTCGGGGGGCGATAAATTTTTTGCTAAATCGTACCGGATGTCGCAACAGTATTCCCCCTTCCGTTGCTCGAACCTACACCGCGCCTCGATCGCATAAATCACTGGAAAACGAGTTTATAAAAATGTGCGAAGGGGTGGGAGATACAAAATCGAGTCATTTGTCAATGAAAACTCGGCTCCGGGACCATTAGACGCGATGAGGATTTCGGGGACGGGAAAAAAGCGGCCATTGTTGAACGCGCGATTGTTTATCGATCGCCGGGGGAAACAGGTTCGAGACAGTTATTTTTTTTTGTTTCACCGACTGTTTCTCCCTCGCCGGTGTTTATCAATCACGTCGCAACGATAAAATTCGGTTGTGTCGCGGACGCAATGTTGGATTATGGTTAAACAATTGAAACGTTGACGCCTGGATATCGGATCCGGATCGCGCGGCTCAAATTTTAATACGTCACAACGTGCTGGTGGTGGAAAAGAGTCGAAAACACGAACTTGTCGACGATCTAGAGTTTTTTCTGGTGACCTTGGCGGACTCGAAGGACCTTGAAAGCAGTCCCCGATCATCAGCAAACGTTCACGAAGTCCAGGCACGCGAGTTTACCGTCGGATTATCGAGGAATTCGGCGATAAACGACGGTCAACGAAACTTTCAGTGATACGAGTCGACCGTTTCCGCGACTGGCGAACTTTGAATCGATTTAATTGGGCGACCGATCGTCTAGCATTTCCGGATTATTTTGGTACAATGTGCGTCACGGTACGAGAACGTACAGGTGAAAGTTCGTGCGAAAAGATAACGGTCGGAAATAGGACTCGCAGTGGTATGAGTCAGCCACATCTACAACGACGGACGAAATTAATTTAGTTTTTAGACGATCTGAGATTAGTTCTGGTTAATTCTAGCTCTGTGTGAGGTCGAAAATGAAAGCACCAAGCTTCCATTGTTTAAAAAGACCAATTACTGTTTGAACCGGTCGATGCCAGTAGCACGAGTCAACCACTTCGTTGCCTGTACAGGCAAATTCGATTATGTAATGGTTTTTTAAGTGTTCTCGGAAATCTGTGCCGGGATTTGTGCTGTGGATAGGCAAACGTACCATCCAACGATCGCGTAACCTTTAGCTTCAAAAAATTACACTTTGCAACGAACCATATTTTTCCAAAGCAACCAATTAGAATCCTTTTCTGTTTCTCGTGTTGTTCGCTTCTACAATTCGATTGTGCACGCAATTCGGTTCGTTGAATAAATGAAAAACCAAATTATCGCGTGGAAATGAGGAAACTCGGTAGTACGAGTCAACCATATCGGCGACCACTGGAGAAATTTCAATTTGAAAACAGTTTTGGCCTGTTTAATGTAGCTTTTCATGTCGTATACAGTGAAATATATCATCGGAGAACTATGTGAAGCATAATTATCGAAAATAACAGCTCGGGGACCAAGAACTACCCCCTATAGGTAATTTTGGGTTTCCAAAATGGTGGTACCCAATTTCTCCCAGTTTCTTCATGGCGCTGGCGCTCATAACTCGTCCCCGTGCGCAACAGAGCCCTGTAAATAAATAAACAACCGAATTACTGGGAAACGGGGGAGGGTTTCGGTAGTACGAGTCAATCATTTCGGCGTGCGCCAAGCATAAACTGAATTTAGCTGTATTTCCGCGCTTTCCTCCGCCATTTCATACTAATTACCGTTTGATACACACCCCGGGAGAGGAAAATACGCTGCTCGATGTTACTGAAAACGATAACCTGGCCGTATGTGTGGTAGAAGGGAGGGGGGTGAAGAGGGCTTCATCGAACGTGACGCATTGCGCGGCCCAGTCAGCCCTAATTACTCGGGCTCGCGCGGGTACACTTTCCTCGCCCCCGTAATTCCGTTTCGGTTAATGCCGGCTGCGCAAAGAGCGTCGCATTATTCGGTTAATAGCAGCAGTACGGGAATTTATGCGCGTATTATAATCCCTACAGCTTGTTGATGTAATTATCGGCTGCACGGCCCGTCGTTTGACCTCGTTAACACGCCCGACCCGTTGCCAAGGAGTTTACTCCGTCGGATGCGACCCGCGATTCCGGTTCGGTTCCGAACTCATTCCTCCGAATCCAAAAAGAATCAACAACAATCGGAAAAGAAAAACAAAATCAATCAATTGTGTTCAATGGCTCGGAAAAATAAGCAAATGGTCCCCGCGACGTTACAAATGGGGATCGAGCTTTATTTGTTGCTCCGAGCGATAAATTTTCAATCCTGTTGTTTGCCTGTTTGCGATAGCGTGTTGTCGCTTCTATTTGCGTCAACTCTTCCGAAAACATTTGCGTTCTGTCGGTAGTTAGTTCCTGTGGGACCGTTGTTAGGTTCACAACAATGATTTAAATAAGAAATAAACGATACAGTTCATTTGTTTAGGCTTGATAAAGGTTCTCTTGAATTTCTAGAAAGTTCTGTATTTGGCGTAATCTCATTTGAAATTCCCACCTTTCTGGGAACATAACCTGTTTCTTAATGCGCTGTGAACCGCGACAGGTCAAGGTCAAGCACTTTCCATTTTCAGTCCCGAATTTTAGTCCTTGAGGGTCGTATACGACGATTTTTCAGCATTCCAATGGGACATTAGTCGTGTCAGCCACACCTCCGAGGATCCATTAAAATTCTGAAGAGAACGTCGGGACCGGAAGCTAGTTAAGCGTCGGGAAGAGTCTGAGCTGGTGGGAAATTTGAATCCAGGTCACTGGATTTTCCAAAGTTTCTTCGACCGACAAACTTCCCGAAGAAACCAAATTGCACGGGAGTCACGTTGCGCACCCCCTAAGCACCCCCTGCACACTCACCCCCACGACCACACCAGCCTTGTAGTACCTCAACTGTCGGAGATCAATCATTAGGTAAACCATCGTGCTCAACTTCCGCTAATTACCGAAATAAAAAGTGCTACAAAATATCCTGACTGTAGAACCATAATAACTACTATTAGACAGTGAATCATTATGCTTGTGCAACAGCAAACAATTTTTTTAATCGTAGTAACGCTGTTTACAGACGAAACAATATTTTATTCAATTCTGCAGACTCTGTACACCAATTTCGACAATTATAACATTTTTCTGCGCGAAAAGCTGAAATTTAAGTAGTGCGAGTCGACCACTTCGACGGCCACTAGAGAAACTTCAATTTGAGAACAGTTTTGGACTATTTCACGGTACTCTCCGCGTCGTATACAGCGAAATATATCGTCAGGAAAATTGTATGGAGCATAATCGCCGAAATTAAAAGTTAATAACATTTTTTCGCACAGTTCGAGTGAACAAACAATATCAAAAATCGCACGAGCCTGCCAAGTGTCGTTATCCTCTCAAAATAAATTTTTAAAAATTCCCCCCAGGCTGTCAACAGAAAAACAATATTTTGCTTCAACCTGTCTACGAATTTGCTTCGAAACGTCAGCGCCCTCTTCGCGCGGATTGAGCTAATGGACAGTATAAAAAAACTGCAAGACCGCAAAGGTAACGTTCGGATCAACGAACAATCAAAAGTAAATTGCGGGTGAAAACCAAAAGTGTGCGCGCGAGCGTTCTGGTGAACAAAACCAAAAAAAAAATATCGAAACAAATAAAACCGCGGTGTGTGGAGCGGCGTGCACACACCTGGTCCTGACCGGACCATGTGACTCCGAAATTGAATTGGGAAATTCGCGCGTGGACGAAGGAGCTCGGTTTTCAGTTTTTCGTGCGTCGGGACGGAGACTTCCGGGACCGGAAGTGTCCTGAATTATTGAGGAGGCCGGAACCGGTTCGAAAAGGAGCGTTCCTCCGCAGGAATTGAATCACTTTACCCGGTGGATGTCCACCGCGGGCATGATTTATGCATGAGCCGTACACACGCGCGCGTTTTCACACGTAACTAAACGAGCCGAAACAATTGTTGGGGTTGGGGGTAGAAAAATGGCGGATCGGATCGAATCGTCCCACGGAGAAGACGGAGGACACATACAGCCACGGGATTCACCGATCCGGAATTACAGAAGCGCCCAATTGTCAGCCGCATTGCGAATTTACACAGGTGTCACAGGCAAGATGTCATATCGAACAGGACACTGAATAGGCCAAATTGCTGACGCGGGCTACATGTGCACTGCACCTCGCTGATGCAACGTAACCCCCGAGCAACGATGTTATTCTTAGCCGCCCCGGGCCAGAATAGAAACCTACCGAACCGAAATAACACGCCTCAACCCACGCGATCCTGCTTTTCCTACGACGAAACTTCATTTTTCGAAATGTTCGACATCTTTTTAATCGGGATGGTACACTTTTCTCGATGTAGTCTTGTAGACGAGAAAAAATCCAGTTCAACGATACGCGACAAGCTGGTGTTCGCACGTAGATTGCACGAGTAAATTTGCAAAATTTGCCGGGGGTGCGTTTTTTCGTTCGCGTTTTTGATACAAGACTTCTTCCGAAGGTATACATGCGACCTATCGTTACACTCGTCTTTTCATCGCCAACAAGAAGACATCGATAAAAATTGATCAATGTTGTAAGAAAACCTTGATATCTTAGAAAATCATTAGGAAATTGCTGAAAAAATTAAGAGATCTCCACCGTGAACGGCTCTATCAAGCGGAATAGCTCTCCGGCGTGACCCGGCTGCGAATCTCCGCGATTCCAATCTCCGCGAACGGTCGCGTCTCTATCTCTTTGTTTGGAATTGTCTGCGAAGTGGGAACGATTCCGAGGCAGTTGCCGAGGCGAGCAGTTATCGAGTGATTCGCGGCTCTACGTGTTCCCCCGTACCGTTTATCGGGAAAGTCGATTGTCCCTGGCATCGGTTGTCTCGAATCAATTGGCCCGCGAGCCTCCCTGGAACCGAAACTCTCCATGGTTACCCGGCGCGGCGGTTCCCCACGGACGCGCGCTCACCAGAGAGAATACATCGTGGCCATTTTTCAGGTGGTGTGCTCGCGGAAAGGAATGCCCCTGGGGAAATGTACTGGGCGACTATTAGTCATCTTCGATGGGAGACTCGATGGAAATTTGTCAGACTTAACGGGGGACGGTGCGAAACCTCTCTGTCTCCTTTTCTGAGACACAAGGTCGAGAAAAAGGTATCGCGTGGGCGAGGCTAGAATTGCCAAGGTCTGACGATGCTAGATCTGGGATACACCTGATGTTCGCAAATGTTTCGCCCGGCTAAGTTAAGTCTTCAAGGTCGGTCCGGTACGTAGGCTTAGATTTTATATTCCCAGGAAGGTTCCTCAGTTTCTAACTGGGTTAGGTCCAGTTCAAACCTTATTTCACGAAATCTGACAGCCATACAAGCCCCGAAATAGCTGAGCGGTTCTCCGGGCGAAGCTGCTCGACTCCCCCAGGACCTAACCAATTAGATTTTGCAGTGTATTTCACCGTGAAGATAAATTTCCGCCATTAAACGTGGAACTGTGTCACGAATGTGCCCTCGGCAACTCCTTATTTAATTCTCGATCACCGATCACACATCTCGGGAACGGGTTCCAAACGATCTGTAATAAGAGGGGTGAACGTTTCGCAGCACCCGAGGGAGAAAAATCGGGGATTTAGGACGCAGGGAGGTTGGAGTCGGCCATAGAACGCCCATTCCCTCGAACTGCTTAATTACCACGAGTCGGCCGACCGAGAATCGACTATTAATGGCTCTCCGGCTTTTGCCTCCGTGAAGTTCGAGAGAACATCGAGATCTCGTGTTTCCGGCTGATCGACGCGGCTCGAAAACGGTGCCTACCCTCTTATCGGGCCCCCG
The DNA here is from genome assembly GCF_050948215.1 of Halictus rubicundus. Taxonomy (NCBI): domain Eukaryota; kingdom Metazoa; phylum Arthropoda; class Insecta; order Hymenoptera; family Halictidae; genus Halictus; species Halictus rubicundus. The sequence continues at coordinate 15,605,539 of NC_135159.1, forward strand.
CCCCCCGGGGGTGACTTACGCAAGCATCCAAACACATTTTTCAATCGAGGGAGTTATCGCCAGGGGGTTGAGATACGACGCCCTCGGAGAAAATCAGTGTTCTAATTAATCGCTCGATCTCGGGACTCGACTCGAGAAATTACAAGCGTCGGAGGCTGAGCAGCACCATCTGTTCACTTCGCAAACTTGCCGGCCCTGAACGCGACTCGGAAGCGGAGATTTACAATTTAAATTCTTGCACGATCTTAATGTCGAAACAATTTTCATTTTAATTTTTCGACTTCTCAAACACTCGCCGCGGTCTCAAAAGCTCCGCCCAAGGTTCTCGATGCTTCTCCAGATGGTCCCGGTTGGCTCTGATAGTCCTAGGTCCTGCGATGTTTTTTTACTTTTCTGTAGTCTTCTATCCCTGGATTTCCAGATGATCAAGAATCCAAGGTACCCGGGCTAATTAGTCACGTTTCCAGCGAATCGGGCCGAGACAACCGTCGCCGGAAGTTGTCGGACTCGTGCGCGACTCAAAGACGCCGCGGCCGTGCGGTGTCCTTTACAGGTGAACCCTCGATCGAACCCGGCGATGTCCCCGAGGCCGTACCCGGTGGCAAAGGTTAATTAGCCGGAGTGGGTAAAGACTCCGAGAAAGAGAGAAAGAGAAAGAGAGAGAGAGAGAGAGAGAGAGAGAGAGAGAGAGACAGAGAGAGAGAGAGAGAGAGAAAGAGGGAGCCTGGGCAAAATAATTCCCAGCCCTCTCCGCGCGGTAAAACGCGTCCGCGTCCGCGACACACAGCTTTTCATTAACGAGAAAGGTGGATCGCCAATAATGAATAGGTTTTGTGCGTTATCTAACGAGTCTATGGGACCATTGTTCCCAATCGGCGGCGACAGCCCCGATCCAACCAGCCCCTGGATTTACGTAACCGACCGAGGTAAGCATCGTTCGCAGCCTTGAAATCGAGCCATGCAACCCTCCGGAGCCTAATCGCTTTCGAGAAATTTCACGCCATTGTTCGCGAATTAAACATTTTTACCTGGGCACTTAAAGAGATGTAATTTCGGGACGATTTTAGAACGCTTGAACGCTTGACATCTCAGATCGAAGCTAAAAGATCGCATCTTATGACAAATTGATTTGGGTTTAATGAAAAATGTCATATCACGCCGAATAATTGAAAAATCCTGCCTGATCGATCCGAGGAAAATTAAACGATTTCGAAAGGGTACTTGATAGCAATTTTGGAGTGTGTCCTCGTAGGTATTTTCGAGCGTTTCAGGGCTCAAATTAAAGCTGAAGGATTGCACTTTATGATAGGGTCATTGAGGTGTAAAAGAAAATTCGATATCACGTCGGAAAATTGAAAAATTCCGTCCACTAGATTAAACAGAAGTGGAGCGATTTTAAGGGGTAATTTTGGATCGATTTTAAATATTGTTCTCGTAGGAATTTTCGAACGTTCGAGGGTTTAAATTGACGCTGAAAGATCACGCTTTATTTAAGTTTACGAGAAAATTCGTAGTCCCATCGAAATCCTGATAAATCTGGAACAGTACCACGGAGAAAACGATTGAATTTTAAGAGGATGTTGAAATCAACTTAAAAATGTATCCCCGTCGGAATGTCTGAATTTCCGGTGTCGCATATCGAAGCTGAGTTATCGCACTTTACGATACTTCTATTCGGGTCAATAGTAGAGTGCAAAACCACATCGAAGTATTAATAAAACTCCGTGAATATCTCCGAGCAAAATGATTAGATCTCCAGAACTTCTTCAATTTGATTTCGTTTTTGAAACGTTTCCGCAAGATAAATTTATGAACTTTCGAAGGTTCTAACAAAACCTGAAAGACTGTTTCATCAGACCGTTAACGACTTCATTGCCCATCTCGGCGAATAAAGAAGATACCTTTCCATAAAACTCCGTTGGAGCTCGAATCGAAACGCAGCACAAACAACCAGAACAACACGGTCTACCTGGATGACCTTCTGTTCCATTATGCCGTCGTCAAACAATATTATTCCGTTCCATTAACGCACAGATTCCCACGAGAATATCGTTCGTAAGACAATATAATTAACAATTACGATTCTCCATACTTTACTTTAAAATCACTGGAAGATTCTACACCGACGTCGATACACTACTGTAACGTTGTTGTCCAAACAACTCTTCAGCGTCGCGTTCAGAGTTAACGCGACAAGTATCGTACACCAGGAACTATTCACCGCCGGTCACCGGTGACCGTCACTGTCAGAATCGACCAAGAAATGTACATTGTGCACACCGCATATATTCAATGCGTCCCTTAAAGCGAGCATGCTAAATCTCAAGTTTCTTCGGTACGTAGACGGGAGGTTGGAGGAAAAAATGTGAACATGATCTTGGTCGAACAAGATGACAGTCAAAGCGATGAAAATCGTTCAACCCAAAATTGGACGAATCGGAAGCAGAAGTGCTGCTTCTGGTCGAACGATCAGAAGTTTCAATTTGTTTGACGCTGTGGTTTACGCGGACGACTTTGGACTCGGTCGTTCGATCAAAAGTTGCCCAACGCAAACAGGACTTAATTAGCAGACCGCGAGACTTGATTACCAGCAAGAGGCAGAAGCCAAATAGAGGTGTCATTCTTCCTTTTATATGTTGGCGACTCACCCTCGTTCTTGTTGTTCCCGATGAGTATCTCCGTGTCCTTGAAGTCGGCCTCCTGGAGCAGCTCGAGCGGGTCCTTGGGCAGGAAGATGCCGTCGATGGTAGGCGCCGATGGGAATCCCAGGATGCCCCAGTAGCTGTTCCACTGCTGCACAGAGATGGCCCTGGCGTCCGCGGACCTCATGCACGCCATCACCCTGGCCGGGTTCTCCTGCAGCATGGTGGAGTTGCAGCCGCAATCGTCCACCAGGACCCGGGCGACCTCGTTCGCCTTTTCTCCGGTCATGTAGCTCCAAGGAGCGTTCAACGTGCCGCTCTGTAAAATCCCACGGCGCACCAGGCCCCGGGTGACGGGCGAGATCAGGTGCAGGGAGACGGAGCTGCCACCGGCGGACTCGCCGAAGATGGTGATCAGGTCAGGGTCACCGCCGAACGCTGCAGCATTGTCCCTGAGCCACCTGAGAGCCAGAGCCTGGTCCCACAGGCCCATGTTCCCGGGCGCCTCCTCGCTGTTAGCAAAATGTTGATTCAAATAAAGGAACCCGAACGCGCCCACCCTGTACTGCATGGACGCGATGATGACGTTGCTGGTGGCTGCCATGATGTCCGCGTCGTACACGTCCAAGGTGGCTGTTCCCGTCATGAATCCTCCGCCGTAGATCCACACTAGAAGAGGAACACCGTTTCTGTCTCCGTTGTTAGGCGGTTCCGAGCCCTTGTGCCTCAGCCTGAGCTTCTGCGGCACCCAGATGTTCAGGTACAAGCAATCCTCGGAGATGTTGGTGTTTGGATTCCACATCTCTTCGCCGGGGAACCCGGGAAAGTACTCGTACCTCTCCTGGATGCAGCTGTTGGGGAGCACCGTGGCGTTTAGCACGCCGTGCCAAGGTTCAATCGGCAGGGGTTTCCGGAACCGCAGAGGCCCTATGGGAGGCTTGGCGAACGGGATGCCATAGAAGATGTGCACCTCTCTGTCGAGCACCGTCCGGGAGAAACCACGGACCAAGCCGCTGGTAGTTTCTACCACCAAGGGATCATTGTGGACGTTCCCGTTCCTCTGCTGGGCGACGTTGGCCCTCGCCGAGCCCAGCAGGGCCAGCAGGATCAGCGCGGGCAGCCTCTCGGTCATCGCGTGCCCCTGGGAGCAGCCCTGAGAGCTGGCAGACTCAACAAGTTAGCGGGGAACCGGCTTCCGCGCGGAATCCCTTCTCCTCTGTCCACAACTCGGCGCCCCGTGTCTCTCTCTCTCTCTCTCTCTCTCTCTCTTCTCTTTCTGTGTCTGCACACACACCTGGGAGAGAGAGTCTCTCTTCTTCCGATTCACCGTGACCTTCCAGGGGCACACGCACCAACTAGCACACGCACGCACGCGCCCTCGATCACCCTTCCTTTTTTCAACCCTCTTCGCACCCCTAGACCACCACCGGCCCTCTCTCTCTCTCTCTCTCTCTCTCTCTCTCTCTGTTTTTCTGTGTTCTATTGTACCTGGGGTTACAGTATGGAGAACAGGTAAACAAGTTTCCGGGGATTCGATAAGGTTAGGCGAGATCTCGTCGGAGAGCGGGAGAATCGAGCAGCGATGATCACACGAGACTGGGCACTGAGTTTAGGTATCGCGCGGCGGCCGGCGAGCCGCGTTGCACGGGGTCGACTGATCGAGGAGAGGTGGCACGAAGTAGAGGTGCGCGCTGATGGCTCGCCAGCGATGCTGCTGGCAACAGTGCTGGTGCTGCTGCTCTAGTGGTGGTGGTGGTGGTGGCAGTGGTGGTGGTGGTGGTGGTGGTGCTGGTAGTGGTGGAGAGAGAGTGTCGGGCGGCGCACGCCTCGTGCCCCGTATCCACCGATGCCCATTCAATTCCCTTTGTTGCGAGTTTTCGAGCAACTCCGCCGAGACCCCGGGAAAGATTCGAGCCTCGTCTGAAACTATTCGAAAGACATCCCCGCACCCGCTACTCATTTAACTTTCCGCCAGTGCTTCCGGCGCTGGCAAGTTTTTTGATTGGGAGGGGCGAGGGACGTTGATCTACGAGAAAGTGCCAAAAGCGCCCTTTTCCTACTTTGAAACCCCCGGAAACCTTGCAATCCGAGGATCTTCCGTCTTTAATTGACGTCTGGAAAACTCAATTCGAGTCTCTCGATTCGTCTAGGAATTTTTTTCCTAGTCCCTGAGTGGTCGCAGTCGCAGATGCTAGTGGTTAAGGCAGTTTATATGGTGCGAGAGAATTTTTGGGTCACGTGTGTTCGAAAAAAAGCTTCGATTAGCGGCCGGTCACCCATCCTAACCGGACCCGTGACGGAGCTCGCTTTAACCTTGTGATCGAGAGGGAGATTACGACTCGAACCTGCGCCGAAACTATGTCGACGAATTAGTAAACGTGTCAATGGTACTTAAACTATCGACTCCGTGGATTTATTTGAAAATCGTGGACTCCGTGAGCGATAATTATGGATCCATTTGTTCATGGAAATGCGAACGTAGCGACGAAATTATGCTGTTTTCCAACGGCTGAAAATAGTCTGAAAATGGAAATTACAGAGCAGGGTTTGGCGGCGAAAATGTGGAAATTAATATTCCATTCGTGGTACTGCGAATATTATTTTAATGTATACTAATGTGCGCGCGCGCGGAAGCAACAAAAGGCAACTAAAATGAACGCAACGATACTTACGCAACATTTAATTTTCGTATGGGCCTGGGCGTGCCGCGGATTCAAAATAAAATGTTTCCCCGGTGAAAAGCATTGTTAAATGCATCGTCGTAAATTTTCAGTGAAAGGACATTGGTAATTAAAGCAGATACCGAGACCGATACAGATCCGTGTTATTTTTGCATACGGCGCCGACCGTGCTGATTATTCAAATAAACAAAAATCGAACAGGTTCCGGAAATAAATAAAATTCAAATTGCCCGGACAAGAGTCCCCGTTTTTTCAGCGTCACGTTGCTTCGCAAAATCGGCACTATTCTATTTTTTATTTTTCTCTGGAAAATGAGAAAGCGAGGGGGAGGAAAGCTACCGCAGACGGCTGGTTCGACACCCTAACCCATAACCAGGCCACATTTCACCCTTCGCCGTGGCAAACGATTTCGTTTCGTGGCAGTTACGGTCCGCTACCCTTCATTGTCTCGGAGGGGAGCTGAAAAAAAGGGAGTGAGCTTGTTAAAATAATTTGAACGTCAATGAGGAGGCGGCGTGAAGATTCCAAGCATGCGACACGGTCATCCATTGTGGTTGGCACTAAGCGTGACATCGTTAACCCTCGTTGAACCGATAGCTACTCTAACAGCTCGTGGCTGGGTCATTTCTGACCCGTATATTCATTTTCAAATATCTAAATATTTAGATTGATGTTTCAGAAACTTCTGATATTTTTAATGTTTCTCTAGATTTGTAAAACATTCACAGAGTATCTCAAGGTCCCTGTAGGACACGAAGGGCTCCAAGGGAGAAGGTGTCCAGCACGTTATTACCGTTGATCGTTATGAGAATGGATGAGAAAGGGGACATAGCCTGGCTGCAGAAGTTTCTTCCTCTGTCTTCCAATTATAATACCCGGGATTAATATTAATACCCCAGGCATATTTTTATTACGGTCAGAATAAGAGCATGAAAATATACGAGGAAGTGATTCACGCGAATACACACAGAGTCCTCCGGTTTTACCAGCCGCAATCCATACTAATTTCCCTGCATAATCTTTCGCCACGGTCGGGAGCAAATTGTTAAAATGTACAGGGACATTATCAATGATGCCTCCTGAATTCCTCTTGAATTGCAAAACACCTGGTAACATCAACAGATTCCAAATTCAAAATAATTCTTCCATTTTTCTAGGTAAAGGGCTAGGGAAAATAACTACGGATTGGGAAAAGTCACCAAAGGCTAGGGAAAGTGGCTAAGGTCTAGAGAAAAATCTGGGGACTTTTTGGGGTTCTAGGGACCAGAGAAGAGTCAAGAAAAATAATCTGGGAACCAGGATTTATTAAAAGGACGAAAAACTATGGATGACGATAGGGGTGGGAGGGAACTAGGAAAAGAAGGAAGAAGGATGGATGGAGGGGCCGCCCAGAGATGAAACATCGATTGATTTTGTTTCCGAGCAAATAGTTCTTTTATCTCGAAAGGAAACAAAACGTGAGGAACGAGAATCTTCGAGTTCTCTGTCTACAAGTGGAGCCGTGTCCTTTCTCGAAGTGGGCTGGGGGCGGAGGGACACTCGGAGGGAGGGGAGGCACACGTTCATTGGAATGTGGGCGCCGTTGCGCGACAATCAGCGAACTCTCCCGCCCCGACTCGTAGGAAGGGGAGAAAAACCAAGTTCCCGGCGCGAAAACGTTACGTGACGTCCCCGGCTCGGGATTCGACGCTTTGCTGGAAGCAGATCCGAGCTTCACGGCATGCAAAGACGTCCGGGATGCGTGATGTTATTAGTGGGAAGACCGGTCGACGCACACCCTGCATACCGAATGCAGTATCCGCGATTGCGATTGCTGTCTGCGACCGGCGGATGGATTTCTTCTCGGTGTCGGCGGCGGGAACCTTGAGGAAACACTTGAACCTGTCGGGGATGAAGGAAAAACGATGACCGAAAATGGAAGCGGGCCTGTGAGAAAGCACACTGAACTTTCATCGCGTAGAACAGCGCATTTCTAATCTTGCTTACCTCCAGATTCACGATTTTCAAGGACATCGGGGTGTTCTTTGATAGTGAAGAGGTATTTCCGTTAGCATCGTCTTGTAGCTGGCGAACAGACGAGTTCAACGATAGGTCGCATGCTGGGGTTTAAATTGACCACCGAAGAGTAAAAATTGAAAATTGATCAGCTGTTTTGAACCACTGTACTCGCATCTATTTTTCGCGTGGATTTTTCAGGAATCTACATGATCGGAATATGGCTTGTGATATATCGTTGAACTCGGTGTTTCACGAGCTACAATAAGACAGCCTTTAAATCGAGATACGGTAAAGCTTCGCTAATTGTCCACCCGTGGAATTTGCCCGAAAACACCATGACCCTTTTTCTGGCTGCATCGGTGGAACGTTGCCTACCAATTTACGTTAATGGACCATCGTTTCGGCCCAGCACCGAGGCATTACCGCACTAAGCGTCCGAGCGGAGACAAAAAGGACAATTCCAGGCGGAACCGAGAGGGATCGACAGATGCTGCTCGTTACACCAATTTCCTGGAGGGACGAAAAAACAGAGGGTGGGGGGAGGGTGGGAAGAAACTGGTAGGTAGGAACGAGCGTCCGCGGCCACGTTCGTCGTTATCCATTTTCAAGCCGTCCATTCTCGAGCGGAGCGCTTTTGTTCTAATCGCGGCCGACCCTGAAAGGCTTCCTCGCGGTGGCCAGCCTTCAGGGTAATCCCTCCGGTTCCCTTGCGCCAGATAGAGAGCTCCAGTGTCTCCATATCCGGGGATCGGGGATCCGTTGTTTATTATGCCGGCCTCTCTCTCGTGTCCTGGACCGGACCGTCGTCTCCCTTGTAACACCAATTCGAGCTCGCCTCCCAGATAATAATAGCGACGTCGCTCTATGGGTTTTGTGCGGGAGACCTTCATTTGACGTAGGAGACACGCTTTTGAACCCTTCGGGCCATGCGGGCTGAAAGGGTCGATTAAACAGCCCCTGGCCGGCTCCGTTTTCGAATAATTATGCAATACAACTTGTTCGCCGAGCGACGCCTTGTTCCTTGATTAGATTCCTGACGGCCTCGCTACCGGCGTCTCAAGGCCACGGGGAAGTAATCGGTATTTATAATCGTCACAGATCACCGAGCCTTCTAAATTCTTGCTTATCGGATAGCCGATGAAAACTGAATTCAACCGTGTATCGTATGTCACATTTCGACCGCATAGTGCCGCGTAAAAAAGGAATGAAAACGATGCGGCTCGAAACAGGTGATTATACTTTTCCAAATTTTACTCTACGGTGGTACGTTTGAAGACCCCCTTGCGACCTATCGTTGAACTCGTCTTCTCACCAGCTATGACTCTACGTCAATAGAAACATCCCTTTACTGTAACAAAAAATCCCCTGCCCATGAAAATCTCAATCCCAAAACGGACAAATTTCTTCAGGAAATTTAATCTATTCGCGCCGACAGGGTCCAGAATCACGGTTCTAATCATTTTCAATTTCCCGGGTCGACGGCGCGCCGCGGCGGCGGCGGCAGCGACTCGGGACATAAACTGTAGCCGCAATCTCGCCGCAAGAATCACACTTTGCATCAGTATTCCCATTCTGGGCGAATCGCTCGCTCGCCCGCCCGCCCGGTAACGTACGGAGAGGGCAACAGTTTCAGATTAGAGCAATCTCCTCGGGTAATGCAGGATCTTGAAGTTCGTCGAGTCGGCCATAAATCTTCGGCGAATCTTGAAGGGTTCGGCCCCATTAAATTCCAATCGATCACGGGAAACGCGCGGGCGTGGATTTTTCTAGCGGCGGCAACGGCAACGGATCCGCTCGAATTTTCTAGCCGACGCGACGCGACGCGACGTAACGCGCGGTCTTCTTCCCGGCTCGGTCCCGTTGTAATTCATTAAATTACATCGATTACACGCTCGGCCGAGCGTCGAACGGCGCGGCGGCGGGAGAGGGGAGTGGGGGGAACTTAATTGACGACTCGATTTCGCTGCAATGGATTCACGGCCGAGCATTTTATTACCTTAACCGGTCAAAGTGCCACCGGCACGTTCCTCCGTTACCCTTTTTTGTTTTTTATCTCTCTCTCCCTCTCTCTCCCTCTCTCTTCTCCGGTTCCTTTTTTCTGTCGTGCCGGCCTGCCCTCGCGCGCGCCTCCCCTAAGCCAACGGCCCATTTCGCCTCGCTCGTTTTTCCTCTTTAGCCTGACCGGGCACAGGGAACGCCGGCAACGGTGTCCCGGTTTTCGTCGAACGCTTTGCCGCCCTGAAAAATTGCCCGCGCTCGTGCCAAATGAAGATTTACACGCCGCCAGGCGTCGTCCGGAATGTCGCCGGCTTTGACCGGCCCGCTGACAACGGGCATCTTTGATCCTCTCGGCTAACTACCCGGCCCTTCATCCTCTGATCGATCCCGCACACCCTCCGATCATTATTCCTGGCCGATCTTCAAACAGGCCAGACAGCTTTTCGACGCTTTTGACAGACTCCCCCGGAATGTTAACTATTCTTTGAACGGGTACTTCTGTTGGCATAGTGTTCTAGGTCCTGGGAAGACCAGTTCAACTATGGGTCACTGATAGCCCACCCGTGAAACTCGCTGAAAACCACTTTAACCATCTCCCTGGCTGCCTCGAGCCTAATCACAAATAGACTCGTATGAGAAAATATCTAGCACCGAGGCGTTACTGTACCAAGTGTACAGGTGGTCCTTAAAAATGATAGAAAATTTCTACGCTTCCTGTTGGCCTAATCCACGCACAGGGGCTAAGAGCTCGAGGGAAATATGGAAGGAGAAGCACTTTCCCCGGATAGCTGGCCCAGGGTCAAGAGTTTTGAATACCTTCAGGAGCAGAGTAGTCGAGTGGCACTTTCTCCGTGCATCAAGGCCGTGCCGGTCCCGCAGGAGCTGATCAGTCCTGGAGGGAAGCGGAGGAGAGGCACCTGCACTAGGTCGTCGGTGGGAGGCTGCCAGCAGGTGGCAGGTTCGCTGCGTATCGATTTCTTACGAATCCAGCCGGGCTTGGAATCGCTGCAGGGCTGCTCTCGCGCGTGGAAACGGCCCCGAAGCGATCCTGAACCGAGCCACCAGCCTCGGCCAATCCTCCACCGTCTCTCTCTCTCTCTCCCTTTCTCTCTCTCTCTCGCTCTCTTTGCCCTCCCCCGGGGAAAATTAAAATAAGAGCACCCCTAATCTTGACGAGCCCATCAGCTAACGTCCCCCGGAATAATCGCAACGTGTGCAAGGGCTTGATTGTTCCGGCGCACCTGGCCGATTCGAGGACCCCCTATCAGCATGATTGCGATCTAATCGGTGCTCCAACAGGTGCAATCAAGGGCTCCGCGAACCCTGTCCCAGAAATTAAAAATTAGGGGTTGTCGAGGACCGAGATTATCTACGAGGAAGACCTTTAACTTGGCCTTCCCTTATCCGGGGATCTGAGATGCAGCGAATCGTTTTTCAAGCACGGGAACGCTTCGATAGTTGTCAATGTGTCGAATTTTATTCTTGGCTTTGGGCTCCCTGATCCTTTATCGAGGCACTACTGTAGTAACCTATATTTACTGTGTGTACAGTTGTGCCTCGCTACTAGTCCACGCGTTAAATTTCTCACCAACGTTTCAGGTGAACCCCAACGTTCTGTAAAATCATCTGATTCTTCACGTGTGATCATGTGTGAACTAACGAGGCGCTACTGTACGAGCGTTCATCGAAATCGATGAAAATCGAAAGAATCTGGTACGGTTTCGATCGACCCAGTCGCGTTTTTTAGGCATTGTGTGGATTTCCGAGAGACCGGAGGGATAAAGCATTGCTGAGTCGTCCCGACGAATCGCTAATTCCAAGATCCACTAGATGGTAGGATAAAAGAGTGCCGTTGGATACGGCTGCGAACCGTGGCAGACGGACTGGAAATAAACCGGGGCCGATGTGCAGGTCATTGTTTACGTCACCAGTCCCCGGCAACCTTTATTCGACGCCGCTCGTTCGGTGGTTCTCCTTTTATTCGCGCCTTGATTGACTGTACTCATTAGCGGGCTTGTGTTTCTCCCACTTGGCCGGCATCGATTTTTCATTTGCCCCGCGATAAGGATCTTCCGGGGTCTCAAACTCTTTCGGTGCTGCGCGTGATTTGTCTCGAAACCGCCCCACCCTTCGAGCCCCATCGCCATCCCCATAAAGGGGAGGGATCTGGTCACGGTGTCGAGTGTCGCGGACAAGAAAAATGATTTCCGCGAATTTACCTGAAATACCGACGCCCGTCCGATCGATAGCAATGTTGTGTTGTGTTTTGTTGTGTCGTGTTGTGTTATGTTTGGTACAGTTAAATCCAGATTTAACCATACCAAACATAGATTACCCTCGATTGTGTTTGATTTGGCTGTGTTGGGTTTGATCGTATTAGGTTTGTTTGCGTTGAATCTGTGTTGGGTTTGTTCATATTAGGCTTGATTAGAAGTGACCGTGTCGGGTACATTAGCGTCAGGTGTAATAGCGTCAGGTCTGTGTTCGTTTGAATTGCGTTTGATCAGGTTGGATTACGTTTGACCGTGTAAAATTGTAACCTTTTTCTCTCAGAGTAACATTTACCAACTGAAACTGTCTGGGTAAAGACGTTAGGCTTACCCTGCTATCGGAGGGTTGACCAAGGCGTCTTTCACGGATCTTTACAGAGATTATGATCTACAGAAGGATTGGAATCGAGGTAGCGAGGGGACACGGCCAACCAGAAGCGATACATCTTCCTTTAATACGATGTTAGGGGCAACCTCAGCTTATAGAGATCAGAAGCTGCTGGTTGGATCTGCGGTACGCCCGAGAGAGACGAATAGAGAAAGAGAGAGAGAGAGAGGGAGAAAGAGAGAGAGAGAGACTGGGCGAGAGAGAACGAGAGAACGAGGGAGGTGCCGAGTGAGGCTTATAAGAGGGAATGGTGTCAAGTGGCCGCTTAAAAAAAAACTCTTCTAAAAAAAGCAAACTTTTCAAAAGCATCATGTATTAGAAGGGCGCAGTTAAGAAGATCGTGGAGAGGCCACCGGCTTGACGTTTCTTCTCCTCGTCGATCCTTTGAAAGCCCCGAGCCAACCCGAGGCCTCTATACACCACCCCTGCCACGCGTTATTAAAATCATGGTCGAGACGAGTGCATCCGTGAAACGCTATGCGGCCACGTTGCTTAAACAGATTTGTTTCACTGTCCCAACGAGATCAGAATCACCTGCAAATCTAGCCTCGCTTGGTAGAAAATTATGACAAAAATACGGCGTGTTGCAGGCATCGAGATGCACGCTACAGAATTTTCTCAAATTTTCTGGCCGCAGATTTTTGGTGTCAAAAGTGAAAAACGAAAAATCGCTAAAACGGCCATATCTTCTACAGTTCGTTACCGAATTCGTTAAAATTTTTACAGCAGGTATATACTATTATGACTATTACCTCTGAATTTTTTAAAATTTTTCACTAAACTGTTTCATAGTTAAAAAAATTATGACAGATGACGTGTACGAATTTTTTTACATTCTTCGCTTCGTGGTCTTCGTGGGAGACTAGATTGAAAGACATGGAAGATTTTTATGCGAACGCGGTGGGGAGATAATTGAATGAAAATTAGCCAAAGACCTCAAATCCTGGCCAGCATCTTCGAAGATGAAAGTGGGGGGAAGGGCTCCGGGCCGGTTTGATCGACGGGTCACGTTGCCCGCAATGATCGTGGACCAAGAGACTAACGATTGGTCGGTTCGGCCGAGGGGACAACGAGTCACTTCCGCTGTCAATTGCGTGGCCAGTCCATTTGTAAGTAACTCCCGACGATTACCAGCAGAAGCGGCCCGCATCTTGTCACAGGATGCAATTCACGAATACCGTGGCTGCTCGTTTCGATCGTATAAATCGTCGACCGGCCGGCGATTTTGCGGGGAAACCGATCGTCCCACGTGGCCCCCGTAGGCCACTCTCCATCGTTCGTCGACGGGAACGGCGCGCAGTGTCCCCCCATCTCTACGCCCACACGCGGAATTAAAGTTCAAGGACGAACGTCAGCCTCGGCCCTAGCCAGCATTCCCATCGTCGCCGAGCGGCCGAACGCGGACCCGTCCGATGCCTGTCAACGCCGTAATTGAAACCAGAACACTGACGCACACCTCGTTCACCATAGAAATCTTCCCCTGACCTTTCCCATTCGAACCACCGGTGCCCCTCTCTTCCTGCGTCCTTTGAAACCCATGGTGATGTCCAGGACAATTAGCTACGTTCACTCGAAATCGATCTTTCCGGGTCTCAGTTCGTTTGGCCTTGGTTTCTTCAGGGGTAGGTCACATCTGGTCGGGGATGAAGTGTCTTGTTAGGTCTAAGCTTGTCTCGGTCAATTTTAAGCAGGTCTAGACTTCTGGCGTAACTTCTCGGTTAGGGTCCGCAAGCCAGGTCCGTTGGTTAGGGATGACAATTTAGATCGCTCGTATTTCTTGATATAAAAGTATAACAAAAATATGACGCGTTGCTGGTGTCGACATACACGCTACAGAATTTTTTCGAATTTCTCAGCTGGAGATTTTGGGTGTAAAAAATGGAAATCGAAAAATTAGAAAAACAGACGTAACACCTACAGATCATTACTGATTTCGTTAAAATTTTTGTAACACCTACACACGATCGTAGCTATCATCTCTGAATTTTTTCAGATTTTTCAGCAAGCTGCTTCATAGTTTAAAAAAATATCGAAGATGACTATATCGGAAAACCATAGAAGGACAATGGACAGATCTAGAAATTAGGTTCCATTGGGTTGAGCATATCGTAGCTAGGTTCCACAAAGTTAGGTCCATCAAAGTTTGTCCCGCATAAATTCGAAAAACATGTCGACAGAGGCAAAGTCATAGAGGATCGTTGGGGGACCGTCCGAGAAAGCCGTGGAAGAGGATGGCGGTTAGGGGAACGACGGTTTCACGGCCGGCTAATAAACGCCAGCGCCGCGGGCTGCTCTGCGAGCCTCCGTTATCAGGGTCCTCCAATTATTGGAACTGACGTGTACGCGGATAACGGCACGGACGTGTGCAGGCGGCCAGAAAAGAATGGTTTGACGCAAACAGCGTGTCCAGGCCTGGCCTCGAGCCGATATCCAGATATCGACGTGGAATTTTAAACGTCGGCGACGTCGTTTCACCTGTGTCCCTCCTCCTCGCGCCCCTTCATCCACCCTGGCTACCCTGACACAGTCCGGTGGCCCAGGGCGAAACAGTGTCTTTTGCCATGCAAAGCAGCCCTTGGCAGGACCGGTAACCAGCCATTGCGACGTTATTAGATCAGCCTGTACACCTGTGTCGTTCGTGGAATCTCGTGGTCGCGTTAAATTATTGCTGGAACCCGCCGAGCTCTCTCCCTGTACAATTTAAGAAGCCAGAAACAAGCCCGATCTATTTTTCAACGATACTAGTCCTCCGGAGAGCTTCCAGGCAACTTGCAAGCAGTATCGTTTAGCCCGACACAAACCCCTAACAATAATCTGATCTGGACCTAACCTGGGCTATCTGGCTTAGGTCAGGGGTAGAATTTTCAAACAGATGCTAAGAAATATTGATCCAGAAATTAGATGGAAATTTTCCGCTTGAACCCTTGGGAAAGACCTTGGGCCTTTTTCTTATAACTGTGCCATTGACGACGACTAGGTCTCCACACAGCTTTATTTATTAATTATATGTATTTCCGAAGGTACTTCTTGTGGACTCAGAAATTAATCGTTCCCTGGAAATTAAGCAATTATTTGACGACTTCGATAGTCTGGGTCAAGATAGACCCGGGCACCGGGGGGTCAACAAAAACGAATATTCCTGCACTGCTATGCTTCAAGAAGCCAACAGCTTCTGAGGGGAACGAAAAGTGGATCCGGGGCAATTACCGAAACCCACGGGGCCGGGTAAATCAAATTTTATTAGACACCGGTGACACGGTAATTCTTCGTGGAAATTTCAGGGCAGGGCCTCTCGGCAGGCAATGGCGCGGCATCGAAGCCGGAAATTAGCCGGCCGAAAGGCGAACGCAGACGTCCGCTTGGCTTTGTGCGGCTCGCACAAGGCCACCCTGAAATGGACCGAAAAGGATTTTAATTAAACGGCGCGGAGAGCGCGGCGGAGCCCGCGCACGGAAAAGTTTCTCCGTCCGTGCAGAAGACGTTCGCGCCCCGATGGAACATAAATTGCGCGCTAATAATCGCCCTTATTTTCCCGTGGAGGGGGGCCGTCATCTTTCTTCCCGGTGACGTCACGTACAATGCTTCGGAAGCGTGACCGAAGACCCTGTCCGCTGGAAAACACGATTTTCCATTGTTGTTTCCTCACAATGTGAAATACTCGTTGCCGGGGCATCGGGAAGTTGTAAATCTCGAGAAAGATGAAACAACACGGTGCCCTGAATGCACGGTTTCGATGTACAGTGATTTCTCGATATATGTCGCCAAGGCCTCGATGATGAGTGTCGCGGAATTATCCCCACTACCGCGGGGTCCTTTGCGAGGGGCCACGAATCTCGAGAGGCCTCGAACGTCGAGGAGTGTAAACATAACGCGGCTCGGGTATGCCTTCTGTACGATATATGACACTGACAAGACCCGTCTCGTTGACATATATCGTGAATTCACCGGAAAATCGTCTGAAACGGGTAGGGATCGTTGGAAACAAACGTTCGGCGGGTTTCTAGAGGCGTGGGGTGTGCATCCACGTGGCAACGAAGGCGCGCCCGCAACGGAAACGCATCCGAAGTAGCGTAACGTGATCCCGCGAGGGTTAAATGGCAGCAACGCGCCCGTAATTGAAGAGACCACGGAAATACCAGGGTGTCGTTAACATGTACAACGTGACAAGAGGCGCGGAGACACTTCGGGGCGCAATTAGGATCGAGCCTAAGCAAGTCCCGAGCCCCGAGCGAAACTGGGACAGAGTAAATAGACGAGGGCACAAACAGAGAGAGATAGCTCGGCGCTGAAGAAAAGGAAAATGAATCCTGAGCAACGTTCGCACAGGATCCGTATTGTACGCTCTTAATCGCATAGTCATCAATATCCTCGGGTCAAAAAATGGGTCAAGTTCCATCTTCAATGTAGCCAGGTAGGGCCATTAGCTACCTGTGATGGAGATTGAGTTAGGTTCCTGATTTGATATTTTTTCAGGCACGGGGTTGGGATGCTCAGGATGTAACAACGTGTCTAGGGTAGACCTAGCGGTACCTGAATCTATTTTGAGCAAGCTTCTTACCAACATCAGGATTCGGTCTCAGGCTGGGTTAGCTTCAGGTACCGAAGCTTGTCAGCTGCCACTAATTGGCTCCACGAATTTCGGTGAGTCTTATGGCCGTTCCTCGGGCTGTTGAAAGCCTCGAACCGAGCGTAGGACCCGGCGAATGTTGTAGTACGTTCCGATTAACGATTTAAGCGTCGGTGGAAGAATAGTCACGAAGTTACGAGGGCATCCGGTGTTGGGAGCAAGATACTCGCCGGAATAGGAATCGGCCAGGACGTTTCTTTCCACCAGGGGGAGCGGTGTTGCGAGACCGAGAAATTACGTTATACACCGGAAACGAGGTTTTTGGCGAGCCTCGGGAGAAAGGGGCGGCGGACGGGTCTGCTACTGCTCTGGTACGTGTCGTCACGTCCGCCCGTCGGTTCCCTGCCGCGAAATAACATGTTTATGCACGGAAAGAAAGGTTACGAGGCCTCCTCCCCCTCCCCACTCCCCGAACAGGATACCAACATCTAATATCGACGGTGGTACGGAATTTCAGGCGCGTGGCCGCCTTTCAGCGAGACGTCGTCCGCGAAACTCGTCCGACGGGCACGGACCCCGGGAAATAGACCCGACAGCGTTATCGAACATGTAATTTGATAGCCGGAGCTTTGACTCATCAGCGGAGGTTCGTGAAGCTCGGCCCTTGAATTGGCTTGTGGCCGGCTCGAAGTTTAATTGGAGGGAGCTAAACCTGATACCTAGAAAAGGTTCTTGACTCATTTTGGTGTTGTGCTAGTTCTTGGTTTATTAAGGGGTCTCTAGATGCTAGGCCTGGGATCTTAAGGCCTAGGATTTTTAAGATTCAGACTACTACATTAGGATAACAGCTAGACCCACGCTAGACCCTCTAATTCATGGTAGGCATTGGTACAATGTCAACACGACTCGGTCCTAATCACTGATGACTACCTCCGCTACAATTTTCTAGTACACCAGCTGTGTCTAAATTGGATGATTATGAGATTGATTTTTGAGATTCTCAAGATAATTCGAAGCTGAATCCTCCATCAGGAAATTAGTCACCGTCCTGTGCTCGGCGCTTGAAAAATTGAAGGTAGACCTACAAAGGCGGGGCCACCTAGTTTTAACGCTGCTGTCCTAAATCTTCGACCCTCGTCGGGCATGAACGCAAAGTGTGATGCGTCTTTGGAAATTCATGAAGAATACGGGGTTAATTAGCACAGTTAGTCGGGCCGTTGTTTTGTCGGGTAGCTATTAGCGGAGTTAGCGGGCTGGCCCGGAGTTGTTGCTGGTAAACATTCATGAGGCAATGTCCCGCAGACGACGACGACGACGACGACGACGACGGGAGGAAGGTTGCATCGTGAGTATCTCCGCAACTACGTAGCTAATTAGTTATCTAATCCGGCGTTAGGCGAGCCGAGCGAAGAGTTTCCGTCGCGACGAACGGGAATCACCGTTTTCATTTGCTGGAAATTAAAACGGACTCCCGGGTCGCCGTCGTCCGAGACCAGTGTATTTTCGAGCGGCTCGAGTAGAGAAATTGCAAGTTAGTCGGTTTGTTTTATCACCCACCCCTCTTCCCCTCCTTCACCTTCCACCTGTCTGTTTTCCAAGAAATAAAAATTCTCACCGCGGATTCGCGGAAATTGAGCACGAGTTTTGACGTCAACGGGGAAACGGGTCAAGCTCTTTAGCCGCGTAATTATTTCCAGAGGCCGGAAAAATGACATGCATGAAATGCTTGGACCGGCAACGCAGGCCCTCATCGTTTAACCGTTCCCGTTGTTCGAGGTAAGATTCGCCTGCAACGATTTTTAGAGCAACACCCAAGAACCCTGGTGACTACTAGTTGACTCGACAGTCCATTTTGGGCCCTTGTTGATTTTCTGGGATCCATCGTGCGATTCTTCAACCCTCAAGATCTACTTAACCATTCTTTTGGACTCTCGGTGGACTCTAAAGCCTATCTACGACCCGCAAGTATTTTTAAGGATCTCCTGCGGAACACCTAGCAGTCCGAAGACCTAACACTATACGCTATACAGCCTGCTCTATCAGGACCAAAGCTAAGCTATACCTGCGACGACGATCATTATGCCTATCTCCGGACCCAACCCGGACTGTCTAGCAAGTTCCCTCAGACATTGGCCAACTCCAAAGATTCAATTCAGACGATTTGAAAAAGTTAGAGACCCAACCCTAACGCGCTTAGCCCTTGCGATATTTGTAGAGCGACTGTTTGTAAACGGTTAGAGTGTAACTACGGGGCTAGACCTAGGGTATGAATATTCCTTGGAAAACGGCGGTTTGGGGTGGGGGAGGAAGTGGAAAGCAGCGTAGATAAGAACGGTTAGAGGATAGGGGCGAAACCCCGGAGATAATGGAGGAGTTGGTTGTCACGGATTGGGACTCGGGGTAACTCAATCCGGAACTTATTTCGTGCCGGATCTCCATCCGTTTGAGTACGTCGCGTCGCTCGTCGGCTGGGTCTCAAAGGGTCCGATTGTCGTCGGGGCGGTAGAACTTCCCGCGGAATTCGTGGGGGAATTATTTCGCGGGTGCAGCGGCGCCGCAAAGGGATACCCCGTGCCGAAAATTGTGCCACGGCTGCGCCGCGGTGAATTATTAATGGGAGCCGCGTCGACGGTTTCCCGTGGAACGGCGGGAGCGACGGGTATGCGCGAGTTTAACCTCGAGGAGAGGAGAGGATCCTTGGGGCGAGTTTCCTGGCTGTGCTGTGCTGGCTGGCAGAAAACTGACGAGTGTGTCCTGACAAGCAGCCTGTTGCGTGACCTGCCCGATCAATATCTGTACAGGCGCAACAACCGCAATCCGCCGCTCGTGTCTCCCTAACGGACCGCGTCCCGTTTCACACCCGGCGTCCTTTCTGTCGACCTTCCCTGTGTTCCTCGGCAAACTGGCTTTTCTGCTTTCCCTTCCCTTCGTTCCGAACGTTCCGGGCAACAGGGAAGGGTAGTCGAGTATTTGCCGTTTAAGGATCGCCCAATTGATTCCCCGGATCGAGGCAAGACTCTAAGAAGGACTGTTCTGAAGAACTGTATTAGTTCCCTGATGTTCGTTCTCGGTCCCAAATGGATTCCAGAGTCCATTATGAGTACCAGAGAGTCCTGAATAGCTGCTTGGAGGTCCAAGGATGATCAGCAACGAACCTCGGACATCCTTGAGGGTCCTATACGGACTGTAGATTCCACTGCAAGTCTCAAAGGATCCATAAGGATCGGTGCAAGCTCTCGAGGGTCCATGGAGAGTCTAGGAGATGTTCTTGAGAGTTCACAAGGGTCCTTGAGAGTACAGTTCTTTGTAGCGTCAGGTCTCCAGACTGTTAGGACTTGCACAGTTAGGTCTCATGGCGTTTCTCCACCTATGAAGGACCAAAACCTAGCTTTCCATCAGAACCCGACGCGAATCCTCACCGTAACCACCGCTCCGGTTGTCCAGAGCTGTTACCCAAAGAACGGCCAATCAGCCAGCGTGGTGTCGCCCGGCAATTAGCGTCGGATTGACCGAGAAGAGCCAAAAACAAGGAGCCTTTTCCTGCATAGGAGGGAAAAAATTGGCAATTTGTTGGCCTGTGATGGAGGAAGCCTGTCGCTCCTCCGGCGAAATATTGCCGTGGTCTCCGTGAATACAACTTTGATTGGACGTCTCGTGTCCAATAACGGTGTTGACGCTCGCTCGAACAACGTCCCGTTGTCAGGCACGATGTTCGCTCGATGATACCACCACGAGAGCCGGAGCCAATGGGAGCTCGTCCCCCAGGTGAAGGTAAATCAATTTGTCCGATCAGAGGCACGCGGTGCCCGAAATTGGACCGTCTAACGGCCGCAATCAGGATTAACAGCTCGCCGGAGGAACAACGTTCAGTCTGCGAAACGTTCAAGGGATTCGAACGGAGACCTAACGACCGGCACTTTTTGTTTAGCCGATAGATTAACGCAGCTTCGCCCCGAGGAACGGGTTACAGACTACGGTTCCTTCGTCGGATTGCTGTCTTCCAAACCAGCTGGAACCCTGTTTTCTCTGGCAACAGACTCCCACTGCTCCGACCTATCCAGTACTTGTTCTGGAACAGATGAACGAGACGACGAACTGCTCGGTTCGAAGATTTTGTCTCGCTTATGATCTTAAATAATGATGATCGTAAGTAATGATTTAAGTCAGTTTTGACTTCCTTTATGCATGCAGTCCTTCAAACATTTTAGAAAGATTGTCTGAAAATTCATTTTTTATCGAAATTGAAATAAGTCCAGTGTAAATCACATTCTTACCGCCGTAATTTGTTCTATCAAACATTAAACAATCTCGTCGAAAAATAATTAAATATTTTTTATTCCAGCACAGATGATGTTTACCACTTTTCCCATAAGACGCAATGTAAATTCCGGCAAGAATCATCTGCTCCCGTCAAAGGTCCGTACAGCGCCATTCCACGTAGTGGCAAAACGCTCAAACTATTAGCCAAACTACTTACCGACAGAGTAGAAGATAAACAGACAGTGGCGCCATCTCGTGCCTGAATTTCGATTTATGAAGCTATCGTTTCTAGGAATTACCGACAGCGTTCTTTATGGTAAGTTACTTGCTGATGGTAACAATGTTTCCAAATTGTTTTACCACCCTCCGTCAGATGGCGCTGACATTACCGACTGCTCTTCTCCGTCGGTCACGTTGCCCAACAGTTTGAGCGTTTCGCCGCTGCGAGCTTTGGCGCTGTACGGAGCCCTTTACGCACAAATAATTCGTGCCGTAATTTCCATAGTTCTTTATGGCAAATACGGCAAGAATCATCTGCCTGATACGTAACAAGCGATCAGTGCAACCGACCATTTTCAAAGAACCATTAAAATAAAAGCCTTTCCTCACCATCTATTCACCCCAATATTTCCACAATATTCCACGATTATAACCATGATAATTCCACGTATCTAGACATCTAAATATCCTATTAAATCACAGAAAATATTTAACAACTGATAACTAGAAAATAAGAAGTCTGTGGTGTGCAGTCCAAACCGGGAAAGTCACCACAGGTTAAAGTACATAGGATATATCTTTACCTTGATACGAATGACGCCACAGGTCTGACTCCCAACGAAAGCAATATGATATCCGTCAACATCGTCGAAAGCTATATATGTAGATACGCTTCCCTCGCCTTGATGAGAAAACAAGATGAGGTTCGGGGAGAGTGGATTAACTAATTACAAAGCTAAGCCACGATGGTGATCACCTCGGACGAGTGAAGTGTACAAAGTGTAAAATGTTGTGTTACGATGGAAAGATCAGTTTATTTTCCTTCGTTGTAGCCGGGTTAGTGGCGGTTCTGCCGGAGCTGTTTTTGAGGTTAGAATTCGACGTGTACCGGCGTTATTTCAGCAATGTCTGGTTCATGCATTTATTTCAATTCGGACTGTTGAATTTCCTCCTGCTGTTCACGTTCCGAGGCTTCACCTACAAGGTACATTAATCTACTATTTTTAATGCATAGGGTGTCTCAACTAAATGGCACCCTATCTGTCTTATTTACCGTTTTATAAAAACACTTCTCAGGATCAAGTTATACTGTTTCAGGAGCCACATGAAACGACAACCTATACATATTTTTCGATATTCTCGTAGAGCGTGAAAAGACGAATCCAACGACCTAAGTAACTTGATATATCTTTTCGATCATTCAACAAGACATTCGTGTCTGAAAGATTGAGCACTTAACCCTTCAGACACAAGTATCTCGAAATTAAATGAACCAAAGGGTATGGTCATTATGGTCGTCCAATTTATCTTTTCACGCTCTACAAGAATGTCAAATCAAACATATAGCATTCCGCATAAAAAAATTCCAATGACCTTGAAATTTCGCCAAAAAAAAAAATCGAAATTGTGATTCCATTGTTCCAGGTTGCAACCAGAGCAGTTTTCCTAGGATATGCATTTGGAATTGGTCTGTTAATGTCCCTGGTTCTGCCACCATCATGGCAGATGTTTGGTGTCTACATCACTGTGCTAGCCACATTTCATTACTCCGAGTTCCTAAGCATAGCATGGATAAACCCGTCTACCCTGTCTATTGACAGCTTTATTTTAAACCATAGCATAGCCTACGGTGTGGCAGCATGCTCCAGTTGGGTAGAGTTTATCGTGGAGAGGGAGTATCTTCCATGGATGAAGGAACCCTCCTTCATATCCTACTTTGGATTATTTCTGTGCATCTGCGGGGAAGTGTTGAGGAAGCTGGCCATGTTCACGGCTAGGCATAACTTTAATCACATTGTACAGAGTGAGAAGGACGACGACCATGAACTGGTTACTTACGGGGTATACAAACTCTGCAGACACCCTAGCTATGTGGGCTGGTACTACTGGTCCATTGGGACACAGGTAACATTCCAACGAAACATTATTTTAATTGATTACCAGCAGTAAAGCAGTAGTAGTAGACAAGGAAAATGAGGCATAGTAATTTATTTCGTTTTCCAGCTGATACTCCAGAACCCGATCTGCTTGCTGGCCTACGCAGTGGTGTCCTGGAAGTTCTTCCACGCTCGTATACAACTTGAGGAGATCACGTTGTTGTATTTCTTCGGTCAAGACTACGCCGAGTACCAGAAGTCAGTGGGCACGGGGCTGCCGTTCATATCCGGTTACAAAGCCAATTTATAGCAGCCAGTTGCAGTGTGAATGCATGAATAATCGAGTGGCCGCGACCTGTTGCCGAAACTAGCAACGATCAACCAGTGTCTTCTTAACAAAATTATATTTATTGTCTCATTTGTTTTTGAAGAATTATCCCATATAACAATAGGCTACACTTTCATTGTTACGATAGATACTTTCAATGGATCGATTACACGGTTTTGCTTGCTTTTATACTTAATTCTGTATCCATATACATATACATATACATATATGCGTGTATATATGTACCGGCATCACACACGTACTCTGTTGCGGTGGTGGTGCGGCGAACATTTCTGCGTCGACATTCAGAAAAAGCATTCATTCGGTTTGTCGGACAGTTAGAGGATGCTAGAAACTCTTTTTTGGCGTTTAACGTAATTATCTGTACACGGACATTTACAATGGGATCGATGTCGCCGTTCCGCAAGGCTCGCTGGGACATTTCCCGGTTGATTTTTTATTCCCGTCGTCTCTCTCTCACACATTCTCTCTTTCTCTCTCTCTCTCTCTCTCTCTTTCTGTGGCAACTTAAAGTTAGAATTACAATATTGTCGGCTACCGAGAACTGAGCGCTACGCAGCTTCTTCTCCGCCATACAAATCTAGAAAACTCTGTGATTGTAATTGACAGTGAATCATTCGACAGGCAGACACGTTGCTGTAAAGTAATCTTTGTTCTGTTTGCTTCGTTTACAGTTCTCTGTCTGTTTCGCGTTTATCCTGTTTTTTACGAGTCTTAACGGAAGTACAATGTATCATTGTAACGTTTCGCAAACCAATAAACGACATTCTGAAACATTTGCTACGGCTATTATTCGTCTGACTAGCGAACTTAATTCTCGTTTAAGTTTCAAGAAACAGCAGTCACGTTCGATACAAGAAACATCGAAGATTTGCGAGACTATAATATCCTGGGATTATGTACATACTTTCAGCGGGTGTACCCGGTACAAATCGCGTTAGAACTAGCAACGAACCTTACTAGCACCGACCTTAATGTTAGATACGAGTTTCGTCGTCAGTAACTTTCTTCCGATATCACATAAATGGAGTTCGAAGCGTCTGAAACAAAAGTCTGTCCACTCTCGTAAGTGGTTCGTTGAAATCAATCGTCGTCTAGCTTTTTTTCGTTGGAGCGTAATGACAATGTAACTCTTACTCGTTAATGAACGGTCCTGGCGTGTTCTATCGGGGACTATGAACTCGATGGCAGTGAGAACTTATACGTGAATCAATATTACTCCTGCTGACAGAGTTGAGCGTTGAACGCTGCGCAACCATGGCGTACTTATACTTGTATACGACGGTGATCACCTCAGCATTGAACTTCTACGATTGGCAGTCGAGAAGCAAAGTATCGCGAAACAAACAAATTTTTTGAGTGAACTGAACCGGTATCATGTTCCGCGTGGCTTCGTAGAAACAAGGCTGTACAAAACGGTCGTCGGCTCAATTATAAAACGTTTACGTTGTTACTGGAGAGTCACCGTGTGTATATCTACAGATACAAAACTGTTCGTATTTCGTTTGGATCCTCGGCTGTGTTCTGCACCCTTGCAGCCATCGTTCGATGAGCTTTTATCGAAGGAAACGAGACCTCCTAGTGAAACGTTCCGAGATCGCCGCGGGTTGGAAGTCTGTCGTCCAGGTTACTGTCGAATAAAACCAGAAAAGCAAGCTTTAACCTCGAGCTTAACGCTTTACCTACCGGTAATCACAATAGTCTATTAAACTTCAAAGATCGACGCGATGTATAGAGGTCATCGCAACTTTTTAAAGCGTCACCCTATATATTTCTGTCGATATTCTTATAGAGCTTGAAACGACGAATCCAACGACCTATATAACCATGCCTTTTGCTTCATTCGATCTCGAGATATTCGTGTCTGAAAAGTTGAGTACTCAATCTTGTGTCTGAAAAGTTGAGTACTCAATCTTTCAGACACAAATATCTCGAGACTCGATAGTCGGAACGGTATAGTGATACGGGTCGTTGGATTCGTCTTTTCATGCTATACAAGAATATCGAAGAAAGAACGTTCGATAGAAAAATGCATCTTGAAAATTTGTTGATAAGTGACCTTTGAAAAGCTATTAACAGGCTACCGGTAGGTAAAGTGATAAGAGTAGAGCTTCCATTGTGCACGTACCGTGGGAACCTGCGTCAGACTTGAACGAAGCATTAAAGAATTTACAAAGTTAATAATTACAAGAACTATCAGCGTTCGCTGGGGTGTGTGTGTGCGTGTGTGTGTCGTTCCACTGGTGTTGGCTTAGCGGAAAGACGCACACACGCATTGTTAGACCTAGCCTCGACAGGAAACACTTAACTCAACATACACTTGACCGCGTTCACGGTGTCTATGCATAATACTGTAAAAAGCACGCTTTGTTCTCGAACGTCCATGGTGAAGGCAAGCAGGTTTTGGAGCAGGATTAACAGTGAGTAGTGTTTGATGTTATAGGCGGCCAGGTTCGCCGCCGGCTTCGGATGGATAATGTTTACAGGGGGCGGGGGAACAAACGCGTCGAACATGTCCGTGTCCGCGTCTGTGAATACCAAGGAGGACGGGATCCATCTTGCCCTGGGCAGCATGAAACACCATAAGTACCAATGGTAGATAACTCGATCGACGAGGAAATAATTTGTTGTCCTGATAGCAAGTGTAACTACCTGGTGCACGGCGAGACATTCTTGCCTCGTATCGCTTTCTCGCCGATGTCTATGGCCCCAGAGTCCTGCACCTCCATGGTGTAAATGCAGCCGGAGAAACCGTCCTGGTACTTCCCATAAGTCATCGCGAAATCAGGCACACCGCCCAAGTAAACGCTGCCTCGAGTGTTCAGGTCCTGCAGCGTGCCAAAGGTGGCCCCGCTCTCCATGTGTTCGCCGTTCAATTCTATACTGCCGTCGCTCCCCTGTCGCTTCAGGATTATCCTGTGCCTTTCCCCGTCGTCCACCCTTTGAGCCGTCACCCTGATCACCACTGGACCCGTGCCCAAGTTGTACTGATACTCCACGTAACTACGACAAAAAGAATTTTCCCTTGAGACAATTCTTTCAATGGCATTTCAAGGTCATTCCTGTGTTTCTCGCACCCTATCTAATTTATTCGCTGTTTCAGTAGCCACATGTAGCGATGGACTAAGTTTTCTATGGAAATCACCCTAAAAAAGGGTTTGCGACAATTACCCATCGATCACTGCAAGGGCCATGTAATGGTCCGGGTTCAGATCGTTCGGCGTCTGACCGTGCCACATGATGAGTCCCTTGGTTCGGTTGGTGGAGATCTCGAATCCCAAAACTTCACGCTCTTCGTCGTGAGTCATGACAGACCTGTCCAGCTCTAGCCACCCGTCTCCTCTGAACGCAACGTCGTACGTGACCTCCGCCTCTGTAAACAAATAGCATTGTTTGAACAGTGGTGCCGCAACTTCGCTTAACATTCTCACGGACACGCATACGTTTCTCGCAATTCTGCCCGCTGAATCCCAGCCGACAGTCGCACTTGTAGGACCCGTGGAGGTCCGTGCAGGATCCCCCATTGTTGCAAGGTAACAGCAGCTCGCACTGCTTCAGAATATTCTCGCAGTTCCGGCCCACGTAGCCGTACTCACAGGTGCACGAGTACTCATAGATTTCCGCAGTCTGACACACCCCATGGACGCAAGGGTTGGAGCTGCAGGGGTCGTACGGTGTTGTCGTGGGCAACGGGGTCGTTGTTGGAACGACGAACTTGGGCTGAACAGGGTGCCGAACGTTGCAGTCGTCTATGCTCGCCGAGTCTATCGCTGACTTCAGTATGTCCACGTTCGTGGAGGACACTCCCAGCTGTGAACGCAATATACGTTTTCGTCAGTCTGATTTTTAAATACAGTAGAATCTAGGAAGTTTGGATAATAGAGCAGATTCATCGACAACTCATCAAGGACTACTGTGGAAACCTGCAGAATGAACAGATTTGAACTTACGTCGCTGATGCAACCGCGAAAGGTCCTGTTCACGCCAGCGTTCTTGTTGATCACGATCTTTCCGCGATCCACGCCCCCAATGTACAGCGGAGTGTTCAAGGTCATCGTGCTAGCACTTCCCGGTGACCTGTCCACGACGAGAGGTTCACCGTTCACGGTTAGATTTCCCTCTTTGTATTCCCTGTTCACGGACACGCGAGTCCACACGCCGGGCTGCAGGACGAAGTTCGATTTGATGATCGCAGTTCCAGTTCCAAGGTCATACCGAAACTCCACGCGCCTGTCCTTGACCACAACCGCCACGAAATCATCGTTGCCCTCGTCAGTTTGAGCACAGTACAGTAGAATACCGTCCCCGTCGTCTGTGGGGTTGAAATTCATCGCTGCTCTGAACCTGCCGAGAAATTCCAAGGTTAAGTTTCAAAGTCGTTGGTCGAATACCTGGAAAATTATCCTTGTCTAATTTTATTCAAAGTCTGCACGTTGGTGGTGCTGTTGGTCTTGTATCGATTGCGAGCAAATTTTTTTATAGGAATGGAAGGGTGAAAGTGGTGGGGGGTTGAAGTTTGTGTTTCAGGAGATCTTCTGAGGGCTGTAGTTTTTGATAGGGAATAGATATCGACTTGCTGTTTACGCCAAAATGTTAAGAAAAAATCAAGCTTTCCGACGATGTATGATATCGTATGGTTTAATTATATTTTGTATAAATTATTCACGTTTTTCTTGTTTTTTGAGCGGTAGTGAGCTTATGAAAAATTGCTGTTTCTAGAAAATGCCTAACCCTAATTTAACGGAAAATGCATCACTGGAGGACTATTTTATACTCTTTCGAATGACGCAAGTCAAATCTACGGGAAATTTTTTTAGTTTAAGTTATGGTGCAAAGATTGACGAAAGGTTGGATAAAATGGGTATTTTGATCATCTGCTCTTCTTGTCCTTGAGGGCTGGTGAGAAATATTTTGTTCTGAATCGATGCCCTGACCACACAACTACGTGCATACAAAATTTGAACATAATCGGGCACGGATGATTTCGAGGGTATTTTGCAAGTAGTGTTTTACAGACATGGGACGTGAGTTCATGGGAATTTCCAGTTCCTGTTAGTGGGAAGCGAAATACAGTTAATGATTACGGTGTGAACATAAATAAACAACACTTTCGTGTCAGGTCACTCACCTCTTTTCACCTTCGGCAGTGTTTTTTTTTTTTTTTTAATTACAGTGGTGGAACGTTTCGAAAAATGTGAGTACTGTTAAAACAATTTTTTATTTGCATCTGAAAACATGTATTTGCGCTCGTAGCATTGTTCACTAAAGCCTATCGAATATATTAGAGGTCGTCTGGGACGTGAAACACACTTCTGGCACGTTTGCGCGGGTTCTTACAGTAAGTACAAACTTGCGTGACAGTGTACGTGTTCGTGCACCTGCTTGTTCGTTCGTCTATGTATGTTTAAGTGTGTGCGTGTTTGCGGCAGTCATACTGAATAAACGCGCGGCGAATTGCGTCTAAGCTTTCGGGCTTCTGTTAGGTGCAATTCATTTGGCAGTGAACTAATTTAATGCTTTACAGATTTTCTGTTCTTTTTTTTTTCTCCATAATATTTAACATGACTAACACAATGCGTGACATGTATTATTATAAGCTGTACAAAAAGAAACCCTTCGGGTCTTTGGAGCGTTCGACTGCGAGCTTTCTCGGGACAAAGAGAGCTGCATTAAAAAAAAAAGAAGAAAAAAACGTAAAATTTTACCGGACGACTCGTTCGAGACCGCGAAGGGTTGAGTTACATTAAAGGTATATAATAATAAGTATATTCGATAATCTACTATTACAGCACCATGAGGTTCATTCCGGCAGGAATTACTCACTATACAAGGCACGTTGCAAAACGCCATCCTCACAATCTACGACACGTACGAGGCGGAAAAAACGCAAAAAGAATCTACAGTATTGTAAATAAACTTCTCATAAAAAATATATATATAATATTTATATATAATGCTGACTGACAACTATAAATAGCAACTGATTTGTTCCTACGGTTTCTTTCCTTTTTCTTTTTGCTATCCACTCGACAGAAAGAAACTGAGTGTTCGATTTCTTTGCTTTTTCTTTTTTCCTATATGTGCACGGGATTTGGTGACGACAAAAGTAACAAAAAAAAGTGGGGGGGGGGGGGGGTGGACTAATGGTTCGTGTGGTGCAGATTATTGTGGTGATGTGGCCTCGATCGTGGCGTTCTAAGATGTGCGCGGTGCGATCGTAACCGACTGTGTGTTGTGCTCATTCTCGGCCTGAAAACAACGGTTCTGAATTAACAAAACATAACAAAACTGCACCGTGTTAGTATTCTCGACGATCTTGCCTGGGAAACGTGGTGTTAATTCGGAGCATCATTTAATACGAACGGGAGACCTTGAAACACTGAGTCGAATCAAAACACATTATGTCTATTTCTCTTATTCGAATTTTCAATACCAATCTCTAAAATGCAGAGGTGACAGGGACAAAAATCTACCGGCTCTACTGGTCTGATAGTAAAATTAAAAAAAACCGTGTAGGACTGTGGCAATGGCTCACCGTCTGTAGGCTTTAGGCGGGTCGTGCGCGACGAATGATCTATCATCGTGGAACGCTGGATCGGTAATCTTCATCGAGTTCTCGCATCGTGATCCTGTCTTTCCGTGGGGACAGTAGCAGTCGAAGCCTGTCTCGTTTTCCACGCATTTCCCCTCGCCGCAGGCACCTGCAAGTCAAATTTTGAACAGGTGTCGTAAATTGAGTGGACACACAGACCTGAGTTGATTGGGTACCCGACTTTGAGCTGAGTGAATACTCAGATCCGAATTCAACGAGTACCCGAGAATCGGCCCTAAGCTGAATTAGTACCCGATTATCTGAGTTTGAATTGAGTTAGTAACTAGAGTTGGATTGAGTGGGTGCCTGGATCTAAATTGAATTAGTACCCGATTATCTGAATTTAAAGTGAGTTAGTAACTGGAGTTAGACTGAGTGGGTGCCTGGATCTAAATTGAACAATTACTTATGTTTACATTGCACGAGTACCTGAATCTAAGTTAAATGGATATCTGGATCTAAATTGCATCATCAATCGGGTATCTATGCCTGAATTGTGAGCATACCCGACTACCTCAGCCTAAAATTAATGCGTACCTGGGTACCTGATTCCAATTGGTACAAGTGTAGTATTGGATACTCGAATTCTATAATACATTGAGCTACTCAGATCTGGACTGATTCAGTACCCGAGTACCTGAATGTAGTACCCAGATTGAACGTGTACCCGAGTACCCAATGTTAGGTACCTGTGCAATATTCTCACCTGGATAGCAGGGCTGGCCGACATTGTCGCAATGTTTGCCACGGTACCCGGCTCGGCACATGCAAGTGTACCCGTTCTCGGTACCCGTCTCCTGGCAAACGCCGCCATTGTTGCAGGGGTTCTCGGCGCAGGTCTCGCAGTTGGTGATGCCAACACTGTCCGCCTGGTTGCCGTTCAAATCAACTTCCTTCTCCCCGATGACCAATCGGCTGATGCACCCGACAAACCCAGTGGTCACCGATGCGTGTTCAGTTATCACCACGTAGTTTGGAACTCCTCCCACGTACAACAACTCCTTCAGGTCCAATCCTTGTTTCCTGCCTAATGCCACGCCCCTGTAAGCACCCTCTCCGTCGACCAGCATGTTGCCCTCTTTCCTGTTGCGTTGCAGTTTGATGGTGTGCCACTCGCTCAAGGACACTGGCTTGTCTGCGCGGATCGTGGCGGGTCCTGAGCCGAGGTCGAAGCTGCAAAATGAACATTTTAATAGTTACAAAATTTTAATAGTCCAAGACTCCAACTTCTGGAAGACAATGTGTGACAACTGCTCACCTGAAGTGTGGGTAGCCTCTCACCAAGGCCAGTAGAATGAAGTCGCCCTTTCCACGATTCGATTCGTCGCTGTACAAGATGATACCATCGCGGCTTTCAGGTTTGAAAGACACCTCGATGTTGATTTTCAAGTAGGCATCGCGCACAGGAGGCAAAGAGATGTAGCTGATCGGTGCCTGGCTGAAGTAGGGCACTACTCCTGTCACTACCAACACTGTTGGTATCTCTATGGTCTCATGATTGTTGTTCACTGTGCAGATATATGTGCCCGCGTCATCGGCCGTGACGTTGGCCAGGATCAGATTGCTCTGAAACCAAGCAAAATTTATATAATCTAGTAATTTCTCGACGACAACAATTCTTTTTTATCGCGTTTTGTACCTCGAAAATTTGTGCGTCGCGCGGAAGCAGACCTCCAAGCTTGCTCCAGTGGTACTCGTGCGGAGAATCCAAATTAGGTCTGCAGTTCATCTCTATGCTGGATCCGTAGGGGGCGTACTTCGTCTCGATTGCTGGTGCGTCGTTGTGTCCACCTAAAATACAATACTCATAGTTTGAAGTCTGCTTTTTTTGTCTCAATTTTATCGGGTACTTACGTCAGTCACAGATTTTTTCAGCATGGACAGAATGATTAATTAGTTAATGTCGATAGGGAGCTAGGAAATGGAGTGTCACTTGAAGATCATCAAGGTTACCTCAGAAAATACAAGATGACCTTGATTTTCAAGGACAAAGTTGGTCTGACCTTCTTAAATATCGCGACACTCCATTTTCCTCGAAAAAACTTAAAGGGGCAGACAAATTTTTTAAAAACCATTACCATGAACAACAAGGTTGAAGTCCTGGTCGAATATACCCTCTGGCGTTTCTGCAGTGCACCTGTACAATCCGCTGTCAGCCACAGCCACGCTGGACAGTCTCAAAACGCTTCCATACTCCTGAGCATTTTCTGGCAGACTCGGGTGATTCGGTCTGGACCAATGGTAACGAGGATTCTGGGTACCGGAGCAGACGCAACGGATGTCTATGGTGTCACCAATGTTCACTGGATCCTGGGACACCTCTACGCTAACCGCAGGCATCACTGTCGCTGAAATGGAAATGAGATTGTCAGCGGACGGCAAAGCCTGTGTCGCGTTACACACGAATGTGCAGGCCCAGCTCCAGGACTACTCCAGGACTAAGCCAAACCTAACCCAGGGCACATTGTGTTCCATAACCATTTCAAAATGTTCCCCTTGGTGTTTCGCCACAGGTTCATGGGATGTTCGACACAAGGTTAATGCAATGGACTGACGGCAACGGACCATGACACCTGCTGATCGAGTAACTGAATTTTGATGTCGATACTCGAGTGTCCAAACTTGAATTTGAGCACTTCAATATTCGACCTTGAACCTGATCACTCGAGTATCCAAGCTTGCACCCCGAGTACCTGAATTCAGGAACCAATTATTATACCTCCTGATCAGCGTCATTGTCATCCGTGCAGACAGTGTATGAGACTACCATGACTCTAAACGTGAGGGACAACTGCACAAAGCCGATGTCGATTAACAATGGTAGAAGCGTTAACCCAAAGAGACGTCACAGGAACACATATATCTCTGAACAAACCGCGTCGTTGATGTAGATTGTGAGGATTTGAGTGGTCATAGATCTTGTCGTACTCGTCCAACCGGACATAGGAGTAGCAACCGTAATCCAATAGTAAGCATCCTCGATCGTCGCATACGCACTTTCTCTGACTGCAATGCGTTAGGTTCGCTCGCGTGCAATCCGGGGCCAAACGAACTATCAAATAACACCTGAGTACTTAAATATTCGAACTTGAACCTGACTACTGAAATATCCAAGCTTGCACCTGAATTGCTGAAGTATCCAAACTCGAACCTGAGTATTCAAATATTTGACCTTGAACCTGAGCACTTGAACATTCGAACTTGAGCTTGAACACTCGAGTATCCAAACTTGAACCTAAGTAGCCAACTATTCTGGTTTGCTCAACTGTTGGGATCTTAATCGAGTACTCAGGTGGCCGTGGAAAAATAATAATAGTCTTAACGATTTCATGTGGGGTGCAAACGACAACTAACTCATCTAGTAAAACTTACGGGACACATTCAAATTGATATAATCGCTGGAGACTCCACGGTCCGTCTGTATCTGGCAGATGTATCTTCCACTGTCTTCCGGCCTGGCTCGTGGTATCTCCAGGTAATCATCCTGTATCCTGGCACTGGATGGGAGGGGTTGACCTTCTCTGCTCCATTGTATGCTGGCTCGTTCTTGCACGGTGCATCGTAGATGCACTGGCATGCCAACGGAAGTGATCACGTCCCTCCGAGCAGCTCTGACACCCGTTTCCTCGTATGATCGTTCTGAAACAATTTACATTTATTTTTTTTTTTAAGAAAGTAATTTTGTTATTTCACTCCCCGTGCGAAAGCAAAGATTGTTAACGGTTGGTTAATTAAATAACATTAATTTTTGAAACATACCGTTCACCAGGACTTCAGCCACAGCTTCAGCAGTGGCTTCCTCATTGCTAGCTTTACAGACGTACTTCCCAGCATCGGAATACGCGATCCCATGGAATTGTAAGATACCACGGTCACGGGTCACACTATATGGGAGTTCACGACCTATGGCTGACCATTCAATAGTCATTGGTTCGTCTCCTGTCGCGCTGCAGACGATAGAGGGGTTTTCACCTGGCCCTACTGTCTGCCTAGGTGGATTCAGGACGATTCTAGGTGGTGCTGCAAAATTTAAACAAATGACTTCTGCTGAAAAATTCCTATACCATTAAACCCCCCACTATATAACACGCAATTTAAAAAATATTTCGTCATTCTACACCCTCTAGTTCTTGAGATATCCTCAAGAATGTTTGCAACCCTATCGTTGAGGGTTTTCAATCCCTTCGGTGTAGACGGTTTCTCGTGTGAGATCATAGAATTTTGGTAACACGAATCCTTACATGTCACTTGGAGGTAGGATTTTGCCCTGAAGAGGACATTTCCACTCGGATCCATGCCCATGCAAACATACTCTCCTGCAGCACTTCTGTCCACCGCTGGGATTGTTAGGACCCCGTTGTGGACCATGCTACCCTCAGGAAGAGGACGATGGTCGTTCCTCTTCCAGTCCAAGTAGATGTGACTCTCCTCAGGGACTTGGCAACGCATCTCCACCTTGCCACCGTTGGGGATCTTGAAGTTCTTGTCTGATACTGTTGGGGGCCCATTCTGTTCGGGACCAACCTGCAATTTCCGATGATTCAGATTTTTATGTGACAGGTTAATCAAGATAATTTGATGGCAGGCAATTAGTTGTACCTCGTTGTCGTCCTCGAGGCGAATGTGCACCCGTTCCTCCATGATTCCTGCGGCGTTCATGGCGTGGCAGGTGTAGGAACCCTCGTCGTTATGGGACACAGATCCGATATCGTAGACTGCGCTCAATGGGGTCGGTTTAGACAAGTCGAACGATGACTTGCTGCGGTAAAAAGTAGTACGCAAGTTACCAAAATGTTTAAACAAAGTTTACCAACAACGTAACAACCTGAAACTTACTGGTAAGGCACCATCCCATTCACATGCTTGGTCCACTCGATGCTGGGCTGTGGATTTCCCGTCGCGGTGCACACCAGTCGCACACGATCGCCTCGTTTAACCGTCAGTATGCCAGATCTCGGTGAGATGGTGATCACCGGTTGCGTGTGCACCTCTATGTAAGCCACTGCCGAAGTGCTACCAACAGCATTGATCGCGGTACAAATATAGGCACCGCTATCGCCTATGGTGATGTTGGTCAATCGCAACACTCCTCCAGGAAGTTGTTGAATGTTGTGAGCGAAGGGTCTGCTGTCCCTACGAGACCAGTGCAGCTCTGGCATGGGGGTACCGGCTATGGCTCTGCACTGGACGTCTGCTGATCCACCCAGGATCACTGTCTGTGACTGTCTGGGGTACAGCTCTAACAATGGTGGCTCCCGAGCTGTTCAAAACAACAAATGCAACGAATAAATTGCCGAGTTGTTCACGGTAGTTGACCCTGAGCTGACCATTAGATGACCTTCAAGAAACTCAAGGCTATCTTGAAGAGTCTCAAGATCATCCTGATGTAATCGAAAATCTAGGCGATTACTCACGTTCCACTTCGATGATGGCGCTGGCCTCCTGGCTGCCAGAGGGTCCGCTGACTCTGCAGACGTACACTCCGCGATCCGAGATCTGCACGTTAATAATCCTCAAGGTATCGCCAACTTGTTGCGCGTTATGACTCATCTGCTCCTGGTACTTGCTCCACCTGACCTGCAGACCCGGTTCACCGGTGGTCAAGCATCGCACTTCAGCTATGTTGCCCTGAGGAACCGTCTGTTTGTCAGGTTTCACTTCGACCAAGGGTGTCGGTCTTCTAGAGTGAATTGTTATGGTGATCACGCTGCTGGTCTCAGTGTCCACGTAGCTGGTGGCTGTGCAAACGTAGACGCCCGAGTCGTGTAAACTAGGGTTCATGATAGTGAGCACTCCGTTACGTTGGCTGGCAGAGACTGGCAGCGGCAAGTTGCCTCGTCTGGTCCAGGTCACGTTCGCCGTTTGAGATGGTGTGCAAGTGACCCTGATGACCTCGCCGATGCCGCCTGTCCACTCGGTTGGCGTGATAGTGGGTGGTATGCCGTTCGCTGGAGGCTTATCTGGGTTTACTGGGGATGGAAGAATAGTTAGGTCAGTTCGAAGGGTCTTACGTCCAGTGAGATCCTTTTTGGGAGGACATGAAGAGCATAAAAACATCAGATCCAAATGTTTATAAAAGTGGTAGCACACCTCTGACGTAAAGTATGGCAGACTTCTCGTCCACACCGATGTTGTTTCTGGCAACGCACTTGTACTCAGCAGCGTCGTTCTTCGACACAGCCCTCAACGACCATACCCCGTTGTACGTGACCACTTCAGGGTTCATGGAACCGTAGACTCGAATCCATTCGATCTGAGGTGGTGGGTTGCCACTAGCCTCGCAACGGAACTCGGCAGGCTGGCCTTCTATCACGTCCAAAGATGAAGGCATGATCACAGCTCTCGGGGCTACTGGATTGACACCTTTACAAAAATTGAGAATCGTTGATCGACAGGTGAAGCTGAAGAGTGTAATTGTTTCTGTGGGTCATACCTGGGATGTCTAGTAAACTTTGTGGAAACGCTGCGTCCACGTGAGAGATCGATTCAGAGGAAAGTTAGCAAGTCGTTAATTATTACAGGTGATTCTTAATTGCTTACCTCCGACAGTTAGGGTGACGTTCTTGAAGGCCACGTGCACACCGTCGCTGACCTGACAGACATAAATACCACTGTCCGAGACCTTGACCTCCCTGATGATTAAAAGACCTCGGTTGTCATCTATACTTCTTCCAGGTGGCAATTGGCCTCCCTCCTTCTCCCACCTGACCTCCACAGACTCCTGTCGCAAAATCAAAATAATAAAAACAATTCTTCTATGGCAGCTTGTGCATCGTCAACTCTAAAGGTTTACTCACATTGTCTATAGACGTTCCAGAACAGTGGTACTCGACAGTAGTTCCTGTTCCAACGATCTGGAACTCTGGTCCCTTGATGTAGACCACGATCCTTGGTGGTGTGATGGGCGGGTATGGAGTGGTCGGTGGTGGTGGGTAACGGTCTGTAATTTTATAATGTAAAAGTCTAAATCCCGTCACAGTAATACAAGGTATCTCGTCTGAAGAGGATCACAAATATCTCTTAGTAGTGTAGAATAAACGGTACCAATGGGATCAATGACCTGCAACTTATTTTACTTTCAAGGTAAATGTTTCGGAGTTCTCAAAGTCTCCATGATGGTACTTTTAAGTAAGAGATGTTTAGCTGGTCCCATTTAGTCGAGACATCTTGTAGTAGGAAACTCAAGAACACAAAATGGTAACAATGAGGTTTCACAAAAAAATGGTCAATGTACTCCTGCCTTGATCGCCATCTCAAGTTCTGCACCAGCGTCGATACAAGACAACTACCCCCCACCCGAAGCACCTACACCAACCAGAATGAAGTAAGCGTAATCGAGACGATCGATATCACACGGTGCGTTGAACAGGTGCCGCTATGATCTACAAACACCAGGTATCAAGGATGATGATGGGCCATAGTGTCGTTTCCCCCAAGGACGGACAAACACTAAATGAGTCCTCATGGTCCGTCAAACCTGTGAAGATCGATGTGACGACCTTGATCATGTCCTTGCCCTTGCGATCCTGGATATAGCACTCGACGTTGCAAGGCTCTAGCTCCACGTAAACGGACCAGGTGCGATAGCCGCCATGCGGGCCGTGCACCAGGGGGCCAGGTCTCGCAGATGTCGCAGTCAGAGGCGAGTTACGGTACGGTGACAGTTTAAACGATATATAGAACCGGTCCGATGACTCGTAACTGCAGGTGAACGGTATCCACGTGTACGATTCCACCGCGCCCGTCATTGGCGTTAGACTTACCATCAGTTCACCTAACATTCAACATTTTAATCGAATTTTCCATTCGCTAATTTCCAAGCTTAATATACATGAAATATCTCCCTAGAAGGGTATTCTGAAATTCATCGAAACAACAAAGCTACAGCCCTTTATATTCTCCCAGAATTTCACGCTGTTCCTCTAAACCTACGCGATTCTGTAAATAATTAACAACTATTTATCTGCTTTGTAAAAAGTTAAAAAATATCAGTGATTTGTTAGCCGCCTCCAGGATCTCTGATATTGAGGCAGGACCTGTGGAAGACAGTCGGAAACGCTGTCAAAAAAATTGTAGGTCTTACCAGTGTCTTGACAGTATTGACCGGTGTATCTTGGCTGGCAGTGGCACTTCACTTGGCCAGTCCTGGTGATCTCGCAGCTCTCTTCGTGGTTGTTGCACGGACAAAGATTGCAAGAGCCCAGGTAGCTGGTTGTTCGATCATTCGTGTCCCTGTAGTAGCCCCTAGCGCAGGACTCGCAGGATGTTCCTGTGTAGCCTGTTGGACAACGACAGACTTCCACCTGGACTGCTCTCTTGCCACCAGGGCTTTCCCCTGCTGTGTCCAAGCTGATGTCGCTGATGTAGGTAGCTGTCATCCTTTCGCTGTAAGAGGCTCGGACCAGGATAGACTCCAGATTCGAGAGGACAGTCATCAGGTCCACTCGAGAAGCTACTCGGGGACCGTCGCTTGTCAGACGCTTCCATTCGGACTCCCTCAGGGACACGGAGTATGTCTGACAGAAAGTTGGCACAGTTAATGATAAAGTTAGTTGCACACAAAATGGCAGCTAAGAGTCTATGCATTTAAGTGCAAGCCCCTGCTTGTGGCCCTCTAGTCTAACTACCTAGTTTGCACTAAAATCCCTAGTCCAAGCGTTTGAATAATTTCGCACACATACCAGCGGTACATCAGGCTGAATCTCCACAGGGTTCGTCCAGAACAAAGTGATCCCATTCCCGATTAGAATAATATCCTGATCCTTATAAACACCCGTATACGCGGTGATATGTTGCGTCAACGTGAGATTGCCGCCGTAACTTTTGATCTTGTTGCCAGTGAACACAGGTGGCAGGGACCAGAAGAGTCTGTGACCTGTTCCTTTCGAGTAACGATAGCCAATCTCGTTCATAGCGATGTTCAACTCGAAACCGTCGTCGATCACCGTTTGCCTGGTCCTGTGGATAAAAAAGTCGCTCAGAAATCTCTCAGATCCACCTGGGGATTAATTAATTAATCACGAGTCCCCTCCGGACCAATCGGCTACTTACGAATCAGTCAAGGTGAATTCATGTTGCGCATCATAGGCCCAAACAGGTATCTGCTGGACATACAGCGAACTTTCGTGACACTGGTCAGTCACACCACTGCAGTAGCACTCGCTGCACCCTTCAGGGTTTTCCGCGGACAAGCCGAACGTAGCTGGTCTGCATCTGTCGCACTCTGGGCCTTCGACGTTTCGTTTGCAGTCGCAACGGTCGCCTGTGCAGGAGTCGCTGCGCGAACCGGCGCTGTTGCAGTGACAAGGGGCAGGTGTTGAAGGGTTTCTTGGATTGTAGACGCAGTCGTAGGGGGTGCCTCTGGTCGCATCCCCCTCGTATCCTGCCTGGCAGTACTCGCAGGTCTCGCCGGTGGTGTGGTGTGCGCAGTTCTGTGAATGGAATAACAATTTAGGAGGTTAGGAGGAGGTTAGGAGAATTTTCTAAATTTGAAGTTTCAAGGTGGTACCTCGCAGACCCCGGTGTCAGGGTCGCATTGACTCGAGTGTCCGTTGCAGTTGCAAAGCTCGCAGATGCCTAGATAGAGTCCCTCGTTTGCTCTGGTGTATCCAACGTCGCAGTTCTCGCAGGAGAGTCCTTTGTATCCTACAGGACAACTGCACTCTTCGACCTCCGCAGCTCGGGGTTTGCCTGTATTGCGTTTCTCTGCTGTGTCTAGGGACACCAGGGACAATCTAGGGAAAGTAAAAAAGTCGTACGAAGTGTAAAATTTTACTCCCCAAGAATTTTTAAGGAGAGGGATCACGACACAAAAATGCCCCAGAAAAGGGTTGCCTTGGCGGTGTCCTGTTCTTTTTAGAAATTGTTAAAAAATTTTTAAACGCTCAGAATGCTATAAAAAGATATACTGTTACATTCGGGAGAGTCTAAAGTATAGTCCTATGCAAGTTACATTGGCATAGCCTTCACGGTTAAATCAGAAAAAATTCTTAAAGTCGATTGCAAACTTACGCAGCTTCGTCGGTGTGGGTGGTGTAAGTGGCCTTGATCCTGATCGCTCTTATGTCAGCCAGAGCCATCAGCAGGTGTTCTCTGTCAGCCTGTGTGC
Source organism: Halictus rubicundus (assembly GCF_050948215.1). Taxonomy (NCBI): domain Eukaryota; kingdom Metazoa; phylum Arthropoda; class Insecta; order Hymenoptera; family Halictidae; genus Halictus; species Halictus rubicundus. Next base: position 15,645,488 of record NC_135159.1, read on the forward strand.
CATCGGTACGTTGCCAATACTGTTCCAACAGTGGCACGGTGAATGTTTGCGGTGTGTTAGCCTCGGGAGATTCTCGGGAGAAGTATAACAAATTGATGTCGTTTGCCTGTGGGACAAATCAATGATGCCCGTTTATTCCACTCGAACGAGAGATCATTCGAGATTTTGATACTAACGCTGATCAGTTCCACATCGGGTGCGTTGTTCCTGGAGCTCTGTCCACCCGGTGCCGGGACATACCGAACGGTATACTTCAAGTTTCCACCGTAAGAGGTGATCTGATCGCCTAAGAAGATGTTAGGCAGCTGCCAATAGTAGACGTCGTTGTTCCCGCGATTAGGGAAATCGTCGTAGACGATCTCTCTGTTCCAGACAGAGTCCAAACGAATTCCACTGACTATGGGAAGCGCGTCCGGAGACTTGAACTCGATTAAGGAGAAGTTCCTGATGGAATTCGTGAAGACCACTCGGATCTGGAAGACGTTGAATCATGATTCATTAAGATGTACTAGTGGTGTCGGAAATTTTCGAATCAGAAGAGTACTTACTTCGTTTCTGTACCAGTTGGATGAGACGCAGTTGTTGGTGATGCCCATGCAGAAGCAGCTGATGCAGCCGAACTGGTTCTTCGAGGCCAAACTGAACGTGTTCGCCTTGCATTGGTTGCAGGTGGGACCGGTTGCGTATTGCTGTAAACAGATTTACTTAATGATGCACAGTTTCCTTGGAGACACTTTTGTTTATTGCGACTGCTTTTTTATTCCTAGTACTTACTTCCGTGGTTTTCCAAATGAACGAGCGAGCATTAACAGTACCAAATACATCACACAATTTATAAAGGGTACAAATAATTTTTGGGAAGCTGAATCTCTAGGTCATATCAAGGTCGTTTCAAGCCTGACACAAGGATATCCCCCAGCCCAAGGTATCCAAGAATAACATAGAAGCTAGCGAAATTGTCTACCTTGCATCGACACTGTCCGGTCTGAGGATCCGCGTGTGGACTATGGCTGCCATCAGGGTCACATTGTTGCACCGGGACGCACCTGTCGCGAGGTATCAGAGGATTGCCTTGGTACCCCTCGGCACACTGTTCACACCTACGACCTACGTAGCCGGGTGGACAGTCGCAGGTGGGCTGACCGTCTGAACCCAGGTGGCAAGTCCTAGCAAACCTGTTCGAAATCGTAGCAACACAGTCAGCTTCTTCTTCAAACGCGTGATACCTTTTCCCATGACATTACTCACTGATTGGATGGAGTGGTGAGCGGACAAGGGCAAACTTGACAAGGAATGTTTCTCAATGGGTCCCCGTAGTATCCTGGGGGACAGGGTTGCTCGTCGCGGTAGCACTGTCCTAGCCAAGGTCCTGTCTCCCGTCTCAGGTAGCCTGGTGCACACTGTTCGCACGACAGACCCGAGTATCCTGGATGACAAGAAATTTTTATTTTATTTATTTTAATTTTTATTGCAAATCTCAAAAAAACACCCACAGTTATTGTACTCACCAGAAGGACACTGGCACTCCTCCACATACGAAGCAGAACCTAGGTCGGTGTTCCTTGCGTCGGCAGTGTCCATCACGATGTTCGTAATCATAACATCCAAGGATTGCGAATCGTCATACTGTGCCCTACGGAAAAACGTCACTTTTAACAAAATCCATAACAACATACAGTCACACGTTACAAATTCGAACCCTAGACCAGAAGACCCCCCAATATTAAAAAGTGCTCTAATGCTTCTGATGCGACATACTTGATCATAATGTTATCCACGCTGGCAAGAGTCATCATAATATCCTCCCTGCTAGCAGGCACCTCATTATGCCCGTCCCTCTTCAACCACTCTCCCTGGAAGAACCTAACAGACATCTCGTTTTCCCTGTGTGGCAAAGTCGGCCTTGCTTTGTGCACCAGTTTATAGTCATTTCCACTTAATATAACCGCCGGCGCAGAGTTAGGCGTACCAGTACCGTTGTACCGGACCCTGTACTTCAAGTATCCGCCGTAGGACTTCAGCTGACTGCCATGGTAGTTCTCTGGCAGGGCGAAATAGGCAACCTGCTCCCCAATCTCCTGTCTGTTCCCGAACCGCATACTCAAAGCGTGGACACCGTCTCTGCCGATACTGGTAGCCTCGAGACCCTGAAGACTAGCCTCACTGGCGATCTGGTAACTAGGCTGTTCAACCGGGAAGAATTGATGACGGTTGAACGGCGGAGGGATGTGATAAGTGAACAGGTTCGCGCTTCTGCACTCTGTCGCAACGCCGAAACAGAAACAGGAGATGCACTCGTCCAAGCTTCTCGCGTCGTCGTTGAACATTCCCTTGGGACAAAGCGAGTCCTCTTTTGTCACCATCACTATGGCGTCCGGCACCGCGAAAACGAAGCCTGCGCTATTAATTCCCTCGCAGGAATAGGCACCCTGGTCCTCGGTTTGAATATCCGGACAGGTGAGAGTCCCGGTCCCGTTTACAGACGTCATCGTGCATTTCGGTGGTACATGGCCCCAGTTCAGACGCCAATTGATCTCCGGAGTGGGCACGCCTATGGCCGTGCACAGGATCACTAGAACCTCGCCTACGTGTATGGTGATCATTGGCGGAGGTGGTTTCACTATGTACACGGGCGCTGAAAGAGAAAGATGATTTTTAGATGATGCATTGTATGATACACTTTTAGATGGAATATTTTGTGTCAATGTTAAAACACATCATCTTGTTCGGGAGATTTCGCAGAACATTTCTACAGAAATTGGAACCCCATAACTGTTAGAAGAATCTGAAAATATGTTGAACAGTGTGATAAGGAAGACTGCTCACAGCATCCAATTTCGTCGCTGCCATCCATGCAGTCCTTCTCCAAGTCACAATGGAAGCTTTTCGGTATGCATTGACCACTGGCGCAGGCATATTCGGTGTAACGACAGGGTGAGCCTGGTTTGTTCGGTGCACAGTTCTCCTCGTCACTGCCATCTGCGCAATCCTTGTCGCCGTCGCATCGCCATACTTTGCTGACACATTGTGTGTTGTTGCAGCGGTACTCGTTGGGCTCGCAGCCATGAGGACCTAGCGTAAGGAATACGTAAGTGGATAAATAATCGAGAAACGATTGATTATTGATGAAAAATGCAACTGACTGCATCGCATTTCGTCGGAGCCATCAGTGCAGTCCAGCCTGCCGTTGCACACGTAAGATTTCGGGATGCACTCTCCATTGCTGCAAGTGGCCTCGTCGTACTGACATATGTGCGGCCTGTTCGTGCTCGGTTGCTCCACTAAAATTAATTTCATTGGTCGAAGTTGAATATGGAACAATTGAATGATAACATATAGATTGTTTAATATAAAATTGATTAAGCACATGACACCTACATTTGTCCACTCGGAGATAGACAGTGATCTGTTGACCAGGGGTAGACTGAGGGTAGTCGACAGCTTCGCAGATGTAGGATCCAGCGTGATCCATCTGGATGTTCGGGATCTCGAGACGACCATTCTGATCTCTGCTCCCAGGAGGCAATGGGAGATTGTTCCCGCGGGACCAGCGGACCCTCGCCCGCGTGGGACCCTCGTCACGACATTGGAAGACCACTTCGCGACCTAATTGTCATTATTATGTTACAATCTTTCGTGAAATTAACAACATTGTTGGTTACCCGTACTAAATTAATCGTGACACATGCGTCGATCGTGTTAACGCCCATATATTAATGTAATTGAGAGATTGCTAATTGACAACCAGGTTTTGGAATATTTACGTGAACGTTTATCATGCTATGCACCGGGTGTCCTAATTGACTCGAGAAAACCAAATATTGTGAAAAAATGTTGTCAGAGGAGAATGTGATTGTTTGAAATGGTGAATATTGTGGTACGATACCAAATCTTTTTTCAAGGTCACACAAGATCATACTCTTGAAAAGCAGTTTAAAATTTTGGAGGTTTTAGTGGTCTCGAAAAATTGACTTAATCTACGTGAGCTTGAAACCTCGAAGAATGTGACCATGAAAAAATTGTTTTCTCATCATAAATAATGAGGGAGACATTTGAGATGTTCACCATTAGTTTCGACACCGTATATATTAAAAATGAACATAACATTCCATTGATAGCATTGTTCATCTTCTTCAGCTTGCCCTGCTACCAACAGACAATTAAAATGTTACCCAGCATGTAATGGGCGTGGCATTAATCGACACTGGGACCTAAACAAACGTTGTCAATGAAAAATGGACAATGAGACATTCTTTATGGACACGGATTAATCGAATATTAATTAGCCCAATGTGTTGCTATGATCCAGAATTACGGTGTCTCTTTTCGAAAGTCTTACCTTGCTTCGCCGGGTCTGGCCAAGGCAAGAAAAATAACGAGAATCTTGATTAATAAACAATTCAACCAATGTACAAATGCTCGGACGAGCTCAATTATTTTTTTAATAATTCTGTAGTATTAAAGAATTATACTTACTCTCTTTGATCTCTTGTTCGCTGGGGTACGTCTTCAGGTTCAGGTGCGCCGATTCCCTTGGAGGTTCTGAGAGAGTAAAAGGAGAAATTGTCGGTAAAATTGAACAGAAATTCTTGGAAATAGTTTTGCATTGTCGTTTATTTATTAATTACGCACCGCAATTTTCTTCGTCGGATCTGTCTCTGCACTCCGGGATCCCGTTGCAAATGGAGGATTGTGGGACACAGTCCTTGTCGGTGACACACATGATGAAGCCAGCGGAACAACGTCCTGGCATTGGGTCAGAGCCTGGTCGACCTAAACGAATCCAATTAAATAATTTATTTAACAAACACTGAAACAGTTGTAACAAAAACCGAATTTTTATATATTGGCGATTCTCTTCTGCGGTAATCACGAAAGTACTAGCAGTGATTAATCATTACCACAATTCTCTTCGTCGGATCCATCAGCACAGTTGATGTAACTATTGCACTTTTCTGAAGACTTGATGCAATCTCCGTTCGCACACTGGAATTGATCCTTTCCGCATCCTAAAATAACAACAATCATTGCAAAACGTGACACGCATGTTGACACACCAATGAAATCAATAAATATGTATATACATAATATCTGTGAAAAGTATGAACGAGAGATAAATGTATGTCGACCACGGAACCAAGATAGGGATCTATTTTTACCATAGAAACAGTCTTCTAAAGGTTCATCAAAGTGTGTCTAGGACTAAGAACATTTGGTAAAAAACAAATCAATAAAATCCCCTGCGCAGAGAAACACAGTATGGGATCGTCAACTATCAACTTTCTCTGCACACTGGTTAAACATATTGGAAACTATCATCTACGACACCTAGATACAAGAGAATAATGAAAAACATGCCAGCAATCAATTCAGTTGTCCTTTCTTTCTGGTATCACTACTGTTTACTGGACTCATGCCACGGGCGAGGTATCCAACATCTACAGGAATCAGGCAGGGGATGCACTATTTATACATAGTGTCCCGTTCAAAGTATAATGATCCACAAGACTGTTCGTTGCATCAAAAAATGTTTCCAGCAGTATATTGATCTCAGTCGAATGTAATCGACCTTTTCTGAGAATAAAGAGCAATTTTCAAGCTTTGAATCAGAACGAATGACCTTCAGTGACCTTCAAATACAAAGAAAACTGTTCGAAACAATTTTGTCAAACAACGAATTCAGTTCTCGTGTAGGACTTCAAATGGGACACCCTGTAGAAGTGATCAGAGCGAGTAGTATCAAGTATATCTACTCGAGCAACCTAAACACTTGCTAATGGCTGCTGCTAATACTGACTGAAAGAAAACGTGGGCCCCCGAGAGTCTGTGACCCCCATAGTTTTCAAAAAACCCAGTCACCAAAAAACAATCAGTATTCCTTTGCTCCATCAAAAATTCCCCTAACCCAACAGAACAAAATTCCCCTCAATAAAATACAAAATTATTAAAATTTCAGTGCAGTAAATTGTCACAAAATTCGTTCAAACGATTAAGATGTTAATATTGACAAATTTTTAGGGTGAAATTAGGGGGAAAAGGGGGCTGTTGGTATGGTTAGGGGGCCAGCAGGTCTCGGGGGTCCACCGGTGATCTAACCGAAGCAATACTGTTCGTCGGTAAAGTCGCGGCAATCGTAGAAATGGTCGCAGTGCTGGTTTTCAGGGATGCAAGTGCCATCAGCACAAACAAAATCATCCGGCGCACAACTCCTTCGTGTGCTTAGGTTAGCCGGCGGCTGATAGTCCTGTTTGTGACCCTTGCCAGCCTGGTTCTCGTAGGTCAGGCTGTCCGGATGCCCCCCCGAGGAGGTTCTATCCGCATTTCTACCTAGAAGTAACCGAATGCCTAAGCCTAAGCCACCTTCCCACCTTCCGGTTGGGCTTGTCTAACATTTGTTCGATTCTCTTATGGCTCCTCCCCTCTATTATCCAGCTATTTAGGTCTCTGGGCAAACAACATGATCGCACGAGGGCCGCGGACCCTTCAAAGAACCCCTTCGACCCTTCTCTTCCCTTCGGAAGCCCTCAATTCGCTTCTCTCACCTAGAACTCTGATCTAGAAATTTTGCTGATCGAGCAGTGTGCTATTTGGATCTTCATAGTTGCCCCTATTGAATGCAATCTGTTGTAATTTATTTTGTCAGACACGCCTTAGTGTCTGATCGATTTGAAGCAGATTTAAAGCCGAGTCTCTACTAGTTACCGTGATCCTGTTAGATCGGTACAGCCTTTTCAAAAAGATGGGACACTCTGTGTAAGTTTCTTGAAAAATAAAAATAAAAACGTTACTTTCACTATTTTCTTGCTGAATATATTATTTGTGAAATATTCAGTGGAAAGCGAATTCATTTTTAAACGCCTGTCCTACCAATTTTTTCCCATCAACATTTTTATAAAAATAAATTTCTACCGAAGGAAAAATGCAATTATAACGTATTGAATTAAAAGAATGGGGTCAGTTTTGAGATGACGCGTGTACGATAAATTTGATCGATGTAAAAATTGACCGTATCGATAGAGTGTCCTATCTTTTTGTCCGTGGCTTTCGAGAAAATTCGGAACGGTTTCCGCGATTGTTCTTCGGCAGCGTTAACAATGGTGCAGTCAGTGCGACACGGTTCGTTGCCTCTAGCAGGTGTGCACGCTTGTGTCACAGCCAAACATTGTGTACGCACCTGGTGCTCAGTGTGATCTAATGGATCGAAGGTGCAAGATCGAGAGTGAAGTGTATTTACAAAGAGCAGAGGGAGATGTCACCCCCGCTGTCCTTGGCGAACGCTCAGAGTCCAATGACACCTTGTGTGGACTGTCAAACTGTTGGGAACTGTCTTTTTTATTTTCAACTTTAGGAATTTTTCCTGCTCGAACCGTGAAAGCTATTTAAACAATTCTTGCGTAGAATGATTCTTTAGACTCTCCTGAATAGAATAGTATATTTTTTTATAACGTTCTGAACATTGAAATATTTTTAAACAATTTTTAAAGAGAGCAAGACGTGCTCGAGACAGCAATATTCTGGGACATTTTTCTCTACCTCTTTAAAAGTTATTTAAAAATGTTCAAATGTTCAGAGCGTTATCAAAAAATATAGTATTCTATTCAGGAGAGTCTAAAGAATCGTTCCCTTTAAGAATTACCCCTGTAACCTCCACGGTTGAAGCAGGAAAAATTCTCAAAGTTGATAGTTCGTCTAAAGTAGACAAAACCCTTATAATCAAAAGTACAAATTTATTTGTGATAATTACACCCGTTTAAATAATTATATTGACAGTCCACCCGGGGGTTAAAGGCAACTTTAACTTCATCTCAGAGAAAGGATGGTCAAAATCTCTCTGAACAATCGCAAGGTATCATTGGAAAATAATAAGATATGCTCCCAGTCGTCCAATGTCAACAATAATCGATTTGACTTTCCAACCGGCTATCAGGGGTCACTTCTTCAAGGTTTCAGAAAGTGCTGAGTACTCGAGCATCGTATAACTGGTAGCATATCTTGTCAGTGGGTTCTCCGGCAGTGCTGCCAACTGTAGGCCGGACTACGTTCTTCTACATGGCGTCTAGGTGCGATTTCGTCATCCTGACACCTGGCCACGTAGATTCGCTCACCTCGAGGACAATTGGACTCGTCTTCCGCGTCAGGACAGTCCATTCTATTGTCGCAGACAGCGTAGTGAGGGATACAGGTACCATCTCGACAGGAGAATTCATCATGCTGGCACCTTGCTGGGTAGTTTGCACTTTCTCCGGTGTCCGCTGAAATTTTCATTATTTTTAAAGAAACTATTAGAATCCCTGAATCATAAGTCTATCGGGTCGATCGTACCTGTCACAAAAGCGTACGCAGTGCCAAATATCAAATATGTCAACCAGAATTGTAAAATTTAACATATTCCGTAGGCCGGAGAAATAAAAAATTCTTCCAGCAGAAATTATCTCCCTTATTAATTTTTCTACTGTTTTAATTTGCAAGATTTAAAAAAAGCACAACATAGGCAAACTGTCGTGACCAAAAGCACTGTTCCCAAGAAATCATACTGAAGACAGCCCCGGCCATATTTAAGGCAACTTGACAAAAGTTCGTGGTCAGATTGAAGAGCCAAGAGCGATCTCCAGTACAACACTAAGACCGAAACAAAGCAAACAGGGGGATCCCGATCGAGGTATCGCTCCGAGCATAATCTTACGGCAGTCGCGTTCGTCGCTGCCGTCGAGGCAGTCTCGGTTGTTGTCGCAGAAGAAGTCCTTGTTGATGCAGATGCCGTTGTCGCACGGTCTCTCGCCGTTCGGACAATCTGTAAAATCATTGTGAAAGATCAGCGATCGGCAGAGGAGTCTCGACAACCGAGACAGAGAGATCCCATAGACAATAGAGAAAAAGGAGAAGGCAGTGCGCACCGCTGTCGTGTTCACGGAAATTAGTCGAAGAGCAAACTGGAATACCGATTTCCCGACATAAATAATTCTCTGAGTGCAAGCAAGGATGGTCTATCATGCCACCCTGTCCGCGAATAAGATAAGTATTCTTTTCCGCTGTTCCTAAACCCGCGATTGCCTTTTCAGAATTTACCGTACAGGCGAGTATTTGCGGAAAGTCGCGAGAGATTCTCGAGTGAGATCTCGCGCGACCGTAGTCGAGTGTTTTCGGGATCTCGGCTAGTTATTAATTAACGGAGGGGCCGGAGACGAATTTTACGGACAAGTATCGATCCAGTGGACCATAGGGGATGGTACGGCGGTGTTGTAAAGCGGCTCGAACGTTTTCTGTTGTCAGTAACGGCGAAAACATCGCGGCGGTCGGTTCTCTGCGGAGAGCGGAGCAATTCGTTATTATTATCAGGCGGGCCGTGTCATTCGGCCTGTTAATCGACCCGATAATCAGCATTAAACGCCGAAGGCGTTGCGCGGCCGCTACCCTATTGCCGGGATCGGATCGGTATTCCAATTTGAAGAAGGACGCCGCTATCGGAAGAGTAGCAAGTTGCGAAAATTTCTACTGTGTGCAGCCACGATAACTCCGTGAACTACGTCCTCCCTGGGGAGGCGGGCGGGGTGTATAAATGTACTTTCCCAAAAGCTACGAACGTTCAGACGGTATCAGACAGATAGATCTAGGCAGAAGGAGACGCCTCGTAAATCTAAGACTATGTATCATATATCGTAAGACAAAGAGAGGAAAGAAAAAAGAGAGAGAGAGAGAGAGAGAAAGAAAGACAAAAATAAAGGGAAACACGATCTCGAGGAGCCCGATCGATCCTCGATCTTACGAGCTTCTCGGACGCTGTGAGAATTCAATGTGAAAGGGTCGAAGAATTCGGTGACGGAACACTTATTTTCCTTGTCGAATTTTAAATCGAATTAACACTGAACCTACTGGTCGAATCGATTTTTTCGTTTACGATTTTATTGGTGTTTTGGAGATACTTCCAGTTGGAAATCATTCTTGGAAAGAATTTTGGAGAATACGTAAATTCAAGCCTGTTAGTTTTGATAGGCTTAGTGTTAATGTGGAGTGGGACGAACGGGAAGCGCAGAAAAATATAATTACGCTTAGTATTTTTCCGTGAAAATATCATTTCGATATCGTTGATGACGCGTCACCAAATTCTTGAAAGACAGAGAGTAAAAAAAGGCACATGTACGGGTAAAAGAAATGGAGAAAAATGCTCGTTCACATATCAATCTTCAGGCAACCTGTGCTGAAAGAAGAGAGGTGAGAATAAAGTGAGAGAGAGAGAGAGAGAGAGAGAGAGAGAGAGAGAGAGAGAAATAGAGAGGGTCGAGCAAGTAGCATCACGATTCGGAAACGCAGTATCGAGATATCGCTTAAAATGATCAGACGACATAAAGGTCAATAGTCAACAGGCCGACACGCTGAAACACACAAAGACAGTTTTGCGAGGGGGGAGGGTTGGTTGTGGTGGCGTGACTATCGATTTTAATATCGAGGGATCGACGATTATAATTCGTCGAGGGAGCGAAATTCGTCGGTGGTTGGGAAAAGAGCGATGAGAAGGGGGTGCGAGAGGGGTGAAAGGGTGCGAGCTCTCTCTGGCAACATCTCTCGCAAATTATTCGGACAAAAATAGCGCAACTGGGTCGAGGATTCTAAAGAAATTTTTAGAGACGAACGAGTCGAATAATAATAACCACTTTGTCCGAATAAATTATGCGCCAGGCGTCGCCGCACACGTGGCAATGCTGGGTAGGAGAGGGTGCGGGTGGTTTGTTTTTTTTTTTCTGAAAAATTAATTCGACTTTCGGTGGTCGTCGCCGTTACGACCGGCGAATCTTCGAGAGAGGGAGAGAAAACGAACAGAAACGGGGGAAAAGCTGCTCGAAAAATGGGAGTATAGTGTTTTTTTAGAATGCGGACCTTCGCTCCCCGAGAAAAACGTCTTCAAAGTCGGTCGAGGGTGCGTGCTCGCGCGCGCTGCCGCTTCAGCGGTTCTCAAAATTCGAGTCCCGAGCCACTGCTGTGCCACTTTCGCCGAAAAATTCCGCCAAAATACCAGCAGAACGATTTACGACCGCGGAAATGCGAGATTAGGTCGAGGAAATTATGGGGAATTTGTTGCAATCGCAATTACGCTGTAACACGAGGTTCGGTGTTGAATTTTTAAAATAGAAGTTGCAAGTGACGAGAACGGGGGTGAAAACTGCCCCTTCCTTAAACTACTAGCTCGGATAACAAGATCTAAACAATTTTCCTTTTTATTTTAAGGGTTGCCAAATTTATTCAATTTTTATTCTCTAAAATAGGGGGCCTAGGTTTGGTCAAAATAGGGTGAAAACAACCCCCATAAGCTGACAACTCTAATAACGAGGTCTAAATAATTTTCCTATTTGTTTCAAGGGTTGTCAAAATTATTCAGTAAAAATTCTTCAAAGGAGGGGGCCAGGAGGGTAATAACGTCAAAGAAGATCTAAAAAAAAATTTGTTTTGTTTTAGGAAAGTAGACAAATGTTTCGGAGGGTTATTTTGTAACATTCTGATCAAGTAGCATACTTTCTGAGAAATGGGGGTCCACGAGGGCACGGCGTCGCGGTGCCAGCGTCGAGTCAAGGGTCGGCGTCCGCGTGCCGAAGAGAAGAACACGGTCGATAGAATGACGAAACGAGATTAACGGCTCTCGCCGAGTCTGGCCGAGCCCTCGCATTAGTTACAGCTTCTTAATTGCCGCCTTGAAGACAGACGCGCGAACCGAGGAGCCTCCCGAAGCGATCCCCCGCGCCCACGCATCGATTTCCATTCTCTTGGCTTCTGTTCTTCCTCCTCATTTTTCACCCGTCGACCGTACCTACGTACCGATCCCTCGATTTTTATGGGGAATACGCTGCCCGACAAATAAATACCCGCAAGATTCTCCAACCTCGGCCAATGGGAATTAGGGGTACGATCGATGTATGTTACGCTGACTCTTCCATCTGTCTTTTGAGGCGATTCGCTAATGGAACTCTGCCGCAATCTGCCTCGAAATAAATCATTACATTGAGCTCGCAGAAATATTGTTGTTTGTAAAATATGCTCAACAATATATACTAAATTTTACTAAATACTTAGTGAGTTCATGTACACTTCATACATAGGAAAGAAAATATTTATTGCTTTAAATTGAGAGGCACATCTAGTAAAAGCTGGTCATCTTTGTTAATTTATTGCAGAAAATCTAGATGACATAAAAATCAAAATCTTTCTGCAGTATATTCGGGCATGATTCAGCTATGCAGGCAAATTTTGTTGCAGGAAAAAATGCGTTTGAATGACCCAGTTTCCGATAAATCGATGAGAGGGTAGTTTTTAATCAGGGGGTTGAAAGGCCGATCGGTGAAGTGAGGACCTTTATGCGAAATACAATTTTTCCGGCGCGGTTTATACAGGTTTTAATTGAACAGAATATTGCTCTTTCCCTTAATGGTTTCCTGTTGATTTTATCCTGCTCACATGTTTATTTAATAAAAATGCCCCGAGATCCACGGATTTTTCCCGAATAAATTACGTTAACTGCGCGGAATTTTGGATCTGGTTGACTGCGAATTAAATATTATTTGGAAAACTAAATAATAAACGAACAAGGGGAAAATTGCGAGGCGAACGAACAGCAGGAGGTATTATGCGACGAAAATACGCGAAGGGAAACACGAAAGGGACAAAGGAAAAATTCGAATAAAAGGCTGACTGATGAAAACTAAACATAAAAGGGAAGATCTCGAACAGATGTGAATTACAATTCAAATTAAAACAAACAATGTAAGCCAACTTTACATAATTGACGGCGAAAAATGCCAAAAGCAATCCAAAAACTTTTAACTCTGACAGAAATTTTTGAAAACTTCATCTTGTGTTAACTGTGAACCCTCCAGTTTTCAATTGAAGGTGCATGGGGAACACCATAAGTCGGTCTGAAGGCTTCACAGAGCTTGTTTCTCGGTTGATTATGAGTCGATCTGATAGCGTTAAAATTTCAATCTTTGGGAAATTGCGTGGGACCCCATGAGGTAAAGGTGTGTGTTAAGGGGATTTCGTCGAAGATCCGCCGTCGGTCCAGGGGGTTCGAAAGAGAGAGAAAAGAAACGCACGAGGTCAAACAGAACGTCGAAACTCGTAGCGGGAATAATTCATCAGCTGCGTGTTAGAGTAGCTCGGTGAAATTACATGTGTACAGTTGGGGGTGGGGGGTACAGGCGGGGGAGGAAACAAACAGACAGATAAGATACAGAGAGAGAGAGAGAGAAAAAAATGGGTCGAGAATGAAACAGGAATGATTCTCGTTGCACCTTGATTGCTTCTCCCGGGGAAAATTGCCTCGAGCCACCATAGATCACGAGATCTAGCCTCGAAGCCGCGAGATCCATTCATGATCACCTCATTGATTTCATGCAATTTTTCAAAAATATACAGTTTTCTTCTTCAAGGTCTTTTCCTCTTCAAGGTAGCTCTTGTTGAAGAACAAACTACCCTGAAGGACGGGTCAGTTTTGCAGATTCGAGGGCAACTTGTCCCCGGGAGATTTCGAGTCCTCAAGATCGAGAAACTCGATTGACAGGAAAACGAAACAGTACCCGAAGAGGCCGGGTCCGGCCTTGAGTCCTCGATACGGCAATTGATCTCGTCGGAGCCGTCACGACAGTGCGGCCGGCCGTCGCAACGTCTCTTACTGTCGAGGCATAGTCCGTCGTTGCAGCGGAACATTCCAGCCGGACATTCGTTCACTACAATTTCATCCCCGAATTGGCTAGGTTGTTCTCCGTCGCAGCATCGTGCGATTTAGGCGATCGGGAATTTAGAGTGGGGGAAGAAAAATGACCCTGGCGACAGGGTTCTCTTATTCTCTTCAGCAATCTTCATCAATTGTTCAATGGTTGGAGGCCCACCTTGACCCTGAAGACCTCTGAAGGTAGAGGCTCTTCTGGGGCTAGGAGAGCTTAGAAAAATGTTTTCTGGTCTAGACGACTTAAGCCTGGGATCTTCTGGGTCTATAAAAGCTCCCAGGACACCCCCTCGCCTAGTAGGCTTGTTGAAGTTAGGTTTCCTAAGGCAAATAGAGTCCCCAGGACCCCCTATGCTTGGTAGGCTACCTAAAATTAGATCTCCTAGGCTCAGAAGAGTTTCCATGCCTTGAAGACCTTGCGGGATCAGAAGTGGACCCGATAGGCCCAGGTAGTTGTGCGAGACGTCGAACCCCGTCGCCATCCTAGCCCCACGCTACCTCGCGAGCACGTTTATCCTTCCGAGTCCCAGAACGTCGAGAAGTACTTACACATTCGGTCGAAGTTGTCGAAAGACCATGAAACATGCAACCTCTACAGTACATGCACAGGACACACGAGCGTGCGACACAACGAAACATTTAACTCTACCGATTTGCTTGCTACAGCAGCGAGCTACGTCATACGACATACAACATGAACGATCGGCGAGGGAATGCGACTGTTAATATCCGTTAATCATCGCGAATCGCGATTGTTAGTCGATGCATTCTGGGTGATTCGAACGAGGATTAGTGGGCCAACCGAATGCACATGGTCAAACGTGTTCAAACGTCGTGAGAAATGATTTTGTTTTCGGTAGCAGGGGTAGGATAAACGGTAGGAGGCCAATTTTCATCGTGGAGAGGATTCGGCGGAGGGGAGGACGCATAGTTACCACATCCATCCTCGTCAGATCCGTCAATGCACTGCATTATGCCATCGCACCGCTGGTTTTCCGGCAAACATTCACCGCTGGCGCATTTCCACTCGGCTGGGGTGCAGACACCTTGGCGGTACGACACCGTGTAAAGCACACGAATACAGCGTTAGCGCGGCCATTTTGTTCGGTCAGGCGATTTAGTGAACACTAGGAGAGGAAGGTGTAACGTGCGGGTCACTCAGAGATTCCCATTTATTTATTTAGTCCGGTCCAGGTCGAAGTAGAATGGGCACGTCGATAAGTGAAACAGGTCGGTCACTGGGTAAGTCCAAAGTAGCGTGGGTCGAGAATTAATCAGCCTTTAAGTAGATTGAGTCAAGTAGAAGAGGTACGTCACTGACTTTAGCTGGGCGAGGTCAACGCCTTGTCAGACATTAAATAGTCCGTCGTTCGTCGAGAGGTAAGTAGTTTAGACCTGTCGTTAGTCAGCCGTCATGTAAATCAAGAGCGCAAGTAGTAGATCGGATCTGTCACTGGTCAGGCTCGACGCGAATGTGTTCCAAACTGCAGAGGCTCAAAGTATGTTAAGTCTGTCTCTGTACAGTGTCAAACTAGTTTATCAAACATCATCAAACTGGAGTTTGTGGGAAATGAACTGTTTCGAAGGAATGAAGGGAATGAAATGTTTGAAGGACGGGAACCGAGTGACCCAGCCAGGAGAGCGAACGGAAGGTCTTACCACAGCCGCGTTCGTCGCTGCCATCGAGGCAGTCGAAGATATTGTCGCATTTGCGCCGCAGTAGCACACACTTGCCGTTGTCGCAACGCATTTCTCTGCTCGGATCGCATTCCCTCGGTTTCTCAGTGGTCCAGTCAGGCCAAGGCGCTTCTGAGCGTACATAGACACAGACAATGCGAAAAATTGCCAAAAAAGCTACTTCCGAAACGAAGCGGGTCTAGCGGGGAGCAAACACGAACGACGACGGGGACCACGACGCTGCTGTTACGTCCTGGTTGCTTTCGCGAGAGATGGACCCTTCGAGTAGGATCTCTCGCTAGAGCAAAGAAAGCGGATTCTTTAATCCGGCTAATTAATTAGAGCGGCGTGATCTCCGGCGACGAGTGCTGGACAAACAACGAGAGTTTTTACCCGGGTAGACTTTGGACTCGTGCGGAAAGCACAGCACAGAGGAAGAGGAGTCGAATTACAGTCCAAAGCAGACAATCAAAACATATGACGGGTCTCCAGGAACTGTCCAGCCCGGATGAAAATCCTCCCGTTTCAAGTGGTTCGCGAAAGAATTCCTCAAACTTGCAATTCCACTTACTCAAATATGGTGAAACATTCGCAAACACACTCGAACCAGATCAATTGGGAGAACTTTAACCGAGGTGTGACAGTCCCTGTAGATCGATTGATTCGCACTGCACGGAATCCTCGGAGCGACTTAATTAAAAATCATATTTTCTGCAGACTTTTTTTATTCACCGATTTCTGCTTTTTAATATCCGTCAAAGGATTCCGTACAATGGACGTTGTCGTACGTATAGACAAACGAAAAAATGAAATAAAAGAGGGGACAAAAGGCGTACTGGTAAGCTCAGTTGTGTGTGTAATGTTCTTGTTCGCACAGTCTTCGTCGCTGTGATCAGGACAGTCCGGTTGGCCGTCGCACCTGTAGACATCCTCGATGCACTTGTTCCCGGTGAGGCATTTGAACTGCGTGGGCGTGCATTCCCGTGCTGTTTGTTTTGTGTGGGCGGTCGTTTGTGTCGCAGCGGGAATATATATGACCAAAGAACACACATTTATGTACAAAGATGTCGACGATCAACTGGGAAGCGGCGCGCTTATCGGGGACGAGAGGTTCCTCGGTTGACCAAGGACTCATTCCATTATCCAACTTGGAGATGGATTTTAGTCAAGTTTGAAGTCAAGTTCGAGTCATGTTTTAAGTCAAGTCAAGTATGAGTCAAGTTTTAAGTAAAGTTTTAAGTCAAGTTTCAAGCTATGCTGGTCCCAGGTTCAAGTCAAGTTCGAGTCATGCTTTAAGTCAAGTCTCAGGTCAAGTGTGAGTCAAGCTTCAAGTCAAGTTTCAAGCCATGCTGGTCCCAGTTTCAAGTCAAGTTTCAGTCAAGCTAAAAAAGTAAGTTTGGGCCAGATTTAAGTCAAGTGTGAGTCAAGTTTCAGTTCGGTTCTGAGCTGTGTTCAAGTCCAATTGGGGTCAACTTTAGAGCAGTCTTGGAGTCAAGGTTGAGTCAAGTTTCGGTCACCCCTCGAGCCAATGTTTCAGCCATTTCCTGAGCCTAATTTGACCCCTTTTGAATCAGCCTAGTGAAACTGCAGATTGGCGATGAAATTAAATGAGAAATTGACTTTTGATAAGACTGTTGCCCAAAGGAGCTGTTCCTCGGTCAGAAAGGGTTCCCCCCGTCCACAGATAGGGGGCGATAGTTCCTCGACAAAAGGAGGGCTACCTCTGTGTACTATTCTTTTCGGGGTTTCGTTTCTATTGTGACACCACGGAAGCTGGAAGCTCGAACAACGAAAGCGTTCGATCAACACTGGTACGAAAGCTATTGCTCGTCACACGAGTTAGGGGAGAGCTGTATCTGGGGGTACAACTTACAGGACTAAGTTAATTGATTGAGTAACCGGACACCGTTAGTTCTACGGGCGGGAACGATAAAGTCTGTCGACCGTCGTTCCCGGGGATCGCACTATGCATACAATTAATTACAAGATTTCGAGAGAGTGGGGGTGGTGGTGGCCACGTGAAGCTATTAATGCGGGAACAACGCGAACGATGAACGTTTGAATGTTCGAAATGCGTTCCTGAAAATCCGGGCCGCGTATTTTCGCTTGCTTATTTTCGGCAGCAACCAATCTCGGACCTTTAAAATAAATTCACTTTCACGATGACGCGCCGCCTCATTAGCCCCTGATTGATATTGGATAAGTGGCATTTGATCGGGGCGCGTGTCCAACGATCCCTAAAATCAATATACACTTCGTCGAGTGGTTCCGGTCGAAGATAAGTCAGACATCGAATCTCGCTTTGAACCGCACCGTTTGAAAATTACCAATTAATTCACACCGTGACTAACATTGAGCACGTTCATCGTCGCGCTCCGGCCCGTGTCTGACGCTGTCACAGAGCAGCCCCGAGAGGCGAGGATTATTTTGGCAGAGGCGAAAGCAGGGACCGTTCGACGTCGGAACCCGTTCTCGATCGGTTTGATCAACGGATCGATGGATCGTCCGACGTCGAACAGTCCGATATAAAACGTAAGTGATTGTATACCGCAGTGAAGCTCGTCTTCTGCCAACGGGCAGTCGTCGAATCCGTTGCAAACCGCGCCCTTCGATATGCAAGAGCCGTCGCTGCAGGTGAAGTCCATAGAAGGGCACGGGGCCAACCCTACAGGGCGCCACCGGCGAAAACAAATAGCCTGTTTCGTCAACACTGGTCACAGTCTCGTGTTACGGCTCCGGGCTCTTCAGGACCTGAGGGTTCTCCTCGAGGATCGACCCCCCGGCCGTGAAAAACCCGAAGACCCATTTTTGGGAATTCGGTTATGTACAAAAGCTGTCCACCCTGGGACACATTTAAAGCGATACGGGACGTCGACACACTGAAAGCTGTTGTCACAGTGATCGTTACGGTACACTGTGGGCCTGCGACATATTCCTCGGCCCGTAAGCTCGCCGGCGACCTTGCCACGCTGAACTAGAGGTCACTTACTATCATTTTTTGACGTTCTTCTTCTTGGTTTTTAGTTACTATTGTTACGAGTTAAAAGCTTCTGAATTAAGTATGGTTGTCATTACACCCTGTCTTAAGACTCTAGAAAATTGGATCGGTCATTGGTCAGGCTCTAAGTAGACCGAATCAGTGATCGATGAGACATTCAGTAGATTCAGTCAGTCATAGATCAGAAATGCAATAGATTTTATCAGCCATTGGTCAGACAGTGAGTGGAGTGAGTCTGTAATTGATCGGGCACCAAAGCATAACTGGGTCTCATGAAAGGCTGTAAGTGGAAGTTAGGTCAACCTTAGGTCCAGTTTAAGTTCCGTCACAATAGAAACAAGCATGCAATATCCTTGTGTTCCAAGATAGAATGACTTTTCTATGTTCAAGGCCAATTCGCCAAATCGAGTCAGCGTGCCAAGGCCACCGGTTCTCGTAAAGCGATTTTTCCTCTGAATATCCGCAGCCCAGCAGAGCGACCAATTCCTCGACGGGGTTAAGATACAATTGGGGACTTTTTACAGGGGAGTCCTTCGAAGCTGACTAACACTTAAAGCAATCTGAAGAAGCCCCTTGTGGACGGGTTAGAATAATATTCCGTGGGTTTATGTACAGTGGCGGGTATCGAGTGAACGTGTTGTGTCTGCTCGTAGCTAGCTACACCTCGACGTAGAAAGGAAACGGGAACTACGTGTCCGAGCAAATCCCCTAGGATTAGCTCGCCGGGTCTCGGCCGAGCACTAATAAACAGACCTCGTCGTACTCTCGTCGAATAGAGACCCACTGTTCTCTAGCGGAGCTTTCCGGGGATTAAAACTGCTCTTCAGACTATTCCCTCCGCATTCACGAGACGCGTCGACTGTTCTCTAGAAAAATCTCTAGACCTGGAAGATTCCCAAGGTCTCGAGAATTACCTAGACGAACAAACGAGCCTACCTTGAATCCCCAAAAATCCTGTTTCCCCCAGTTCTAGCGCTTCGAGGATCGTGAATGCCTAGGGAATTGCCAGAGCCAAAAATCCCCTAGACGGTCCTCCCAAGGCGTTTGTACAGCACAGATGGACGTCACAAAGAGTTCCCATAGAAGTTCGTACACAACAAATTCTTCTTCAGGTAGCAGTTTTGTACAACATCGACAGGAAAAGTTCCCAGAATCCGGTTGGTTCCATCTGGTGGTCCGGATGTCCCACGAAGCGAGATAGTCTGTACAGCTTAGGAAGAGGACAGCTGGACCCTGGTTTCAACTACCTATGTCGCCGCAGTCGGCCTCGTCGGCTCCGTCCCAGCAGTCCAAGACCCCGTCGCAGACGAGGGCGTTGCTGACGCAGGTGCTGTTGCAGGGGAACTCGTTTTCGCCGCAGTTGGGCAGGTCGCCTCTGTTATCGTTTTCATGGTTGAGGTCCTCGTAGTCGCAGTCAACCTCGTCGGTGCCGTCTTTGCAGTCTGATACCCTGTCGCACTTCATGCCGTTCCAGATACAGAGATCGCCATCGCAGAGGAACTTGTCGTCATCACACAAACGACCTTTGTTAGTCAATGATCCCTTTGCTAGGACGAGCTCTTCAGTGCCAATAGCCACAACTTCAGATCCGGTGGTCAAGTACACCCAACTGGCGGTAGAAGTTTCTGCAGACGTCACTTCAACGTCCTGGGTGCTCGTCTCCGTCGAACTGTCCTCTTCGCAGTCCTCATCAGGGTTGGTGTCTTCGTTCGACCACCAGCCAGACTTCGCTTTGCACTTCTTAGTTGGGGATGTGGTCTTTAGAAGTGTCGGTTCCGTGGGATTACGCTTTTCATCAGGGTACGTCGTCTCTTCAGGGTTGCCTGTTGGAGACGCTGAAGAGATCCAACCGGGATGCTGGTCCCAGGTGTCGTCGGTCGTGCTGGAAGGATTCTTGCCTTTGCCTTTCCCCTTCTTCTTTTTCTTGCCCTTTTCCTCGTCCTTCTGCTTCTTCCTCTTCTTCTTACCCTCTCTTCGCTTACCCTTCCACCTTGGCTTGCTTGAGCTCGCCTCGGTGAATACCTCGACCAGATCCGTGGACTCTGTTGTTTTAATTATATTGGAACTAGCTCCCCAGACGTGCCCTTGTTCCTTGGACTCTTCAGGGTCCAAGGTGTGATTCCCTTCGGTGAACATCGTCGATTCTCCAGACTCGATCAGGCCAGAGTCTATGTCCTCGGCGTTCTCAGAGCTCTCGTTGACCTTCGACCTGGCTTTCAGCTTGGTTGCATTCAAAATCAACTTCAAGTACCGCACACAATCAGCGGAGCAGTTGTGGTACCAATCCTCGAAGATCTCGCCGTTGACGTCCGAGAAATTTTGCAGAATCTCATTCAGCAGCTTGCATTTCTGGTCAACAAATGTGCTGTTGACCTTGGTATCATTCGTTTCGGTGATGAAATCCTCCACCTTGACCGCCGTCGTCATGGTCGAAGGTACTTTGAACCCCTTTAGGTATTTATGGAAAAACTTGGCGACAGCGCCGTTCTTTTTAGCTTTGTAACCGCCTATGTCTTCCCTGCTGCTTGTATCCTCCTTCAAGGTGGTCTCTTCGGTGAATTCTTCGGGGACTGTCATCTCGGAACTCTCGCCCAAGTATTCTTCAGAGGATCGTATCAATCTCGTCGTGTTCACAGAGTCTTCTTCTGTATTTATGTTAGCTACAGTAGACTCGGTGAACGTAACATTCTCTCTCAAGTCCCACTCTGACGTGCTTTCAGGTGTGATGGTGGTCTTCAGGGTCTCTCCAGAATCATACTCCTCGGTTGAAGAAGTCGAATGTTGTTCCCCGGTTGAAGAAGTCGAATGTTGTTTCTCTTCTTCTCCCACTTCTGTTCTCATTTCCGTCTCGTTTATCGAGCTGTCACTGCCTTCTTCAAGTTCCACCTCGTTCGATGCTTCTCTCTGCAAGATCCCGTCGAGAAATGTTCTGAATTCCGATGAATCGAAACTGTTCGATTTAGATGTTGTACTGAAGGTATGATAAATATATTCTCGCAGTTGTTCGACCTCTGGTGCCTCGGTGCCCTCGTCAGCAACTGTCGACGCAGTCCAGGTTGTCTCATCTATGATCGAAATAGGCGTGGGTAACTCCTCTTCACGAGGCGAGGTCGACGAGTCCACGTCTGCGTCATTCTTCAGGGTCTTTCGGTGCGGATGCTTCCTCCTCCTCTTCTTCTTCTTCTTCTCTGACACGGTACTCTCTTCAACAGCTGTTGTAGCCCAGGTGGCATCGCTAAGTATCGAAACAGGCGTGCGTAACTCCTCGTAGTGAGCCAAGCTCGAAGACTCTGGGGTTTTTCGTCTCGGATGCTTCCTCTTCCTCCCCTTCTTCTTCTTCTTCTTCTTCTCTGGTACGATGCTCTCTTCGACAATTGTTGTGTCATCTTCAAGGATAGAAACAGACGTGGGTAATTCCTCCATGTAAGCCAAGCTCGAGGAGTCCAGGTTTGCTTCATTCTTCAAGGTCTTCCGTCTCGGATGCCTCCTCTTCTTCTTCCTCCTCGGCTTCTGTGTGGTATGATCCGTGTAATCCTGAGGTTTCTCCAACAAATGTCGAGTACTCTTGGCAAAGCGCAGTGGATGTGTATACGAATCGATCTTCGTTTCTCGATTCATCGAGGTCTTCTCTTCAGGGTGAGTGAACGAATTTTTGCTCCAGGTGTCCTCGTAATTGATTTTCTGCCACCGTCCTCTAGGGATGTTAAACTTTTCCAGGAACATCCGCTCGTCGTTGTACACGTTCCTCCATGGAAATTTCTCTAGGATGACGATGATCGCGATGAACGATCGAGAGAGGAAATAAACGACCGCGAAGGAGCATTAAGAATACTAGAAATTTTCCCTGGACTCTAAACACTTCCCTAGGGCTAGAAACAATTGGTCACACGGGAGGGAAATTCTCCCTAGGATCCAGGAAATTTGCCTAGACTTCACATATGTTTCTCGGACCTAAGAAAATTCCCTAGAACTGGAAATTACTCCCCATATCTCTAGACTCTTGTCAACACACCTCAACTTGAGCAGACCGAAGACGAGATGTGTTCCCGGTCTGATGGACAATTCTACGTCGTTTCCGTCGACAAAAATTCCCTAGCTAGTGTTGGCGCGTAAAAGTGTACGTGTGAGTGTAGAAGGTTAAATTAGGTGGCGTGGAATGGTATAATTACCGCAATCCCTCTCGTCGGAACCGTCCAGGCACTCTTCCATCCCGTTGCACTGCAACTCGTAGCCGATGCATCGACCATCCGCGCATCGGAACTCGCCTCCTCCGCAACCTGCTCCACACCACACACTCATGCACATTTAACCCTTCAAACCCACGCTCCCTAACCGTAAAAGGAGACACACACAAAGAATCCTTTCGCAGCGTGTTTGCGCGTGTTTGGCGCGGTTTGAAATCGTTCTCACGGTCCCGAAACGAAAGCCCCGCAACCAGTGGCCGCGAAAGCTGGCCGTGCCGCACGGATGACGCGATGTTTGCGCTTGTATGAAATGGTTTGCAGTGACGTTGAAGGGTTAAAAGTGCAGGGAAAGCTTCTCGTCAGCTTCGTCTAGTTTTGCTACTACGTTGCTCGACGATGACAGTGGTCTTCTTCGTGTATGGTCGGTGAAAATGAACCGTGACCGCCATGGTAATGAACGAGGCTCAAGGTCGAACCGCTTCGAACACGTTCAAGGTTAAAATTCGCCTACTGGTAAGCATCTCGAGATTTCTCGTGACCTTCTAAACGAAATTCGAAGCGGTTCGGAGCCCATTGCCAAACGACACAGGGGTGGGACACGTGTGTAACTGATTGGGGGTGAATCCCGGGGGGGGGGGTTGTGGAAAAATCTGACGGACCGTGCCGTGGCGGAAAATTGCACGGGGGTGGAGAAGCCACGTCCGGTCGGTGTTCGGTCAGCATGGAAAATCGTAAATCGAACGCCGACGAAAACCGGATCCTGTCGGAGGAATCCGAGCGTATCGGGAGCATCCGCGATATTAGGGTTGATCTCCAGCGTTCATCGTGACCCCGGGGGTGGAGCTAACGGACGGGAACAATATTTTGTCGTTTTCGAAACTCTCGGAGCAAAACGCGGCGGACCGGAATCTCATTGGTTTTCGAGGGAATCCGGGGGAAGGATAAAATCCTCCGTAACAGCCCCGAGAACGCTGGATCAACCCCCCGTCAACGGCTCGTCGCTCGGTAACAACTTGTTGCTCCCGTAATAAGGGGATTCAGACATTCGTCGTCGGCCCATTAAAGTATTCCGGAGAGGTGTAGGCGGCCGAGCCGCCCTGGGTGCTCCACCTGTTCCTTCGAGGCAATCGAGATGACGTTTGCTATGGCTGGAGGGGTGAGAACAGGTACACTTACCGCACTGGAGCTCGTCTTCGCCGTTCCGACAGTCCGGCACCGAGTCGCACCTTTTGTTGATGTTCAGACAGGTGCCGTCGCTGCACCGGAACTGGTCGCCGCTGCACGTCGTCACTGGAACGATAAATCGTAATTGTTACTAAAATTCAACTGATTGCGAAAGTTAATATTACTCGCGTCTCTTTAGGAAACTGAATTCGATGGCGGTGGAAAAAATCAAGAGAAACGAAAGAAAAGAAATACCAGTGCAATTGTACTCGTCGGATCGGTCCGGACAGTCCGCCCGACCGTCGCATCTCATACTCAGGCTGACGCAACTTCCGGTTCCGCACTGGAACTCGTCTTCTCGGCAATACGCTGTTCGTCGTGAAATAAGAAAAAGGAAAACAATAAACGATCAACACAAACACCGCGAGAACGAATTACAGAACTTAATTCAGGGCGAAGGGCGTGGCGCGAAACGTGTTTCGATTGAATGAAAAACGGTGAACCAGGGTGGGGGGAGTAGAGGGTTGGCATATTTCTGTAAAGAGACCTCGGCGGTTCACGCGATTGAATTAAAATCCACGGAATTAATGAAAAACCATGTCGAATTGTACAATCGGCTGCGCGGTTCGGTCGAAAACAGACTATTATTAACACGCATTTTAAATAAATTCTATTAACGCAACCAAACAGACCTCGTTGTTCCGCTCGTGAAAAACGCAATTCCGTTTTCGTAACAAGGAGAAAACCGCGTGGGTCGTAATTGCGAAGCCTTTGAGAGGCTCGAGGCTGGAGAAAAAGCATTATGGGAGTCGCGAGCAATAGCAGAAAATCGCATGCAGCGAGCACTATAAAAGAGAAAATTCCATACAGCGTGCACTACCGAAATCTGAAGCATTCGAGCACTATAAGAGTAATATGTACCGGGCGCTACGGGAATTGCGAGCTATAGAAGAGTCTACGGAGTGAAGCACTATGGACGTCGCAAGTATCAAGCATCACGGGATTCTGAAGCGTTCAGGTGCCAATAGAGCCGAGCAGTAAGAGAACCGCGAGTGCTATGGAGGGAACTATTGAGTCCCGGAAAACCGGGGGAGTCGAATCAGCTGGCGAAACCGGGCGGCCAGCGAAATTGGTCTGTCACTGTAAGGGAAACGGAGCGGATGACGATAATTAGGCAGTCGAGCGATCGTAATAAATCGGATTAATCGGTCGCGCGGCGTGTCAGTGCGCCTCGCGCTCCTTCGGCGCGGAATAAAGGAAAGGAAACGAGATTCTGGGCTGGCGGGGCATCGTGGCGTGCAATTAATCGCTCGAGAAACAACCGTCCGTTATCGGGGGCCGGCCGTTATATCCTTGGACGAACGATTACCCGGCCGAACGGCCACGCGACTAGCCCTGCTTCGAATCCCGGCTCGTCGACCGTGATTTATCGGGAGAGCCGGATAATTCGGGATCCGCGTGTGGTGTGCGACGTGGATGAGTCTGGACGGTAAGGGGGGAAGAGGGGGAATGGTTTGGCCTCCGGTGCTCTTAGGAGAATCCTGTTTAGCGGGTTAGGTGTGCGCATCCGTACTCGTTTTCGAACAATTCGCTTCATCCGTCCCGTCATTGCAATCCATGACACCGTCGCACCGTCTCCGCGCAGGCACGCAAAACCCAGGTGTGCATTGGAACTCGTCGTCCCTGCAGGCTGCAAGAATCGTCAGAACGATTGCGTTTTCATCGGAATTCGACACGCGCCGGCGGAAAGCTCTATGAAATGTTGAAGCCACGGCACATTGACTGGTACACCGATGAACACGTGGTAGTCTTCCGACAGCACGACAGACACAATTATGTACGAAGACAGCGGTGCGTTGTGAATCTGATGGGCGAGAACGATCTGGCCGCGATGCTTCGACGAGGCACAGGTATTAATCACGAGATACACGCTGACAGATGACGATCGACGATGGAAGACTGCCGGTGAACTTCAGCAAGCACAAACATATGGATTCGTATGGAAAAGATTCTGAATTACTGTCCATTTTGTGGCGCAAGCTGTCCGAGCGTATTGTTCCGACGATGTGTGCCTACGGATAATGGAGGATACACGCGCAACGATGATTGTAGACGACACAGGACATGCTATGATCTTCCGAAAGCACTGAAATACTGATTCACGTGGAAATGATTCTGAGTCGTTGCAAACTTGTGAAGAGATGTGGAAGAAATTGTCCGGGTGTATTGGTTCGACAGCGACAACGCACGAATAATGAAAGGCACGCCGACAATGACGATCGTAGAGGACACAGGACATACGATGACCTCCGAAGGACACGCAAACATAGATTGGCGAAGCAAGAACCCGAAATTGCAGTAAAAATTGCCGGGGAACATGGAAAAATTGGTCCGGGCGTATCGGTTCAGAGTCGGACAGGAGCTTCGGTATCGATAGTTTATACGGGGAAGGTCGATTTGGTAGCCAGCTGGTTGAGCTGTTGCTTCCTCTAGAAGGAAAACGGATCTCCAGGAAGCCGTGCGCAGATTTACGAGAGGATCCATTCGCTTCCGGTGCGAGGAAGGGGCAGGGGAGGTGGATTCTCTATCGACAAGATGCTGGCCGGATGTCGGACGGCATCCCGGCTCCACAGGGCGAAAAGATGAAACGGGAAGACACGGAGAGGGTTGCAAGGGGAGAGAGAGGGAGGGCGACGGAAGGTTGAAAAGAAAGGCAGTCGTAGGGAATTAATTAGCGTGCGGACGGAGGAGAACGTGAACCTCGGGGGTCGGCCATTAATTAACACGCACCCGAGGAAATTTCGCGGAAGAGATTATAAATGAACAAGGAGTTACGGGGGCAACACGCGGCTCTAATTTACGGCGGCAATTAGCTAACGATCGAGGATGGACGACTCTTCGAACCGAGTGCACTCGAAAGAATGAGCTACGCGGCCGGGAAGCTCCTCGCCGATTCCGTGCTTGGAATTTCCGCGAGCTCCTCGGGAAATTACGGGAAGACACTGAAAAATCAGCCGAACACGACCAACAAGTCCCGGACTCTCGAAACACTCTGTACACGCGGTGCGAACTGGCGATATTTCCTCGTTACTTTTTTCACCCACGGTATATAAGTAGACACGCGAAAAACAGTCAAGGACAACCAGTAAACGGTGCACATAAAATCACAAAAAGTTTCGTTGTCAAGTGGTCCGTAATTTTGGTACTCCCCGTATACATCCATTTCAAAAGATACTCCATCGGTATTTAATTTTAGCAGCGTATCGTTTTTGAAAAAATATGCTGTACGAGCAGAAATGTTGTATTTAAGAAATATATGGTTCCCAGCAAGTGTGCGTTACTTTTCGAACACAGGGCACGTCAGGATTCCAATCGAACGAATTAAGCCGTTGTCTTAGCTTTGACTGGCCAGGTGTACGCGTAATCGAATCGCGCCGAGTAAAGTGTATTGTGTCAATCGTTAATGATTGGCCTACTTTTCGGTCACGGTGTGTACAACGATGGAACCTGGCTAATGGAACCGGGACGGTTGTTTAAGAGACGACGACGACGGTAAAGCGGTTTACTCGTGTCCCGATCAGCCGGATTAATTCGGATCGTCCCGCGCGACGGTGCGTTCGATCGCGTGCCGCCATCTTTTTTCTCGCGTGTCAAGCAGACAACGGTTCGGGAGAAACGAAAAGCGAGGTAAAACAATACGACAAGACCGTTTCGCGTAACCGATGTCGTTTAATGGAAACGCGTGCACGTGGTCCGGTAATTATCGTGTGTGCATAACGTGTCTCGCGTGTCGACAATATCGCGCCGAGTTCCTTTTGAGCGGAACGCGTCACCAGACAATTGAACTCGGCTCTTTTATCGCGCGTAAACTGCATCATAGCCCCTAATTGCTTGCGATTGTTCACGTACCAACCGTCGGTGAATAATATTATCGCTTCCGCAAGCTTCGATTCCCCGGTACGCAGCTTCTCGGGCCTCTTCGGTTTTGAACCCGTTTATCTCGCGAACGAGGCGACCTACGGGAAAACTTCGTTCCGCGATTTTCGTTCGCCTTGAAACGAGGAATCGATCGGTGTTCTTGATTTTCGGAATCGACGAAAGTTCACGGGAGTTACAGGGGTTCGAAGTTCAAACGGAGAGTTTCCCAACGCCCGCTCGAGTTTTTCGCTAACCGCGACACGCTTCGGGTGATTAGATCGCGAAGGACGCACGCGTGAGTTATTGTCGCGATAACATCAAGGTTGAACACGGCTAAGAAATAGGTCGGCGAACAATACTGCCGAACAATGGCGTTCCATTCTTCGAGACAGTACATTGAAGTTTGTCCAATGAATACGATCAACGAAGTTCTGTTTCAGAAATTTACTCATCTTATTCAGGTTACCGGAATATCGATGACTGAACGCTTCGAGGACCGTACGCGAAAGTGATAAACAATTGTCTAACATCTGTCAGTCTGTCAGCACACCTGTGTATATTGAATGTGAACGAAAAATATTACATCACCGTTTTTCCTGAACTAGAGCAAAATTGAAAATGTATTAATTTCTTGTGGAAGATTCTAAAAGGAGAATCGTGAAGTATGCTCTCTTTTTTTCCAGTCGAATCATCGCAACCGTGCGAGTCACGTGCCCCCTCGGATGCCGGAACGAGATTAAAAGTCGAAATTAATTCGATCCGAACGCGCGTGAGTACGGCCCGTGTAATCTGGTTACGATTTAACGCGATTCTGCCCCGACGTGCCCCCTTTTTCCGCTCGATCGGCGAATATAAATCGCCGGGATCGCGACCTCGAAATTGGCAAACGTGCCCGGGGGGCGTGACGAGCCTCGTGGAACGGGACCCTCGAAGGAATTCCCCTGTTTTCCGACGCGTCCAACCGGGTTCAAGGCCCGCCTCGCCCATTCCTTTCGATCACGATCGACTGAATCTCGATCGTCCTTCTGCATCGCGATTGCGAGTCCCGCAACCTCCCACCGTATTGCTTTGGCGAAGTACAAACGTTAATTGCCAAAAACACGCTAAAAGAAACGACGGTAGACGATGAAACGCACGTAACAATCTTCGAAAAGCATTGACAGAGTAATCTACAAAGACAGAAGTTTAGGATACTGTCAAATTTTTAGAGATACGTGGAGGAAACCGCTCAAGCGTATTGGTTCGGCTGTTTATACGCACGAATAATGGAGGATACGCAGACAATGGGCGTTATAGTCGACGCAAGGCACGTTACGATCTTCGAAACGCACCTAAATACAGCGTCCCGAAGAGAAATTCCAAATTACAGTTCAAATATCTCAGGAATGTACAAAATTCGGTCCTGGTGTATTGGTTCGACAACTAACACGCCGCGGGTATTATCAAGTACGCGTCCGTTTATGGCCCGCAGTTTCTACTTTGCGTTCAACGAACTTTCAATTATCTCAATATTGACGACCCGTACAAAAAACAAACTCACCTCCACGATTTTGATAGTACTTTTCACAGTGAATTGTTTCGAGGCATTCGAAGAAAGGTTTGAGTGATGGGTACCAGGCTTACCGGCCGCGTATTGGATTAAACCGGTGAAAACCGGCGAAATTCCTGGGCCGAGGCCGGGGCGAAAGGGCCGCTGGAGATTAACGTCGGATTAAAATTGCAGCCGGTTATTAGGGCGGCTTAATAAACGCGAGTAAATCTCGTCCGTCGACCGGTAGGGCCGGCCCTAAATTCGGCGACGTCCGCGTCGTCGCTGCGCGTCGATATTAATACCGCTAATGAAGTTTGTTGACGAATTAAAAAAGGAAAACAGAAAAACAAATGAAACAGGGATGAACGCCCGCTGGAAATTGCTTTCCTCGGCAACCTCGTCGCACCCCTACGTCGATTTCATACTGTGAACCCTGCTTTACATTCTTCTATTGTACTTTGACAACATATTTTTGAACGAGAGTAAATTTTTCTTGAACCGAATTTCACTTGAGAATTAGTTTGTCGATCGAAACGAGTCGAAAAATTAATTAGGTATTTCTGTGACATTATACACAGGGTGCCAAAAAAGTGTATACTACGCTGACGTGCAGGTATATTATTTTTTGGGGTGCAGAAAAATTGTATTTACGAAGAGGATGAACTTTACATTTTTTTTATGATGCATCGCAACGTTCCAGTTAGTTTGGGTGATTCGAAATTCATTATCCACCTACTGAAAGGGGGTGAGAAAGATTACTGGAATTCTGTTTGGGTTTTTTCCCTTTTTTTATCTGGCGTCTGAAAATTGACCTTCTCCAACGGTGGCTCGCGACAATAAAAGAGCGAAAAGTGTCCCCACGAAACGCCGCGCCGGATGGAAATGATAGGGGTTGAGGGGGCGACGCAACGGGGGTGCGAGGGGCTGACAAGTGCAACGGCCTGGAAACGCGAGGCCAACCCGCACGCTATTGTTATTGTCACAGCTATTAGAACTATTGAGCCCGTTCCTAACATCGTCGCGATCCGTTCCGTCCGATAGCCTGATGATACGCTGCCACCCCCGCTGACCCACCCCCGCGATCATCAATTTCGAATTCTTTAGCGCTGGAATTATTTCGCACCCCTTTGTCCTGTTCGATCGAAAAAAAAATAAGCGGCCGTGTCGATAGCCTCTTCGCAAATCATCCGGCAAATTGAGCATTAGATTGTTCAGGCTGACAAGGAATTATTGACCCTCAATTCTACACACGCCTTCATAATATACGAAAGGTAAAACCGGCGGATTAAACCTATCGCTAGATGACTTTCAGTTAGAGTTAGACGATTCAAACATGGGCGAATGTTTGAATCGTGACTATACCTTGATATGTTACGCGAGTTAAGATTTGTTCATACTCGTTCGCTGGTTAAACCCATTGCTAGATGACTTCCAGTTAGATGAATAAAAAATGATCCATCCCGTTCCCACAGGCCAAAGCAGCAATTGTGGCAATAATTTGACATGTTACACGAGTTGGGAATTGTTTGAGTTCGTTGACAGGTTAGAGCCATCGCTGAATGGTGGGTTAAGGTGGTCGAGGCTCAAGAAGCTCGGGGATAAGTTTGGTGGTGGGACTAGGCAGGCGGAATTATTTACAAAAAGTGAGACGCGTCGATCCTTTCCGCGAGGGTTAATTTTTAAAATGGTGGGACAGCTGACGCTTTCCCGGCGAAACATACGATCTTCGCTAGATGCATGCACATATTCGACGTTGATCTCAAGATCGCCAACAAACAAAGAAAAACAAAAAACAAGGAAAGAAAACAGAAAACGTCGAGAAGGCGAAGCCTCTCTTTTACTGCGACGATAACGATAAGCAATGCTTTTTTCGACCATGTACTCACGGCAATTGTGCTCGTCAGAAGCATCGTGACAGTCCCTGACACCGTTGCAGTGTTTCTCGTAGTCGATGCACTGGCCATTTCTGCATCTGAATTGTGACGAACTGCAAGCTGCACAAAAAGAACATTCTTGTTACCGGACGATTGAATATTTCTTTGAAAATCTGTAGAGTCAAATTCTCGGTGAATAATAAAATTGTTTATTGCCGATTGATGCGAGGAATTTCAAGAAGCTCGGAACCCGTCGGGCACTTTCGAGAAAAGATTCGAAGCCCATAGGAATTCTGTCGTTGGTTTACAAAGTGCCCGGATCACTCTCGTGTCTCAAACGCACTGCAGACGATCCACCTTGGATCCAATAATGTCGGACGTTTAATATAATCTCGCTAGATCGCCTGCAAGACGTGTGATCGACTTTCAAAGACGCTCTAGACGATCAAAGACAAAAGTCTGCAATATTAGCACGGCCCCTCTTCCTGTTAATAAATGTAAAGTACATAGAACAAACAATTTTTGGTAACATTCGTTGCTTCTCCCTAAAGAAACCTTTTTATGAAAAATCAAGAAAAAATTAAATCAGCAAACGATTCTTCGTTTTGAAGTTTCTCACAGTTAAACGTGTACAACATTTAAATTAAACTGAGATGGCAATGTAGTAAAATTAAATTCTTTACGGTACTTGCCACCCCCTACAACGTAAAAGTATTCTTCATACAAATGGATTACATTGAAATTTAATGGAATTAAAATCGTTAGCATTCTCCGCCCAATGACAAAAGTAGAAATATAAAAAGTGTCTCATACTCATATTAAAGTGTTCTCTTCGTAAGAGAATTAAATTACGTTAAATTGTTTGTTTTGTGTTCCCCGGTGGTATGCAAAATGCCGAGAATGCAGGAGACCGTGGAAAGAGTGGGGCACGAGAAGACACAGTTGTTTTTGCAGTTTAACAACAGTCTGCCGGCGGGGTCGGGCCAGCGATTTGTCGATCGACACTCGAGACGGCTGTAAAAAACGTTTTCGCGTTGCGTTCCGTATAAACACCGGCTCAGTTTCAACGGACTCTCCGGGTCCGCTTCCACTCGACCGACGATACGAATCCGTCGGCCGCAGTGTTGTTTCAGCAATTGGATCGGCGCCGTCCCTAGCCCCGGTTCGTTTTCACAATTATGTCATGTTCATTCGAGACAACCCGTTTCCCGCGTTTTGGATTACGTTACAATGACGCGCTAAGCGGCCGGCGTACTGTGTCGACGCCCGCAACCGTTCGTTTTCCCAAAATACCACCAAAAACAAATTCAAGATCTCTTTACACCCAAACGATACCTCACACACGTCCCCATAAAACATCACAAAAATCGGTAAACAGCAGCTCGTTCGAAAATTACGTAATAGCTGTTTGAAGTCTATGAGTGGCGCTACAGGGGGTGGTCTGGTTTTTCATTTTCCAAAAATCAATTCTTTGTTTAAAGGTTCACTCAATTTTCATTAACAAGTTTCCCATGCTCGTTTTTTAGTTTCCGATCGACAGAAAGACCGAAAAGCATGGCAACCCTTTAAGTGAAGCAAGTATCCCCGTAAAATAATTTTTTAGAAGAAAATTGCAAAGATGGAATGCAACTGGAAGATAGTTCCATCGCGTACGTACAAAGTAAAATTAGGTAACGTCGCCTGTCGCTGGTTTTTCTACTTGCAAGTGTTCCTGCAAGACCCCACGCGCTCGTGGGTGTTCGGTTTCGCTTTCGGAGGGTGGTTTACGCCGGAATCCTAATTCCCGAGTGGTTACCGAAGACACACTCGAACAGCTCGGTGTATTTTACGAAGTTGATAGCGGCGCGCGGCCAGCAGGTAGGCGAGAACCCACCCCTTAACCCCCATAAGCGGCGGGCCGAGGGTTAAGCTGGATTTCAGTTGCGGTAGGGGGTGACTTTGATCCTCGACCAGCCCGGTATCAGTCTCCGGTGTCAAAGCACACTTGATTCCCGGTTTGTTCCTAGCCCGGCGCATTATTAGCGGACGCATCCGCTCTCGCAGAGTGATATTCAGCAGATAAAATTGTTCCTCGTCCACTTGATTCTACTAGGTGGTTAACGAACGTTCATTTCATCGTCACGGAACCTCGGAAAAGTCGAGCCACCCTAAGTTGCCGGTGGGAGGTTAAAAGTCGCGGCCCTTTTAGGGGTCTTCGAGCCTCGGTCCCCATCTGGCTGCTCGAAATTCTGGATAATCGAGTCGCATCGAAATTCGGCATTAACATTTTTATTGGGGGAGTTTCGGGGGCGAGGAGACGAGGTTCGCGCGAGTGAATTATTGAGGGTGCGAGCACGTCGCGAGAGCGCCCAGGCGGATGGAAAAGTTTCCCCGCGGTGTTCGTTCCTCCTTTTTTACGGCGTCAAGATGCACGGAGAAAGCCCGCCCCTTTACGACGCGCACCTTTTTACACCCCGCGATTCTCTTATCAACCTCGCGGCCTCCCCTCCTCCCACCCCTCGACGATGCACCATCCCTCGATCATAACTATTTAAGGCCCGACACAAGTTCCGGAAATTGCTGTTCCCCGTGTAACCACTTTGACGCGAAAGTTTGCCGCGCGCGCGGTTGCTTAACGCCTCGCCATTTTCTGTCCTTGAAACACGCCCTTAGACACCGGTAATGTCTCCTCTCTCTCTTCTCGCCGAGTGCCGAGGAAGTACACACTTCGTCCTTCATCCACTTTTTGGAGGTGGCGCGTTCCCGCTTCTAAGCTAGACAGATCGGTGAGAGAAAAGTATTCTCTATATTTATTTTAAGAGGCCGAGCCTTCCGCGGTTTTCGGCTGACGTAACGAGGACGTTAGTATCGTGCGTAACGGCCTTTGCGAGTCCCTTGGGAGCAGGCTGCACCCTTCTTGACCGAGCGGAGTGTACCCGGAACAGCCTGGATTAATTTCGCCTGGGAGCTAGAGAATTTTTAAAGAATTATTCCGCTTTCGTAGTTTTCGAGTGCTTGTACTCCTTTTTCCCTAGTTTTTTCTCTGACCTTCGGATGTACCACATGTTTTGTTGCTCGAGGTTTCCGGTGACTTTTAAGCCGAAAAGTACGCGCGCGTGTCTCGAAGATTGTCGGAGAAGGATAACTTCGCTACAGGACTAAATTTCCCCCGTTGGCAGTCCATTAGAAGCACACGGACGATTTAGCAGAGGGGCTGCTGCTGCTGCTGCTGCTGCTGCTTTTAGGTCCAGCAATTTGATGCTGCCGGTTTGCCTGTCATGCTAATATCGCCCAGCTTTTATATCGAGCCGCGTTTTTCTCCCCCCATCCCCTAGATGTGTATGTTTTCGCGCGGAAGCGGTCTGAGGAGACGCATCGTTGAACATCCTCCTCCCTCCTCCCCTTCTCCTTTTCCTGTCTTCATTTCCCCGGGAAATTCTCTCTCAGTCCACACATTTCAGAGAGAGGAGAACACACCACTTTGTAGTACGTTGTTGGATGATTTTCCGGTGGTCTTTTTAGAGGTTTTCACAGAGGCCAGACATGCACACACCGGTACACGTAAATATTATACCTTATGCGCGAGAAAGTCCTTCAACTGTTGCTCCGGTTAATTTCCGCGAAAGAATTCTCTCCCTAGCCCGGTGAAATATTGTTTCCCCTGCACCGGGAAATCATCATTTTTTATCCATTTCCCGGCCGTCCTACTCCATAGGTAAATCTGGATCTATCCAACGTTTACGCGACAAGTAAAAAAGTTTGGCGGGAAACGAATTTTATCTGCCCGCGGTTACCCATCTTCGTTGGGTACGCGACCCGACGTCGCTTAACCTGTGCGCGGCCGTCGGGCTCTGCGTCGCTTCCACCACGACAGTTCCTTCTGTGAAGCAAAACTACTAGGCCACGGGTGTATATCGTGCAGTCCCTCGTCGCGAGACACTAATCGGCCGCTTAGAAAAGCCGCGCCGATATTCAAAGCAACCCCGGCAGGCAAAAAGGGGCGAGCGTCGGGGAAAAAGCACGCCGACCGAGAGAGCACTCGCGTGATTTAGGGGATAACGAGTTCGGGGCTCGGCCATCCTAATGAGACACGGAAACAAAAAGGGCGTGATTTCCTTTCCGCCGGGGCGAACGGTGAGTCTAAAGAAGTGGCGAGGCCGCGTCTTTTTCCAACGGGACATTTAAAAATCGTTTAACGAACTAATTTGCCGCGCGCTCCCGCTACCGATAATAACAACACGCGGCTCTCGCCCCCGTTGTCTTTAGAAGCGCAAAACGCGGCCGAATCCACCAGGGACGAGCAGATAATCGTGGCCCGTTCCCCTCCCCCCGAAAAATTACCATCGATTCCGGGACCGCGGGGCCGATTTGCATGAAAAATCCCCGGTCGATAAGCGGGACGGGCGCGAGCGGAGCGGTAACGAGCGCGCGGATTCCAGATATACGCGTATAAAATATATTCCCGTCATACATCGTGTTTCGAGGGATGTAAAATTGCTCGCGTGCGCGCGCGCGTACTCCGTGACCGTCCAGGGATTCGACATATTTTAGTGGCCGATTTGCAATTTAAACGTTATAATTAATGACGTCCTGTCGCGGCCGCGCGAACGTGCCGCACAGACGCCGCGGAAAAAATAATTCCGTGGCCGCCAGCACGACGCGGAGAAGGGGGGGCACACGCGATAATTGTCAAAATTCAATTGCCGGACCGAAGGGAACCAGTCCACTTTTTCGAAGATCCTCGCCTCCGTTTTTTCACCTCCTTTTTTAATGGCTGATTAAATACCGTGCACGGAAATTCCAGAATGAATTTTTTTGCCCGCATAGCTGATGAGGCGAGCTGCCGGTGTGCGGATGGATAATGTCAATTTTGAAAAATTGAGAAGGAAAAGTAAAATTGGAAAAATTGGGTCGTGTCTCGAAAATTGACAATACGATTTAGTCGAAGCTTGCCGGGGGCGTCCCATAGACATTTTGTTTGTAGGACGTTTAGTTGAGAACCACTGGCAGACAAAAATATTTCTAATAAATTCCTATTCGCAATCAAGT
Source organism: Halictus rubicundus (assembly GCF_050948215.1). Lineage (NCBI taxonomy): Eukaryota > Metazoa > Arthropoda > Insecta > Hymenoptera > Halictidae > Halictus > Halictus rubicundus. The sequence goes on from NC_135159.1 coordinate 15,681,570, forward strand.
CTTTTTCTTTTCATCGAAGGACATATTTTGCTGCGTTCCGAGGACGAAGAGGGGGATTATGGGTTAGTTTGAGAACCGCTGGGGAGACTTAAAAGCGGAGAAGCGAGGCGGGTTCAAAGCGAGCGGCACGGCCGGCGGAAAAGTATTCGTCATTCGAGGGAAATTAATTGTAAACGAGTTATCGATTGCGGGACCCGGTACACGGGCTTCATTGTGCACCGGGCCGGTCCTCGACGATTTGTTTATCGATTTGCCGGTCGCGTCACCGTCGATTCGACAATCTTTGCGCGCCGCGCTCCTCGTAAAATCCGCGATCCCGTTCAACTTTTAACTCTCCCGCGGTTAATAACACTTAACGCTCGACGTTTTAGTTCTCTTTCGCTCTCTCTCTCTCTCTCTCTCTCTCCCTCTCTCTCTCTCTCTTTCTCTCGAGGCGTTTCAATCAGAGCGTTTTCGAGAGTCCCACGCAACCGAATTAATTACAATAACAGCGTCCCGCGGTGAGAACGTAACGCAAAACAGAGCATTCGGTTTTACCCGAACTTGGCCGTGCTAATTATGTAATGGTGCCAATTACGGTCGACGGGTCTTCGCGATGCATCCTCGAAGCTCGACGGTTTATCGCAATCAATCTGAAATCGACGCTCAAAGTAACAACCATTTTGTAAGATCGACGATTTTGCGGTTTTTCCACAAATGGAAATCTAGGAATTTCTTGTGACAAAAATAATGGAGATGTTAATTTGAAATTTTGTGGTAAAATTTGTCAAGGTTGGCAGAGCATGGAGGAATTTGCAACGATTGTGTTCAAAGTTATAGAATTTTTAAATGAACTAGTTTGCGAGGATGGAGGTTTGTAGTTCTGAAGAAGTAGCGCTAAGACAAAAAGTATTTCACGTAATTTATGGGACAGGGAGCAATCGGCGACAGTCTGCTCGCGATAAACACGATTAAACGGCTTATCGCGAGCCGCGGTTCTCGTTTCCACAACCAGATCCGCATCTATCTCTTGAAATCCGACGCTCGGGATCGTACGGACCTCTTGAACGCGCGAAAAACCCGCGAGCGTGTCTACTGGCGCGAATAATACCACCCAAGTTGACTCCAGAACTCAGCACATTATAACTTTCATCTACGATACATTCATTATTTTATTTTGAATTTTCTTTTCAATCGAAACGAAGAACATGTTTTAGTAACGTCTGTTCAAGATATTCACAACTATTGTCATTTTATATTAACAGCTAAGATGAAGAATGAATGAGTATAACTGAGGGGGACAGTTCTCCAAGCTGGAAGAAAGCAAAATTCGTCTATGGATAAATAAATAATTATTTCAAATCTGCTTGGTAGATGATCCAAAACCTCTGCCAGGTGATGGAGAAGCGAACTGCAAAATATTAGGCGGTTCAAGCGAGAAACAGCCGAGCTGGAGCCTTCAACGTGTTTCGAAACCAGACACCGCGCGAGCCTACAAGCCCTACAGAGGGGCAGCGGTGCGCGCATACTTGATAGTCGGTTGCCGCGTTATCGCGCAATCCTCACGCGACATAATCCGCATTCCTACAAGCCCGCGACTCATCCCGGAGCACAACGGGACCATTCTGCGCTTAGGCCTCTTAGGCACCGCGCTAAATCGCCTAAAGACCTGCACACTTCAGCTCTTTCCCGGCGCCTGTTGTTCGACAACCTAAAAATAAAACCCCTCAGGCTCCGACTCCAACTGGAACGGTACTTTCAATGAATCAAGTATCAAATTGCATAAAATCCAGACGAGTAACTTACAATATTATACATTTTTTCAATTTCAGATGCCTATGAGGAAATTTAGATTGTTCGATAATTTCATTTCATAGGGTGTGCACCATTTTTCCGAACAAAAAAATTGTTACTATAGTTCAAAGGTAGCTTGATTTATTGCAAAAAGGATTGTTTGGACACCTGCTTCGCAGACGTCACAAAAATTCCGAAATATGACTTTTCTGGCTTAGGCAGAACAGAAAACGTTCTACTTGAAGGAGAGTCTTGCAGAGTAGAGTTCAGGGGGTTCGAGGGGCGTGTGTAGCGCGAATGCAGCATAATTCGACGCTTCGGTGTGAACTGCATCGTCGTGGAGGTCGGAGACCATGACCAGATAAAAAGATATCGCGCCTCTCGCGAAATAAAAGAAGCGTGAACGGCGCGAACGACCGGAAATGGAGCGCTCCGGCGAATTCTAATTGCGTCTAGGAGGGAGTGCAAACCGCACACGCGTCAGTTAACAAACGTTGGTGCCTGCGGGGGCGGGGAGGGAGGGCCTGGCTCGTTGGACGAACGATAGCGTGACCCGTGTATGAAATAACGATCCGAACGGCGGTCCTGCTGCTGTCCGCCCACGTGTGACACGTATCCGCGGCTCCGCGGCATTTATTTATCGACGATTCGTTTTACCTGGACGTTATTTACGACACTCGAGGGCGGCAAGAGGTCGGGCTAGGCCGCGCCGGTTATCGGTGATCGCTTTTGACCCGCCGGACCGATCATCGGTGTCATCGTCGCCGTCTATCGATGACTCGAGTGGAAACGCGGCTTAAGGTTTCTCAGTTGGACTTTCAAGTGGGAACTCGGCTCAAGAGTGTATTCTGGTTTTCGAATATTTAAGAATTTTTCTCTGGAAAACTATTGAACCTTTTGTATTGAGATTTTGCACACATATTTACTGGTATTTGAAGTACGCGTGTGATTTTTTTCAAGTAAAAATAATCAAAATTACACGAAAAGAAACAAAATTAATAAAAAGCCGTCTCCCTCGCCAACGAATGCGCGGAAAAAGAACGACGGGAAATTGAAAATGTTTCCCGGTTTCCCGTGTGTAAACGGCTTAATCGTCGAGGCGATCGAAACTTCTTCTATTTCCCGGTGGAGGATTCATTGGGAGTATTTCCAGACGAGCGTAATTGGAGTTTGAATTTAGACTAGAAACCGAGCCGTTTATCGGCGCGTTTGCACCCGACAAAGAAAGTACCGGTGTCGAGAATAGAAGACAACCGTTGTCTCCGAAACTCCTTCGAACTATATCTCGCTGGGGTCGACAACCGGCGCGGTGCAACTATGATTTGTACCGGGATCAATTATGAGAGAGGATCGCCATTATTTTTAGAGTCGCCACGGTTATCGCCGGATCGGCTGTTACGAATCTTCCATCGAGTTTCTTCCCTTAAATAAACGATTCGAACAGTGCTCCGGGAAATGTCCTCGCGACCGCGTTGCGCGCCCGATTCGTTTATGGCTGTACGCGGAATATCGAGATCCGTCCGCGCTCCTTCATTCAAGGAAAAAATCGCCGCGGTGAATTATTCATCGATCTTTTGTCCGGCCGATCTCTGGCGAGACACTTTCTCCCCGATTGTCAACGGCGATCGGGTTCCAATAATTGTCGAGGCCGTGTCTCGAGCAAGGCCCGCCACGCCCCCGCCGAATATCGAGTTTCCCTGTTGCTTTCCGATCGGACAAACTCGTTCAAACCCCCGCAAGCGATCTCAAACCGGTTCGACAATAACGTTAATTATTTTTATGCTTTGTAAGGCATCTCGAGACAATCGTTCAAAACGTAACCCGTAAAGTATTAGTGTGTTTGAGTACGCCTTGGTGAGTTTGCAAGTGTTGAGTCAAGTCTCAAAGCAGCACAGACTTTATAGCATTGAAATAAAGCGATAAAAATATGTCCGAATACGTCTGTTCCCATCCGTATGAAATCGTGCACGTTCGAATGCATTTGTAAGCGTTTGATGCGTCCGCACGCGGCTCGCAAAGCAACAGGGAAACTCGTAAGAGTGAAACAAGGCGTTGCGAATGTGCATGAGCATTCGGTTTGAGTATGTGCGATGCGGTCGAGCGTTTTTACGACGTCGCGACTGGCCGATAAACGGATCGAGGCGCGTGCATCGCGAGTTATGTCACGGAGCGAGAGAGTGTCGCACGCGATGAGTTCATCGGGAACTATCGAGACGGGTATCGCGCGGCAGAAACGATGATGTCACTTTTTCCTGCTCTCCCGTTTATCGTTCGCCGATCGAATCGTCATCGTCGCATCCTAGACGCACTCGCTCTACCACCATAGATCGCGTGTCGCCTGATCTGCATAGATTATTTTCCCTCAGCTCGCGAATTCCAAGAAGTCCCTACGTGCCAGAATTCCGAAATTCGCCTGAATTCATTTCGGGAACTAGATTTCGGTGCTTCGGATCTTTGTAATGATTAGAAACCAGAATTGCCGGTATATGATGGCTCAGGTGGTTTGTATCAATTTAGATCCCAGATATAGATCATTAGTACGTGCCACTACACGGCGCGCGCTCGCACACCTTGATCTTTAGAAGATTCCGCCATATTTATGTTCCACACGCACACACTCTGTTCGTCAAAGTTTTCAATCGATTAAAAGAGTTGTTTCTGCCTTCCGGGATTAAATGATGCATCATCTCCGACACATCCTGATGTGATCTCGTAATCACGAATTCCATCGACGTGTTCGTACAAGGAATGTTTATTGCCTTTTTGAATTACGAATTGAATAAACATTTGCGATACAACATTGTTAGCAAATGTTACAAAACACTCAGCGGCGTTTGTTTTCGAGCGGAAAAACTGTGCGTGAAAAATTCTTCGACTTGACTGGGATTCGAACCTGGAACACTCGGATTACCAAACGCGAGCCTGAGCCGACTGCGCCGTTCGGCTAATCGATAAACTCTTTTCTTCTCGGGGTAATGTGTTGCGCCGACTTGCGGCGGTGTCAATAAATCTCGAATATGCGGATTATTATTAAAATTTTTGTACCGCTATTCCGCGGAGCTAGGTCGCGGATAAAAAACAAACATACTAGGCGTTTGAAAAATTAATGTGTGCTATTTGCAGAGAGCGGTTCCGGTTGCGTTATCTTCAATAGCGGAAGACCCACGGAGTATTGTCTCGAAACAGAACCGAGCCGGATCGATATTCCCCGCGCAAATTAAATTTCCCGAACAAAAGGACGGTTCCCGGTGGCCCCGAAGAATGGCGAACCTCCCACGCATATCATAGACGGTTCTCGCAAACTTCTATACCGTCCTCGCTTGCTATAGATCCAGACTCGAGAGAGAACCAGAAAGAGAGAGAGAGAGGGAGAGAAAGGGAGTCTGCGGTCCAGCTCCGGGCGCGGAGGCCTAATCGAATCGCGACGTTCAACTACTTTGTAGGCTAATTGATAATTAAGCCACGCGTTTCCTTGGAAATGATTTGTCATCTTTTTAATCGGCGGCGGCCGGATCGAGTTTCCGACCAAGAGAGATCTTGTCGCGACGGCTACGTGGGAGAGACGACGCCGCCAACGATTCTGTGTCAATGTCGTTAAGGAAGAAGCCTCCGCCTTTCCCGGCCGGCCGAGACTCTGTTTGCCGTATCAATTCGACAATTGCCGCACGGCAATCTCTTGCCCAGCACTCAATGAACGACGCTAGATTTTCTCCGAGTTTAAGTCGCGAGAAAATCTATGATCTATGCCAGTCCTGTCAGTTTCAAATCAAGACGGAGTAGGGTCGGTTCAAGCAGTCTGAACAGTGTGCTACTTAAGCCGTTCTTGGGTCAGCTCCAGCATAAATTGAGTGTGAAATGAAGTCAACAGGACAGCGCTAACAGGACAGTTCTGGTTAATTGAGACAGTGTCTTGCCTTCTGAGGATAAAGTGTGGATCTGGTGAATGCGAATGAGTTCCTCGAAATTTTACTCGTGTCTCGCCGGTCGCCTCCAGTTATTAATTACAGTCACCTTATTGTTCTTCATACTTCTCGTTCTTTTTTTTTTTTTTCTTTTCTGGTGGTGTCGTCGCGGTGGTGACATCACCGCCAACCGCCGATTCTTTCAGACGGCTGACAGTTCTAACGAACATGGTTGACACCCACGGCCGCGATGAGATCAACCGACACTCGTGCGGCGTTTTAATTACCGTGAATCCGTGGGTGTTCCGCGGGACTGAATGTATCCCGCGCGTTTAAAACGGCGCAGCGCGGCGGCGTGTGTACGAGGAAATCGTGCGCTCGGGGCTCTCTTCCCGCTCCTGTTTAATTATTTATCATGCGTGTTCCCTCCCGGTTACTCAATCGGATCGCGCCTTTTTTTTTCTCCTCTCGCTCCCATTAACCTTTTTCACGCATCGGGAGAGCGCGATTGTTTTATCGCTGTGTGTGCACGCGGCACGAGACGGGAGAAAACGCGCGCGTATGGGCGTTGCTGAAGCATGACTCTTTTATGGACGCCACAAGTGGCCCGCGCGATGCTTAGATTCCGCCGACATGTTAATGACAGCAAACTGGAACAATTATTTTCCCATTTACCCTCCTCCTCCTCCTCCTCCTCCTCCTCCTTTCTCCTCGTCGAACTATCTGCAAAATCCATCTCTCATCTCGCATTACAAATTTCTGAATAAACTCTCTCTTTCTCTCCGAGTGGTTTGGTTCTACTCGACGAGTTCGTTACACTCTTTGCTGGGGGATATCTCTGCTTGGGATCTCAGCGCCTTTGACTCTTGTTCCGGGTGTGGACTGCCCGGCTGTTGGATCACCTAGATCCTTATCCTCGCGTTTGCGAACACACAGAGCAGTGTGTGCGTTTCACAGCTGACCAGGAAGAGTTTCCACAGATCTCGAGGGACTCAATTAATGAATTCTTGGATGGTGATCCAATTTTGCTTAGGCATTACCGAGATCCTTTGGGAATCCCTTTGTTGTTTTTTCTAGTGACTGACTTTCCTGAGATCCCTAGAAAATACAACCTACCTTTTTTTTAGATTTCTTAAACGCGGTTTTCGCTTATTTTTAGGTCAGTTTCAGATCCATTTAAGAGTTGCATCCGGTGACTCATCCGGGACAACGTCCGCCAGATTTATTCAAATGCATTTCCACAATTGGAGTCAACAATGGGCACGAGGAGAACACATCCAGCCGCCTCGATTGCAAGAGGTCAACCTTCCATTGAGCGTGGTCACCGGCTCGAAGCACACTGCCGGATTCTTTTCAATTATTATCAATCGAATCATTCGTCACGCATTCCCGCACGAGTCACGCGCGGGGCTTTATATCGGAATCGAATTAGCACCTTTGAGAGATCCGCAGAAAGGATTGTTATAATAAGGAGGGGGGAATGATGATGATGATTTCCTGAGATTCTCCATCCTATAAAGATCATCCCGGCCGCCCCTTTCCCATCCGTCGTAGGAATGATCCTCGGGGTTGGTGAGGTCGGCAACCACCGCTCTAACACCGAATAATAATTGATAGTGTTGGATTTCGCCTAAAGAGAAGCCATTTTCTAACCGAAATGGAGGGGTATAGAAGTTGGAAAAACCTCGGAAAAATATTTTGAGGTGTCCGGGTCTCGAACCCGGGCCATCCTGGTGCGAATCGAGCATTCTACTCTGCGATCCAAACTCTACACACAGATTTGCCCACTTGTATCAAGTAGATTAGGCACGCTTGACAGATGTTATCCGCTTCGAATCACTTCCTCTCTCAATCCCACTCCATCCTAGTCCTTGGCTATCCATTTTTAGCTCTTAGAGGATTCATTTTAACGTTCTAGACTTTTCGCAGTCCTGGAAATTCTTTACAATTTAATTCCAGAACTTCGAACAAGAAAAGTGTCTGCTTTAAAAATATCTTTACGATCGTAAATTAAATATTTGCAGTTCCAGCGTTAGATACATCTGTTAACTAGAAAATTCTTGTCTTATCAGGCGTTCCGATGCACACTCGCACTAATTACATTTCTAGCTACAATGGATTCACGGATCTACATTAATCTCGAAAGCGTCGCGAGTCTGGTGTCTCGATCTCTCGCTTCGCGCCGCGCTCGCGGCTGCTAACGAGCCTTCTCGATCAATTCTACCCACCAATCTTCATCGATCCATTATAGATAGATCAGTGGGACTCCAAGGTCGTTGCAGATCATCTCCTTCTACGTTTCCCTTTCTTTTTTTGTCCCTCGTTCCGCCCGTGCGGTGGCACGAACAATTCTGATTAATTCCGCCTTCCGATCCCAACACGATCATCCTTCGATCTTCAGAGGAAAATAACCAGCATTGCAAAGAACCACGTGGATCGATCAAGGCCATTATCGATCCTCCGGGCCTAGATCGCACCCGTCCCGATCATTAATGTATCCGATGATCAACGCTGTTCAAGATAATCGGAAAGAACGTCGATGATCAACGTTAATTTAGTTGTCGACTGACCGTGCATCTTTGCGAGGCAGGAAAAATGATTTATGAATTCAATCGGCGAGTTCCGTCTCAGTTTAACGAGATTTCGATAATGGTACCTGTCAGTGGGAAGACTCTATTAGAGTTTCTACGAGTTGTCCCTCTGATTTGCAAACTGGATAGCGGACCTGGCAACGTTGTGAAACAAGTGTATGCTGATCTTTGCGTGTGGGAGATAAATCTGCCACGCTGTTGATAACGCGATCACTTCGGGGAACGGATTTGCCCGAGATTTGCTTCTCAAACGTGATGCACATTGTGTGCGGACTGGGTCCAAGGTGAGATTGATGCGAGCAGGATTCTGCGCATGTTGCGTTGGGTTCGGTCTTAATTGCGTCGAACACAGGGTAGGATAGGTCAATGAAAATTAGGTCTGACCAAGTTAGGTAACTTTGATCCAGATCCCCTCAAAATTAGGTATTGGCCTTGATCGATTAGAGCTTCCAACGAAAAATTATGTCCCGATGATGTCTCCAAGTGCATCGAGCCAGGCGTAGGAGAAAATTTGTTGAAAATGTTTTCTGGCCCCGAGAAGAGTGCTCACGTCTCGCGAGTGTCCTGAGGAAGGCTGGCGAGCGTTACAAGGACTAATTGCACAATCCGGCGCTGTCCGCGAGTCGCTGAAGGTTCACTTAACGCGATTAAACTGCCGGTTTTCGCGACTTCCGGCCACGAGCGGCTCGATGAAATATTCAGTGGAACCGGAGGAAGAAGCTCGGCATTCGTCGAGGAGGATGAACTGCAACGAGGAGTCGGGAAGATTCGGCGAACGTTAGCCCGGTTGTAACGACAACTCGGCGAAGCGCTAGGCTGTTGCGCGCTCGGATCGCCGTGAACTCTAATCTTCTGCCTGAAGAATAGGGCAACGCGGACGATTACTATGCGCGGCTCGTGTGACGTTCGTTTCGGGACTAAGCGGCGGAGTCCTTGGAGCGATTCTACCGACGGAAATTCTGCCGTCTTCGGTCCGGATAATTTGAAAGCTTCGCTTACAAAAGAATGTAATGAGGTTCGTCAGCAGATATTCCTCGAAGTCAGTCCGAGTCGTGATAAAAGTCTTGGTGATAAAACATTATTGGTTAGGTTTGACTACAGAGTCCATGTTGGACCTTATCTGAACGAGACCGCGTTCTAAATTTATTCAGACCAGAATTACGTCAACCACAGAACGCATACCTATTTGCATAACATTTTTCCTATGAACTGTTTGGAATGGATATCAAGCGACAAATATGAGTCAGATAGCGAATGCGGAAACGTATTCGCATAACAGTCTTGGAATACCGCATCAACGGAAACGAGTTCGAATCGAGCGGAGGTGTTAATGACGACTTACGAGATCTTCGAGGAAAAAGACAAACATAAGTTGTCACATTTAATGACGAAGCGTCAACATGGTTATACAATGGTACATTTGTGAAGACTGTTTTACCCAGAGCTAAGCCGGTATTTTAAAATCGAGATATTGAAGACGATACCGGAACGGGGGTCTTAGATCAACGTTGCTTTACCTCGGTTGTCAGGATGAAAATAATTTTCATACGTGCATCCCGCAGTTGTGGAAATATGTCGAACACGATCGAAGTGGAGCAACTAAAGATAGCCGAACCGTGCACCAAAGTTTGTTTACCTTTAGGAATGGATTCTTCAATTTATGGACGTCGAGAATACTTGTAAGATCCAGGAAACTGTACCAGCTTTGCGATTTTAAATCTGGACCACAAGGTCTGTAGATTCGGACTCTGACTAAAATTCTAAACGCCGGAGCGGATTTTCTGTTACCTCCTTTCCCTCGCCAAATATGGTCCCCCTAACTCTCCTAAGCTTGGTCTATATTTGGACCCCATTACAAATTCAAATTCCTGAACCCCTCGCTTAAACTTGGAGCCTACTTGGACCCTTCTACTTGGCCTGTGTCTGAAATTTGGACTCTATGGATCCCCCGTCAAACTTGGACCCAGTTGGACTCTCTATGGATGCCTCCTGCATCTTGGATCCTATTTGGACCCCCTATGGATCCCCCGTCAAACTTGGACCACTTGTACTCTCTATGGATCCCCCGTCAAACTTGGGCCCGCCTGGACTTTCTATGGATCCCTCCTGAATCTTGGATCCTATTTGGACTCCTCCCACAAAATTTTCCCAAGTTCGCAAGAGGGATCTGAATTCCCCAGAATCCATTTTCGCCCGCAAATTAATCGAATTCCAGGTCCATAGTCCTGCATATTTGGCCCCCCCCCCCCCCGAGTCCATCACTCAACTTGAAACTATACGAACGATCTGCCATATTTATCGGGCCAGTGTCTACCTGGAGATGGGCTGCCAGTTCTGCGCGTCGAGCATGGAGAATGGGAATTCTTGGAACCCGGCCGAGGCTCGTACGGCGAAGGATCGAGCCGCGCTTAGATCCCCAACAAAGTAGATCGACTGCATCACGGGAGAAACATCTTAACCGTATCCGAAGCGCGTGCACACACACCCACGATAAAGCTGTTCCAATATGCATTAGAACGCCGTTACATGCCAAGGTGAACGCGGCCGAATAATTTATCGCGCCGGCTCGAGCGCGATCCCCTGCGAGACCTACATTTACCATTTCCATCGCGGTGCGTGTCATTTTCACGCCGCGGTCCCTTCTCTGGCACGTCGATCGAACCACCGTGCACCATAAACCAAACGCATCACGGGATCCCAGACGATCCGTCCGTGCGACGGGATTCCTCGAGGCTTCAGGCGCGACACGAGTTTCCGTGGAAATGGAAAAGAATTTCCAACGGTGGACGCTGTCGTTGTTTAAGCGGTGGCGATATTTATCCGGGAACGTTATTTATAGAATAAACCGTGGGATACGGTAGCTATGATTAATCGAGGTATTTCAGACTGATGAGCAATTCGTGCTCCGTCAGAGGATCTTCAATGATTCACCTGGAGATAAGGGAACGCTCAAGGTGCTTAAAGATGCCTATTAGCTCGCAATAGAACTCGAAGATTCCGCGGTAAGGAAATCTGAAAGGAGCACCGTGTACGAAGATTCTCGAACGTCTCGAATAATGTCCGGACTCGATTGATCCCCGACGAAAGTTCCTCGAGCCGAGTTCCAACCCTCTATCTCCGCCGGGAGGGTGGCTAGCTGAAATCCGGATTATCGAGTTTCGCTCGATTCCGCTGATCTAATTCCGCGCGAAAATTCCGAAAAAATTCTGCCACGTTCCCGGCACCAAAATACAGGTTGCAGAATTTTTTTAGATTTTTTCCGCACGTCCTGGTTAAACAAAATGCAATTAAATCGTCCGAGGAATTCTCGTGATATTCCTTCTCTAGGATATATAATGATCGATTTTTCGGAAAGTAAAAAAGCGACGGTGCTCGCACGTTTACGGTAACAAGCGACTATATCGGGCATTGTCTCTGAATGTTTTAAACTTTTTTGCAGAGTGCATTCACGGTGAAAAAAAATTCGATAAGCGATTTTTCGACTTTTCCGTTTGTCGGGGCTTTTAACCGACGCCCGAAGGCATTTTTGAGATTCTGATCGACCAAGCCCTTATGGAACCTTGTCTGAAGCGGAATTCCAAGGGGAAGAGACGATCCTGCGAGGTGCATGCGAGCGTCGCATGCAGATACATCGTCGTCCGAGGAAGAAGGAATCGAGGGTCGGCGGCCGGTCGCTCGTAAATATCGCGACTCAAACGATCGCGGATTCCATCGCGAGGAGGTCGACGATACCAGCTCGACAAGAGGCTCCGAGGCTCACGCAGGCCTCTCCCTTTCTCTCTTTCTCTCTTTCTCTCTCTCTCTCTCTCTCTCTCTCTCTCTCTCTCTCTCTCTCTCTCTCTCTCTCTCTGCTCCTCTGCATCGCTCTGTGTGTTGTCCTCTAGTGGCAATTTAAAATCGCTTAACGAGCGTATCCGCTGACAACATTCGGGTCAAACCGGCAGGAATTCGAGTGCCACCGTTCAGCCGGCCGATCCGAGCATTCATCGCGGCCTTTTCAAACGATCGATCGGTCGATCGATCGATCCGCAACGCCGAGGAACTCCTGTATTGACAGAATGCGCGCCCGGCGACTGCATTCTCCGCTCCCTTCGATGTAATTCGAATTCGAAAAAAAAAACGAGTCAGAAGAGCAGACGCAGAGGAGATAGAAAAATGCGAAAACTGGATTTTTATTGACCCCGGGGAATCGAGAACATTTTGTTCTTTGAGCTTTGACAGACTTTCGAGTGCCGCGCCGCGAGCGCGTCGAGGGCCACGCGCTTTGCCGCACGGCTCGCGTGTATGCTCAGAAAGGGGAGCGAACTGAGCTGATCGGACATATTGGAAAATCGCACACTGCGACCCGCGTGTCTATTTCTCCAAATTTTGTATCACACTGGAACACCGCGAGCCCAATCCAAAAATTCAGTTTCTCGTAGACTGTCCCTTTTCTGATTAAAAAGGAACACCCGATTAAGGTAATACCTAAAAATTGGGTTTTTCGTTTCTTTATCAAGTTTGGCCCCTCGTGCAAACTGTTTTTCGAATACGGAGCATTGTCCCATGGCATACACGTTTCGATGCCGCACAGAAAGGAACCCCAAGCGAGAAATATCGGCTATGTAATATCGACTGATGAAATAATTCGCTATGGTCGGAACTATGTGTTTCCTGGACGGGAGCAAGGCGGTTCCGAGACCGAGTCTCGTCCCTGGAAATGAAATTCGACGACGAGGAGGAGCATGTGCGGCCTGCGAAAAGTATGTTTACTCCGGGGGACGCCGAAAGCCAGCTACAAATCTAATAACACCGCAGATCAAATATCCCGGCCGGAGGAAAACGCGGCTCCCTAGGGCTTGCTTGTTCCCGCCATTTTTTTCAAACCGTGCTCCAGAAACAATCTCGTTCAAGCTGAAACACCCGACGGTGGTTTCGTTGCCTGAAACATGATTTTTCGACTCATCTCTTGGAGTTCTAAACTTTGGACCCCTTCGATTGCGAAGGTTTAGATTTGACTCGCAGGTCTAAAAACAAATTGGGAATTGCTTTGGACCACCAAATGGGATCCACCAGAAATTCGCTTCGACCCCTGGGATCTACCAGAATTATATTTGGACCCTCTAGGATCTAGATTGAACTCCAATTTCTTTGATCAACTCGAAATTCCTCGTCTTAGGGGGACAACTGTTCCAGTTAAAGCGAGACGTCATTCTTCATTCATTCCGGTGAAATTGTAATCATGAGTGAAGTTCTTCGTGGAGGCGTCTATTCTTCGCGTTCGATGCATGAATTATTATCGCGTGGCGGTATTTCGGGAGTCGTCAAATATTTTCCAGCGAGGGAGACCCAGCAAGTCTCATCATTAATGGCACAGGCTTCAAATTAGAAACACTGTAATATAAATGACAGATTTTCTGTTATTCATCGATTTTTAATCGCTCGTAACTTGTATTCATATCTTACCCATACGAGCTTGAAAAATAGATTTTTCAAATTTTCGTCACAAGCCCGAATAAAAACAGCATTCACTACTTTTTTCGTAACCCAGACCGAACGCAAGTTTTCCAAAATTTTCATTCCACGTCGTCCAGGGAAACTTATTAATCTAGCTTGTCAGAAATACTGAAGTGGTCCGGTCCGTTCATGAAAAACTAATTCTGATTTAAAGTGTGTGCCATAGATTATGATACCGACCGTGCATACATATATACCCGGCCATAATTCATGGCGGCGATCTATCCGCGAGGTGGGCCGCTAATTTAGAAGCCACCCGTGGACCCGCGGAGAGACAGTCGTGTCCCCCTCGGTTGTCAGCGGAAGATTGACACAATTAGCGGCTGGAATATCCCCGACGTCCGGGGATATACCGGGGATGTTTATTCGAAAAACAACCCGCCCGCGCACGGGGGCATAATATCTGGTGCCGTGACCCGGTTGTATTTTCGTGGCTCGGTCCCGAGCTCGGTTATTTCTGTGGCCGATACCCGATAGTTTTCGAGAGGAGAGTCAGTCGCGAGCACCGCAGAATTCGACGCGAATCCCCGTGTCAATCCGCCAGCCAAGTTTCGAACTTGCATTATGAACAGCCGAGCGAACGAAACGAGCGCCGATCAGCAGCCCGAGATCTCGCGTCGAGACGTTCACCGTCGTCGAAGACCATTTAACTTGCACGCGAACCGATCGACCAGCCCCATCTGGCTGCCTTCCGTGCCCCACTCTCCTAGATAACGACAAATTGTTTTGCGAACCCTATTCACACGCTAGCTAACACCGCGGACTCTTTCTCCCTCGAATGAACTTCGAATCGAGAACGGCTGTTCATTCACAGCCAGCCGGATCAAGCTTCTCTGTCGATCCTGTGACATACTGGGGAAGGGATTAGAAATTCTGGGAGGTCCAATAGGGGTCCTAATTAAGTCTATGTGCCCAGACCCAGACCTGTTGGACCTCGTGGATCTCACTGTTAGACTCGGAGCGAATTTCAGCGGCATCTAAATGCGGCTAATTGCTCAAAGGGAAAGTCCAAATAAAATTTCGCGTCGGATCCGAAACAAAGGACCCTGAACGTGGCCTCGATTTCCGTGGAGAGGGAAGAAGGTGCGTGGGGGGCGTGCCAGTCGACCACACCTGTCGCAAACGCAGGCTGGAAGGTGCTCGGTCCTCGAGGGGCGAACGAATAAACACTCTCTTTCTTCCGGCGTCCCTAAGAACGCGTACAAAAGGGGTGCTTCTCATTACGGTCAAAGAAGGTCTCTCGTTCGGGTCAAAGGGGTCGAGCGCCGGAAAACAGGTAGAACCGAAAGAATTAAAAGAAAAATCTAAGAGTTGGAAACAACGCGGGGATATTTGAACAATACACACCCCTTTGGGGGTTGATCTTGTGCCGCCACGTCCGCTGCCTCGGTTAAATTAAGCGACGGGGAACGACGACAATCCTCGCCCCCCCCCCCCGAACGAAAGAATAATTCCGCGGGATCCACGAAATATTCAACGAGAGAAACCCACCCCTTGCACCACCCCAAGTCGCAGGACGGGAACCCCTGTAATCGCGACTACGACGGAGTAATTAAATCCTCTGATTCCGCTCGACCCGTGCAATATGCATGAGCAGATTTTTCCCAGCCGAACTGGGGTGGCCGAGGGTGAACCGGGGGTGCGAAAGGGGTAAGAAAAGACCGAGAAAAGAGTAAATCGCCGTGGCCCGCGAATAATCTCGGCCACGTCGCGATATTTAAAATGTAAACCCTGCGGAATTCCCACCCCCCTGCGCCCTTAACACGATAACTGGATGATTATTCGGAGAAAGTCGGATAGTTTTAAACGTGTCTATCATTCGATTATACCATGTGGAATATTTAGAGGTTGGAAAAATTGAAATCGCTAGAAATAGTGCCTCCAGTTTCTCCGACACGAATGGTTTAGCTCGTAATTGGTTCTTCGATAAAAACATCGCGCTCTAAAAAAATATAAAATGCCACCGGATTTCCCGGTATTAAAGGTTAATAGGTTAGCAGGTTCATCATCCTCGGGAATATTTTCGCGCCCGATGCGACGGAAGCCGGTTCGTCCAGACTATTTCCGACGTTTGATTTAACCGGATCCTTTCCGTTCGCGTTTTAATTACTCCGGGGGCAGCGTGAATCTTTTTTTCCCTCCTCGGAGGGAAACCACCCCTGCTAACGACCACGGCTAGCTATGCTAAACTGTGTAAGAGACGATGGGATAACCGTTCCGCCGGGAAAGATGATCCGAGACGCCATCATTCTAATCGTTAAATCGACCACCGTTAACGCAACCGCCCCCCCCCCCACCCTTACGCGAAGGGAGGGCGAGAGCCGCCCCCTCTTTTTCAACAGGAATTTAAAAAATTTACGAGCTAATAAAAACGATCATTCTACCTTAATTATTCCAGTAACCCAGATTCCCTCATCCGCCCGCGGAGGAACAAGAAAGGATCGCCTCGTGCAAAGGGGTTCAGGGAAACGTCTGCGCGGGGTGGAACGGAGAAAAACAGCTGAAGCAACGTTTTACCACGCGATTTTCGAATCGCCCGGTTTACCGGCCAGCGGCCGCGAAACGCAGGGAAAAACTGTGTCCGGTTTTGTCGACTGAAAGGCAACCAACCACCCCCGATAATATTAACCGTTTTGAGCTTTGCGAAATTTTTGGAAATCGCCAAATTTTTGAAGTTTGGACGAAACCACCCCTCGAAGTGGCTACCGTTTACATTAGATCTCAAAATAGCAACGGGGCTAGTTTAAACTAATCTGCTAGTCTGCTTACCGAAGGGGTGGGTTTCAAGACGAGAGTGACCACCCCTTTCACTCTCAACAATTTTTAAAAATTATTTCATCGCTTGAAAGAAACTATGGAGGGGTCCAAAAATGGGTAGTTGAATTACAACGTTCTTAACGTTTAATGCCAAGACTGGAACTAGAGTTCATAAAACGTGTCGATCCGACACCAAACACCGTGGGATTATAACATGATAAATTTCTGATCAACAAGAAAATCAGTGAATAACGAAACGTAAGACATTAATAAACCCTGTTGTCGTGACGGAAACGACGGCTGAATTTTAACGGATCTGTCTCGGTGACGCGACGTCCAGGCTAATATTGATGAGCGCTGATTATCATTCCAGAGATGCCATCGTCGATCCACAGCATTCAAGTTCGCGAAATCGGAGCGTTAACGGCCGTCGTAAATTCTTCTCGATTCACCATTCATCCCCTGGGCAGGGGAGGGAAACGGTTGGGGGTTAAAGGAGATTGTCATCTGGAAATTCTATACACCTTGGAACCGTTTCGATTTCCAATCAGGAACTGAGAGGGGTGCAAGTTTTGAAATGGGTTCAAAATAGGGTCCAAGTCTAGGCTTGAGATCAGTCCAAGTTAGGGTCGAACAATAATTGGGATCAATTAATAGGAAGAGCATAGGTCCAAGTGGGGTAGAAAGCGATCAAGGGTTAACGGAGATTGCCATCGTGGCGAAACGCAATTTTTCATCCCCTAAGACATGTTCGACCTCCATGAATAATTAAGCGAGACCTCGAACTGGACCAGCTGACCAGCGCAAGGTACGAAACGGTGGTCGTTCACGTAACAGAGAGAAATCGGTCGAGACAAATCGGATTATAGAGGGCAGCAACCCTTACGAGGCTGGTGGGGATGATTTCCCGCCAAGAAGGTAGGAGCAACGCGTAAACGCAGTCGGTCGTTAACGCCGGTTGTGAAAGTTCCCGGCTCCCCGGCCATTAGGCACGTCGTTCCCACCCCCCACCCCCCGGAAACATCCAGAGCCTACTACTTTACCGCGCAATCGTAAACGTATTAATAAATAATAACGAACTCACCGTTCCGGCCGGTTATAAACCTATTTCAACCCCCGCGCGGCTTTTTATTCGTTTCGTATACAGCACCGCTTTCCTCGCCCACGATCTCAACCCCCTATTTCCCTGGTAACTTTCATCCCCTATTGGGTAACCCATCCCCGATGTCTTTCCCGTTCGTTCCCGGGGCCAGATGAATTTATATTTATTTCTGGGGTGTCCGATTTCAACGTTTCCCCATTTTCATTCCCATCCCGGACAGCTTGCCCTCCGCAGGCTTCTGTTTCACCTACTTGCGCTCCCTTTGCTATACTCCTCTCGAGAACTCCCTTGCGTCCCTTTGCAGGAATTTCTTTGAATTTCGTACACCCCCGACAGTCATTTTCTAATATTTTTCAACACCCTAGAATTAATTTTGAATACTTGTCTAATACTTGGAGTACGTTCCAACATTCACGCTTTTCGCAAATGCTTCTGCACCCCATTGGAAGATTTCATCCCCAATGATCGACCCGCTAATCACCCCTTCACCTTTCGAATTAATTCTAAACGTGTCGCCACCCCTTCCAATAATTCTCTGCAGACATATCCACCCTCTCGACTATATTCGTACGTTTGTCTTCGTCTCGTAGATAATCCCACCCCTGTGTTGACTCCGCGCAGCCATTCTCACCCCTCTAATTTTTCTCTCACGGCCGTGTTCACCCCCAAGTTTATTATCAGCTCCTGCTCTCCTCCCTTTCTCCCGGTTGTAACTTTGTCCCGCGCCTCCTTCGGCTGCTCCAACTCGGTTCCACCGCCCACCGGCCGCTGTTCATCCCCTTTACAAGGGATGATTCCGCTACCCCTTCTCCGTTTTGTCGAGGGTGGCTCGCCTTGAAACGCTTTTTCGGCTGTACACGCTCGTTGCCCGCGAGCTCTTCTAGGCCCGTGGAGGGTACGGGGTGGGTAAAAGGGGTTGAAACCCCGAGACCGCGGGCGGCCACTTTGATATTGCATGCATTTTACAGCCGACGGCGAAAGTCTGCGGGAGTAAGTGCAGCTTCCCGCAACTGCCTCCGCACGATGACAGAATCATGCGCCTGCCGAACGGTTCGATTATTTATAGTCGGGGCTTCCGTCGTCTGACCGCCTCTATTTTCGGCCGCTCGTAAAGAATACGCGGAAAGAAAGCTCCACCAACCGTGTAATCCGTGACTAATGACCGCTATCTATCGCTGCCGCTATTTTTTACTAGGTCTCCATTAGTGCAACGCCGGGATTAACCGGAACCAGAGGATGCAACGTGATGGGACGCAGTCTGCTGATCTTAAAAGTACTTGGGGACTGGTCGGAAATAACATACGTTCATGTTAAGTGGATTGAGAAGTCGAAAAGGGTCCACCTTCGCTCAGAGGGACGATACACAATTTGTTCTAGATGGTACACGGTGTAGATTTTGGTGTATCTTTGTGGGAATCTATACATAGCTCTGTTGAGGTGCTCTGTCTCAGGCTAGGGCTCAAGTTAGATCCTAATTGGGAGTCCAGTCGAATCCAAGATAGACACAGACCAAAATTACCAGAACTATCAAAATCGAAGATAAAGGAAAGTGCTCTTTCGATTTCTCGATTAGAGGCAGCAGGAGCACAACGCTTTCAAGTCAGGCATGAGTCTGAATGTGCTATCCATCCGTGCGGGAGCGGACAATCCTTAATTTAATCCAACATTGTTTTTCGGCGCACGTATCTCGAATTTGTTTCGGTTAACGAGAATTTAGAGCGCGGACAATTGGTCTCCGGCTAGGAAGGCAAAGCGGGCACGCAACGAAACTCGCCCCGTAAATAGACATAATGCATGACCTTTAAGCGGGAAGCAACGATTGTTTCATCCCTGAAAATGATATTCACGGGCCGCCAGACTAAAAGGACTCTGTGGCTCTCGCGCGCGTGCTCGCTCCCCTCGCCCCCTGCCCTCCTTGTGCCCGCTTCCTTCTCCTCCTCCACCATTCTGTCTCCTTTTTCCGCCTCTCGCGCCGCTACGCTATGCTATTTTTTAGCAAGAGAAACAGCACCACGGTTTACCCTGAAAATACATCGCCGGCCCCGGCATCATGCAATTAAACGTGAGTATGCCGGCCGGACCTGCGAGAAAGGGCGAATGAAAAAGCGCGAAAACACAGGGAAAGACAGAGCCAGCCCCCCGAACGCGCTCCGCGAAACCAAGACACGGACGGACACTGCAATTGAAAAATATACTGCTCGATCCATCACAATAAATACTCTAACTCTATGTTTAGCATTGAAATCGGCCAAAGTTAGGACCTGAACGAATTCAGATTAGAACCTAAACTGGTCCATGGTATTGCTCAAAACGGATCCAAGTTAGGACCAAAATCCAATCCAGATTAGGACCTGAATTGGAGCCAAAATTCGGACCTGAGTGGGGTCCGAATTGGGACCTGAGTGGGGTCCTGGTTGGGACCTGAATGGGGTCCTAATTAGGATCTGAATGGTCTCCGAATTGGGACCTGAGTGAGGTCCTGATTGGGACCTGAATGGGGTCCATAGTTTAGATCCAGTTTAGGTTCGTTTCTGTGTAAAATGACCGTGCACTTTTTTCCTGGCGAGTTAGGTCGATCGAGAATCGCGATAAGCTGCAGCTGCCAGACCGATCGAATGTCCTCGACATCGGCTCGGAACAATGAGCGAATTCCCGCGGATGGGGATCCGCGACTCGACCGGATTCAAGGCGTTAATCTCCCCGCGGTGTTAACCCCGACGTGGAAACAATCGCCGGGCGAACAGAACGGGAAAATTTGACGCGCTGGCACGCGTGCACCGTGCGGGTAATTGTTTCGCCACCGACGTGACACCTCGGAGACTTACATTGAAATTCGCTTGAAAATGAACGCGGGCCGCACAGTTTTCCCGGCGGCTCTCTGGTCCGCGTCGAGTTAATCCCCGCGCTATACCGCGCGCCCGCCACGGAAAACCAGCCAGTCTCTTTTCAACCGTACCGAGTATTTACAATATTTAACTCTTCGGGGATGATCAAAGTCCTTGTTGATACCGCTTCGGAAAGCCGGATCGCTTTCCGCGTTACTTAACGCGTCGCGAATATCTTCGTTAAACTTTGTCGAAGTTCGACAAACCTCGTGACACTTCGTCAAACCGCAATTACTAATTCTCGATTAAAAAATACGGTTGAACAGATTAGAGATATTTTCCAAGGATACTGGACATAATAGCAGATGAAAATAAAAAATATTTTCAGCCAATGGACACATAAGAAAATAATCAGTAGACAATTGTATATTATTGTGAATGTGTTCATGTTTCACAGAGACAATAAAAATTGGTAAGAAAGCGTTCTCTATTCATGACAGCGTGTTAATCGAGAATGGCCGATCTTCTATTCATGACGACGTGTTAATTAAGAGTGGGCGATGGATAATGAATAAATAACGTGATAGAATGGTGGACATTTACCTCTGTTCCGGTGTCGATTTATTCTGCCGTCCCTCTGGGCAGGACACAACTGTGCCAACGCGAGCAGGAGCACAAGGATCACGAGGAATCTCCTCGCCGGGTGTCCCATTTCACTTTCGAGGCCCGTTCACCGGCGTCGCATTTGTCGCGGTCGATTTCGAGCGAGCAACAGAGAGAGACAGAGACAGAGAGAGAGGGAGTCTCTCGTCTTTTTTCGTGGGGTCTCGCGAGCCTTCGATCCGGGTTCACAGGAACGCAGAACACGGAAGAAGGGTACCTCGACTGAATCACACCGATTAATCGATTGCCAACCTGGTGTTCGCGCAGCGATTTCCCCCGAAAAAAATGTACAGTAATGATTCGATACTAGATCGAACCTGGAACCCCTGAAAAAAAAATTCTCAACTCTAATTATAGGACTGTTTGAACAATTTTGGTGGAGGTTTAACGTTCATTCGAGTCGATGATCAAGTATCGAGGGTATACTGTACTATTTTCTACAAGGATCCATGGATTACATTTTCTAATGTAGGAGAACGTGCATTGCTTTAAGTGAAAAAACTTTAAATCGGTTGAAGATGGATCTCTGGACAAGTATCGAGGGACTACTGTAGACAGACTTCAAGGATTCCTGAAAGGTCCAGAAACCAACTAGTTTTGAAGATTTACGACCCCAGTAAGAATGCTAAGCAAATCGCTGGGAGAATGGACAACTATCGAAGCAGTGCCCTGGTAACGTTGAAGAGCCAGAGGGAGGTCGATCGGTTTCTTCGACGCGTTGGCTACAACGGTGACTCGCGGGCGTCTTTAAACACGGCGATTCGGCTTTTGTCTCGTTGGATTACGAATTGCAGAGCACCAGAAAAAAAACGGTTCATAGAAGGAATGGTGGGAGTGAATAAGAGAGGAGAGAAATAGAGAGAGAGAGAGAGAGAGAGAGAGAGAGAGAGAGAGAGAGAGGGAGCGGGAGCGGATAGAAGGCAAGGAAATTGTGCAGCGGCGGGGTCACAATAGCCTGTGGCGGAGCGAGCCACGGCGACACGCTGTGTTTTTCAATTATTTTTAATTATTTTCTGAAAGCCGCGACCGCGTTTGATGCACACACCGCCGCGCGCGCGTTTTCCCTCTGTTTCCCGCCGCGCCGGGCCGTTTTTCCGTATCGATCTCTCTTTTCTTTCTACAGAGAACAGCAGCAACCAGAGAGAGGGAGAGAGAGTCGCATGTGCACGCTACGTCGGCGTCCAATTTAAACGTCCGCACCGGTGTCACCGTCGACCAACAGACAAAGACCTCAGGACGCCGCGCCGAGCAGAACAGCAGGCCAAACGCGCTTTGAATCCGCTGCGCTCCGGCTCCTGTTCCGCTCCGCTCCGCGCCGGGCCGGAACCACTCGACCACCTTCGGAAACCGATCGTTCTCCCCTAGATCTCACCCGCGGCTCGAGAAGCTTCCCCTAACCCTCGAATCCTTCGCACTGACGTTCCCCGACTTACGCCCATTGAATTAAATGGCGATACTCGACGTCCGGAGCTTTCAAATCTCTGAAACTCAAGTCACGAACTCTGAAAAGTACGGACCCACTTCGTAAAGCTAGATTCTTAATTTGGATAGCTTGGGTCCTAATTCTGAAGGCCAGGCCCTTAAATCTAAGCTCCAAGACCTGTAAGGACCCAAGTCTGCAATGTGGAGAGCTTGTGGACTCAATTCTGAAAGCTGAGGTTCTGAATTGTGGAGCTTGTAATCCAACTTCCGAAAGCTGGAATACTAAATTTGAGTGGTGGATCTTGTGATTTCAGTATTGATAGCTGAGGTCCCAACTCTGAATGGTGGAGCTTGCGGTCTGAATTCACAGCGATAAGGTCCTAAATCTGAATTTGTAAAGCTTGCAATCTGCATTGAAAAGACGAGGTCCCAAATCTAAGTTGCGGAGCTTGCAATTAACACTTTGGAAGTTTAGGGTCCTAATTCTGAACTGTAAAGCTTGCGTTCTGAATTTTCTGAACCGAGGTCCTAAATTTGAGCTACGGAGCTTTTCGATATAAATTCTGAAAGATCAAGAGCTTATGACAAAGCTCTAAAAGCTAAGATCCTTGAATTATATATGAAAGTCACTATTCCGAATTCCGAAAGCCAAGGTCCAGAGTCTAACTACGCGGAATGTGTTGATTAGAAAATGTGTAATTTCCTCGATCTAATCACCAATGAGATTCCGACGAAACAAGTTCGAACGACTCCGAGAACCTTCGAGCAACTAATTGCATGTCGCGATTGCAAAGGTGACCGCCTAGAAATTATCGCGAGGAAGTGACTTTATCTAAATTGCACGCGTCACAATACATCACCGGTGGCAAATATTACATCATTCTCAAAATAGAAATGAATTCATATTAATCTGGGAAGTACATAGACCGTGCACATACCAAATGCAAGTTCGCCGTGTGATTCACCGCTACACAAATCTAAAACAAATACCGTCACCGGGCCTGGAAATCACTCGAAATCTAAACAATATGCAAGCTTCCTAAATCAAACACTTACTACTGTACCGTGCAAAAATTTATATCACTTTCATTCACAAAATCTACATTAATCGAACACAAAAATCCGACTCATAGAGCTCGAATTCCCTCAATGAAAATTAATCCACGATCACAATAGTTGACCAGAAGCTCTCAGAAACTGAAAAAAGCTCTCAAAAACAAGACTGGGATATTTTTTAGGAATTCGTACACCGTTCTCCGCGCGTTCTCCATGGATCCCAGTCGCGATCGAGGCTGGGAAAAATCGGGGGAATCACTCCGCGAACGTTGAAAGATTCGCAGATTTGCAGAATTGCGATTTCCAACGAAAAATCGCGAGCGGTATCTGGCCGAGGGAGAGCACATGTAACCGCGTACCTGAAGAGATCGCGGAGATATGCGGAAGGAGCGCGCACCGCGAGGAAGAGAGACAGAGGGAGAGAAAGAGAGCTCGAAGTAGATACCGCGTTGCCTGAGCCTGACAGACTGGCAATCTAGTAGTCACCATGAACCGAACGAAGAACGGGCCACCCCACCTCCGCTGTCAACAAGGGAAGCGTGGTAGGAGGCACTAAGCTGCTTTAGATTTTTTTCCTCCCCGGCTACGTCGACGCCGACACGGCCGCGACCCCCCTTCCACGGTGGTTTTCTCGTTCAAATGCCGTGCCGACGCGATCCACGATTTTCACCGAAGACCACCAGCTAACCGACACCCTGGGAACCCTGCGAACCCTTCATCGCCCTTCCCCTGCACACTTCAGATCGCTAATCTACCGACAACAGCTGTCTAATCGATTTAGGACCGTCTACCATGACATTCGGTGTTGGCGGATTGCGGAGGCTGTGCTAATCACGATTTTTTCGGACGTTGAAACGGTCCTACTGTTTTTGCCAACGTTATACTGAGGATTTTTTGGAGTATCATAATTTTAAGGAAAGATTTTGGGGGCGTCAAGATGACCCTAGATTGGTAATTATTTTTTGGGGAATTGTTCAGAATAATTGCAATTTTTAGGGAGCCTTTTGGAGTCGTGACAATGGTCCTTGTTACTGACTGATAATTTGTAGGTAAATTACAATTTTTATGGAGCGGTTTGTGGATATTAGAATGACCTTTTTTAAACTGATTAGCAAACTAAAAGGTATCGGGCAAATCACAATTTTTCTGGACTGTTTTATGAACATTGTAGAAAGCCTCCTTTACAAATTGTTGCACCGTAGATTCTCAAGTAAATTATAGTTTCTACTGGCTAATGAATAGAAATAAAAAGAATCCCTCGGGTATACAGACAAATCTCAGATAATTCTTGAAATTGTCACAATGACAAAGATTATAAGATCCAAGAAAGCAAACATAGAAAAAGGTATCCACTAATCTTGATAAAGAAAAATACGCACTCTGTTATCAGAAAACGGTTGTTTAAAGCCAGCAATATTTTCCACGACTGTAACAACGAGTTGCGCGCGGCGCACCTCTCTAATCGCGATTTGCGATCGACAATAAAAATCGTCATGAAAACCGTCATGAAAACTGTCATGAAAATACTCGATAAAACTCAATACCTCCGCTACATACGTTTCATTCTATTCGCTAGATTTCTACGGCAAAACGGACCCACGTACAAACGTGCTCCAAAAGAAACTTTCTCTTCGTTTTTCCTTACGATTTGCATAACAAGGAATTGGTTAATTTCGTGAATTATGACGCAGTTTTTGGGGACGTGTCGATGCTGGGATCTATGAACGATCCAGGGGATTACGCGGGAGTTCTCGAAACGCAACAGGCGTTCCTCGGTCTGGAAGCGGCGGGAAGGATTTGTGGACTCACTGGCGGCGACCGGGTGCCAAGGATTTTGCTCCGTGATCGGGCAACGGCCGAGGGGATTCACCGTTTTCGTTCGTATCAGCCGAAACTTACGAATAAACGACGACGACAAGCCTTGTGGGAAATCTGGAGGAGAGGGACGATTTGACATGCCACTTATCTGTAGCGATCCTGCGATTCTACAACGTCCAAACTTTACAGTGTTTAACCAGTCGTCGAACCCAAAAGACACTTTTCCGTGGCCTTCCTAAGTCTTGGATTAAGTCTTCAGTCCGTGAAGGGAGTCTAATATTGAGTCCGTAACATTGATCCAACATTAAATTCATAACATAGTGAAAGCTTACAATAAAATTTAACGAAAGGTAAAGCCTAAAAGAATTTTTCTTTTCCTGCCTTGAGTTAGGTCTGAATTCGTGAGTCATATAATGAGACTTAGATTTCCTGTTACGTCCGAGTTAGACTAGGACCGATGAGTTAGATCTGCCTTTCGAATGAATTATGTCTTGTAGTTAGGACTTAAATAAGTTAGGATTTGTCTAAGTTAGGACTTGTAAGGGTAGGACTAGTGTGTGTCAGAACTTGTATGAGTTAAGACTTGTGTAACTTGTGTTTTACATCGAGTCGGGACTTGCTTCGCTTAATAATCGTATTAGTTATACGAGTTAGGGTTTGTATGAGATAGGATTGATACGAGTCAGCAATGGTACGAGTTAGGACTTGCATAACTTGTAACTCACTCGAGTTAGAACTCAAACGAGTTGGGACCTGATCAAACTGCTACCTGCGTGAATTAGGTCTCGTGCGATTTATACCTGTCAATGGCAACTTATTACGTCTCCGATGGCCTACTGGTGAGTACTCAACAATTGAGTTAATATTCAATGCTCCTACACAAAGTAAATCTGACCCAAAAACGACCAACTCGTGGACCTGTTCTACGTACAGAAACCGAAAAATCCGAAAACTCGAATCCTGAATCAAACAATCCCAAATTAAATTTAAAACTGTATAAATTTGTGAGAAAATTGCTCGGGGAATTTATAAAAATCCCGGCCAGTATCCGCTCGCGGCCAGAAAAAAAATCACTGTACCAGACAGACGACGACAGATAACGACGGAATGATAGTTGGCGACGTGAAAAATCAGTGAACTCGCGATGAAATCGGTATCGGATCAGCGGCCGAGAGCGGTCGACCGAACCGCGTTGTTTCGACCGAGTAACTGTCGAGAGGAGCGTGGGAGGTGTTGCAGGTACCGCGGCTCTCCGTGGCGTAATGGGAATATCAGGCGTCGCGACGTCAGGCGTTTGCCGCGCTCCGGCTCGTCGGCGTCGCTCGGCTCCCGTCGGAGAACCGAACAGCGAGAGGGCCAAACCGCCAGGAAAATTGAAAACCCTTCGATTATTCCGAGTGGCCGGCAGGTTTTATCGCGGCCTAAATCCTCCACGGATTCCGTCCGCCCTCCCTTCGCTCTCCCCTCCCTCCGCCAATCCCCGTCTGCAATTTTCATGAAAACAAGCTTCCCCGGACTGTGGACGATCATTCCGAAGCTCTTCCGACACTTCTGCGATCGTTCCAGACATTTCCTGATATTATTTGCCCCCTTCTGTGCCGGAGTTTGAAGTAAACTTGGCAATGGGGTGGAGTCGGGGTAAGTTTGATCGACTTTTATTTTTAAAATGGTTCTGGAACTGTTTCGGACGAGTTTTGGTATTGTCCGAGTTGAATTGTTTAGAATTTTTGGGAGGGAGATGGCTTGGGGTGGTTTAGGGGTTGATTGAAGCTGTTAAATTTATTCTATCTTTAAGAGATGGTTCGAGATACTGTTTGATATTATTACAGTCTTTATGCCCGAATTTTTCAAGGCCTGTACACGATAGTTGTCTTAGGGGTAGTTTTGGGCGTTGATTAGCGCAGATATAATTTTCTCAAATCTATTCTTGTGTTAAGGAATGATTTAATACACTGCTCGATATCAGATCCAGAGTCCAGACAATCGGACCACAGACTTACCAAAAATCAAAACCCACCCCTCTTCACCCCCACTGTAAAATTCCTACGAGCCCGTATCGCGTGCAAATCTTTTCAATATCCCATGCCCTCGGGATCCCCGCAATTTCGAGGGAA
Organism: Halictus rubicundus; assembly: GCF_050948215.1. Classification (NCBI taxonomy): domain Eukaryota; kingdom Metazoa; phylum Arthropoda; class Insecta; order Hymenoptera; family Halictidae; genus Halictus; species Halictus rubicundus. The sequence continues at coordinate 15,709,089 of NC_135159.1, forward strand.
CGAGGCCGAAGAATCGTCCGCAAGCCATCGTAAACCGTGACTGTGGGGGAATGGGCGGGGCGGGGGTAGTCGGAAGGGTGCTTTCACGTTCGGTCGGGCGGATTATAAAACTTTAAATAAAATAAGTTCAGAATCGTGGTTCGTGCTGGAATATGACGGCTGTGCCAGACCGGCTGCCCGCGGAAAAAGCTGTTGCACGTCGTTCCCCGGGACGACAGGCGCGGCTGGAGGGGGTGGGGTGGGTGCGTGGGGTGGCACCGGGTCGTATGTTTATTCAAACCTGTCTTATATCACATTTTCATACTAATGGACTTCTTCGGAAGTTCGTCTTCGGCCGTGGACACGCTGTAAGCCGTTAAACACGAGCCCGAGGTCACCTTGCATTATCTTTTCGCCGCGAAACTTTGCATTATGGGGGTGGCAACCCCACCGGAAAAACCGATCGAATTTAAATTAGAGATCATGTTCCACGTCCCCCAGCTAATTATAATATCCCGCTGTTGAGAAATACAATTCTCCAAAACGGGGTGCAGGGATATTAATTTCTCGTTTTGTTATTCGAAGGGGCTGAAAATAGCAGGAACAATTTCGGGTTGCAAATTTTCCTCGAGAGCTATTTAAACCAGAAGAACTTTACAGAGACAAATTATGTGTTTCTAAACAAATTCCAACCCTTTTATAAGAAGTGCCGCCCCTCGCCGTTACACTACAGATCCCCAGCCACCCTGTATAATTTTCCAATAGCATCCCCTCGGCGCGAACGCGACGCACCCTCGAAAACCGCAGGTTGGACTACACGGTGTCTGTTCCCTTGACCACAACCGAGGGAGAAAGTCGAGTAGGGGCTGTTAATCGCGGAACGAGCATCTAGGGGTAGCCGGAGGGGGTTGCGCGGGTGTTGGGGTGCGGATAAAAAAGGAGAGAGACCGGAAACGGGCCGTGGATTTATCGTCGGGGAGCGTGTCGCAATTACGATCCATCCGCGACTCGCCAGATTTACGATACCACGGGCAATCTGTTCGAAAACGCGGGAGTTGGGGGTTGTTGCTGCTGAAGAGGGTGGAATGGGGTGGGAGTTGAACCGCGGGCCACCCTTTCATCAGCCGGGGCTTTTTAGAATTCATTTTCGGGTTTAAGCTTCATTTCTCGCCCGGTCGGAATTAAGCCGGTGTCGCGACGGGTTGAACGGGGGGGTGCAACGGGGGTTGTCGTGGGGGTCAACGGGGGTGGAGAGGGGTGCAGGGAGGTTTGCTCGTTGCGGGGCAGATTGGTAGGCGTTACCGTTGCCCCGTTGCCACACTTAAGGGGTTCCCAGGATAACGAACGAACTACGCGACACACCAGACCAACCCCCGTTTCTCTCTCTCTCTCACTCACACCCCCGCAGCGGTTATGGTTGCGGTTGGGTGCATCACCGAGGCGAAACCCTCGCGGTTATTCCGCGGGAACAATCCGAGCCGAGCTTTTTTGTAATTTACGACAATACGAACGCGAGCCCGCAGAATTACGATTCCAACCCCCTCGGTGCGACCCCCGTGCCTTCTGCTCACACCCCTAACCGAGTCTGCGCGAAGTTTAATCCTGCGACAAAGGAGCACGTTGGGATACGTGCACACTCCCATTTTCCAAATTTTCGGTGGGTTGGACTTCGAAACAGTGGAGGGGATGAAAGGGGTAGGTTTTCCGATGGTACAGGTTGATCTGAAAAAAATGAATTTAGTGATTGTGTTTAGAGGATGAAGAGTTTATGATCGAGGAAAGGCGTTGTAATTTTTCTAGGGGTGCAGGGGTCAAAGAAATTCCACGGGTGATTTTTAAGGGTTGTAGACTGAAAGTTTGATCAGACATTGTTTGATTATGTATGGTAGTTAAGTGTTCTTCTATAGGGAGATCGAGAGATCTAATACCAATTGCAAGGAACGGGTTGAAACAAACCAGGAGGTACGTTTTGAAATAGAAACGTGATGTCAGAGACCCTGATATCACAGGCAAAGCGAAGAAATATTTAATGAGATGTTGACTATTCTGGAGGAGACCGGATGAATTCTCTTACAATATTAAGTTCACAATGTGAGGGTGTATATTCAGACCAATTTCCAATTTGGATCATCCCTTACATATCTGCACTCGTCACTGTCGGAGAGAATATACCAGAAATTTTTAAACCCGATCAATAATCAATAAATAAAAACTTGGCCCACGTTCCCTATTAACCCCTTGTCAATACTTCCATCTACAACGAAGCACATACTTTAGGGTATGAAATTGTATACATCCGAATCAAAAATTAGTACGATTTTCAAGTTCTGTCGGAAAAGAAAAATTCCAAAAATGGTGATTTATTTCGTAATAAACATTATTAGAAGGCAGTGGTATCGGTTAGGAAGATTTGTCAACGTAACGCAAAAATGATGTAGGGTGAAGTTCAACCCTGAATTACTCCCTGAGGGGTTGAAACGATCAGTCGGTTGTCTACGGCAACAGCGTTGAAACTCAGGCGAATGTTTTACGAGGTTGCAATCTTTATGCAGAACGGTGCATTTTCCGATTATACAGCCCTCAGGTACAAAGTGAAACGAAGGGGCGGCCACCACCGTAGGAAGGCCCCTCGTCACGGGGGTTGCAGTTTGATAACGTTATCCGATGTCTGGGTGACCGCGGCCGCCGACCCATTATCCGCAATGTTAATTATTTACGAAACGAGAGCGCAAGGTGCGCGCGCGAGCCTACTCGCTCCCCCTCCTGTGGAAACTTAGGGGTGGAAGTACGTTGGCTAATTTCATGGAGTCTCGCCCGTGACCAATCGGGAATTATTCAACGGCGTGCTACTTCGCCGACCGAGCCTAAAAATACACCACCGTCAACGAAACCGGCTCTGACAATCGGAGAAACTCCCGTCCGAAGATAGATATGGGCATGCAGGGGTTGAAACACCGGCAAAAAAATGTCTCCTCGATAAAAAAAAGCATTCTCCGACATAAATCACTCGGAGATGCCTGTCCGTACCGGAAGTCGAATCAACCGACGATTAAGGATCACGCGAGACACGAGCTCGTATGATAGCGGAGGGGTTCAGTTTGATAAGCTACGGGTGAGTTTCATTGTTATCGAATTTTGGGACAATTTTGCCTATTATAATAAATTTCTGTTCGAAAGGGTCAAAGCCAGCCCAAAAGTGGGAAACACTTTTGTAAAAATTGAGGGAAACACTAAAGTGTAATAATTACGCGAATACTATGAAAAATGTAGATACCCACGTGTGAATCTCTGTAAAAATTTAAACAATTTTTCATTCCTCAAGATTTATGTTAAATTTCGAATTTATTTAAGCAAATCCAATTCTCCCGTTTTAAAAATGCATAATTTGATTACAATGTTCACCCAACTGCTTCACTTTGCGAGATATTCCACGAGATAATTTTCCACCGCTAAACTTTAAGGGTTGTTCTCACCCGCCGATCGTGAAAAGTGGTTGGGAACAAATACTTATCATTTCCTAAGACCCAGTTAACCGGTGGATAGTAATTAGGCGAAAATCACGCAACAGAGGCTCGCGTAACGAACGATGGATCAAAGGGGGTGGGTTTCAGAGCCGGGTGGTGGACCTCTGACGGATTTGCATATGCTTATTTTGTCAATAGACAGTGTTTTCGCTGCGGGGAGGGGGAAAAAATGATCGGCTGCAGGGCTCCTGTATAAACAGCCGTGGAAATACACCAGATGAACCGGCGGACCGTGACACGGGGAATAAAAATGGCTGATGATCGCCGGAAGAAAAATCGCTGCGCGTCCTTTACAACGGAGAAATTAGGGGCAACCTGTGAACCGCGGGCTTACGTGCTCGAATCTCAACCAGGCTATGTCGTTCTGATATTTATCCCGGTTAAGCGGCCACCATATTGCGGAGGACGTTTAACCGGGGCTTGTATATGGGGTGGTTAGCAAACACTGATCGGGAACATAAAAAAATATTTATCCCTCATTCGTAGAGGGCGCAGAGGACTCCCCAGATGATCCAATTAATTTCTGACACCCCCAAATTCTTGTTATTATTATGTACAATTATTTAGACGATGGGGATAATTTTGAGTCACCCTGTAGACCACACACAAAATTCCCACAGGCAATAACCGGCCACCAAAATAAGTTTTTAATTCGTAGGGGACGTGGAGGATTCTTAACGGAATTTAATCCTTAAATTTTTTCTATTATTTTGTTTCAACGATTAGATGATGGGGGTGGTTTTTAGCCACCCCGTAGACAGGCTAAGAGGACGCACCTGAATAATGTTCCGGGACATTGGGGGTTGACGTTTGTCGTGGCGGTGCCTAGCGTGCCGCCGCCGACTACCCTAACGTAACTCACCCTCTACCCCTTGTTCCATAGCCCTGTTCCTGCGGCCCCTCGGCCCGCCAGGACTCATAATTGTCCCCGTCCGAGCTGGCATATCGCGGAAGCAACCGAGGGACACGAAAGTGGTTATGCGCATTCCCAACCTGAAGAACTACCGGGCGGGGGTGCGCGGTGGTGTAATGAGTAGCGATGGACTCAAGGCACCTGGAACCTGCGGCAAAAGTAACCATCTCGGCCTGGTGGCCCTTGGAATGCGAGGACCGTGAAGGTTCTATGACCGGCAACGTCTCCTAAACACTGGAGGTGCCTAAAGGCTGCAGGTCTAGAAGTCTAGAGACACTGGGGTAAAAATTAAACTAGGGGATAAGATTTCGAAGCGTCTGGAAGATAACGGATCCTCAATCTGGTAGATTTGATGGGACAAAGTGCTCTGGACCCCCTAAAATATAGTCTAGAAACTCCTAGCGCCTGAAAGACCTAGTGCTCTAGAAGAATCCTAGAGGTTCCATGTTAATCAACGACCCCCTCGCCAACAAACCCAACAACCTCCAGCTCTCCCAGAACCTCTAGGATTCCTAAGAACACCAAATTAGCTGAAAGACATGTCCGTTAAAAGCCTTCCGAGGCTTCAAGGTCCTCGAAAATGATTCCGGTGTTCCTCGGACCCCGGACGAGTCTGGACGAACCAGGTCACCGGGAACCCCTGTCTGTCCGCCCAACAATATCCTCGTTTACCCGAAGACGTGGTCCTCGAGCGTCTCCAGACGCCCATTGCTTGAAAACTCGCAGCTGAGGGAATTGAATACCCATCGCTAGTGATGAGAGCTCGGTGGCTGAGGACGGGTGTAGAGGGGAGTCAGGGGGGGCACACCGTGGATCGTCCCCCTGTGCCTCGCTCGCGGCTGAATACTTGAATATTGATTAAGCATGCACATCGCGATTACTGGAAGCAGGTAAACGCGCTTTCCAGCCGGGCTCTGCGTGTCTGCGGATATTTATACGGGACGTTCGCTTGTCCCTGCCCACCCCTGCCTTCTCTCTAGCTTCCTGTTGCCGGTGCTAGGCGGAAAACCAGCGTAGGACACTGTGGATAAACCGCTAAGGCTAGGTCTAAGAGATCTCTTAGGATATTCATCGGAGCCTAGGTCTAAGAGATCTAGGGACTTAGGATTTTCTATCAGAGCGTAGCCTAAGTCGAAGGATAAGTCTAGAAGCTGTTGCGATGAGCCAACACCGAGAAATTTGGATTCTTCGATCGTCAGGAGGGGAAATAAGCGAAAGCCATGTTCCCGAAGAGGCCGATGATCAAAGCAGAGGCATCACAGACCCCAGTGAATAGGTCAGCCTATTTGCGTCATCGATCTCTCGGAATGCGACGCTGGCAATCAAAGAACACCGACACCGACAGGCGTGCGGCTCGAGCGCGACACGACGCGACGCGATGCGGCCGTTGCTGGTAGGAGCCACTTGTCACGTGTATTTTTCCCATTTGGTTCCGCGCCGATTAGTAGAACAATGAGCTCGTCAGCTGTAAGTAGGTTAAAGAGAGAACCTGTGCCCGCGTCCACGGAATGAGCGAAAAATGCCAAGTGGCCGATGGTGATTGCCGATTGTCGAGGAATGCGAGGCGGGAAGAGAAGGCTGCGTTGCGGTTCGCGGAACCATTATCGCGGACGTATCCTCCGGGCCTCCAGAGGAAACACACGTAATCTACATTCCTAATTCGCTACGTAGGTGGCTGGCATCGTGAAGCATCCAGATGGTTGGAAAAAGTCCCCGACTGAAATCTGAATGCCCGATGTCGCTTGTGGGCGAACGACGATCCACTAAAATCGCACGTGTGTCTGGAAAAAATTCTGTTCCAGCGATTCGCGTTAATTTTTCGACGAGACCGAGTCATAGGATGACCAAGCACACCCAAAAAATCGTCTTTAGCTTGTAGGAGGACCCTATGTCTTCCAATCCGTCAGGCTGGAAGACGTGTGGGCGCGACGACGTTCGAACTTCCGTCGCCTCAACCTCCACTCGAGGCTGGATGGCGTCTAGAGCGCAAAAAAAGTCGTGGCGAAACAGAAGGGCGAAGGGAGACGGCTCTCGAGGTTTGAATATTCACCAGGCACATCCTGGTCGACGTCCACCTGACCCTCTTTCTACCGGAAAAATCGTCACGTTCCCGCTCGTCTTCGAGGCTGCTCGAAGCCCCTCCGACGAGACAACGACGGAACGGCTTTTAATTAGAGCGTCAGGGACCGGAACTTTGGGGGTGGCAGCGTCGTCCGGTCATGCCTCGCCCCCACCAAACAGAAGAAGATCAATATCACGCGTTGGTAAAACAGCGATACCTGCTTTACCAGTGGAGTGTGTCTAGGGGAATCTCGGGAGGTAACTGTACCAACAGAGGCGAGCTGTAGTTATCGGTTCTGTTTATCGACCGAGCGGCGCTGTTGCCTAGATACTTCTTCTATTTTCCAGTGACTTTTTAGACTTTCTAGTGAATTTTCTATACGTTGTTGCAGTATCGCTTTACTACTTCTAGTGGTCTCCCGGATTCTTAGTGCTTTTCTAATTTTCCAGTATTTCCATTTTTCCAAAGGATTTCCTAGGGAAATTTTTCGCTTTTATAGTAATTTTTTACGCTTTCTAGTGACTTGCCGTTCTCACCGATGGAGTATCGATTCGAACAGTCGGTAATACAGTTCCCAAAGCGTAATGCAGGTTTCTGCCTTATCAAACGAAGGGAAACCATTCGTCCGCCACAGTTTTGGCGGCCAAGGCTAGCGTGAAATCAAATTACAGGGGCATCGCACTTACCTGGGTAGTTGCAGTCGTGTTCGTCGCTTCCGTCTCGGCAGTCCTCGATGAAATTGCATCGTTCCGATTCCAGGATGCATCTGGAGACGTCGCAAGCGAACTCGCCGGCGCTGCACCCTAGAAATCGAACGATACCTTGTCATCGTAAGAATTTTAAGGTGATCTAAAAAAAAAAGCGTAGAAAAATACGAAGCGTAAACGATGAAGAATGTCATGCGATCTATATACATATTTACAGAGTGCACGATCTACGAGGCACATTGAGCCTGGTCGGGGCGAGCCTGTACCTGTCTGGTTGCAACCAATCTCGTCGGCGCCGTCGTCACAGTCGGGCACGCCGTCACATTGCTGCACGGAACAAATGTAATGACTTCCGTCGTGACAGCGCACCGTATCGTCGGCGCGACACTTGTTCGTCGCCTCGTGTCTCGACGTACCAACATCGAAATCGTCGTCGGTACCTTCCTCCTCGTCCTCCCTGGCCGTGGTTTCCTCCTCAGGCTCCTCGGTTACTACGTAGGGATCTATGTGGGGCTTGCTGATTATACTTATCGACCTTGGTCTGTTACCGTCCGTGCACAGCGTATGTGAATGGCGCGAAAGATCAAGAGTGAACAAGAAACGGTGTGTGGCTACGATTGGATGATGGGTTACGTGTCAGGGGCTGTGAGCTGGTTCCTAGGGACATTGAGCTTTCTCCGGACGCCACGAGGGCGCATCCGAATGCACTAAACTGGTCCATCATCGTTTCACACCTGTACACCAGCAACCAGCTCTGCACCCAGGTGGGTAACTGTTTTGTGGTCTGATGTACGGTGTTAATCACGTTTTGGTACTGTACAGTGGACTTGTTCGTTACGTTTCAGGATACTCACTGTTCGTGGTAGCAGGGCAGTCGAGTTCATCGGAAGCGTCGTCGCACTGAGCAATCCCGTCGCACCTGGCCGATAACGGCACGCATGCACCGTCCCTACAGGTGAGCTCGGTGGACGGTTCGCATTCCTCTCCGAGGATGTCGTTAGTGGCTGGAGTAACGACGGGGAGTAACATAAACGAAAGAAAAAAGAACTGTGGAGTTGAAATAAAATAATCGACCATAGGGACCATCGCTAGGTTGGACAAAGGGATGATGAGACTTGAACAGACTATCAATCTATTCTTGCTAACTATGTCTACCGGACGTTCAGCATTCCGCGTGCAACACCGAATTACTAGAACGATCCAGAGAACCGAATTCGCTCGTCGGGGGCTCGGGATTCCTTTCGGATTTCCGCCGACGAGAAGTTCATCGATCTTCCAGCATTTTAGTTTCGAAGTTTCGACACCCCCGACGGGGAATCGATCATCCTTACCTAACCGAGGCCCAGCGAGGAAGTTACCTTGGAATATTCTGAAGGAGAACTCGTCGGGGAACAGTTGGATGTTGTCCAAGGAATGCAGTCGCAGCTGTTCCTCGATGATGCTGCGCACCTCCGCCTCGTCGGTGAACGTCGAGCCGATGTCCAGAGTCACCAGTGACGTGAAGCTGTCCGACGTGGTTGGTCTGTGGGCCAGAAAGTCTCGTCATTCCTCAGACACCTGTCCGTTGAGTCACTGGGGGACTCTCTCTCTCTATTTTCAATCTCCCTCTCTGCTAGACTGTATGTCCCCGTCGGAGAGAGATCGAAGCCTATCGGAGAGACTCACGATATCTTAACGACGTTGGCGTAGTGGCTCTCGCCGGGAAGGTGACGATTGAACAGCTCCTCGAACGCCTGCGTCAGATTGCCGCTCAGCTCCTTGTACACGCGACTATTTCTGTCCGCGAATTCGGCCTGATACGGCTCCCCGATTGTCAAGGTTATCCGGTAATACCCTGAAACCGTCGATCGGAATTAAGGTCTCCATCAAAATCAAGGACTAGGTCCTAAAGTCCCAAAGTCCTTGGACTGACTCAACTCGTCGGACTTAAGGTCTCCCTAGCATCTTAAGTACTAGGTCAAGGTCCCATGACCCTGAAGACTCTCTTCAAGTTCCCAGGACTCACGGTACTCACTTCGCTGAGGATTGTTCGCGAGAATAGGCGGGCCATGTTGACCAATGTCATTCGTGGCGCTGCCTTCGATGTCTCCAGACCCTGCCAAGTCCTCGTCGTCAGTATTTCCGATTGTCGCGGGCTCCCTACGAGCCGCTGCAGCATTACCGATTTCATTGTCCTGCTGAAAATGATAGCATTATTTCTCACGCTCAGAGTGCGCGTTGCGTTATTCTACCAACCTCTTCAGCTTCCTCGTTCTCTTCGGCACTCTCCCGGGTCTCTCTGACGAGGTTCGCTGATTCCTTTGACTTTTTGTCGTCGAGGACCTCAACCGGGACATTGTCGAGCACCTCGTTTCCTTCAGGTTCCTCTGCCTCTGAAATTTTTCAATTTTACCAATTAATTAAACTGATAAAAAGTGGATTTAGCTCTCTAACGAAATCTTAGAGACTTTCAAGATCGCTGTCCAGAATCTAACCAGATTCCAAAACCAGAGGATTTTTCTACGATCCTTGAAAGAGGTTTCTTACCTGGAGGAGATTCGGTGGTGGTTGTGGTGGTGGTGGTTGTGGTGGTGGTAGTTTTTGCAGTGTTGAAAAGGTCAAACCATCCCCTCTTTATCCTGTGGAGCAGTGAGTCGTGTTGCTGTGACTCGATCAGGGGTGTCTGGTCGAAGGTCTGCTTGCCATCCTGGTCGAAGACTAGGTCATCGTTCTGCGAACAGAAAACACAATTGTATTAGCAATGATCTCGTCGCAACCAAAGACAACACAGACAAAGATTTAACCCGATGGTCGAGCGACTAACTTATTGATAACACGGCGGTTGAAATAGCCATCCACTAACCTCGCGACCAAAAATCGATATCACTATTCGCCAAAAATAATCGCTTTCTCCGGCTGAGCTTATTCTGGTCCTATTTAATCGAGGAAAATAGTACCGGCAGCGATCGAACCAATACGCAGGAGACGGTAAATAGATGTCTGAAGTATCAAAAAAATTCCTACGAAAAAATCATCGACTCCGTGGGGTAGGGGACTTCGATACGCGCACGTGGTTGCCGAAAAAATCTCGATAGCCCCGAAATTGCCGGAGATACGCGAGAAAAACTATGTGGGGCGTATTGGTCCGACGGTAAAAATCGGTTTTCTCGCGAGCTCCGGGCTCCTACGGGGAAATAAAAGACTCGGGAGGATTCCCTGTCGATCCATCATCGAACTGGGACACCGTGGCCCGTAACGAGGCGAACGGGAACGCGAACGCGAACGCGCGCCTCGTCTCCTTTTATCTTCGGTCACGTAGCCGCACGCGGATAATATCGAGTTTGTTATTCGCGTCGCGGCCGAACCGTACCGTCGATGCTCTTTCTTGCATAACCTCGGCCGGTAACGATACTTTATTTCGTCGAGTTTCGGTCTCTGCCACCCCCCTACCACCTCCTCACCCCTAGTCACCCACGTAGTCTGTTCTGATCCTGGAAGGAGGAGACGTCGTTGACCAACGAGAACGTTGAATCCTGGCCAGTTTCGGAATCACGAGGCAGCCGCGGGAATGGGCCGCCGATCCTGAATTTATATCGCGTGTTTAGGTGAGAATTGGTTCTTTATGAGCGACACGTGACCGCACTCGAAGACACACCCGCACACAATCGATACCCGACGTTCTGAGTTACATATGTACTCAGCTCCTTTCGCGTTAAAGAACCGTACCTCGATAGTTGCTCGCTACTCGGTACGGGCCTTAAGCATATTCACTTTTTCGGGCCGATATGGATGTCGCTTCCTGCAGCGAGAACTATGGTAATTTGCACGATAACAAGTTGCAAAAATTACTCAATACAGTACGGGTATCTTTGAACAAGCTTGCAAAGTTTCATTATAATATGTTGTCTAGTTTAAAAAAGAAAGAAGCAATTGTTCAGTTTGATACACAACTCCCAGGGTTTCACAGGCTCGTGAAAATGCTGAATTACAGTGAGCATTCCTGAATCCCCTAAATTCCGTTGATAACACCATCTACGACTATGGGAGGAGAAGCGTTAGGGTATCCATCGGCGGGTCCACGTGTTGATTCCCAAGCCGGGAGAGACAACGACAGCCGAGGATCATCTTATATGAACTCTTTCATATCCCGTCGGGCAACCGGGCGAAATGCCATAGCCGGGGAACGGTGAAATTGCGGAAATCACGCCGGTTCGACTTCCCGACATAAACGCTGCCCGCCCCCGCACCGCGCGAGATCCGCCAGTCAGACGTCAACGGGGAAACTGCACGTCGCCGTTCACACGAAAAAAAAGAAAAAAAGAAACGTTTCCATTCCGAGCTGTCGAAAGAGAATTTCAACTGACCGGCAAGTGGCAGCCGCGGTCTCGACGGAGCTCGATACTCCGATAATGTTTCAGGCTCCCGTTTCCAATTTTCCATGGTGTTTAGAAGTCGAGTCGGATCTGGGCTTAATTCCGAACCCGGTCTGGTCAAATTTCCAGAGAATTGCAAACATTTCTAATCCAATTAGACTCGCGCTAGAACTTTGACAGACAGCTTTGTATCGTTGACTTCAAGATGCTTTTCGTCTTCGGCTCGTCAAACGAGCACGCGTAGGTGTCCGAGACCCGATCCTGTCGGGAATTGGCGACGCCTCTAACCCGAAAACCGGGCAGTTAAAATGCAAAGGCTAGGACCCCGAGCGGAGGAAGATTCGGCATGCTCGGCGCCGCTGTTTAGTATTCCGAGCGGCGCAGGACCTCTTTTCCGCGCCTAGCCGCCACTAGCCACCCCTGGCTCGGGCGAGCCTACTTGCCAGCATGTTCCTGGCATTAATATAGCCGGGCTTAAGACAAAGGACGAGCCCCGGGCAGGGGCTCCGCGCGCCATCTTACTCCTACCAGGACCTCCTACGGCCGAGACACTATATTTTCGTTAGCTCGAAGCTCCCGGAGAAGTCCCTCAAATTGGGGGATTTCGGAGCACGAGGAGAGCTCCAAGGCAGACGTGCTGGATCTTGACCTTTGGGGACTCGATCGACCATGATCCTGAGGAGCCCTCCTCGTCCGAGACTCTCTTCGAATTCCTCGAGGAGTGATTGCTCTTTTCGGTAGGAAACGTGCGGAGCCATCGCTACTTTATCACGTGATGATGTGATTGGAAGAGGCAGTGGAAATTGCGAGACTCTGGCTGACTAATCTTTTGGAATGATGACCGGAATATTTGAAACTCCTCTCACACCGTGGACTAGATTTTGGATAGGTAGTGACGGCTTCGAGTCGTGCTCGAACTAGATTTCAACTTTTCGAAGAAACAAAAAGTGGCAGACATTTGGAACATCGTGGAATTTCAAAATCCCCGCTAGTGGTTGAACGCGAGACGTTCACAGAAGCATGGTGGTGGGAATGAAATGAGCAAAGAAGGGGTGAACGACCTGCGCGCAAAAATGAGTGCAGCCCGATGAGTCATCGCCGGCGAACTGGTCCTGAAAAATGGGTCCGTGTGTCTGTGCATTGGCAAGGCGCATCGTTATGCCGGTGCACGCACGTGTTGGTTGCATAACGCGTCGATCTTCGAGCCGGTTGAACGTCTTGCTCTCTCGCTCTCTGTCCGGTTCGCCGGCCGTGGTTCGAAAAGTTCCGAGGACGAATTTCCTTCTGGCCCACTTAGCCAGCCCCGACACGTCTTTCCCATGCATTTTAAGGATTTCGGACCGCGCCGCGACTCGGCTCGGCTCGGCTCGGCTCGGCTCGGCGCCGAGGCGGCCGGTGTTTTGCCGAAGTATGAGCACGTAGTTCCCGTGAAAGGATCATAGACTGGACTTAGCTGGGAAATCCCGTGTAAAACTTGCCCGGAATAGCAAAGTTTTGTCTCGGCGACCCGTCCCTCGCCCTCCTCGACGCTCTGCTCGTTCTTTTTTTTTTTCCTTCGCCGACGGCATTATCGTCACGATTTATGCCCGAGACCCGCGATCGCCGCATTTTTCCATGATTTTTTACTATGTTCAGCCGATTCAGGACCACCGAAAAGCGTAATCGATCGACAATTGCGCGTGAAGCATCGTTTCGGTGGTTCGAACTTCGAACCAATACACCTGGACGGTTTTTACCATTTTACTCGTCGAATCTTGCGATTCTCGGGTATCTGCCTTGGACTGGCGTTTATAGCACCAGGAAGACGTTAAGCATGCTGATTTTTATCATGGTTTGTCCTTGATTTATTGCTTGAACCAATACGCTCGGAGACCGTTTCCACATTTCTCAGATATCACCATCGATTTCACAGAATTCCTTTCACGGCAATGTCGCTATTTATCGCTATCTATGAAATTACATTAATTGAGCTACGATTGAGGTATTTGAAAAAATTATTGAAACGATTTTTAAGTGAACAGAGAATCGTTGTTCGCGCGTCTGATCATGGTCGTCCCATACCACGTGCTTACCGATCACGAGACCCCGTTACGTAATTGTTGCGTCTACGTTGCCTGCATCGGACGCATGGTTCGTCGCGAGAACGTAATAATACGTCCCATCCGAGCCGATTTAAGGTAAATTAACGCAGCCGGAAAAACCTAGTGTAGGCTTCCGTCTGCGTGTTTCGACCAGCGGAACTCGCGTAAACTGTTTTGCCGCGAAACGCGACACCAAACGCTTCCGCCAATTAAAAAGATCCATTAAGCGGCACATCCTTAACCCTCTGCTTCCCAAATTAATCCCTGTTGTTCATACAATTCTTTATTTATGCACATGGTAACTTTTCTAGTCTGTTTTAAAAAGATTCTCAAAGTAAGCCCTCGATATATGTGGTCTACTTTCTTGTCGTATAATTTCCACGATTTTCGAGATACGAACGTATAAAAAATCGTGAACGTAGATCAAACACCCATAAACCCCTTCGTAAAATTTCATAAGTCTAGCTCATTCAGCTTGCCAGAAAAAAAATCCTAAAGCAGGCCTCCGATGACTGACCATAAAGCTGGTCAGAAGTCTCGCCAGTGGGCATAGTATTCGAAAAGGCGTGCAAAAGGCTGCCGTTCGATCGTTGTCAGTTTATTCTCGCCACGAGGCACCGCGTCGCCTAAATCCCTCGGTTAATTCTCGGTTCCACCCTCATTCTCAGCGTTCCCTCCCCGCGAGGGTGGTTTAGCCGTGAAACCCGAGGCGATGAGTGGCGGACAAGAGAAATTACGAAACTCTCTTACCCACTTAAGAAACCGAATCCCCCGGCGACTTCCGGTTTCCTTCGCGACCCTCGAATTCTTCCGAAATGGGGTGAAAATCTTTCGAAACGATTCCTTTTAAAAAAATAAACTCTCCGTCTCAGAGAAAATAGCGGGCTGTGAAAACTCGCGAAAGCAAACAGTGAAAATCGGTCTCGGAGAAACAGTCTTACGATCCTGGACAGGGAGCGTCCATCAGAATCCGAAGATAAAGATCCCATTGATATTTTCATTTTTCTAAAAGTGAAAAAAAAATCACAAAAATTTGGTCGTTCGAAAGCGGAACGTCAGTCTATTTCCTTGAAAGTTCATCGATCCAATTAGCCAGAGAGCACCAAGAGGATTATAATCGGGACGCTATTGTCCGGGTATTGATTCATTAGAAAACCCAGATTCCGCTGCTCCTTTCTGGAGCAACTTTGCGAAATAATTTCGTTCGGAATTGTTTTACTGAAAAATCACGCAGTCTCGAGGATCTAGCGATCGACACCTCGAAACACTCCGATCTATTCTCGATCCGACAGAACTGGGCGGACTGTTTGCTTTCGCCAAACACGCGCGCTCTCGTTTCCGCTTAACCGGCCCTTCTGTTCCGTATCACCTAGTCCTAAATCCTTGGCGTTTTATTGCAAGCGTAAGTGGACTGGAAAATTTGGGGAGACCTGTACAATCCACCTAGGCTTGTCCTAGTCCACCCGTGGAAAGTAAACTTCCTAAGCAGAAAATTTTTGTACGTGTTTCCCAAAATGTTCTTTATACGTGGTAAAAGTTTAAAAAATCTACATTCAGCCGTTTCGTTATTAAAAATCCGTAAAGGGGGGTCTGTTTTGCAAGCGAGTAATCGGTCAATCCAAGGGATGAAAGGCCCCCAGAAAAAAAGGTATTGTATCTTTTCGAAAAGTGGATTTTTCGAGCTGAAATTTTTTTCACATGCTCCTCGAAATATTGTTCGAACGTGGTGAAAATTTGAAAAATCTACGTTCAGCCGTCTCCCGTAGAAAAATTCTTAAGGAGAAGCCTGTTTTGCAGGGGTATGATCGTCACTGTTCAACTAGCCAAAAATACCCGAGGCGAACCACGAGCCTAAACGACTACCCTCGCAAAGGCTCTGAACGACCCAGATCCTGGTTTCGATCGTGCGATGAAGATTCCTCCGCGGATCTCTGTGCAGGTGATCGAACCTGGCGAACTTCCTGGGACAATGGGCGCGTCGGATGATCCTGATCGATCGGCCGACCGGTTCCAGACGCGCGGAAAAAAATGATCCGGGACAAGGTGAGGCACAAAGAGGAATTTCGACGACGGACCCTCGTCGCACAAAGCGGCCGAGACTAGCAGCAGTTGTAGCAAGCAGCAAGGCGAATAGGCATGAGGAGGAGGAACGTGGCGAGGAATGGAGAGAAATGGGGAGGGAGAGGGGGGGAGGGTGTGGGTGTGGGCCGAGCACACTCGACGATCCTCTTCTTCTTCCCTTCGGCGAGCGCCGCCTTCTGTCTTCCACGCTGCTTCCGACACAAAGAGCTCTGCTGCACACACCAGCCGAGCCGGCTTACCGCGAAACTGCCCTAATAGTCCATTGTCTGACATCCGACCGACAAATCCTCGCGACACCCCCCCGCCGCCCCTGACGTCTCACTCGTCGCCTTACCTTGCCTTGGCTCGACTTGCCTTGCCTTGCCTTGCCGCGAAACACCGAGAAAACTGTTCCTTCGGATTCGATACCCGTGCCCTTCACACGTTACACATATTCCTGATTCTCTAACCGCGAAATTTGGGCTAGCAGGGATCGATGAGAACGACCCCACTCACTATTTCCGTCGACTACCGCCGAGCGACTCGAAACGTCTTATTCATTTATGGTCGGAGCAAAGGAACCTCCAGATTTTTCGACTCTCGAAAATGATTCAGTGCTTCGGGGATTTTTAGCTCGGCTGAAACTCATTGGTCTGTTTAAGCGTGACTTCGTTTGCACCTGCTCTGGGTTGGTCTTATTATGCCTGGGGAGGTCTGATTTGAATTGCACCTACAACGGGTTAGGTCTGACCGATCTCAGTTGCACTTTCTCTGGATTAAATCGACTCGTGCCTGACCAAACCTATGGAATTCTACTTGCACTTGGCCCAAGTCTAGTACCTTCGAGGCTGATTCAATCGGAGTAATTCTACTTGCACCAGGTCCGAAAATGTTTCGCGTGCTCTTGGTTATACCTGTCCCGATTTGCAACGTTGGTTAAAATTCTCAGCTTCTGTCGAAGCGTAAGAATAAATGTCACGAAGAAGAAGCAGAATGGTCAGCGAATTAAACCGGACGCATAATTGATCGTATTTCCCAATTCCCCGGGCGTTAAAATCGCCTAAGTGGCGTGCGCGTTTGAAGGACACCCTGTGTGCCAGTCTCGCTCGACTGTCGTCTTTTGATTCGTGACTCAATGACGGAGAAAGCACGTGGCGGAGAAACGGCGTGAGTCACTCTCCAGAAATACACCGGTGGACCGAGATATCGGATGCACTGAATATTTCAACGTATCGATTATGTGTTCGATCACGACGTGATCGTGGCAAAATTCTAACGAGCATTGCTTCGCCGAGAAAAATCTTGTCTACGTTCCGGAGGGATTTGTTAATCGCGGCAGTGTCCGAGTTCATCGAAATTGAAGGCATCGATCGATAGATCCAAGGGGAAACGGAGGATCGACACGAGCCGAGGCACGGCCCCACGCAGAACCAGAATTCACCGATGACTCACTCGTCTGAAAAGACGCTCGCGAAAGTGTGTCGGGGTGCTCGGCAGACCTCGAGGAATAAAAAAGAGAACGATCGCTCCCCTTTTGCCAGCGGAGGCTGCGGCGCGTCGCGACGCATCACAATTAACGTCAATTGTGCTGCTTCCGTGACTAAGCGAACGCTCCCGCTCGTCCCTAGACCAATTTACAAGCGGACCCGCCGCCTGTAAATTACTTCACGCATTCAAAGAAAGAATAATGTCACGCGAAACCACCATTCTATAATATATTTAAGCGTGCACCGTCTTCGTTAAATCCGTACCGGATTTTAATTGGACGCTCTTTCATCTCGCGGATCTTCCTTCGACCCTGGGTAATTCGTTCGATCTCCCGGATCTTCGTTGGACTCTGGATCCTTCGTTGGATCTTCAGGACCTTCCTTGAATCCTGGACTTTTCTTATATAACTCTAAAAATTTTTAGAGAGACAACTATGAGAGATAAAAATTTTTTTAAATTTTACTCAGACCTCCATTGGACCCCCACTGGATCTCAGTTGGCCTCCCAATAAATCCTTCGCTGTACTCTCACTGGATCAGTTTGCAGAATACAAAGGATAGATTCGCTGAATGAAAGGATCCATAATCCACTCGGATCACGCGCCACCGATTCGCGTGGCTTCCCCTTCCCCGCGACGCGACTTTATTTACCTGTGCCTCGATTAGGCGAGCCGACTGCACGCGCCGAAGACAATAGAATCGGACGTAACGAACCGTGGCGGTAGACAGACGCTCGATTACTCTCGTGCCTGACTCTTCCTAGCCTGCGTGTCTGCGGTCCGGAAATCGAAAGGTGAAATTCCGTTCGGGCCATCATCGTTGCGACACCGATTGTTCACTTTCTTCCTAATTGTTTTTCCCTGAGGAAAATTGAATTCCGTCAGGGAAGTCGAGGCTCCGAAATGTTCTCTCTGTAATGATGATAGCACACCGTGTATACCAGATCGAAAAAAACGTAATTTCACGGCCGTCTTCGTTCGCCGAACGTGATACTTTTCGAATTAATATGTTTTCACCGGATCCGTTCCGGAGGCTCTCGCTTTCCGAGCGGCTCGTGTTCCATTAATTTCGGAACAGATTTCTTGACACGGCGGATTTACGGACGTGCATTTTCCCCGTAATCAATCGGTGATGAGCCCCGCTAATGACGATCGCCGGGAGAGCGGCAAGTGTTGCGCAGAAAATATTCGGATAATTGCCGCTTAATTGGAAACCCGATAACCTTGGAATATTAGGTTCGTTTGCGTGGGGGTTCGCCAGCTATCATCGACGGCAGTTAGTAAATTATATGCGCCCGGCAGCCCGGCGTTCTGCTCTGCTCATCTGCTCTCCTCAGACGAGCGATAAACGCTCCCTCCGCCGGCTCATTGTTCCATGATGCACGCAGACGTATTATCATATCACTCCTCCTGCTCGTCGTCGGCTCGCGTTTCGATTAATTAATTCGACAGCTTGTCTTTTCTTCTACGCGATTTCTCAAAGCGAAAACGAACCTTTCCGGATCCTTGTTGCACTTTCGGTGGATCCTCGACTCCTTATTGACTAAGAGATGTATCTTTGTTGGATTTTAATTCAGCCCCGGTGGGGTCCTCATTGGATTCTAGATGGGACGATTTTAGTTACTTGATTGGGCCTCTATTGGTTCTCAAATGGACTCTCGATGGATTCCCAATGGACCCGCAATGGACTACCAATGGACTCCCAATGAATTCCCAAGTGAATCTCAATTGGATCTCCATTAAATTTCGATTGTATTTCGATTGAGCCTTAATTGGAATTCGACTGAGCCTCGATGGGATTCCCAATGGACTCCCAAAGGTTTCCCAACAAATTCCTCGAGATTTGTCCCCGCGACTGAACGTTTCCCGTGCCAAATTCCACGCAAACGACATTATTTGCCCAAGAAGGAATCTCGAGGCGGTGTGAATCGACGCTAAAGGCAGACAAATGTCCGACAAATCGTCGGAATCAAGGCGTAATGCCAGGGTCACGCGTGGTCGTTTCCTCGGTAGATTATCGCGCATCCGCTCTCTCCTCCGTCTCTCCGCGTCGAGTCGACGCGTTTCCATTTGTTACTGCGCGCGAACCTCGCCGACTCTGGCACGCAGATTTCAATCTGCATGCTCCTCTCGGATGTTCGGAGTTCACTGAAACCTAGCGACGCGTGCCAGAACACTTTTCGAAGCTAGAGAAAGAGAGAGAGGAAACGTGAAAATCCCAGGAAGAACGATTTCCAGACGAACGGGTCTCAAGGCTGGCAAAAGGCTGGGGACCGTACAATTAAGCCTTTCATTTTCGACGACCTAATCTCTGGTAACACGCGAACCGTTTCCTTCCTGCGATTCTGGGTGTAACCCAGTTTTCTGTCGCGCGAGCCCTCGGCTCTGTTGCTCGCACGTTCTCGCCCGTCTCGTGTGGGAAACTTATCTGCGTCCGCGTTTGACAAGATATTACGCGCGAAATGAAAAATCATTGTTCCGTTTCCACCGGGAGAAAAACCAACGACGAGCTGTTCGAGATCCATCGTCTCGTTCTCGGGCTAAATCCGTTCTCATACTCTCCCGGCCACTATGCCCCGACTTAATAGGTTCGCCCTCGGGAATTACTCGCGCATGGATTCACAGCTTAGCCCCTCGAACTCTTTCCCTGGTAACGGCCCGCGTAAAGCTCGTACGGTTCCCCAAAATTCTGAAATTTACTAATGGCACGTGCACCCGGAGAGGTGAAACCGAAGCTCGAAATATCTCCCGGTGATTTTAATGACGGGAAAAAATCCGCGGAGCCGGGAAAGTACTAATATGCTTCGCAGTAAGTTACGTATCATGCAAATCAGCCTTTTTCCACGCATCATTATTTGCCTCTCTAATTTGTGAAGAATTACGTTTTTTCCGAGGGGATCTTGTTCTCGATGTATCTTCCTACAGAACGAACTTCCCGAGCTGAAAATTTTTGTACGTGTTCTCCAATATGTTGCTCGAACGCGGTAAAAGTTTTGAAAATCTACATCCAGCCGTTTCCCGTGGAAAACTTCCTAAAGAAAAGCCTATCAAGCAGGGTGACCGTCTACCCGAAAATCGAAGACCCCCAGAAAAATTGTTATATATTTTCGAAAAATGAGCCTACCAAGGTGAACATTTTTGTGCATATTCTCTGAAGTACTATTCAAATACGAGAAAAGTTTCGCAGACCTGCGTCGATTAGTTTGATTGTAAAAAATTCCTGAACGAGAACGTATCCTGTAAGCGAGTGATTCGGTTAAATCTGACGATGAGGAACGATTTCGGATGATTCGCCGGATCAGGTTTTTTTCCGGAGACGCGCGTAGCACCGTAAATGGAAAGATTATGCATCGGAGGATTATGAAATGTGCGCGCGTGTGGCCGTGTCTCGCGACGCTTTCTCCGTGGCAAGCAAATCGTCGTCGTCGTCGTCGTAGTCGTCGTCGACGCAAGGCCGATTACACAACGGCGAGCATTACACAGCAAGCCGACAATCGGATGTCCCGTGAAGAGATCCGAGAGATCTCTCGATCTATCTATAGCGACGCCTCCAGCGACCGCCTTCGGAAATTTCGTCCGATAATCCTTGCTGTGGATGCTGTTCAAGGTGAACCCCGCGAGGATCTTAGAATCATCGTATTTATCGCGCTCTACTCGGCCTGTTTCTTTCAATTTTTCCTTTCCTTTCTTTCTCTGTTAAAGAGATATATCGCGGTCAGACCGAAAGCGGGTCAAGCCTCGATAAAACATGTTTTCTGTTGTCGCGCGCGCACCACGCCTCCGATAAAGCGTGCACCCGTTCCTGCGCCGGCTCCTTTTCAATAGTCCCGCTGCATAGTGAACAATGCATATTATAATAACAGCTGCGTCCCCAAACTCCTTCGTTCCTGTCGAGAATCGTTAGTAAAAAATACTAGAGACGCTACAGTAGACATATACTTCTCAAGAGCCTCAGGAAAAGTATTATACCTTTTCGAAAAGTCAATTTTTCAAGCTGAACATTTTTGTACATGTTCCTCAAAATGTTGTTGAAAAACGGTAAAATTTTTTAAAATCTACATTCAGTAGTTTCATTGTTAAAAATTCCTAAAGAAGAGCCCATCCAAAATTAGTAGGCCCTCAGAGAACGAGCTGTATCTTTTCGAAAATCGAATTTATCAAGCTGAAAATTTGTGTACATGTTCCTCGAAATGCTGTTCGAACACTGTAAAAATTTAAGAAATCCACATTCGGTCGGCTGCACTTTAAAAAATGTCAAATGTTATGTACAGCGGGGGAGAATCGCTGGCAGGAGCAATGGAAGTGGGTGACAATCAATTATCCCATTTGTCGAGAGTTCTCGCGATAAGTTATCTAAGGGGCAGGATCGTTGCCGCGACGCGTTTGTCAACGATCGAGTTGTGAATAATCGAGGGAGTTCGCGTTGGTCAGAGGGCCGCTGACTAATTGACCGAGTGAGTTCACTCCCTGAACTGGAGCACCCAGCCTCCCGTTGCATATTTTACTCGACCCGTATCACCGTAAGTATGTATTTATAGCGTCTTACACGCATTCTCGGTCTCACTCCATTTCTCTCGCTCTCCGGGCCCACAGTTTTTCGGCGGACGTGTGACGAAATTGCTGAAAATAGACGGCCTTTTGATTTTCCTGAGAAACCTCCGCTTAGATCACAATCTTTAACTAGATCGCTTGTGTCGGTGGTACTGGACCAGTCCGTAATTATTCAGGAAGAAGAGACGGATCGAAAAGGTGGTATCAAGTTTATTCCGAAGACGGTCCGTTGTCGAGTAAAGTGAATTTTTCCGAGGAATGACCGGACCAAGTAGAAACCGACAGCCATGATCAGACACGGTGAATCAGGACTTTCTATTTTATGTTAATATACTTTGTCTCGACGATGGAGATGGGATTGTTTGTGACAATGTGTCGTTTGACAATATTGTTCGTTTATTTTGCTGTCAGTATTTTGATGCAGGACGTTTCATAAAACGTATACCGTGGTACGGAATATTTCATAAAATACATATTGCAGTAAAGGACAGTTTAAGAAGTACAAACATTATGGACTACAGGTTGCTTCACGAAAAGAACGCGGAGGTACAGGACGTTCCATAAACTATGTACAAAGCTACAGGGTGCTGCATAATAAATTGGACTGGAGTATACAATATTTAAAAATATATTGTACAGAGTGCAGAGTGTTTCATAAGCAGGAATACGTCCTAAGCAACAGGGTGATTCAGAATAAATTATACCAGAGTACAGGGTGTTTCAAAAAATCGTTTCAAACTACAAGGTGTCTGAAAAATTGCACAAACGCTATACGTACCAAAAAAAAAATATATACACAGTAACACAGTGCACCACGAAGCACATAACAAAAAACCACCCTTATTAGAAGCTTCCAAAAATGGAGAACCGCGAAGAAATGTCAAGTGTCCCGGGGATCAAGGCTCGGCTGCGACGAGGCCAGGTCAGAGTCTCGAACAAGCTACAAATCGTGCACGGTGTGGAACGCGACGCGGTATTTTTTCGGCGAAATGTTCCGGATAATTGGAAATCCGTGAAAAGACGCGGTCCGAGAGCGTTTCTTTTGTCGCCGGGCTGGAAAATCCGGTGTCGAGTAGAACACCACCTCCGTCGCCTTTTCTCTACCCCGGCGGGCGGGTCGTTGGGGTTGGTATTTGGGTCGCGCGTCCCACATTCCTCCCGCGACAAAGTTAATTGCAGGTGTTAACGACGATTACCGTGTGCGCGCTGCTCGTCACCTCCGCCCCCTCTTTCTCTCGTTTACGTACACGCCGGCCCGTGTGTCTGGGCTTTTGTGTCGCGGGGGATGAATCAAATTTCATCCCCATTGTTTCCTGCTCCAGGCGACTTCTTTCTCCCTCAGCACGCGACGCGTGTACACCCCCTCTCGACCCTCCGCGAGTCGTCGACCTAATATCTCCCTCGAGGGTCGGGAAAAACCACCCCCGTTAGGTTCTGAAAGGTTCGCAAGACTCTGCCAGGTGAGATGCTGTGCTTTTCGACAGCACGCGACACCCTCAGAATATTTTGATAATTAGGGGATCAGGGAGAATCATCCGGTTGGCTTTTCTGGACACTTCTGTGCGCTGTAGCTTCCTTCTTTTTTAATTGGGATATGCTGTGATTAATTTTGAAGGGTGATGGAAATTTTAGGGAGTGGAGACAGGGTGATCTCAACCCCCTGAGATTTTGTTGCTGGTCTTTTTAACGGATGAGACACATTTCCATGTATAATTGCCTCGTTCTAAAGAACCGCGGTCCACGTACAGATCACCGACGCCGTCCACGGATTAACGTAATCGTGGTTCGTCGCTAATCCGTGCCGCGGGAAATTGATTGAACCGTCACCGTCCGCGAAGTCGTCTTCTAAATAGCCGACAGGAATTACAGGCCAAGATGCTGCTCGACCCGTGGTTCCCGCTGCCCTTCTATCTTTAGCGGCCGTTGTCCACAGAATGACACGATTAATCCGGCAGAGCGTCTCGTTTCACTTAATCCATTAAAGAACCATGAGACGAATCGATAGTTACGGAGGAAGATAATTGAGAGCATCACTACGACATTTTATTCTTGCCAATCCGCGTCGCTATGAATATTTGAAGTGCTCCAAAATTCAGCATCGGGAATCCATTAAAAATTTCGGGGATGTAGAGTAATGGCTTTACTTTGTTTCCCAACGATCGAACGTAATCAAAATAGCGGGTTAAATTTTCATCGAGCTGAAAATGTTCGAAAAAAGTTTTATTCGGCCATTTTGGTGTTAAAAATTTCTAAAGGGAGTGGTCTGTTTTAGTTGGTTGTCGATCCAAGGATAAAAGGTAGTCAGAAAAGTTGTTGCATCTTTTCGAAAAGTGAATTTTTCGAGCTG